>NC_138779.1:118412601-119012601 GCF_965119305.1 Pelophylax lessonae
CAAAAAAAAAAAATAAGATTAGTTAAACCCACAAATGCTTTTTTTTAACCACTACTATTCCTTTATATTGCCTTTTGACATTTACAAATCTAGCAATTTAGAAATTGGATGAAAGGTTTAGCACTGGGAAACACTTTTTGAAAGCTAAAAAGTGCATTTTGTATACAAATATATAAATCAGACCAAAATGAGGGACAAATAAGGAGGAAAGAGGGACAGAGGGACATTGTTCCAAATCGGGGGCAGTCCCTCGAAATCAGGGACAGTTGGAAGCTATGCTTTTCTATGGGGTTTGGTAATGTGATATGTGGTGTGATCACATGACTAGGACACGGAGAAGAGGAGAGGATTTGCTTGAATGTTCTGCAGCAGTGCTTAGATGTAGAATACAAACACCACCAGCAGACTGATCATGTAAAATATATATCTAGGTGTCTGTAAAAAGCATATGTATATATGTCTGTTTATTTTAGTAGTTATTTGACACTTTTATCATCATTTTATCACCACAATCATCATAATTGGTGGTATATAACAATATATATCTGACAGTGACCTAGTGGCTGGGTGTTCCGCCTTGTAGTATTGGGGTCTCCGGTTCATATCCCGGTAAGGACACCATCTGCATGGAGTTTGCATGTTCTCTCTATGCTTGCATCAGTTTCCTCCTACACTTGAAAGACATGTTGGTAGGTCAGTTGGCTCCCAACTTATTGGCTCTGGTAAGCATGTGAGATAGGGACTTTAGATTGTAGAGACACCGATATTAATGTGCAATATGTAAAGCGCTGTGTAGATTGTCAGCTCTCTATAAATACTTGTAATAAATAAACAGGGAGTACAACAGAGAACAGAGTGCTTGTCTCCCTGCAGGCCTATAAGTAGATGGACATTCTATTATTTACTATGGTGGGCAACATAGTATTGAAGAATTACCAGACCACAGTGTTTAATTAGGCTAAGTTTGTACGTGCGGTAAGGTCAGCAGGTCTAAAAAGCGGTCTGCGTTCAACTTGCTTTTCAAAGGCCTTTGCCAGGGGGTAAGGAGGCAATATGTTGCTTCATGATCGCCTGTTTTAACCCTTTAAATGCCGCATCAATTCGCTACTACTGTGTGCATTGTATGGGGCTGCGGGGTGTTTGCATCGCGACCCCATTCTCATAAACTACTGACTGACAAATGCAACCAGGGGGATCACATTTGCTGTGGCATGTCAACAACCCCATGGCTCTGCCTTTACAGCTTAAGAGGGGCAGTAAAAACATGGCTACCCACTTCTACCCCCACCCAACTGCTAGTCTAACCAAGCCCTAAGGGGCTCTGGAGTTTTTATCATTACTTTGCAGGAAAAAAAAAAACAGGAAGGAGAGGGGCATAGAACATTATGTTGTGCAAGTGTACTCATTTTTTATCACTATTATGTTTTTTTAATAATAAGTGCCTCTGCATATAATGATAAAGGACACTAACCTCTCTAGGAGACAGTGCCTCATATTATTCCTTTCTCAGAGAACTACAACTGCTGAATATTTCCAGCTGTGTCAGAAATTTGCTCCCCTGTTGTGCGCTGTGCTTCCATCTGCCAGTCCCTATGTCACTACAGGACACAAGGAAGCAATCTCAAACTATAGGTCAAATTTAGTTAAATGCACATTCAAAAGTCCAAATGGTAAAAGGAGCACGTGGAGAGTGGTAAACCATAGTAACCAAAATTATATTTCAGTGCACTAGAGCTACAAAGTGATTTGAGGTTTCTGTGGATTACTCTACTTTGCCCATCGTTGCTCTGTGCTGCTAATTGCTAAGCAAGCGTGGGTAGTACATGAAAGTCTGCATGCTGGGTCGCCAACATCTGATGTCTGCTAAAGTGGGTACTTGGTACATTTACAGAAATACCACTTGGCATATAAAATGAATAAATACTATTCATGACCTTCTGCCCTGCACACACCAAGGCAGAAAAAGATATACTACTATGTATAGTAAAGGTCTCTGAATACATATGGGACTTGCAGTTCTCCAAAGCTCGTAACTTGTTTACTCTCTGACTATATATCTGAGATTAGCATGCATTTCCATGTTATGGGAAAAAAAAAAGGGATGGGAGTTCACCTATGAGATGCTTGCCTGCCTATCAACATGATCCCATGCAACACAAAGCAACTGGCCCTGGGTATAGGGAGCTGCTAAACGATGATGAAGAGGAGCAGGGTTGGGAACTGTTCTTTCAGCATGGAGGAAGCCTGCTGGACCATGAAGTGCAGTAATGCACTCCATTAGGGCCTCACTAGACCAAAAAACAGTATATATAGTGTATGTAGGGGGGAGGAGCACTAATATTTTTTTTTTTTGTGTCCAGAGATTTACCTTGATCACTGTTGGCAACTTTTGGTAGCATTTTCAAAGTTATTCTTTTGTAAATAACCGTTGTGTTTTTACAATGGAATGTTGTCTGGCTGCCATAATCTGCTCTTTGCAGAAAAGAAGTAACATTTCTGTGCCTTTGTTGTGAACTTTGAAGACCAATTTATTCACAATGCCTATAGCTCCAGAGATGAACGATGGCGTGTTTTAAAGTGTTATTTTAGAAAATGCTAAGAATATGCAAATATGTTAGTATGCATAATTTAGGTTCAGGTTCAGATAGTTTTACCAAAAAAAGGGTTTAAAGCACAGAACTGACAGTCTTATTTTTTAACCAGCGAAACAAAAGAATAATATATTTTAGACAATAAATAATACTTTATCTTCTGTGTAGCCTAAAAAAAGGAATAAGGTACTTCAGACCTGTAAGAGCACAAAAAACACAGGTTTTCTTCTTTTAAGTACAATAACATAAATATTATTTTTTCATACAATGGCCTTACATGTGTCTATGGGTACTGTGACAGTGTGAGACCCTTCCACTGGAAAATCAGTTGGAAAAAAGGACACAGGGTTCGCACATGTGCAGAGTGCCATACTCTGGAGTATTGATTTTGAGTAGAGATTACTGTTTTTACAGCTTTCTCTGAATTTATGGTATTCCCAGTTTGGGCTCTGTAGTTTGGAGGTTTCGAAGTGCCTTGGGTGGGAAGAAATCTCCAACCCACTGTCCAAGTTTTGTTGAAGACCAGCAGGGTGTGTGTGCAGGTATGAACAGCCTTTATAATGAAGGACTGAGAATAGATCAGGGTTCCAGCTAGGTGGGGGGTGTGCTCCCATCTGAAGACAGGTGTGAGTTCCTGTCAGGAGACAGAGGCAATATACACAAAAGACAGTACTCTACGTGGGAGAGAAGATTCCATGCCTATGGGACTGAGAAAGTTGAGACAGCCAAGAGAGGCTGGGCGACTAAGAGAGCTGAAGCAACTAGAAAGAAATCTGTGAGCCTCAGAGAAGTGAGAGAGTCTGGGGTGTCAGGAGAACCCCTACCTAGAGGCTAGAGAAGGGCCTTGCAGCAAGGTGCTGAGTGAGCCGAGAGAGTCAGATGGCTTGGTATTTTTGTTACCTGTTTTTGCTGTGTGCAACCGAAACCCCTGCGTGAGTAAGTTTGTGGATTTTCCATAATATGTTTTAATAAAAGTGGGCTATCAGCCCCTAAAACACTGTTCGCACTGGCATGAACTTCACTAAAAATTGTATCCACCACTGAGCTAATCAACCCCCATGTCACAGAACCTAAATAAGGTACAAACAGTGAACATTTGCAAGCCAGAATCTGAGGTAAAAGCTCATATGCAGTTACGTTACAAATAAAGAGGTGAAAATATTTAAAATGCTTTAACAAATTAGGCTTTTAGGCAACCCCATGTAAAATATGAGGCTAACCCTACTCTCCTACCTCTAGCCCTCCGACTTTCTCCCATTTCTTTTTCTGATCTTTGGTAGCTAACACCAATGGATGAGTATTTGAACATTCTGTTGTCCCAAGCTTCAGGTACCAAGGGTTACAACAAAATAATTAGGAATTATTGATTTCTGTTACTAAGACATCTATTTTTCTTTGAAACAGGGAAATGTGGATGTTTTTCCTGAGTGGGGATACATTACACATGGGGTGAAAGAGGATGGCAAATATTTTTTAAAAGAATGCTGAAGCCTCTAATGCAGCCATTCACAATCAGGGTTCTGTGGCACTCTAGAAATTCTTTGGATATTGCTAGGAGTTCCTTGAGTTGTGGTTAATTGACCTCCCATCTGATCGTGTCTGCATAGCTCCAGGTCCAACAACACTTGGCAGAGTCAACAGCATTACTCTAAGAGCCGGTTCACACTACCGCGACCAGAAAATCGCCCAATGAAGGAGCGACTTTTTAGCGTGACTTTAGTGCAACTTTGAAGAGACTTTGAAGAGACTTAAATGATAGGCAACTTTGTCTGTGGGGAATGCCTGGGTAATCTTTTTCTTCTTCCTGGAAAGTCTGATCACAGTCGCTTGAAAATAGACTTAGAGGCGACTCCCATTGAAGTCTATGGGCACAAGTGGGATAGAGGTTGCCTTGAAGTAGTACAGGAACCTTTTCTGAAGTCGGATCCTTATCTATTTTCAAGCGACTGTGATCAGACTTTCCAAGAAGAAGAAAAAGATTACCCAGGCATTCCCCACAGACAAAGTCGCCTATCATTTAAGTCTCTTCAAAGTCTCTTCAAAGTCGCACTAAAGTCGCGCTAAAAAGTCGCTCCTTCATGGGGCGACTTTCTGGTCGCGGTAGTGTGAACCGGCTCTTATGTTTGTTGAAAAACATTGCCCTCTATATGAACAATGTACATTTCAGGGATTTTACCAGACTTTGTTGCAGATTTCTACCTTTTCTTATTCTAAAGGAATAACTGTTTGTCTGTGTCCAGGGGTTGAGTGGTTTTATAAATATCAGTCAGCCGCTGCACCTGCAGGGCTGCAATGAGTAAAGTTGCAGGCTCTGCATCCCTATTAAGAAAATATCCTGGATCCTGGAAGAGGTTACTTACCTTGTCCCCAGGATCCCGCAATGTATTCCGGCAGCATACGGCGGCCGGATCTTCCGTCTGATGCTGTGTGCCCCGGCTTTCGTTCCCTGCGAGAGTCGAGTCACAGGGGGGTGGAACCGGTGGCAAATTCAAAAAGTAAAACACACTGATATATTGTAATCCTATTGGATTACATTACTAAATAAAATAAATTGACCTTAGTTTGCCCCCCCCAGTGCCCTTGCCTGCAGTTGTACTGTACTTATATATATATATATATATATATATATATAAAAATAAATAAATAAAAATGACATAAATCTTTCCCCTAGTTTGTAGACGTGTTAACTTTTGCGCAAACCAATCAAAATACGCTCATTGGGATTTTTTCTACCAAAAAATATGTAGCAGAATTTTTTGGGAATGTTATATAGCAGAAAGTGAAAAATATATATTTTTGTTTCAGAATTGTCGCTCCTTTTTTGTTCATAGCGCGAAAAATAAAAATCCCAGAGTTGATCAAATACCAACAAAAGAAACAAAAGAAAGCATGACCGCACAATTGTCAGTTAAATTAATGCAGTGCCGAATCACAAAAAATGGCCTGGTCATTAAGGGGGGAAAATCTTCTGGTCCAGAAGTGGTTAATGGATGTTTGATTATTAGATCATTCGCTGCTTTAAAAATATTTTGTTTAGTATCTTTCAAGAGTATGCCCAAATTAGACTGCAGAGAATGACTTTCATGGGCGAATTTTTTTATGAATATCCAACATACTTCAATTTTCTCCATCCGCTCATCCCCCACAGTTATTGCCTTTTGTTTCACTTAACCCTCCCTTCTAGATTGTAAGCTCTGATGAGCAGGGCCCTCAAATTCCTCCTGTATTGAATTGTATCGTAACTGTATTACCTTCTCTCATATTGTAAAGGCTGCGAAAACTATTGGTGCGATATAAATCCTGTATAATAATAATAATAATAATAATAATAATAATAATACTGAATCACATATACAGGGTTTAGGTGTTTTCAGAACACTATTGTAATGACAACTTGAACATTTACCACAGAAACTGCCAGGATCAATATAGATAACTCGCTATGTTCCCTGCATGAATTTCAATGCAAACCAGGGGGTGCAACAAAGTACACACTAAACTCTTGATGAACATGAAAAGGTAATTTGCTCAGCATGGGCACCATTCTAAAAACACTTTGCATTTTCTCAGTGATTGCAAAGTGTCCTCTGATTGGACGAGAGAGAGAGCTGGGAGGGTGACACCATGATCTCCCCAACCATTCTCTAAATGACCAAATAACCTTCCATGTTCACAGTGGAGCAGGGCAAGTATTCAGCACAGAACCTGGAAGCTAGTGGAGAACACTGGAGTAGTCATTCAGGGATTTCCAGCTTCTAGAGCAGTGATCTCCAAACTGCGGTCCTCTGCTTGCTTTTATCCGACCCGTGGGATATTATTCCCCCCACAGAAAGCAACAGTGGGGCATAGTTCCTGTCACTGACACCAACAATGGGGCACTGTTCTTCTCACTGACATCAATGATGGGGCACTATTCCTCTCAATGACATCAATGATGGGGCACTATTCCTCTCAATGATAACAATGATGGGGCACTATTCCTCTCAATGACATCAATGATGGGGCACTATTCCTCTCGATGACATTAATGATGGGGCACTATTTCTCTCAATGACATCAATGATGGTGCACTATTCTTCCCAATGACATCAATGATGGAGCACTATTTCTCTCAATGACATCAATGATGGGGCACTATTCCTCTCAATGACATCAATGATGGGGCACTATTCCTCTCAATTACATCAATGATGGGGCACTATTCCTCTCAATGACATCAATGATGAGGCACTATTCCTGTCACTGATAACACTGAAGGGGCACTATTCCTCTCACTGATAACAATGAAGGGGCACTATATCTCCCGCTGACACCAACAGTGGGGCACTATTACTCCCCCTAATACTAATGATGGGACACTATCCTCTCACTGACACCCGATATGGGGCACTATTCCTCCAACTGACACCAATGATGAGGCACTATTTCTCCTATTGACTCTATCAAAACCGAAACATAAAGTTTTGATTTTAGATATACTTTCCCATGAAAAACTTCCTTTGACTAAAGCTAGATCTGCTTTAACATTTGTCTGTTTGTTCCAGAAGATGCACCCAGATAGGCGACTATATTCATACAATAAAAAATGTTGCCGCGCTAAACATAGATATTGAATAAACAAGTGTCCATGAAGTGTGAACCACTAGTGCTGTTCTAAATAGTGCAGGTGAATTCCTTGATGAATATCCAATAGCAGTGAGTGTAATTGATGTGGGATTTGATCACCCAAGTGCACCTCCACCGATACTGATATAAAATGTCTCCTTAGCAGAGGTCCTAACTCCAAATGATAAGAGTCTAGACAGGCGTGATATGCAAGTATAGAAGATCCAATCAGCTTCCTCTTATATATTGCAGGTGGTGGTACTGTCATTGCTGATGGTGAAATCTACTCCATAGATTTTGGGCCCATGAAGGAAAGATAAAAGACTTGGGTGATCAAAACGCCCATCAGTTACACTCACTGTTATTGGATATTCATCAAGGAATTCACCTGCACTATTTAGAACAGTACTAGTGGTTCACACTTCATGGACACTTGTTTATTCAATATCTATGTTGTGACTTTGATGGGCGAATGTTGGGAATATCCAGCATACTTCAATTTTCTCCATCAGCTCATCCCCCACAGTTATTGCCTTTTGTTTCACTTGACCCTCCCTTCTAGATTGTAAGCTCCAATGAGCAGGGCCCTCAAATTCCTCCTGTATGGAATTGTATTGTAACTGTATTGTCTTCCCTCATATTGTAAAGCGCTGCGCAAACTGTTGGCGCGATATAAATCCTGTATAATAATACTGAATCACATATACAGGGTTTATATTTTTTCAGAACACTATTGCAATGACAACTTGAACATTTACCACAGAAACTGCCAAGATGAATATAGATAACTCGCTATGTTCCCTGCATGAATTTCAATGCAAACCAGGGGGTGGTGCAATAAAGTACACACTAAACTCTATTACAAAAGTCAAAGATGCGCATATAGCTTCAGTCAGAGAGGAACTAAAAGCAATTTAGAGCATTTTGGCTAATGAAAGCTACTGTCTGGTTGTTCGATATGGGTCATTGCACATCACTTCATTGTGATCAAATAAAGGACACCAGGCTTATTTTACACGGCAAAGAGTAATGTAAAATGTGCAGTGACCCACAGCAGGTGGTCACCAGTCATCTTTTATTGAGCCGACTACTGAATAAATGTCAGACAAATCCTGGTAGATTGCTGTGGAGTGCTTTATTTTCATGCTATTTTGCATTTTTATTTTAATTGTGTCATATTTTGTATCTGTATGCCACATACACTGTGGTTGCTAGCTAGAAAAGCAAAAAAAAAAAATAAAAAATCTTAGTAGAAAATGGCCTTAGCCCTGCTAAGCTTGCAGCGATATCATATGCAATCCCATAGTTTGGGCATTTTTCTAAGCCCAGAGTAGAGGGTTGAGAAACGAACCCAAAGAAAATGTGTGACAATTGTGTAGAAATGATAATAAGAATAAAAATAGAATGTTGGATAAAGGCTTTGGGGATAAAAAGAACATTAATATGCAAGATTCATCATACTGCTCAGAACTCCAGCTGCAAGCATTACTGACTGAATTGATGGATATAAACAGTGTGAGACAGCATACACCAATGACTCCCAGCATCGATTCAACACGCTGAACGCCCAGAACAACCGCATTATTCCATTGCTTTTATTTTCTGTGCTTGTGCCAAAACACTATATCAAACTCCTCAAATGCACTAAAATAAATACATGGGAATAAATAAGACTGGTATAATGGAGCCTTTGACTGATTAATAATGCCAAGCATGGTTAATACCTCGTGGTCCATAATATTTCTGGAAGCCTGAAACATTGTTGAGGAAATTCAGCCCTTTTCTGAGTACTAATAACAGACACACATGGTGACTCAGGGTCTAGATTTACACTTGCACTAATTAATGAGCAATTCCAGGCAACACATGAAAGCAATCTGCGAACGACTAATGCCATCCAGTAAACAGAGAAATTGTCATTAAATTACCCTAATTCATCTTAAAATGAGTTCATACTCCCAAGGCTGATTGGTGCATGTAAGAGATGTCTTAGTACAGGCATTCTTTATTTGTTAGGTTTAGTCTTTCTGTGTGTGAGAATCAGCAAAGATGGCGTTCCAGAACCACTAGCAGGTATGTTCCAGGATCACCAGTTTACAGACAAAAAGGTTTTCGCAAAATAGCAATGCAATGCATGAAAGACAGAAATACTCAGCGGTAGCCAATGCAGCTAAACATTTGTCTGTTTTCAGGGTTGGAACAAGGAGTGGGCAGGAGGGAAGACTGCCCTGGGCGCTGTAATATCATGTGAGGTGGGGAAGTGGGGTGTTGCATAGAGGGTGCCTACCTACGAGCTGGCAGGAGTACTGGAAGAGGGTGAATTTTTGTTTAGGGAGAATTTTGGCTTACAAAGGGAATTTATGCTTGGGGGTAATTGTGCAGATTTGTGCTCAAATTTATTTGGAGGGGAGGGAGGGGAATTTTGCTCACACAAAGGGGTTGATTTACTAAAGGCAAAAAAGACTGTGAACTTTGCAAGTGCGGTTGCTCCAGAGCTTAGTAAATGAGCAGAAGCTCTGCTGACTTCCATCGTCCAATCACGTGTAAACAAAAATGCTGCTTTTTTTGTTTTTCCTTTCATTTCATGTGATTGGGTATTCTTTGCAAAGTGAAGCTTTACCTCATTTACTAAGCTCTGCAGCAACTGCACTTTCAGAGTGCACAGTCTATTTTAATTTAGAATATCAACCTCAAAAGGTTCATACATTCTGGGGAGGGGGGGGGGGGGCATTTGGCACTTCTGCCCTGGGGGCTAGATTACCTTGTCTCGGCACTGCCTGTTATTCGTGTTTCCAGTGCCATCTTAAGAGCATTAAAGGGCCCCGGGCAATGCAGTGCACTATGGCCCTGCCTACACAATCACCCATGAGAATAAAAATTTAAATAATCGATAAGGCGATATTTATTGGTACAGCAGTGCCAGGCTAATGACAGCTTCCAAGTTTGGTGGCTGGGTCCAGTGAACACACACACAAGGACGGGAGTCAGACTCGACTGTCGTGTGTGTGCCTGTTCCAGTGGAGGTGGACAGGCATTCCCGCAGTTGTGGGCTCCCTCTCCACGGCCTTAGTGGTCTGACAGCAGCGCAGGGTAGACAGGTGCTTGTCACCTGCTAAGTTTGGCGGTGGGATGCACACAGGAATTGGGACTAATGCTTGGCTGGGGCTGGGTCCCTGGGCAGGTTGGGCCCCCTGGGCAAGTGGTGCCCCCGGGCAACTGCCCAGCGCGCTCATTCGGTAAGATGGCCCTGCATGTTTCAATTTGAATTTTGATTTTTTTCGCCCACTGGAAGTTGAATAGGATCTGAAGAGGGTACATATACTGTAACTGATAAAATGTATCTGCATGATATCCTTCATGTGACCAGGCTGTAAAGGGCAGTCTAAAAAAGGGCTCATAGCAAAACCTGCTTTCATGTGGGTGATCACTGCCCTATTGTGGTCATAACTATGTTATGGGCACAAACTGCAGGAGCCTTCCCTTTCCTGCCTCCTGCACATTCATTTCTATTGGTCATCTAGGCTTCCTATCACAGTGATGGGCCAGAAGAAATGTTTAGGTGGCTGGGCTTTCCAGATAGCACTGACACTACCTGGAAGTGTCAGAGTTTTGACTGTTAAAATCAACATGGCTTCCACCATGAAAGAAGGATATGGGAGGCTGCTGCAAGTATGTGTAGTGCCTCTGGGGCAGGAGTTATTAACGTGCGGTTCATGGACCCCTACGTGGTCTATGGATGGGTTTCAGGAGGTCCATGAGGGTCAGATAAAACATAGCATTTATATTCACTATACAGCCCTCCCCCTTGTCCCAATCAATGGTTTCCTCCTATTGAAAAAAAATAAAGAAAACCCACTCTGCCACTGCTTATAGTGCCAACCGCTAATCATCTCTTGACTCATTGTTGGCCCATGTTTACCATTTAAATTTGTATCATCGTTCTCTGCACAACCACCATCTTGTGCGACTCTATGGTGGCAAATGTTAATTTTCATTTTCTAGTAGAGGTGGTAGTAGCAGTAGTAGATTTTAGCAGAATTCAAATTCTTTTGTTTAATTTTCACAAGAGAATTGTATTTCATTTTTGTAATTAGTGGCCATTACTTTTTTCCAGAAAAGAGTGATTTTTGTTCATTAAGATTACTTTATTTTATTCAAGCTTTGTGTATGTCATTAATGTTATGAGGCAATCACATTTGAATACAATTTAAGTACATACATTCATTGCATGCAAAGCTGTGTTTATGTGAATATTTCTGGGAAGGGGGTCCATAGCTTTCATTGGAATCTGAACTACTTGCCCTCCGGAAGGTTTTACCCCCTTCATGACCTGAGTATTTTGTGCTATTTAGCACTGCGTTATTTTAACTTGCCATTGCACGGTCATGCAACACTGTACACAAATGAAATTTTGTATAATTTCTTTTAAATAATTATAGCTTTCTTTTTCTGGTATTTGATCACCTCTGGGTATTTTATTTTTTATTACATAAAGGAAAAAAGAACTAAATTAAAAAAAACAAAAAAACTATATTTTCTACTTACTGTTATAAGCATATCCGATAAAAAAAAAATGTATTCATAAAATTTGGCCAAAATATATTCTGCAATATGTCTTTAGTAAAAAAAAATCCCACTAAGAGTATATTATTTGGGTTGTGTGAAAGTTATAGCATCTACAAACTATATATATATATATATATATATATATATATATATATATATATATATATATATACGATATATATATATATGATATATATACTGTATACTGGAATTTACACAGCTATGATGCTATACTGGTAATGGTGGTGATTAGTGACTTATAGTGGGACTGTGATAATGTGGTGGACAATCTGGCACTAACAGACCCTCACTGGGAGGTACACTCACTAACTGATACTGACATCAATAGTGACACTAATACAGTGATAATGCTGTACACTGTAACTGTATTAAAGACACTGGCTGGGAAAGGGTTAAAATCTAGGGGGAAATAATGGGGTTACCTGTGTGCCTAATGCCCCATACACACGTGCAGATTATCTGCAGACTTTTGTCTGCAGACTTACCTTTTCTATGTAGTGCAAGGGCCTGCCGGATTGCATACAAATTGAAAGTGTTTAGGTTTGACCTCATATTATATGGTTTTGGTAAGTCTGCAGACAAAAGTCTGCAGATAATCTGCACGTGTGTATGGGGCATAACAAGTTTAATGTGTGTAATATGTGCTTCTTTTACTAACAGATCTGCCTGTTTTTTCTCTCTGCTTTGCAGGGAGAAAAAAACAGCTAGATTGAGATAGAGTCCTGTGTGTCTGTACACCTGAATTACATACATTATGCTGAGTTTGGTGAAGCTGTGTTTATTTCAAATGTCAAATCATATGCAGGCAAAATCCATGTTTCTTAACTCTCCCTTCCCCATGATTTGGTATCCAACGTAACCAATGATTTACCTAATTTACTAAACCACTGCCTTGCACTTGAGAGAAGAGCTGCATGATTCTGGATAAAATGAGAAATACGATTTTTTTGCTTAGAGTAAAGATCATGATTCTCGGCATAGCATCATCTTTTATATTATACAAAAAAAATTACTAACTTTACTGTTTTGTTTTATTTTTAAATTCATTAAAGTGTACTTTTACCAAAAATCTGCGTTTGAAAGACTTCTGCGCAAATACAGTGTGACATAAAAGATTGCAACGATCAACATTTTATTCTCTAGGGTCTCTGCTAAAAAAATTAATGTAATGTTTGGGGGTTCTAAGTAATTTTCTAGCAAAAAATACTGATTTTAACTTCTAAGCAACAAGTGTTAGAAAAAGGCTTAGTCTTTAAGAGGTTAAACTGCCCTCACTTACAGACGAAAGTTCATTCCTTTGATCTAAAAGAACGAAATGATACATTGTAAAGCATTGTGTTTATAGTTATCTAGCAGCCTTAAAGCGTAGTTTCACCCTGAAAATTTTTTTTACCTAAAAATACCCCCGGGACAGTCAGGGCTAGTGCATTTAAGCAACGATAGCCTCTGAACTGTCCCCTGTTTCACATACCTTTTAGAATGGCAACAATGTTTTTATTACAAACGATGTGAGCAGACTGCAGTTCCTCTTTAAGCAAGCCCTGATAGGCAGTGGAGGACAGAAAAACCTGGCGCCTGGTTCATGAGGTCACGAAGAGTCGGAAATACTTACCTTGAAAATGTCTTGTACAGCGCTGCCATCTCAGGTGTGGGCAGCTGAAGCATGAGCGTCCTCTTCGGTGACGTCGGAGTCCCAGAATGCCCTGCACTGCCCTGCTCGTCACTGCCGGTGCAGGCGCATCATCCTTGTACAACTTCTGGGCATGCCCAGAAGCTGTTCAGCAGGGAATGACGCGCCTGCAACGGAAGTGACGAGCAGGGCCGGTGCAGGGCATTTTGGGACTCCGACGTCACCGAAGAGGGCATCAATGACGCTCATCTCCCAGGAGTCAATGCAAGGAGGAAGTGAGGGCGCGGGCCGCGGCCGCAGAGGGAGGAAGAGGAAGAAAGGTAAGTATATTTTCATTAAAAACAAGGTAAGTGAAAAAAAATGTATTTATCCAATTCTTTTTCAGGATATTTTCTTCTATTGGAACCTGCAAAGTGAAAAAATAGGGTGGAACTCCGCTTTAACAATGTTGATAAACATTTGCCAGGGCTGTTCTTTTTTTTTTAACAGCTGTGAGTGTGCAGAGAACGGCTCTGTAAGAATCGAAGACATGCCGTTTTGAGTTTGTGAGGGGGGGGGGGGGGTGAATCGAGATCGCAATTTTTTTAACGATTAATCGTGCAGCTCTACTTGGTAGCAGTTCCAAATGTTGTTGTTGTTCAGTCGTTTAGTTGTGTCCGACTCTTCGTGACCTCATGAACCAGGCGCCAGGTTTTTCTGTCCTCCACTTCCTATCAGGGCTTGCTTAAAGAGGAACTGCAGTCTGCTCACATCATTTGTAATAAAAACATTGTTGCCATTCTGAAGCTTCCCTCCAACCACTTAGCATATTATTTTATATATACTGGGATTCTGGACTTGCCAAATAAGCTGCAGAAATCTCCCTCCACGAAGTCTGGCAGCAGCCATTTTAACTGTGGGCAGCTGAAACTTCTGCCTGTTCACTTCCTGGATTTTAACAGACACACAGAGGCACGCAGACAAACACCCACACACACCCACACACACAGACATATAGATTCTTAAAGGGACTTTCAAGAGTCTTTTCCAACACCATAGTTCAAAAGCATCAATTCTTTGGCGTTCAGCCTTCCTTATGGTCCAACTTTCACAGCCATAGGTTACTACTGGGAATACCATAGTTTTGACTTTACGGCACTTTGTTGGTAGAGTGATGTCGCTGCTTTTTTTAATGTTGTCTTCGTTTGCCATTGCTTTCCTCCCAAGAAGCAAGCATCTCTTAATCTCATGGCTAAAGTCACCGTCTGTCATGATCTTGGAGCCTAGGAATATAAAAATCTGTCACTGTTCCCATGTCTTCTCCTTCTATTTGCCAAGGAGTGATGGGACCGGTTGCTATGATCTTATGGCGCTTTTCCACTGCATGGTACGGATCGGTTTGGCTCTAATTTGGCACTTTTCCACTGCATGGTACGGATCGGTTTGGCTCTAATTTGGCACTTTTCCACTGCATGGTACCGCATGGTACGGGTTAGAACGGTCCGGTGCGGTTTGGTACAGCGGCGCTTTTCCACTACATGGTACAGCGTCAGTACGGCTCACTTAAAGTGGAGTTCCACCCATTTTTGGAACTTTAGATCTATGTAATCCCCTTTAAAACGGCTTTTACCAATGGAAACTTTTTTTTTTTTCTTTTGCTAGTAAATACCTTAACCACTTAAGCCCCGGAGGATTTGGCTGCTAAAGGTCCAGACCCCTTTTTTCAACTTGGCACTTCGTGACTTTAACTGATAATTGCGCGGTCATGCAATGCAGTACCTAAACGAAATTTACGTCCTTTTTTTCCCACAAACAGAGCTTTCTTTTGGTGGTATTTGATCACCTCTGCGCTTTTTATTTTTTGCGATATTAATAAAAAAAGAGCGAAAATTTTGCAAAAAAATGACATTTTCAACTTTGTCTTTTAAAAAATATCCAATATACTCAATTTATGTCATTTTTTTTGGCCAAAATATATTTAGCTACATGTCTTTGACAAAAAAAAAATCAATGAGCGTATTTTTATTGGTTTGCGCAAAAGTTATAGCGTCTACAAACTATGGTGTAAATACTGAAATTTACGAAGCTTTAATTTCTGACTGCCTATCTCATTTCATGAAGTGCTAAAATGGCGGGGCAGTACAAAACCCCCCCAAACTACCACTTTTTGGAAAGTAGACATCCTAAGGAATGTTCTGAGGGGCATGTTGAGCTCATTGAATATTTTATTTTTTTGTCACAGGTGTTTGAAAAATGACAAAAATAATTTTTTTTTTTTTTTTTACACAAAGTTGTCATTGAAATGATATATTGCTCACACATGCCATGGGTATATGTGTAATTACACCCCAAAATATATTCTGCTGCTTCTCCTGAGTACAGGGATACCACATATGTGAGACTTTTTGGGAGCGTAGCTGTGTACGGGAGCCGGAAAACAAATCACCACCATCAGAATTTCAAAGGGCGTACATTTTTCATTGCATTTTCTCACTACCTATAACGGTTTTGGAGGCCCTGAAATGTCAAGATACCACAAAACCCCCCCAAATGACCCCATTTTGGAAAGTAGACACCCCAAGCTGTTTGCTGAGAGGCATGGTGAGTCCATGGAATATTTTATATTTTGCCACAAGTTTCGGGAAAATTACAATTTTTTTTTTTAATTTTTTTTTTTTACACAACGTTGTCACTAAAAGATAAATTTCTCACACATGCCATGGGTATATGTGGAATGACACCCCAAAATACATTCTGCCACTTCTCCTGAGTATGGGGATGCCCCATGTGTGAGACTTTTTGGGAGCCTAGCTGTGTACAGGACCGCGAAAACCAATCAACACTCTCAGGTTTTCTAATGGCGTAAATTGTTCATGTCACCTCTGCACTACCTGTCGCAGTTTCGGAGGCCCTAAAATTCCAAAATAGCACAAAACCCCCCCAAATGACCCCATTTTGCAAAGTAGACACCCCAAGCTATTTGCTGAGAGGCATGGTGAGTCCATGGAATATTTTATATTTTGCCACAAGTTCCGGGAAATATATATATATATATATATTTTTTTTTTTTTTACACAAAGTTGTCAGTAAATGATATATTGCTCACACATGCCATGGGTATATGTGAAATGACACCCCAAAATACATTCTGCTGCTTCTCCTGAGTACAAGGATACCCCATGTGTAAGACTTTTTTGCAGTCTAGCCGCGTACAGGACCCGGAAAACCAATCTGCACCTTCTGGCTTTCTAAGGGCGTAAATTGTTGATCTCACTCCTTACTACCTATCACACTTTTGAAGTCCATAAAAGGCCAAGATGGCACAAAACCCCCCCAAATGACCCCATTTTGCAAAGTAGACACTCCAATCTATTTGCTGAGAGGCATGGTGAGTATTTTGCAGCTCTCATTTTTTTTGGAAAATGAAGAAAAAACAGGAAAATGCATTTTTTTTCCTCTTTTTTCAATTTCCAAAACTTTGTGACAAAAAGTGAGATCTGCAAAACACTCAACATGCCTCTCTGCAAATAGCTCAGGGTGTCTACTTTCCAAAATGGGGTCATTTGGGGGGGTTTTGTGCTATCTTGGAATTTTAGGGCCTCCGAAACTGTGATAGGTAGTCAGGAGTGAAATCAACAATTTACGCCCTTGGAAAGCCTGAAAGTGGAGGTTGGTTTTCGGGGTCCTGTACTCGGCTAGACTGCAAAAAAGTCTCACACATGGGGTATCCCTGTACTCAGGAGAAGCAGCAGAATGTATATTGGGGTGTCATTTCACATATACCCGTGGCATGTGTGAGCAATATATCATTTACTGACAGCTTTGTGTAAAAAAAAAAAAAAAATATATATATATATATATTTCCCGGAACTTGTGGTAAAATATAAAATATTCCATGGACTCACCATGCCTCTCAGCAAACAGCTTGGGGTGTCTACTTTCCAAAATGGGGTCATTTGGGGGGGTTTTGTGCTATCTTAGAATTGTAGGGCCTCCGAAACTGTGATAGGTAGTCAGGAGTGAAATCAACAATTTACGCCCTTGGAAAGCCTGAAAGTGGAGGTTGGATTTCGGGGTCCTGTACTCGGCTAGACTGCAAAAAAGTCTCACACATGGGGTATCCCTGTACTCAGGAGAAGCAGCAGAATGTATTTTGGGGTGTCATTTCACATATACCCGTGGCATGTGTGAGCAATATATCATTTACTGACAGCTTTGTGTAAAAAAAAAAAAAATATATATATATATATATATTTCCCGGAACTTGTGGTAAAATATAAAATATTCCATGGACTCACCATGCCTCTCAGCAAACAGCTTGGGGTGTCTACTTTCCAAAATGGGGTCATTTGGGGGGGTTTTGTGCTATCTTAGAATTTTAGGGCCTCCGAAACTGTGATAGGTAGTCAGGAGTGAAATCAACAATTTACGCCCTTGGAAAGCCTGAAAGTGGAGGTTGGATTTCGGGGTCCTGTACTCGGCTAGACTGCAAAAAAGTCTCACACATGGGGTATCCCTGTACTCAGGAGAAGCAGCAGAATGTATATTGGGGTGTCATTTCACATATACCCATGGCATGTGTGAGCAATATATCATTTACTGACAGCTTTGTGTAAAAAAAAAAAAAATATATATATATATATATATTTCCCGGAACTTGTGGTAAAATATAAAATATTCCATGGACTCACCATGCCTCTCAGCAAACAGCTTGGGGTGTCTACTTTCCAAAATGGGGTCATTTGGGGGGGTTTTGTGCTATCTTAGAATTTTAGGGCCTCCGAAACTGTGATAGGTAGTCAGGAGTGAAATCAACAATTTACGCCTTTGGAAAGCCTGAAAGTGGGGACTGGTTTTCGGGGACCTGTACTCGGCTAGACTGCAAAAAAGTTTCACACATGGGGTATCCCTGTACTCAGGATAAGCAGCAGAATGTATTTTGGGGTGTCATTTCACATATACACATGGCATGTGTGAGCAATATATCATTTAGTGACAACTTTCTGTAAAAAAACAACAAAAAAAAAAGAAATAATAATTTTCCCGACACTTGTAGCAAAATATAAAATATTCCATGGACTCACCATGCCTCTCAGCAAATAGCTTTGGGTGTCTACTTTTCAAAAAGGGGTCATTTGGGGGGTGTTTGAACAGTCCCGGCATTTTACGCTCAATCTTAGCCACACATCACCCACTCTTCTAACCACTTGAAAACCAAGCCTTTTCTGTGCCTTTTTGTTTACATGAAAAAATATTTTTTTTTTACTAGAAAATTACTTTGAACCCCCAAACATTATATATTTCTTTAAAGCAGAGGCCCTATAGAATAAAATGGTGGATGTTGCAATTTTTTTTGTCACACGGTATTTGCGCACAGATTTTCCAAACGCAATTTTTGCGAAAAAAATACATTTTTTTTAAATTTATTGCACAAATACACTATATAATTCCAATTTGTTTGGTAAAATTTAAAAGATGATCTTATGCCGAGTTCATAGACACCTGACATGACATGCTTTAAAAATTGCGCACACCTGCGCAGCGGCAAAAACGTACGTACATTTTTAAAAACCTTTAAAAGTCTCTACAGGTTACCACTTTAGACTTACAGAGGAGGTCTACTGCAAGAATTACTGCACTCGATCTGGCGATCGCGGCGATACCTCACATGCATGCTGAAATTGCGGTTTACATATGACACTAGACCAACGCGTGCGTGTGCCATTGCGCGCAAGCACGGGGGAAAGGGGGCGGAGCTCGATTTTTTTTTTTTTTTTTTTTTTTTTTTTTGCTCTTTTATGTTATTTTGACACCTTTCCTTTAATTTTTTTTTTTTTTAAATCATTTTTATTGCTATCACAGTGAATTTAGATATCCCCTATGATAGCAATCGGTAGTGACAGGTACTCTTTTTTTTAAAAATTGGGGTCTTTTATACTCTAGATCTCTCCTCTGACCTTAATGCTTCTGACCACGCCAAAATTGGTGTGATAAAATACTTTCCCAATTTCCCAATGGCCCTGTTTATTTCTGGCGAAAAAGAAGTCATGAAATGCTCGTAGCCTCCGGCATCTTAGGCCATAGAGATGATTGGAGCCATTCTAATCTTCAATTAGCTCTATGGTTAGATAACTGAACCACCGGCTGCACTCTCGGGTTAACCGGTGGGACAGGAGAGCCCGAGAAAAACCACGGAAGGCTGCGGAAGGCGGCGGTGGGGGGGGGGAGGCCCCTCCCACTGCATGTAAAAGCAGTCTAGCGGCCAATTACCTGCTAGGATTGCTTTTACATGTAAGCCGACCGCTGGCTGTAAAAAACGATACCAAGATGATGCCTAAATCTGCAGGCATCATCCTGGTATAACCACTCAAAGTCCAGCAACGTACCAGTACATTGCTAGTCCTTGTTTGGCATATAGGTTTTTTTTTTTTTCATGCAGCCTGTGGGCTGAACGGAAAAAAAGAGAACCTATCAGAAATCAGCACAAGAATAATGCGTAGTATTACTCATCATTAACCGCCCAAACAACCACCCACTGAATTTAATGATGGGTATACACGGCACTATCCACGTATACCAAAATAGGATTTTAACTGCAGTGCTGAAATCAGAAAATCACCACAGCTGCTATCAGCAAAGGTATCCATATATGCTGAGCGCAAACGCTGTTTGTGTCAGAATATATAAAATCAATGCGTGGTAGCCGACGAGGGACCTGCAAGAGAAACAGGTCACAAAAGAATGAAAAAACAAAGTACATTAAAAAAAGTACATTAGGAAGAGTAGGACATATAAAATGACTGACAACAACAAAAGTTTTTGGATTCTCATCATTAACCGCCCAAACAACCACCCACTGAATTTAATGATGGGTATACACGGCGCTATCCACGTATACCAAAATAGGATTTTAACTGCAGTGCTGAAATCAGAAAATCACCACAGCTGCTATCAGCAAAGGTATCCATATATGCTGAGCGCAAACACTGTTTGTGTCAGAATATATAAAATCAATGCGTGGTAGCCGACAAGTACCTGCAAGAGAAACAGGTCACAAAAGAATGAAAAAACAAAGTACATTAAAAAAAAGTACATTAGGAAGAGTAGGACATATAAAATGACTGACAACAACAAAAGTTTTTGGATTCTCATCATTAACCGCCCAAACAGCCACCCACTGAATTTAATGATGGGTATACACGGCGCTATCCACGTATACCAAAATAGGATTTTAACTGCAGTGCTGAAATCAGAAAATCACCACAGCTGCTATCAGCAAAGGTATCCATATATGCTGAGCGCAAACACTGTTTGTGTCAGAATATATAAAATCAATGCGTGGTAGCCGACGAGTACCTGCAGGAGAAACAGGTCACAAAAGAATGAAAAAACAAACAAAGGACATTTAAATGTACAGTAAGAAGAGTAGAAGGACATATAAATTGACTGACACAACAACTGTTTTTGGATCCATTTATTTTTCTTTCTAACTGTTTCTTCATGTCTTGATTTGGGAGGGACTGCGATCTTCTGCGATCTTCTCTTCCAGCTTGGGTCTCTCAAAATGTCGATGGACATCCAACATCCTTCGAGACCCTGTGTTTGTGTGCCCTACACTGTGTCGTGCTGTACCCTACACTAAAACTCCACTAGTGTATGGTAGCGCTCAAAACATTCCCCGATGCAGAGACCAGGTTGGTCAGGACATTTGGGACAATAATAACGGGTGTCACGCCTAAATCCGCGCCTGCTACAGACACGACATCTTCTTTGGGGCCATCTTTGGGTAGGGGTACTCGGGAGGGCATAAGGAAAATGCCTCTCATGCAGCCGGCTCACTGCATCTGGAAGGGGAAGTTGGGCAGGCATGCCTCCTGGGTACAGGTAGGCAAGGATGATCTCTTCCTGGAATTCCCGGAAAGATCCAGTTCGTCCTGACGCCTTGTATAGGACAAAGGCGTTCAGCATCGCCAATTGGAATAAATAAACAGACACTTTTTTGTACCAGCGTCTGGCTTTACGGGCAACTAAATACGGCGCCAAAATCTGGTCGTTAAGGTCCACCCCTCCCATGTTAAGGTTATATTCGTGGACACAGAGGGGTTTCTCCACAACGCCAGTTGCCGTAGTGATTTGGATTGTCGTGTCTGCGTGAAGGGAGGACAGAACATAAACATCCCGTGTATCCTTCCACTTCACCGCAAGCAATTTGTCCGTTTTCAAGCAGGCTCTCGCCCCCCGACTAAGACGGGAATCTACAAGCCGTTGGGGGAAGCCCCGGCGATTATGTCGCACGGTGCCACATGCGCCAATTTGTAATTCGAGCAGGTGACTAAATAGTGGCACGCTTGTATAAAAGTTGTCCACGTACAAATGGTACCCCTTTCCGGATAAGGGTGACACCAAGTCCCAAACGATCTTACCGCTGCTCCCTATGTAGTCTGGGCAGTTGGGGGGCTCCACACAGCTATCTTTTCCCTCATAGACCCGGAAACTAACTGTATAGCCTGTGGCCCTGTCACACAATTTATACAGTTTGACCCCGTATCTGGCACGCTTGCTGGGGAGGTACTGTTTCATAGCAAGGCGGCCAGTAAATTTAATCAGGGACTCGTCAACGCAGACAACTTGTTCGGGGGTAAACAAGGCTGCAAACCGCTGATTGAAGTGGTCTATGAGGGGCCGAATTTTGTGGAGCCGATCGTATGCAGGGTCTCCCCGAGGACGACAGATTTCATTGTCGCTGAAATGCATAAATCGCAGAATTTGCTCATATCTCGCCCTGGACATGGAGGCAGAGTACATGCGCATATGGTGAAGTGGGCTAGTGGACCAATATAGCCGCAATTCACTCTGTTTAGTTATGCCCATGTGGAGGGAAAGGCCCAGAAAGATCTTAAATTCGGAAACCGTTAAAGGTTTCCAGCCGAATTGTCTGGCAAGGGGCGAATTTGGGTTGGCGGCGATAAATTGTTGAGCATATAAATTTGATTGATCCACAATAGATCTGAAAAGATCTTCCGTGAAGAACAGCTCATAAAAGTTCAGGGGCGTAAAACCAGCTGTCTCCACGTGGATTCCAGGTTGGGCGGTGAATGGGGGAAGTACTGGCGCTGTAGTATCAGTGGGTTGCCAATTAGGAAATGCCAGCGCATCAGGGAGGGAACTATGGGCTCTACGGGCCTGTCTTCGAATACGCGGTGGCTGCGGGCCACTACTTGTGCTAGCCACCGCACCAGCTTCAACTGCACTTAGGGGACTCGCCACGTCACCAGGTCTTACTGCAGTGCTGGTTGTACTAGGTCCAGGGTGTACTAGGCCGCTGGCGCTTGCCAGGTCGCCAGAAGGATGAGCGGCACTAGTACCCACACTCTGCTCCATACGAGCACCCTGCGATTCCTGCATCTCAACAACACCAGAATGGGGTCGGGTACGCCTGGGTCTAACAGGGACCCATCTGTCGTCGGAGCTATCTGTCAGGGAGCCGCTGCTGTCATTTGGTTCGTATACTGACCCTGATTCTGCCGGTGAGGCTTCCCCATCGCTCTCACCTGACATGGTCATCATACTGTAAATAGCTTCATCACTGTACGAACGTTTAGACATTTTGGTAACTAAATTTACCCGTACAGTGATGCGACTCACAGGTAATAAAAGCACCTGGTTGTCGAAGACTATTTCAAGCGCTACCAAAAAAACTGCTAATGCTAGCAGGGATCAGGCCTGACTCTGCTAACACAGCGGTTTTGTGTCTTGTGTTTTTTTGTAAGTGACAGTAATCTGTTGATTACTACACTTACCTGGGTGAAAGGGTTAAACGCAGGTGCTGGCAGGAATCAGTGCTGATCGTGCAAACACTGCGTTTTGGGAACCCTAAACTATGGGGGCGCTAGTATAGCTCTGATCAGATCAGATATTGATCTGTTCAAACACTATACTAGAAATGGAAGTGTAGGTGCGTGCGTGTGTGCGTGCGTGCGTGTGTGGCAATCAAGGGGTTACTTCTAAACTATGCGCTGGGGATCTGGGGGGGGTGGCGGGGACCCTAAACCTCCTTTGGGAAAGAAACTAGCTAGCTAGCACAACCTCAAGTCACAATGACACCAATACAAAATACAGTAAAAACAGTATATTATGTGTGTATTAGTGCTAATGTGACAGAGGGTGTAGGGGTTAACGGGATGTGATCAGGGGGGGATCAGGGGTTTAAATCTTTATTGGAAGGGGCTGGCGGGTATCCTAAGGATAAAAGGAACGGTGGCAAGCGCTAAACCTGGTCACAAGTCACACTTATACAGGTATATAGAAAATGCTATATACTGTATACAGTGTGCGTTGTGGCAGGGGGTGTAGGGGTGATCAGGGGGGGATCAGGGGATTAAATCTTTATTGGGCGGGTGGGGGGGACCCTAAACCTGCTTGGGACACAAACTTAGTCGCCTGCGCTAATTCTGATCACAATCACACTAATACAAAAATACAAAAACACAGTATATTACGTTTGTATTAGTGCTGATGTGACAGAGGGTGTAGGGGTTAACTAGCGGTGATCAGGAGGGGATCAGGGGGGATCAGGGGCTCAAATCTTTATTAGGGGGGGGTGGCGGGTAATTCAAGTGGAAAAAGGGGGGTCGCAAGCGCTAGACCTGACCACAAATCACACTTATACGGGTATATAGCAAAATGCTATATACTGTATACGGTGTGTGTTATGGCAGGGGGTGTAGGGGTGATCAGGGGGGGGTCAGGGGCTTAAATCTTTATTGGGCGGGTGGCGGGGACCCTAAACCTTCTTGGGACAGAAACTTAGTCGCCTGCGCTAATTCTGATCACAATGACACTAATACAAAAATACAATAACACCGTATATTGCGTTTGTATTAGTGCTGATGTGACAGAGGGTGTAGGGGTTAACGGCGGTGATCAGGGGGGGTTCAGGGGGGATCAGTGGGTTAAATCTTTATTAGGGGGGGGTGGGGGGTAATTTGAGTGGAAAAGGGGGGGTCGCAAGGGCTACACCTGTTCACAAATCACACTTATACAGGTATATAGGTATATGCTATATGCTGTATATAGTGTGTGTTGTGTCAGGTGCTGTAGGGGTTAATTGGGGGGGCGATCGGGGGTGAAATGTGCCTATCTAACTGTGTGTGGGTGTGCTTGGTGCAATACTCACAGTAAGATGTGCTCTCCTCTCACGCTGGATCCGAAAAGACCGTTGGGAGGGGAGGGCACATCTCCTCTAAGCCTGTGTTTACATTTCACAGGCTTAGAGGGAGATCTGATTGGGCAGGACCGATCAACAGGTCCAGACCAAAAATGATTGGCCTGGACCTGATGACTGATCGGTTCTGAACCCAATCGAGTCATCGGCGGCGGCGGCGGGGCGCGGGAGCGCGCACAGGGCCGGCAAAAAGTGCTGACGTAGGCCTACGTCAGTTTGCCTGGCCGGGGCTGAGCGCCGACGTAGATCGTCGTGCGCCGGTCGTTAAGTGGTTAATTTCGGCATTATTGCTCCTCTCCTCACTTCCTGGTCCGATCGGCGATGACGTCATTCGGCGATCCGCAGTGTCTGCTGGGATGTATTCTATTCCAGAAATCTCGCAGTAGCTGTATCTGTACTGAGCCGTGCCTGCCCCGCCTCCGCCCCGCCTCCGCCTCGCCTCCTCTAATTGAGTTGCATTGTATGAATGTATTAAGGCTGTTCTCTGCCCCGCCTCCGCCCAAAAATTGTTCGTTTTTTCCCATACGAGAATAATTTTGGAGTTTGTCCCTTCGAGAATTTTCGTACCGAAATTCTGAATTGGCTGTAGAAAGTTGTGTACACACAATACGAAAATGGTCTGAAAATTCATGGGTCGAAAATGTTCGCCCAATTTTCTTATAGTGTGTACTAGCCTTAAGAGACTCTTCAGTTCTTCTTCACTCTCTGCCATTAGAGTGGTATCGTCTGCATATTTCGGGTTCTTGATATTTCTCCCTGCAATCTGAATTCTGGCTTGTGATTCATCGATCCTGGCATTTGGCATAATGTACTCTGCATATAGGTTAAATAAGTAGGGTGACAATTTACATCCTTGCCGCAATCCTGTTGCTTCCTAAATTGCAAACAGGGTTTTCAGAAGACAGGTGAGGTGGTCTGGTATTCTTTCAGTATTTACCACATCTTGTGATCCACACAATTGAAGGCTTTACTGTAAGATAGCCACCACCAAAGGAATTAAATTGGCCTCTTACCACAACACCATGATCCTCATAACAGGGATCATGGTCAGCGGGAAATCAAATCTGGAGCTGCAAAAAGATCTCACACCGGCTTCCTTATCGATCGTACCCGCTCCTCTCAACAAAGGTGCCTTTTGTTGGGAAGAAATAGTTGTTCCTTTCACTAGACTGATTGAAGTCTTCCCCTTCCTACCCTTTCAGTTTGAATACCCAATCATGTGCTAGAAAGTAAACAAACAGGGTTTTTGGTAGAACGTGATTGGTTTATTGAACCTGCTCGATGGACAGTCTCTAATCAACCCTTTTATATATTTCTTTTAAATAATTACACTGCATTAGCTTTTAGATCCAGCTAAATCCCTTTCCTCGGAGGCAAACATTTACTGTATATACTCGAGTATAAGCCAAGTTTTTTTTCAGCATGTTTTTTTATGCTGAAAGAGTCCCCCTCGGCTTATACTCGAGTCACTGGCTCACTTACTTTTTAAAAATGGCGCCGCCCGGCGCCAACATGTCACCGAGCATGCGCCGTCTGCCCGGGAATAGCGAAACGTGTACCGGCTTTCCTGAGCATCGGTGGCGCATGCGCGGTGATGTGTTGGCGCCGGGTGGCACAATTTTTAAATGTAAGGTGCCTCACCGACAGGTAAGTGAGACTCCTCCACAGCCCCTGCATTTACTCATGCAGTGCTGCGGGCATGATATAGGAAATTCTCCTGTACCATGCCTGCAGCACTGCGTCTCCTGTGCCATGCCTGTACCTACTGTACCATGCCTGTACCTAGTGTGCCATGCCTATATCATCACCTGTGCCATGCCTATACCATCACCTGTGCCATGCCTATACCATCTCCTGTACCATGACCCGTGCCATGCCTATACCATCACCTGTGCCATGCCTATACCATCATCTGTGCCCTGCCTGTACCATCACCTGTGCCATGCCTGTACCATGACCTGTGCCATGCCTGTACCATCTCCTGTACCATGACCTGTGCCATGCCTGTACCATGACCTGTGCCCTGTCTGTACCATCACCTGTGCCATGCCTATACCATCACCTCTGCCATGCCTGTACCATGACCTGTGCCATGCCTATACCATTACCTGTGCCAAGCCTGTGCCATGCCTGTACCATGACCTGTGCCATCTCCTGTACCATGCCTGAACCATATCCTGTACCATGCCTGTACCATCTCCTGTACCATGCCCACAGCCCTGCATCTCCTGTTCCATGCCCGCAGCCCCTGTTTTGTGTCTCGTGGTGGTCTAGTTGGGTCCATTAGCTACTGCATTTCCCACCCTAGGCTTATACTCGAGTCAATAAGTTTTCCCACTTTTTTTGTGGTAAAATTAGGTGCCTCGGCTTATATTTGGGTTGGCTTATACTCGAGTATATACGGTAGATTTGAATTGAAATATTTCTCTATAGTTAGAAGGATTGTGCTGTGTCATACAAGGAAAGGAAAGCATGTTAGTTTCACAGTATTTACAGGCCCCTGGGAGCATATGTGCGTGATACATACTCTCAACAAGAATGCTAAAAATTTGATTTATATCTAGCATGTTAACATAAATCACAACACTTCATTAGGCAGAAGTGTCAAGCTGATATGTTAACTACTTCACGCCCAGGCTTTAGCTGAAAGACAGCTACAGTGCAGGTCTAAAATGCTGGGAGGATGTACACAGAAGCAGGTCATGGACTTTTTTCCCCCCTCATACTGATAGCGTGAGGAGAAAAATACAAAGCTGATCACCGGCTTCTGTAAGAGGGACATCGGTCCCACTCTGTCCGCACCAGTGCTACTAACCAGTGCCCACAAGTGCCACCTACCAGTGCCCATACGTACTTCTAATCAGTGCCCACCAGTGACACCTATCAGTGCCCATCAGTGCTGCCAATCAAAGCCCATCATTGCCTCATCAGTGCCACCTACAAGTGTCTACCAGTGCTGCCTATCAGTGCCCATCAGTGCCCATCAGTGCCACCTATCAGTGCAGCCTCCTCAGTACCTCCGTATCAGTGCCCACCAGTGCGCCCCCATCAGTGCCACCTTATCAGTGCCCATAAGTGCAGCCTATCAGTGCCCATCAGTGCAGCCTGTCAGAAATTAATAAGAAATTAATAATACCTCGCTGGGCCGCCTCCATTATGTCAGAATGTTTATACTGCTCTGAATATAACAGTGTCTATGTCAATAAGCAAAGATCTGTAAGTAGGAGATTCTGAAATTATTTCCACAAATCAATATGTAGCGAATTATTTTTATTGATTCATTTCTTTTTTAAAGCATATACCAATCTTAGTGAAAACAGTCTATAGTATGGAATATATAAAATATTTATTCACGAGACATGTAATTACGATAAATGATCAAACTTGAGATGACACAAAAAGAGAACTTACATAAAATATGAACTTCAAACAATAAATGTAATGTGATGTGTAGCTCAATAATGAAAGTGAAAATAAAGCAAGATTACATTTTCTCCAGGTATAGTATAAACCATAAATGAATGTTCTATATAATCAGACCACAATTGTCTGCGCAATGCACAGTCTGATAGTCACTCCACTGCGGATGAAGCGAGAATATGCTATGCAAAACGTGAGACTAATACGCCAATATGCGCTAAATCTGATATTAATAAAAATGTTATAAAAACAAAAATCATCTCTTTAGAGAAAAATCTACATATGGTTTATACGGCTGGGATTGTACTCTCGTTACCCTTTAGCATGAAATGTAAAACATTTAAGGAAGTACATAAACAATATTGAATAATAATCAAATAATTAGCAAGGAATATTTACCATATTTAAAATGGCTGCTAGCTTAGAATGGTCGTTACCAGAGTCCTTAAAATGGCTGCATTTCCAAGATGGTGGCCAATTAGGGAGGAGTTTCGTTTGGCGTCCCTCAAAGTTTCAGATACATGATGGAGCAAAATGGAGTCTGTGTAGATGAGTCTATGCATGGCTGTAGTAGTGTGTATGTTGTATGTGTGATGTATATTGGGCAGATGTCATGTGTGATGTGTCATCTGGGCTTTTTCTTTTTATATGGTATAGAACAAAGGACTATTAAAATTACCATAAGTTAAATCCAGAGGGAGTGACATGATCCCCATTGGCTGGGACATCTTATTCATTAACTGGTGATGTCATTGGGTGACACCTCTTGGTCAACCAGTAATTAAAACTAAATGATGATATCTCCATATTTAAGAGTATAATAAAATAACATAAAAAGTATCCATGCTCTCATCTATTACGTGTCCATTTAATATCCATCATGTATCTAAATAATGATTTAATCTGGTAATACCATTATAATATTTAATATATCTTATTTAGATATATTGGATTTTACTTTTTAACCCAAGACTTCAATTAGTAGCATTCAGTCACCAGTGATGGCAGTATTGCATAGCTCTTAGGTTCAGTATGACAGCATTATTCGCCTACAAATAAACTTTGAACCTTATATTGACAAAGAGCTTACAATCTCAGACCTTCTAGAGCCTAGCAAGGTCAAACAAAATTTTATGATGCTTTCTACAACTTACAATTTACAAATGTCTACTGAAGCCTCTCTTGACAGAGATGAGTCATCAAAATCAGTATAACTTTTCCTTTAGCAAGGATAAAACTATTATAATATATAACGGTTTTCTACATATCTATGTATGTTAGTTATATATATATTTAATTGTTAATATTATGTTACATATAAGATTATAATATATCTGTAAATATTATTCTTGAATGGGTTTAAGCATAGAAAATACTGACTAAGGTTTATGATTCCACACACAGATAAGATTACCTTGGAATGGCGTCTTAGACTTATATCTAAGGAAAGTCAACAGACTATTTATTTATTACCTTAGGTCAACACAGCATGTCTGGGGTAAACCTGTTGAATAGGCACTTTTCCTAAAAGGAGGTTTGAACTTTTAGTGACCTTCTACAACATGGATGCCACTGCTCAACATTTCTATGTAAAACAAAATATGACATTTCATTTATTTTTTAAATTTAAATTTAAGCTCCCCAAATAAGCCTGACAAGCCTATCAGTGCCCATCAGTGCAGCCTTATCAGCGCACAACAATAGAGGAGAAAAATTACCTGTTTGGAATTTTCTGTTTTTTGTTTGCTTAGCAAAAAAAAAAAAAAAACCCAGTGGTGATTAAATACCACTAAAAGAAAGCTCTTTTTGTGTGAAAAAAAGAATGATAAAAATTTCATATGAGTACAGTGTAGCATGATCACGCAATTGTCATTCCAAGTGTGACAGCGCTGAAAGCTGAAAATTGGCCTGGCAGGAAGGGGGTATATGTGCCCAGTAATCAAGTGGTTAATACCACAATATTAATGCTATCACAAAATAACCGGAAATATAATTTCTTTTGTATAAGTTAGTTAAAAAGCTGTTAACATACATGTGTATTTATTAAGCTAAAGCGACCCTGTCACTATAGCAAACCTTTGCAGTAAAGCCTTCCTTGTATAAGAAGAATGTACAGTATATACTTACCTTTCCTGCCTCGGATGACACTAACCCTCACTCCATTCATAATGAACAGTCCTCTGATGTCCAATGGGAAGATACAATTTCTGGGAGTGAAGGTTTCTTTCTCAGTCCTCACATCATTGCAGGACACAGTAATGATGTGGAGATCAGCAGGGGGGATCACGGAGAGCTGTGGGGTACCCATGATATTGACACTCCCAGAAGTATCAATCCACCATTGGATCTTAGAGGACCGTTAATCGGAACAGTGGTCAGCTACATGGGGGGACAGAGAAGTAAGTAAATAAAATGTTTTTCTTTTCCCCTATAAAGAGTATACATTGTTGGGAAGGTCTTCTATAGCAAAAGGTTAACTTTAAAGTGGTTGTAAACCCTCACATATACCCAGTGAAGTGGACAGCTTCAGATGATACACAGAGATTAAACAAATTCTCCTACATAGGTTTTACTTGTTTATCTGCAGCCCTCTCTTCCATACACTCCTTCAAAAAAGCAGAAATGTGTTCAAATCCTCTCCATATGTTAGTATTACAGTGGAGGGGGCAGAGAGGCTGCAGTTACACTGCGTGAGAGCTGATTGGAGGTGGGAACACCCACCCCCCTCCACATAGCAGAAGAACTTTGTTCTGAATAGACAGTCTGTCTCCTGAGCTCTCCTCCCTCCCGACACAAATGTATCTTCTGTGTCAGGAAAACTTCTCTGAAGTGAATCATGCTGATAACAGAGGAACAAAGCATCAGAGAGGAACAAAATTTAGAGCTTTGGAGAGAGATAAGTAAACACTACAGATATATGTGCTTTGCTCAGATTCCATGACTGAGGTTTACAACCACTTTACATCATTTTCTAACACACAGTCCAGCTAATCAGAACACAATACATAAACTTCTTCAAAACTTAGCTGGTAGTAGTTGGTCATATCCAACTGGGCTTGTTTTGTATTGCTAAAGAAATGTTGCGGCTTACCTAAACTTATTTCTTCAGTGTCAGGAACACATCCCAGCAATCATATTGACACAAGAAGCACTGACACCCAATCCAACTACCATGGACAGTGTCAAGGAAGATGCTGATTGTCCAAGAACAGGATGTAAAGCAGTGGTGGCTGGTGCTCAGTAATTCAGGGGGCAGAAAACCAATGCGCACCCCCTGGTCAGTCAATCGGGTCATCGGGTCAGTCAGTCAGGCAGCAAATTCCTCCTCCCCTCCCCCCCCCCTCTCTGCCTCCTTACCTCCTCACATCTTTCCTCCTGTCGGGAGCCGGGGAGTGCTGGATGGCTGAGCTGCTGTCCTCCTCCAGCCGCCGTGTGTCTTCTGCCTCTTCCTGGCCACTAGCCAGTAAGATCGCTTCTTTTTTCAGCCAATCAGGAAAGGGGTCTCACAACCCTCTTCCTGATTGGCTGGGAGGAGAGTCAGTGTGACAATAGAGAATATTCATTCGCTATTTTCACACAACTGGGTGGACCCAGGGCGCAGTGCTCTGCGCCCCGAGCCCACCCTTTTCTGAAGCCTATTAGAGCCTCTGGCTTTAATCACGTCCTTCAAAAAAAAAAATCCCCTGTTGGAATCCATGCGTCTGGCGCCCTGCATGTAGATTAGGGGGCCGGACGCATGGATAGGGGGGACAGCACCCCTGCGGCCTCAATGGATGGACACCCTACTGAGGAAGTCGTGATGCGAAAGCATAAGACGCCACGCGTATAGGGGACGGAGACCTTGACGGACAAGCGGCGACCCACCAGCACGGCTCCCGACAGCTACTGTTTTTGGCGTGTACGGTCCACACAAGCCCATTGTGCCGATTCATGTGAGTGCAATTCTACTTTGAATGTGAATCAATTAAAGGATAATAGCAGTGTACACTTAGATGCCTCATTATCTTTATTCACATATCATGTCCATGGGATGGTGAGAGATCGATCCAGGAAGTGGCATTTTTTTGAGGATTCAATGCTGGTTTAATGCTTCAGTGAGGTGAGAGGCCATCTGGTGGCTAAACGGTGGTGGTGTCACTTGCACTTTTATATGGAAATATCTATCAAGCACTTTATTGAATTTTAAACCACGGTTATATTTTAGTGGACTCTTATGCACTTTACTTTGAATGCACTTTATGGACATTATATATTGCACCTAAGAGGAATATATATTGCACTGTAAGCGAGTTTATTGATTTATATGATGCACATTGTCACTTTTATATAGCGCTGTATACATATTTGTCAATAGACGGGCCGCCCCTGATGTAAAGTATAAAAGTTGTGTAACTACCCTGTTCTAGTTGCATAACCCTCTCTAATGGCATCAGATGTCTGCACAGGGGTTAATCTTTCTATTTATATGGCAGAAGGTGTGCATTGTCAAATCGCCTGGGTGAAGGTGTTAAAACAGCATTATACTATATGTGGAAGACGAATGGTGTTAAAGGCCCAAATTTGTGAACAATGACTGTTGGTCCAGTTTTTCACTGTCCAAAATGTGGACCTCACTGGCCTCAAAAGAATATCCCTTTCCTTAAAGTGGAACTTTAGTCAGAAAACTAAATCCTCCTAGATCACTTCAGGCTGGTCCCTTTTGCAGGTATAGATATGTAAAATATAAAAAAAGTGCCTTTACTGTTTAAAATCCAGTATTGCAGGGTCTCACCCTGCTCTGCATTTGCTACAATTTTGGCATTGTGTTAGAGGCTGATCTGCTAACAGCCTAAAGATTTACTTCTGCTCATGAGCCCTGGGCTTCAAGAAAATGGCAGCCTCCAGCAAGAAGAAACAGGAGCAATGCTGGAGACAATTTATACCGAACAATAATTTTGGTAGTATAATTATCAATGTGGAATAAATGTTCCTTGATAAAGAACCATATTTTTCATCAAATTGGGTAAAATTGTGTACTGAGCTATAGAATTGTCCTCCTATGTTGGGTTGTTTGTTTTTTATGAGGTTGTTTTATTTCCCCAATTTTCGTTTTTTTGCATTTGTTTTACCATTTCATTTTAAAAGTTTTTTCAATACATTTTGCTTATATAATAAGAAAGATCAATGGTTATATTCAAAGTTCTGTACTATTCAATTTACTGAAATCAGAACATTGAAAGATGAGTTCTTATCGGTTGCTATTATTATACTGACAGTTTTACACAACATTTTACAATCACATTTTCCCTGCCCTTAAAGAGTTTACAATCTAAGCTCTCTATCTCATATGCATATACAATATACACACACACTAGAGTCAACTTAGACAGGAGGCAATAAACCTAGCAGCATGTCTTTGTAGTGTGGGAGGAAACTAGAGTACACCCACTCAAATGTGGGAAAAATATGCAAACTCTATGCAGAGTGGGTACTGGCTGCTTCAAACAGAGAACCCTTGGACCCAAGGCAGAAGTGTTCACCACTGGCACCTTGACCATTGTACTTTACACTAAATAAAACCATCTGAGGTGCCTAACATGCAAAAAAACAATCAATGAGATAAAACAGTCTAATTCTATCAGCAACAGAATGGATAAAACCAAAACATTCCCTTGCAGGGGTTGAATCATCATTTAGATCAGTGGTCTCCAAACTGCAGCCCAGGGGCCGGACGCAGCCCTTTGCTTGCCTTTATCCAGCCCTTGGGGCATTAATCCTCCCACTGATACGAGACACTATTCTGCCATCTAACACCAACAATGGAGCACCATTTTTCCCACTGACACCAAAAATGGGGCACTATTCCTCCCTATGATACCAACGATGGAGCACTTATTCCTCTAATCTAATACCAAATGTGGTGATATTTACTCCTACTGATGCCAGAAAAATTCCCACTCCTGCTGACCATGATCTGGCCCTCCTAAAGTCTGAAGGACAGTAAACCAGCCCTTTATTTAGAAAGTTTGGACACCCCTGTATTTTGATCGAGGGTACGGGAATAGCAAATTTACTTTCCTGATACCCTACTCCCCCAGCAAATGGTGCTCTCCTCCACTCTCCAATGCTTTGGCTTCGGACTGTTTCATGGCATCCTCGCATCCAGTGCAGGGCTATGGGCATTGTCAGAGAACCTTCCACTGCTAGAGCATAGGGGAATAGAGGATGCAAGGACCTGTCTATCAGCGTGGAGGAAGCCTGTAGAAGCTGGGGATCAGGTAGGTAAAAGTGCTTTTTCCACTACACTACCAAATCCTAAATCTAGATTTAATCCTTGCAGTGCAAGGGTAGCCCCAGTCACACTAGCAATCCTATCATGAACATTTTTCTTGGGCTGTGTGAACATGCTTAAAAACCAGAAGGTATGCAAATGGAAACAATAACAAGGAGGAGAGCTTCCTAGAGGGTGAAAACTGGCCTTTGATTGATGCAGCTAGACAAGACATTTATCAAGAGCCATGGTGAGGAGGAATATCATCAGGAGCCTTGATGAGGCGGAATATCGTCAGGAGCCTTGATGAGGCGGAATATCGTCAGGAGCCATAGTGAGGAGGAATATCCTACATTACCAACCTAATGAAGTACAGTATAAAGTAGAATAAAATTTGAAAAACTGATGATTAAAAAAATAGGGTTATAAAAGTTGCTTACCATAAGGATGTATAACATATACTCACCGGCCACTTTATTAGGTACACCTCTTCAATTGCTTGGTAGCACACATTGCTAATCAGCCAGTCACATGGCAGCAACTCAATGCATTTAGGCATCTAGATGTGGCAAAGATGACTTGCTGAAGTTAAATTGAGCATCAGAATGGGGAAGAAAGAGGATTTAGGTGACTTTGAACGTGGCATGGTTGTTGATGCCAGATGGGCTGGTCTGAGTATTTCAAAAACTGATGATCTACTGGGATTTTCACGCACAACTATCTCTAGTAAACTGGTAAAGAACGGCTTATTTTTTTAAAACACATACACAGGGGCACGGGCTCACAGGATTATTAAACAAACCAGACAGGATAGTATAAAGTGGCTTAACAACCACTTTAAAGGGGAAGTTGAGATTCCAGGGGGGGGGGGGGGGGGGGGTTTGGTGCTATCATTCCAGGAGAGGGGAAGCCCGGGGCAAGGAAATTGAGATTTGTGCCCCCGTGCACAGAGCAACGGCATGTGACGTCACAGCATACATGCGCCACCTGCATGGACCCAAAACAGAGGGTCAGCTTTGCTTTTGCATCAGGTTTCTTGAATGCCTGCGCTTTATTGTGATAATAACTAGCCCCCCCCCCCCCCATGACATTGTTGAAAAGGAGCAGAGCATGATGCCCCCCCCCCCCCCCTGGAAAAAGTTCTGCGAACGCCCATGATCACCATCATATTTTTAAGCTGCAGAATGAAAACCAAACTCTGGAATGGAAACTGTCATTTAATATCAAATTCCTTTACAAAACCCAGGTATTACCTTTATAAAAGTAGAAGTGACGTTATAACTGTGCTGTAATTAGCCTTAGCACAGAACAGAATTCTGGGAGGGGCCAACAGGCTCCACCCACTACAGTCTGCCTGAAGAAGACTACAGGAGGGGAGGAGACAAGACCAGTCACCCTGCATAAGGGGGGAGAGCAGCAGCGACCAGTCTATGTTACAGGAATGCTCCTACACAGAAGCAATGTTTCTTTACCAGATTACTTCACGGATCTGGAAGAAATACATTAAGCACACCAAGATTAAAGTGAGAATACAAAATAGACAATATTGGCTTATCTCTGAGTTCAGCTTTAAAGTAGAGTTCCACCCATATTTGGAACTTTAGATCTATGTAATCCCCTTTAAAACGGCTTTTACCAATGGAAACTTTTTTTTTTTTTTTTGCTGGTAAATACCTTAATTTCGGCTTTATTCCTCCTCTCCTCACTTCCGGGTCCGATCGGCGATGACGTCATTCGGCGATTCGCAGTGTCTGCTGGGATGTATTCTATTCCAGAAATCTCGCAGTAGCTGTATCTGTACTGAGCCGTGCCTGCCCCGCCTCCGGCCCCCCTCCGCCCCGCCTCCGCCCCGCATCCTCTCATTCAGTTGTATTGTATGCAATGTATTAAGGCTGTTCTCTGCCCCGCCTCCTCTCATTGAGTTGTATTGTATGCAATACAACTCAATGAGAGGAGGCGGGGCGGAGGCGGGGCAGAGAACAGCCTTAATACATTCATACAATGCAACTCAATGAGAGGAGGCGGGGCGGAGGCAGGGCGGAGGCGGGGCAGGCACGGCTCAGTACAGATACAGCTACTGCGAGATTTCTGGAATAGAATACATCCCAGCAGACACTGCGAATCGCCGAATGACGTCATCGCCGATTGGACCCGGAAGTGAGGAGAGGAGGAATAAAGCCGAAATTAAGGTATTTACTAGCAAAAAAAAAAGTTTCCATTGGTAAAAGCCGTTTTAAAGGGGATTACATAGATCTATTTATTCCAACCTATTAAAAATGGGTGGAACTCCGCTTTAAGTATAGAGAATTTGAGAAAATATCTCAGGGCTTTATTGCATAGTATACACACAGCTGGTGACTAATGTTTGCTCTGTGTGCATTGATCTTTTCTTTCCTGAATGAGTGGTTTGATCACCTAGTAATTACATAAGTGATTGATTTTCACACATATATAACAATATAATAATCTCTATAAACCAGGCTGAAAACAATTATTTGAATCAGGTATGTTACGACAATTCTATCATATAACTATTATAAGTTATTTACATAAATTTGAAGCAGATCTTTTCATGATGTCAAAGTTTGCTGGTCCCTGCCCCCCCCCCCCCCCCCCATCCTAATCAGAATATTATATAAGCATGAAAGTGCACAGTAGAAAGCTAACAGTAGTTGCAGCTGCGTGCTGTAAACATTCCCTACCAAACTGTCAAGTTAATTTACTAAAGGAGTTTAAAATATTCACTCATTAAATTGTTGATGTGTTCACTTTGAATGCCCAGTTATGTGCGGAATAAATAAAAAAATTGAAAACTGATTTTCACATGACTGGCTAATTCAAATGAATCGCCACTCAATTCATTAAATGCAGATTCTTAACTTCTTTATTAGATCAACTGAGTGGACAAATATATATATATATATATTTTTTTTAGTTGAACCTTTGGCCAGGCTATGAACATTCAAGTATTTACATATTCTCTCAACAAGCAGGGAGTAAGTTTAAACCAGGCCCTCACTGACTTCTGTAGCTGCAGGCACTGTGGAACAATTAATCCTCAAATTTCAGTACTTCTGAGTCATAAACCTGGAATAAGTGTGGACGTTCCGTTTGATGGGACATGTTGAAAAAATTTCCTAAATAGATCAGTGTTAATCAGTGTATCCTGAATGCAGAATTTGCTGCTTTCGGACTACAACATCATTGCAAGGGGGAGTCCTTCATTCATTGTTTGGCCAGCTGTGTAGTTTCAGCATGATCCTTCCCCCTTTTTTCAAGATTTAGTCATATAATGCCTGGTCTGTAGGATGCTAATTTCAACAGAATACAGTAAAACCTTGGATTGAGAGTAACTTGGTTTAAGAGCGTTTTGCAAGACAAGCAAAATGTTTTTCTAATTTTTGACTTGATAAAACAAGCGATGTCTTGATATACAAGTAACCTCATGTCACAGCTGAGTATAAAAGAGAAGAGAGGCGCCTCTAAGTGTAGCAATATGATTACATTTAATGAAGGTTCAACATTTAGCAACTCACATGATTGAATGTTAAAACAGGCACATCTAAGTATGCAGGCATCTAGGGTAAAGCTGTTCACATAGACTGCCCTCCTCTCCGCCATCAATGTCATCCCTTCCACACTGCGCTAGACGAGTGCTTCAAGCCTCACTTTCAGATCGCTCTACTGCAGGGTAGTCTTTCCGGTCACGACTCTTTACCCCGGATGCCTGCATTCTTAGATGTGCCTCTTTAAATCATCAACCATGTGAGTTGCTAAATGCTGAACCTTAATTAAATGTAACCATATTGCTACACTTCCAGGCGCCTCTCTTCTCTTTTATACTCTGTAGCTCCTGCTGGATTTTGCTTCTGATCCCCTTGTGGAGGCGCCATTTGTGGATGGACATTTTATGGTTACACAACCTCACATTGCTATAATCATTTTATATGGACTATAAACTGAAGGATTTATGAATAAATGGTTGTGGAACGAATCTTCTGAGTTTCCATTATTTCTTATGGGGAAATTTGCTTTGAGAGTGCTTTGGATTACAATCATGTTTCCGGAACAAATTATGCTCGCAATCCAAAGCTTTATTGTACATGCTTCTGGATTATCTATTGTAAATCAAGCAAGAAAATCGCAAAAAGTCTTTATTTTACTGGAAAAGTTGTTTTATTTTTTTGCATTAGCAGCACAGGCAGGCGTAAATTCTTCAGCACAGCATGCCAGCAGTTTTCACTGGCATCAGGGAGGTGCGTGGGCCAGGCTATGTAATCGACAACCCAGGGAGTTGTCTGTTACAGCCAAAATATTGTGTGCCAGCTCATACACTGCCAGCCCCACCCATCCGCTACATAGCCTGGCCACTTGACTGCATACTACTGCCATTTCTTAGCCCCAGGAACCTGTATGTTGTGTATTGTATGCGTATGGGTCGCATACATAGAATACACATCATACAGCTCTCTCTCCTAGTTTCTAGGAGATGGTAGAGGACAGGACCCTTACTAAGTGCTTTTAATGTCATTTTTGCCCTTGGGGCCCAATGGAGGATACTCCAGTAGGCCAGTTTACCCCTGTATACACAAGTATGTCAGACTAACCTCCAGGTTTTCCCTCCTCCAGAGCTGGCAAATCCATGCTTTTCCCTTGCCAATCCATCTGCCTACAGTGCTATATTTGCCAAAGCTTCTTGAGAACTGTGTTTAATCTCATCGACACTTGGACAGTCACTTACAGACTTGATGGAGAAGGTACACCGACCTGCACATACAATAAAGATAACTGGTATTCATCAGTTTTTCTTTCTTTAACATTAGCTACCAGTCCAAATGCTGGCTCAAGGGCTGAGAAGCACCAGAAAATTTCCACATTTTGTCATGTTATAACCAGAAACGTAAATGTATTTTATTTGGAATTTTAGGTGATAGACCATTCATCTACCTGCCTAAACCAGCTCTGCTGAGCTCCTACAGTGCCTTGAAAAAATATTCATACCCCTTAAAATTCTCCACATTTTGTCATGTTACAACCAGAAACGTAAATGTATTTCATTGGAATTTTAGGCGATAGACCAACACAAAGTGGCACATAATTGTGAATTGGAAGGAAAATGATAAATGGTTTTCAGTTTCCTTTACAAGTAAAAATGTGAAAAGTGTACCTTGTAAAACCACCTTTTGCTGCAATTACAGCTGCAAGTCTTTTGGGGTATGTCTCTACCAGCTTTGCACATCTAGAGAGTGACTTTTTTTGCCAATTTTTCTTTGCTAAATAGCTCAAGCTCTGTCATATTGGATAGAGAGCATCTGTGAACAGCAATTTACAAGTTTTGCCACAGATTCTCAACTGGATTTAGGTCTGTACTTTGACTGGGCCATTCTAACACATGAACATGCTTTGATCTATTCTAAACCATTCAATTGTAGCTCTGGCTGTGTGTTTAGGGTCATTGTCCTGCTGGAAGGTGAACCTCTGCACCAGTCTCAAGTCTTTTGCCGACTCTAACAGGTTTTCTTCTAAGATTGCCCTGTATTTGACTCCATCCATCTTCCCATCAACCTGTCCCTACTGAAGAAAAGCATCCCCCACAACATGATGCTGCCACCGCCATGTTTCACTGGGGAAATGGTGTGTCCAGGCTGATGTGCAGTGTAAATTTTCTGCCACACATAGCATTTTGCTTTTAGGCCAAAAAGTTACATTTTGGTCTCATTTGACCAGAGCACCGTCTTCCACATGTTTGCTGTGTCCCTCACATGACTTCTCGCAAACTGAAAATGGGACTTCCTATGGCTTTCTTTCAACAATGGCTTTCTTCTTGCCACTCTTCCATAAAGGCCAGATTTGTGGAGTGCACGACTAATAATTGTTCTGTGGACAGATTTTCCTATCTGAGCTGTGGATCTCTGCAGCGCCTCTTGGCTGCTTCTCTGATTAATGCTCTCCTTGCCCAGCCTGTCAGTTTAGGTGGATGGCCATGTTTTGGTAGGCTTGCAGATGTGCCATACTTTTTCCATATATGGATGATGGATTGAACAGTGCTCTGTGAGATTTTCAAAGCTTGGAATATTTTTTTTTTTTTATAACCTAACCCTGCTTTAAACTTTATTCCTGACCTGTCTTGTGTGTTCCTGCTAGTTGCTGCTATCTTGTGCTGGGCCCCGATGAAGGGGACAAACTTCATCAACCCCCTGAAACACTTTGGCTGTTTTTATATAACTTTTTTGCCAACAATTAAAATTATCTTGGACTATTCATCTGGTTTTGGTCTGGCGTTTCGTTCTGTATTTGAAAAGTTAAAACTAATGTTGGAAGCCTTGCTGTGTGGAAGCCATCTCACCTGAGCTATTGGACTTGTTTGAAATATTCATTCATTTGACTACATTTGTGTAGCACCCTCTAGTGTATGCTAGAAGTGAGAGTAGGGAAATTATAGTATAGCTCAGGGCTAAGCCTGAGCTATGGAATCTGGAGTCAGGGTTTACTAAAGTTCATAGCTCTTCCTGGCAGCCCTCTTGTGCCTCCCCCTGGTCTAGAAGGTTGGAGGATCTTCTAGAATTAGTGGGTGGAGATTAGGAGGAGCTGCCTTAAATATTTTTTGGAGCCTCAGCCAATCCTCAGAGGTAGGCTAGCAGGGGCTGAGACCACTCCATGAATATACATGGGCCATGCCAGCAAGTGCAGTTGGTTGAAAGATGTGCATACCGTGTTGAGGAGGCTATCGGTGGCCCTTGAGGCAAACCCCCTGGTCTGAGGGGGGGGGGGGTGTCCTGACTTGGACCAGGGCTTGGGTGCTGGAAGGATCCTGCCATAACACATAGGAGGAAGCCCTTCCTGGAGGCACGGGAGCAAGAGAGGACAGTTAGTATATCAACACTGTTGAGGAAGGACTAACAAGGGGGGAGACTGCCACATGTAGCCAGTCTCCATAAAGACAGTGGTGTGCTTAAGTGTTTATCTTTCCCTGAGAGATCTCCTAAGAGTCAGCTGGGTGGGCTGGTGAAGAGTCTGTCTGGAGGACTGATGTGAGGAGTTAGCCTGGAGATCTAGTGAAAGGGGCAGCTGCAGCAAGGTGGTTTGAAATGGTGGTGCTGGGAGCAGTGGCCGGAGATGAGAAGTGACAAGCTGTTTCACTACATTTTTGCTACACAAAATGGGACTTTGAGTTACTGCCTGTAAAGGGCTACTGCTAAAATCTGACTGGGAGCATGTCAGATTATTCTACAGTGAATCAGCTGGAGCAAGCAAGCGTGTGCAGGAGGCAAGTGAAGGAGAATCTATATGGACTGTATATAGAAAGATGTCTCTGAAGTTGTTGTTGAAGTTTTGCTGAAGTCAAGTGGGCATCCTATAACCTCCCATCCCTATCCAAGTTATTAACCCTCTAATAAAACAAAAGAAGGTTACAGACTGTTCTCTGATCCTGGGGTGCGTGGGAAAATTTGGTGTGCCTGGCTGTTCAGGGTTGGGGGATCCAAGTTCATCAGCAGTCCCTACAGGGATGTGCTACACAAGTCTAAATGTTTCCACTTTGAGTATGTTGTTCTAGAGACCTATGTTAACCACTTAAGCCCTGGAAGATTTTACCCCCTTCCTGACCTGGGGGTTTTTTGCGATTTTTTTACTGCGTGATTTTAACGGACAATTGCGCGGTTGTGCGATGCTGTACCTAAACAAATTTGACTTCCTTTTTTTCCCACAAACAGAGCTTTCTTTTGGTGGTATTTGATCACCCGTGCGATTTTTACTTTTTGCAGTATAAACAAAAAAAGAGCGTAAATTTTGCAAAAACAACAATATTTTTCACATTTTTTATATGAAATTCCCCCAAAAAAATGTAAAAATCAAAATTTTTTTACATTTTTGGCCAATTTGTTTTCTGCTACATATGTTTGGTAAAAAAAAAATTGCAAAAAGCGTATTTTGATTGGTTTGCGCAAAAGTTATTGCGTTTACTAACTAAGGGAAAGATTTCTGTCATTTTTGGTGGGTTTTTTTTTACACGTAATGGCGGCGATCTGCGATTTTTTTGCGGTACTGCGACATTGCGGCAGACAGATCGGACCCTTGACTGACATTTTTGACACTTTTGGGGTTACCAGTGACATTACTGCAGTAATCAGTGCTATACATATGCACTGTTAATGCAAAATGACACTGGTAGTGAAGGGATTAACTTTATTTGAGAGGGAGGGGTGGTGTGTGTCCCTAGGGGCGTGATTCTTACTGTGATTGGCTGTGGCTTGAAGTGTAGGAACAGTGATCAACGGTCCTACATAGTAGAACCGTTTGATCACTGTTTCTACACAGGGGAGAATGACAGGCGGCTTGTTTACATCAGCCGCCTGACTTTTTCCCTCTGCACCGACGATCGGCGAGTGACCGCCGGACATCGGGTCCGCCGGTCACACGCACGGACTTGCTGGGGAACGAGCCGGGGCGGGAGTGCGCCTCCGCGGGCGCGCGCTCACCCGCTATTGGCTCCCAAGCAAGTGACAGGCTAGTGACATATATATACAGTACGTCACTTTGCCTGGCTGGGGCTGACTGCCGACGTATATCGTCGTGCGGCGGTCGGCAACCGGTTAAAGTGACACTAAACTCTGTTTTTAAAAAAAATTCTATTCAAGTATATACTATTAAAGCGGAGTTCCACCCTGGGAATACTTTTTTAATAAAAATCCCCCCGGAACAGTCAGGGCTAGTGCATTCCACAATGGCTAGCCTCTGATCTGTCCCGGGTTGCACTTACCTTTTAGAAGAAATACTTACCTTGAAAATGTATTGTCCAGCGCTGCCATCTCAGGTGTGGGCAGCTTGAAGCCAGCGCGATCCTCTTCTGCGTCCTCTTCCGTCTTCTTCGGTCCCAGAATGCACTGCACTGGCCCCGCCGTCACTTCCGGGTCTGCAGCGTCATCCCTGCACAGCTTCTGGGCATGCCCAGAAGCTGTTTAGCAAGGTATGACGGCGCCTGCACCGGAACTGACGTCGGGGCCGGTGCAGGCGCATTGATTCCTGGGAGCGATGACGTTCTGCTCCCAGGAATCATTGCAAGCCAGGAAGTGACGAATCGTCGTGGCCGCCGAGGGAAGGAAGAGGAAGTAAGGTAAGTATATATCCTTCTAAACATGGTAAGTACAAAAAAAAAAAAAAATTGCGATTATCCATTTGTTTTTCAGGTGACCCGGAGCAAGAAGATGGAGGTAAGTATAATTTTAGGGTGGAATTCCGCTTTAACTTCAAAAGTACCTTCTATCGCTCTCAAGCTCTTCCAAATCCCCAGATTCCTTTGTCTTTTCAGCTGTGATCTGACTTCTTGTAAGAGGGTGGCTACGTTCATTCTCCATGGTCTCACTGTTTGTTGGAATGTAGGCACCTTCTTTTGCTCACTTCCAAGATGGACTTGGGACTCTAGGATTTGTAGTGTGCATAGAACAGCGCTCATAACTGCAACAGAAGTGAAGAGGAAAAGGAGAGGTTTGGGAAATTACACAGAATGTTACAAAAAGGGGCAGAAAAACACAGCAGTAGCCAAATAAATAGCACTATACGGCAGTTTGCAAAAGGTGGATTCTGATTGGCTGCTCTTGACTACAGCACTTTGGCTTGTTAAATGCATCAATTATGGCCCCCTTTAATGCGAGAAATTGAGTTAGCGTGTGAAAACTCTGAGGGTAATAACTAACTAACTAAAAACAAGCTTATTACTGCAGTAATTTCTATTGTATTTCAAAATTCACTCTACACGCTACTGTTGTATTATATTACAGTGCATTAGCTCTAATGAACTGACTACAGAGGTGCAAAGTATCATAGACTTCGTACTGTGACAACATTCTGCCTCTCAACAACAAACCATACAGTGCACAGAAAACTTCCCAAAGGGTTCCATTGTACTAAAAACACATGGGAAATTAATTGTTCATTCATCGTGAAATATTTATTAAATATACAATCAGCCCACACATATTGTGCTGCATCTTGTTTGTAATCATTTAAAAAAGTCATATGTTATATTGCCACCACATAGTGTACAACATATCTTTAAGCACTTGCCGACCGCTCACATTGAGCGTACTGCGGCAAAGTGGCTCGTTATCCTCCAGCGACGTAGGTCTACGTCGCTGGACTCCTCCCCTTGTGGGCAGCGCACGCCGCCGGAGGCTCGCTCCCGCTGTATTCAGACACGGCGGGAGTCGGGGCAGGGGAGGAGATGCGGTGATCACCGCCGCTCTTCCCTGATTGTCGGGGATAGAGTTAGGGATCTGCCTGCTTGTGTAAACAAAGCGGGCGGATCTCCTAAGTGACAGGAAGGGACAGAGTACAGGATTCAGCATAGCTGAACCTGCGATCTGTGCCTGTGTCACACAGTCCCCTCCCCCCACACACGTCAGTAAGCACCAGGCATACATTAACCCCTTGATCACCAATAAAAGTTAACCCCTTCCCTGCCAGTGTCATTTTTACAGTAACAGTGCATATTTATAGCACTGATTACTGTAGTAATGTCACTGGTACCCCCAAAAGTGTCAAAAATGTCAGTTAGGGGTCCGATCTGTCCGCCGCAATGTTGCAGTCCCGCAAACAAAAATCGCAGATCGCCGCCATTACGTGTAAAAAAAAAACCACCAAAAATGACAGAAATCTTTCCCTTAGTTAGTTAACGCAACAACCTTTGCGCAAACCAATCAAAATACGCTTTTTGCGATTTTTTTTTTACCAAACATATGTAGCAGAAAACAAATTGGCCAAAAATGTAAAAAAATTTTGATTTTTACATTTTTTTGGTGGAATTTCATATAAAAAATGTGAAAAATATTGTTGTTTTTGCAAAATTTACGCTCTTTTTTTGTTTATACTGCAAAAAGTAAAAATCGCACGGGTGATCAAATACCACCAAAAGAAAGCTCTGTTTGTGGGAAAAAAAGGAAGTCAAATTCGTTTAGGTACAGCATCGCACAACCGCGCAATTGTCCGTTAAAATCACGCAGTAAAAAAATCGCAAAAAACCCCCAGGTCAGGAAGGGGGTAAAATCTTCCAGGGCTTAAGTGGTTATTTATAGCACTGATTACTGTAGTAATGTCACTGGTACCCCCAAAAGTGTCAAAAATGTCAGTTAGGGGTCCGATCTGTCCGCCGCAATGTTGCAGTCCCGCAAACAAAAATCGCAGATCGCCGCCATTACTAGTTTAAAAAAAACAATAAAAATGACATAAATTTCCCATAGTTAGTAGCTGCGATAACTTTTGCGCTAACCAATCAAAATACGCTTATTGCGATTTTTTTACCAAACATATGTAGCAGAAAACAAATTGGCCTGAAATGTTAAAAAATTTTGATTTTTAAATGTTTTTGGGGGGGAATTTCATGTAAAAAAATGTGAAAAATAAAGTGTTGTTATTTTTTTCAAAAATTTTTTGTTTATAGCGCAAAAAGTAAAAATCGCACAGGTGATCAAATACCACCAAAAGAAAGCTCTGTTTGTGGGGGAAAAAGGACACAAATTTAATTTGGGTACAGCATCGCATGACTGCGCAATTGTCCGTTAAAGTAACGCAGGGCCGAATCGCAAAATATGGCCTGGTCAGGAATGGGGTAAAATCTTCTGGTCTTAAAGTGGTTAAAAATTTCGCTCATTGAGAATTTTTTTGTCAAAGACATGTAGCTAAATACATTTTGGTCTAAATATATGACAAAAATTTAATATATTGGATATTTTTTAACAGTCAAAGTAGAAAAATATTGTTATTTTTACAAAATTGTTGCTTTTTTTCATTAATATCGCAAAAAATGAAAAGCGCAGAGCGCAGAGGTGATCAAATACCACCAAAAGAAAGCTCTGTTTGTGGGAAAAAAAGGGCGTAAATTTCGTTTGGGCACAGCATTGCATGACCGCGCAATTGTCAGTTAACCACTTAAGCCCCGGAGGATTTGGCTGCTAAAGGACCAGGGGTTTTTTTGCGATTTTTTACTGCGTGATTTTAACGGACAATTGCGCGGTCGTGCGACGCTGTACCTAAACGAATTTGACGTCCTTTTTTTTCCCACAAACAGAGCTTTCTTTTGGTGGTATTTGATCACCTGTGCGATTTTTTGATCACGCGCTATAAACAAAAAAAGAGCGTAAATTTTGCAAAAATAACAATATTTTTCACATTTTTTTTATATGAAATTCCCCAAAAAAAAAAGTAAAAATCAAAATTTTTTAACATTTTTCGGCCAATTTGTTTTATGCTACCTATGTTTGGTAAAAAAAATCGCAAAAAGCGTATTTTGATTGGTTTGCGCAAAAGTTATCGCGTTTACTAACAAAGGGAAAGATTTTTGTCATTTTTGGTGTTTTTTTTTTTTAACGCGTAATGGCGGCGATCTGCGATTTTTTTTTCGGTACTGCGACATTGCGGCGGACAGATCGGACCCTTGACTGACATTTTTGACACTTTTGGGGTTACCAGTGACATTACTGCAGTAATCAGTGCTATACATATGCACTGTTACTGCAAAAATGACACTGGCAGGGAAGGGGTTAACTTTATTGGACAGGGAGGGGTTAAGTGTGTCCTAGGGGCGTGCTTCTAACTGTGTAGGGACATTCCTATTGGTGTAAAAGCAAAGATCCACCGTTCTACATAGTAGAACGGACAGATCTTCACTTTTACACAGGGAGAACTGACAGGCAGCTTGTTTACACAAGCTGCTCTGTCTTTCTCCCTTCACAGGAGCGATCGCAGTGTGACTGGCGGACATCGAGTCCGCCGGTCACACGCACTGACTTGCCTGCAATAGGCTCGCAAGTCAGTGACAGGCGAGTGACGTACCGATACGTCACTCTGCCTGGCCGGGGCTGACCGCCGCAGTATATACTCGTGCGGCGGTCGGCAACCGGTTAAAGTCGCACAGTGCCGAATCGCAAAAAGTGGCCTGGACGTAAATCAGGAAAATCCTCCAGTTCTAAAGTGGTTAAAATGTATGTAACCCTTAACAATTAACTTTAAAGTGTTACTAAAGGGTCTCTTTTTTTATTTTTTATTAACCACTTGCCAACCAGGCTTTTTCTGGCACTTTTTTGTTGACAAGTTTAAATCAGTATTTTTCGCTGGAAAATTACTTTTAACGCCCAAACATTATACTTTTTTTTTTAGCAGAGACCCTAGGGAATAAAATGGCGATCGTTGCAATTACAATGTCACGTGGTATTTGCGCAGCGGTTTTGCAAACGCTTTTTGTTTGGAAAAAATACACATTTAGGAATTAAGAAAAAAGAAAAAACTCAATAGTTACTCCATTGTTTTTTTTTTATAATGTGAAAGATGATTTTAAGCTGAGTAAATAAATACCCAACACTTTAAAATTACATAGGCTTGTGGAATGGCGACAAACTACCGTTCTTAAAAATCTCCATAGGCAACGCTTAAATGGCTTTGCAGATTACCTGTTTAGAGTTACAGAGGAGGTCTAGTGCTAGAATGATTGCACTTGCTATAACCTTCGCGGCGATGCCGCACATGTGTTGTTTGAATAACGTTTACATATGCATGCGCGACATATGTATGCGCTCATTTCTGCGCGCGAGCATGAAGGGATGGGGCGCTTTCAATTTTTTTTTTTTTATTATTATTATTATTTTTTCTTTTACTTTTTATTTTTACACTGTCCAATTGATTTTTTCTTAATCACTTTTATTCCTTATTACAAGGAATATAAACATCCCTTGTAATAGAATATGACCAGCTCAGACTAGTTTCATGAAAAATCCAACCGTCTGCAGAAATCGTGGTTGGCAAGTGGTTAAAATAACAAATATGTTATACTCACCTGCTCTGTGCAATGGTACAGAAAACTATAAGGCCTCATACACTGCAGCTGGTAAATAGACATTTAGGAGCATTTGGGTGTTTTTTTTTTTTTTACCTTAATGCAAGGAATACATTAACCACCTCAATATCGGGCACTTTTCCCCCTTTCCACTCAGGCCAATTTATAGCTTTTAGTGCTGTTGCATTTTGAATGACAATTGCACAGTCATGCAACACTGTGCCTAAACCAATTTTTTGTATTTTTTTCCCCACAAATAGAGCTTTCTTTTGGTGGTATTTGATCACCGCAAGGTTTTTTCTTTTTTGCTAAACAAATAAGAAAAGATCGAAAAATTTGAGAACATTTTTTTTTTTCTAAATAGATACGTTTTTTCCTGCAATGATGAGCACTGATAAGGCCGCACTGACAGGCACTGATGAGGAGGCACTGATGGGGTGGCACTAATATGCAGCACTGATAGGCAGCACTGATATGCAGCACTGATAGGTAGCACTGATATGTAGCATTGGTGGGCACTGATAGGCGGCACTGGTGGGCACTGATAGGCGGCACTGATGGGCACTGATAGGTGGCACTGATGGGCACTGATAGGCAGCACTGCTGGGCAATAATGGGCACTGGTGGGCGGCACTGATAGATAGCAATGATGGGCACAGGTGGGCAGCACTGATGGGGAGGGCACTGGCGGGCAGCACTGATGGGGAGGGCACTGGTGGGCTACCTGAGCCCTGATTGCCATCCCTGGTGGCCAGGCCATGGTGGGCATCCCTGGGGTCAAGGGTGGGCATCCCTGGTGGTTCTAGTGGCACCAAGGGTCTGCACTGGTACGAACTGTCAGGCACGAACTGAGGAAAGCCGATCAACCGCATATTTACTATGTGACCAGCTGTGATTGGACACAGCTGATCACATGGTAAAGAGCCTACATCAGTAGGCTCTTTACCGAGATCGGAGATGCGGTGTGTCAGAGTGACACACCGCAGCACCGATCTCCGCATAGGGCATTATCCTGCCGCCGTCATATGTCGTCCGATCAGGACAATGTGACCACCTTCCCACCATCGTTTGCCTATAGGGCGGGCAGTGGTTAAGGTATATTAAAAAAAAAAAAAAACATTTTGGCTTTAACCACTTAAGCCCCAGCCCTATTTCGGACACTTTTTGTTTACAAGTTAAAATCAGTATTTTTTCCTAGAAAACTACTTAGAACCCCCAAACATTATATATATATATATATATATATATATATATATATATATATTTTTTTTAGCAAAGACTCTGGAGAAAAAATGTCGGTCATTGCAATATTTTTTGTCACATGGTATTTGCGCAGCGGTCTTTAAAACGCCATTTCTTTGGAAAAATTACGAAAAAATCACACTTCACTGCATTTAAAAAATACTAAACAGTAAAGTTAGCCCATTTTTTTATATATATTGTGAAAGATGATGTCACGCCGAGTAAATAGATACCCAACATGTTACGGTTTAAAATTGCGCACACCCATGGAATAGCGACAAACTACGGTCAATAGTAATCTCAACAGGCGACGTTTTAAAATGTTTTAACGGTTACCAGTTTAGAGTTAGAGTGTAGCTCTTTTTTTCAAATTATTGCTCACACTCTTCATTCGCGGCTCGACTTCCGTATACGTTTTCTTTCGTGTGCAAGCTAACGGTGACGGGGGAGGCTAAAGTTTTTTTTTTTTTACTATTCATTTTATTTTTATTTTTAACTTTATTACAGGTATTTAAAAAAAAAAAATCTGATAACTTTTATTGCTGTCACAAGCAATGTAAACATCCCTTGTGACACCAATATATAGTGACAGGTACTCTTTATGGAGGGATCGAGGGTCTAAAAGACCCTCGATCCCTCCACTACACTTCCATGTATTCAAAACACCGAAAACTTTTTTGAATACAGTCGTTTTTTAAATCTGCCGCCTCTTGCAGCAGAGTAACCCGGAAGTGACGTCATGGACGCCGCCTCCGGGTTACGCCATCGGAGACCCAATTGAAGCCGCTTCCGTGGACGTACCGGCTGGGTGCTTGGGGCTCCCGGTGGGACAGGAGGCCCGGGCAAAGTCACGGAAGGCAGCGGGAGGGGGGGGGGGTTGTCCCCTTCCGCTCACCTGGGTAACGATCGAGCGGCTCCCGAGTCGTATCGGTCCTTACGGACGGAAAGCCGACCGTCGGCTGTAAACCACAGTAACGGGATGGTGCCTCTAGCTAGAGGCATCATCCCGGTATAACCCTGCAAAGTCTGCCGACGTACCCCTACGTCACTTTGCGGTAAGTGGTTAAACCACTTTTTTCTCTCATTTGGTCTGTGAAAACATCCTATTTAAAGTGTTTTCTTGTATCTTTTAAATAAGTGCAAAAAAATACCTGTTGATTCTTGAGAACTGATAATTATGCTCTCTGCTTCTTTTAACTCTTACCAGTGAGCATTGTTCACAGCTCTTTCTCTAGACCACAGAACACCTCCCCCTATGTTATGGAGGTGAGGAGAAAGGGTGATGTTCTGTAGTTCTAAACCTTTTCCTCTCCCAGGGTGGCAACACTGCTCCACCATAGATACAGTACAGTGAGTGAGTCATCCCAGGACAGGAAGTGTTTTGGGACAACAGAACACCTCTCCCTTTCCTCTTCTATATAACATAATATATATTGCAGCTTACCAGTCCTTATATGTGGTGGCTGCATTTGTTTTGTTTTTGCAGGCTTTTACCTTTAATTTACCTGACTATTCTGAAAGTAACACACTTCATATCCTAGAGTGACAAGTTTCACTTACCATTCTGTATCCAACAAGGAGCAGTGTGGCCAAACTAGGCTGTTTGTCTGCTTTGGACTACAAACACCTTCCCCTTTCCTCATTTCCATCACAACATGGGAGGGGAGATCTGTAGTTCAAAGGAGAAAATTTGGATGACATAAAAATGGTTTAAAATATACAGTATATAAAGCAGAAACAGTTTTCTTATCATTTTGAATAGAGTTTGTTGAAGACTAAAACCAATGTCAGCTTCCTTTCCATCTCTGTCTTTTTAGGCAGATTTCCCTTCACCTCCTGTCCCAGAAACTCAACAGAAAGTGAAGATATCTTTCCAATATGGGGTATATCCCTTCTCAGACAGTTTTCAGGTGTGTAGGACTCCTTATCAGAAGAGTTCCTTTCTATTCACGTTCTAGTGCCAACTCAAAATGTTGGATTTACCCTCACTGTCATTCCCGGTGACATTGGAGATCAGTACAGTTGGAGAGTGAATCTCCTTCACCCTCCTTTACAGGGGATGCAAAGAGCAATAACAATCTTTAGTTTTACTTTAGAGGCTAAGTGCAGCCAAACAACAGAAAAATCAGCACAAGGGACATAACTTTCAATAAGGAAACCTCTTATGTTAGATGAAATCCTCTATCAATGATCCCACACGTGCAATTTTCTGAGGTGGTAGGGGTTAATAAAACTAAAGGGCTGTCACAGGCTTGCATCAAGTGAGCCCAACTATTGTATGCAGGGCTGCTGATAGGAATGATGGGGCCCTGTACAGCCTACCTGATGGGGCCCCCTTCAACCCCATCCATGTCCCCGCCTCAAAACAAAATGCAGGTTTGTCACCGTTTACATATACGTGCGGGACCAAAGTGCATGTTTGCAATTACACATGAGCAAGGGGGGATGGGGGCTTTAAAAAGGTTTTACATTATATTTTATTATTTATGTTATTACATTTTTTTACACTGTATTTTACATTTTTCAAAATCTTTTTTATTGCTATCAGAAAGGATAAATAACATTTCTTGTGATAGCATGGGCCATGACAGGTCCTCTTTTTGGAGATATATGGGGTCTCTTATACCCCATGTCTCTCCTCTGGCCTCCAAAGCATCTGATCAAACCAAGATCAGAGTGATCAGATGCCTGTTCAAACCGGTAATGGCTTGATTACATAAAACAGAAACCAAAAATGATGAAATCCACAACACCTGTAAAAGTAATCCAGTGACTTTTTAGCCACTAGGATTACTTATACTTTGTGCAAGGTGACTGGGGCTATAATGCTGCAGGGATGACCAAGATATCACCCTTCCAATCCAGGGACGTGCTGGTGTTCTGTCAGAATACCGCTACCTATCAGATTCTGCTACCAAATGTGACGTAGGGACTAGAGCAACTTACTGCGCATGCAGCATGCGTTCCAACATGGCCACTATGCGCTCCAATAGGTTTCCTAAGGTGAAAGAACAGGAAGCAGCGGCGGACATCTTCTTACTCCCACACAAGTCTTGAATTTTACATTTATTTTAGCAGTAAACTCACCTTATAGAATAAATAACAGCATTATATTTGTATTATTGTATTCTAGTACGTATAGCGAGAAACCTGCAGGTAGAAGGTGGTGATGGTCATCTTGGTACACCCCGCACTGTTTAGCGTCAAACTGATTATATAGTGAAATAGACTATTTCACTCGGTCGCGGTGAAATAGTCTATTTTAGTATATAAGGTGAGTTTACTGCTAAAATAAATGTAAAATTCAAGACTTGCGTGGGTGTAAGAAGATGTCCGCCGCTGCTTCATGTTCTGTCACATTAGGAAACCTATCGGAATGCATAGCGGCCATGTTGGAACTCATGCGCAGTAAGTTTTTCTAGTCCGTACGTCACCGGTAGCAGAATCTGATAGATAGCGCTATTCTGACAGAACACCGATCCATCAATGAGCGGGAAGCGGTTAAAGGGGAGTTTGTTTGACTGCACATGTTTACTGTCCCCGAAACGCAAGTTTAAAGTAGCATCTCACTGTGTCCTATGATCATCAGCATGAAAATCACACAGGCTGCAGGTGTCACAGTGTCACATGGCTGCTGGGGGTGCTGAATTTATTATGCAGTAACACTCAGTACAGCCATAGCTTAATAACGTCAGCACCCCCAGCAGCCATGTGACACTGTGAAAAGGCACCTGCAGCCTGTGTAATTTTCATGCTGATGATCATAGGACACAGTGAGGACCCTATCTTCTGTTCTTCACTCACTGTGTCCAATGCAGCCAAGCTGTCCTCCTGCTGCTCCCTGTCAGCTGTTGAGCCGTCTGCCGCCTTACATCACTCTCGGCACCTGAGTACAGGAGGCGGGGCTGAGCAGAGCAGCATTATTATATCCCTCCGCCAGGCAAGGCAGTGGACAGCAGCAGCCAGGACTGTATGGCAGCAAATCAATATGGGACTGCACGCTATGTATACATGCGCCCCCAAAAATAAAATAAAAAGTCCTGCCACTGCACTCACCTTCTGGGCCCTTCTGTTGATATTAGAGGACCCAGGAAAATGTAATTACAGCCCCCAAGAAAGTAAAAATTAGAAAAAAGTTTAGAAGAACCTATTTTTTTTTTTAACATGCAGAAATTAAGTGTGATGCTGGCTGAGCCCCTTGTATAGCTGATGGAGCCCAGGCCTGATACAACAGGGCCGGTTGTACTGCCCTATCAGCGGCCCTGATTGTATGCCCATCCTTTCCGCCCAGCCATGTGATGCTGCATGTGAGGGTAATGCTATTTGCATTTGGAATCTGTTGCTGTCAACTCTCAATATGAGAACCAAAGAGCTGTCACTATCAGTGAAGCAAGCCATCATTAGGCTGAAAAAATAAAACAAACCCATCAGAGAGACAGCAAAAACATTAGGTGTGGCCAAACCAACTGTTTTGAACATCCTTTAAAAAGAAAGAACGCACCGGTGAGCTCAGCAACACCAAAAGACCCGGAAGACCACGGAAAACAACTGTGGTGGATGACCGAAGAATTATTTCCCTGGTGAAGAAAACACCCTTCACAACAGTTGGCCAGATCAAGAACACTCTCCAGGAGGTAGGTGTATGTGTGTCAAAGTCAACAATCAAGAGAAGACTTCACCAGAGTGAATACAGAGGGTTCACCACAAGATGTAAAACATTGGTGAGCCTCAAAAACAGGAAGGCCAGATTAGAGTTTGCCAAACAACATCTAAAAAAAGCCTTCACGGGGGCGTGGCCGAACCGCGGATGTGATAGGACGTGTGCACCGCTAGCTCTGCCGAGACTCCTGCAAACTATCCTGCTAACCGCCTGATCCGACACCCTACCTACCTCCGGTGGACCTCAGGACCTGCCTTACCACCCGTGGAACACTGGTGAGTCACTCCGATATGGCCAAACGCTCAAAAGATGGGAAAGCTGCCCCCGCCATGCCGGCCCAAGATGGCGCTCCCCTGCAGTGCGCCTCCCAAAGGGAGAAATACATGGAAAGCTGTTCGCCAAGCCGGCTCCTCGGGACCATCCCTCGTCTACCGGGGCCTCACCAAGTGTGTCCCCTGGCTCACATTCCGATGCCGATGACACAGTGCCACTGGGGGAACTATCAGGGCAGCTTAATGACTGGGATTCGGCCTGTGCAGACCAGGCCCGGCTGCAATCATCCCCCTTGCCTGACTCTGAGCCCACCCTTCGAGATGTGATGGCTGCTGTGACCACCTGCAATACTTCCATTACGGCCTTGACGGCTGAATTAAAAGGGGTCAAGGCAGAAATATCATTCATGCGCCATGACATGCAGAAATTAAGGGAGAGAACATCAGCTGTGGAGGGTCGGGTTAGCTCCCTGGAGGATGACATGGCCCCCCTAAAACAGGAGGTCAAACATACTGCCCTGCTATCTGCACAACAGGCTGCCAGAATAGACGACCTGGAGAACAGGATGAGAAGGAGTAACATCAGAGCGATTGGCATCCCAGAAAAAGCTGAGGGAAAGAACCCTGTTGCTTTCATTGAACATTGGCTCACCTCAACATTTGGGCAGGATTCCTTTACCCCCATGTTCTCCGTGGAGCAAGCTCACAGAGTACCCATGCGCCCTCTTCCCCCGGGTGCCCCCCCTCGCACCTTTATCTTCAAACTTCTCAACTACAAAGATAGAGACACTATCCTCTCCAAGGCACGAGGTATGCAAGGGCAACTAGCCATTGATAATGCAAAAATTTCTCTATTCCCTGACTACTCTGCGGAAGTACAGAAACAACGGGCTAAATTTGGAGACGTGAAAAGAAGGCTCAGGGATCTGAATCTCCAATATGCTATGCTGTATCCTTCCAAACTTAGAGTCCTTGCTAGAGATGAGGCCCTGTTTTTTGACAAACCTACTTCTGCTGCACAATGGCTGTACGCTAACGGCAAGGCACTCAGGGCGGCAGCTTCACCCAGACACGGGCTCCGTAAATAATCCTCTATTGCTAATGGCACTTTGAACCGCTCCATCTATGGGTCTGCGAAGTTGCTTGGAAGAATGGACTAGTCGTTTCAGTTAAACTCCTGGGTAGGCGGACGCCACCCTGTAACACCTACTGATATAAGTTCAGAACTGTTCACTGTTCTTGAGGAAATTACTATGCCAACTGTAGTCCCTCACTGGTTGGACGAACCCCCAATGCCTTTCCCCTGTCCCTTCACGTGGCAGACGTGAATCCCCCTTGTGCCCCTGCTTCCCCTTTATCTAAGTTTGTCTTCACTGCACTACCTCCATCCTGTATTGAGTGCCATCACACTGCAACACTCTGGCCATCACTGTTGCTGATCTTTGTGCCACTCCAATCGTGGAGCGGGACTTACTCTCTTCCTATCTGAACCGGTTTGACCTCCTGGATGCTCCCCACGACACAGCCCCTGCATGGAATGTGCGGTGGCGGCCTGTATACTATCAATCAGGTCTTCCTATGAAAATCCTACTGTTGAACTGCACCTGCAACTATCCCATGGATGACACTGTGTGTATACTAACCTGGAATGTCAGGGGCCTCAACAACCCCATTAAAAGGACGGCAGTTCTCAGAAACGTTAAGAAACTGCAGGCTGATATTGTGTGCCTGCAGGAGACCCATATACCTCCGAATGTCGTGCCTACCTTGGCGCCCAGTATGTTTAGTCATCAATATCATTCTGTCTATTCTAGCTATTCTAGAGGGGTTTACATACTGGTTAGAAAAGGTTTACAATTTACATGCTCCCACACTGTGATTGACACAGCTGGTCATTTTGTTGTTCTGCTGTGTCAGGTGGTGGGACTGACCTGCGTACTTGTTGCGGTCTATGTCCCACCCCCTTACTCAGTTGGGGTGATCGGACTTATTTTGGAACAGGTGGCCAAGTTCCCGGATGTCCCCTTGTTGATGTTGGGAGATTATAATACATTACTGGATACCAAACAGGATAGATTTGCTCTGCGCTCAGGGGATCCCTTGGCGACGGTGGGCCTGACACCCTTCGCCCGCCTGACAGGGGAGCTCGGACTGACGGACGTATGGAGGATGGGACATCCGGGGGTGAGGCAGTTTTCTTGCTTTTCGGCTGCTCCCTCTGGCTTATCCTGGATTGACATGGGGCTGGCAATGACCGTCTATTGCCCTTGGTAGTTTTGGCGGGCTACGAGCCGAGGTTGGTCTCTGACCATTCCCCGCTCTGGGTTCGCGTGGCCCTCCCTGCTAAGCGGGGCAAGCCTCTGTAGAAACTTAATGCATTTTGGCTGACACTTTTCCCTAGCCCTGACCCCTTACCGCCTCAGTTGACCTCCTTTTCGGCACAAAATCTGCATACTGCTGAGATTGGGGTGGTGTGGGATGCGGCTAAAGCATTTATGAGAGGGCAATTTATTTGCATAATTAACAAGGTAAAAACTAACACGAAGGAATGGGAAACTACGGAACTGGCAGAAGTAGTTAGGACGGAGGCTTCCTATATTGATAGACCATCCGAGGACACTCGCAGACCCTGTCTAATACAGTGTCGCTACAGCGGGCGGAGAATAAACGGTTCCTACTGCAGCAGAGGTACTTTGAGGAGGGGGAGAACACCGGACATATGTTGGCTATGATGGTGTGGGCCCAACAGCTGGAACCTTTCATTCCCATAATTACAGACTCTCAGGGAGCCCAGGGGCATGCCACATCTGACATAGGGAGAGTCTTATGTGACTTTTTTACGGACCTCTATTCTTCCAAGGTTCCGGCAGATATCCATGAAATTGAGAATTTCCTGGGTGACTGTGGGCTGCCTACTCTCTCGGCCTCGGACGTGGCTCTGCTTAGTGCTCCCCTGACGGAGGACGACATACACACTGCTCTGTAATCCGCTCAGAACGGTATTCTCCGGGGGCTGATGGCATTCCTTGGAGGTTTATGGACGGTATGCGGAGCAATTAGTGCCCCTGTTGCTCCAGGTCTATAACACGGCATTTTGGGAGGGGAGGTTGCCCACATCTATGTCTGAGGCTATTATTGTCCTTATTCTGAAACCTGACAAAGACCCGACCTTGGCTGACTCCTACAGACCCATATCCCTTCTCACGGTGGATGTTAAAATCTTGGCCAAAATTCTAGCGTCTAGGCTTTCCCAAGTCATCCACAAGATTATACACAGAGACCAGTCTGAACCTTCAGGTACTGGTAATTAACCCAGGTAATAGAGCGATTTTTTCATTGGATGCCGCTAAGGCATTCGACAGTGTTGAATGTAAATACTTTTGGGCAGTGCTTCGTTGCTTTGGGGTGGGTGAGACCTTTCTTAAGTGGGTGCAAGTCCTTTACACTAGCCCTACAGCTAGATTGCGATTCAATGGTGAGCTGTCTGAACCCTTCCGTCTGCATAGAGGTACCCGTCAGGGCTGCCCGCTATCTCCATTGCTGTTCGCCATGGCTCTGGAGCCCTTAGCGGCGCGGGTTCGTGCCTCTCCTGGGATTGTGGGTTTCAGACGGGCACCCGTATGGATGTTGTCTCATTGTACGCAGATGACACCCTGCTTTATCCAGGTGACACTCAGGACTCCCTTCGTGCAGTAATGTCCCTTATAGATTATTTTGGCTCGCTTTCAGGATTCTCCATCAACTGGGACAGTGCTGATGCCCCTGGAACCTCTCTCCGCCCTCTCCCAGTATGCGCTGCATCGGTGAGAGTGGTGGACAGAATTAAATACTTGGGGATACAGGTGTCCCCAGACCCTGCCAGCTATCTGGAATTGAACCTGGTACCTCTGCTGCAGAGATTCCGCTCCAAGTGCACGAGTTGGTGCAAACTGCCATTGTCGGTTGCTGGTCGTATCAACCTAATTAAGATGGTGTGGGCTCCTCAGCTCCTGTACATCTTCCACAATGCTCCTGTGTGGACACCTAGGAGGTGTCCCGTAGGATTGAATCTCAGTTTCGAGAGCTTATATGGTGTAAAAAAGTAGCCAGAATTAAACTAAATACCCTTCAAATGGGAAAAGATAGTGGCGAGCTGGCGGTGCCGGATCCCCGGGTATATTTCCTGGCCTCTCAGGTTCAACACATGGGAGGCTGGGGGAAACTGGACTCATCGGACCCTATTGGAGCCTTGTTGGTTCCGGTGGATTCTCCTCACCCAGTGCTTGTCCATTTGGAGGTGGGATTCACACATTTACAGGCAGGTATACCAATGATTGTCCTCCTCTGGATGGTGCGGCGCTGTGTCAAGGGGATGCTCCAAGTAGGGGGCTTCCTTCCGGAGACCCCAATCTGTCAGAATCGGAATTATAGGGAGTTGTGCCGTTTGGAAGGTGCGGATATTTGGAAAATGTCAGGGGTATGTTTCATGACACAGCTCTTCAGAGCACAGGTTTTGAAATCTTTCCAGGAATTGCAACGAGAATTTAATATCCCCAGACAGCATTTCTTTAGATATTTGCAGCTAAGACATGCCATTTCCGCCCAAGTCAGGATCTATACACTGCAACTCACCCCCCACAGACTGGTGGGAGATGTATTGCAGGCCTCTGATAAGAAGGGTATGATCTCTGACATATATGCTGCCTTGTTGGGCTCCATACAAGACTCGGCCACCCTCCCGGCCAGGGTGGCCTGGGAGGGTGATCTTGGTCCCATTGATGGAGAGACATGGGAGCTGTGCCTTTCCTCAATTCCCTTGGTCTCGGTCTCGGCCTCACAAAAGGTTTCTCATCTCTTCCTGTTCCATAGAGCATATAGAACACCTGTTCGACTGCACCGCTGGGGCCGTAGACCCAGCCCCCTTTGTCCGAAATGTGAGAGAGAACAGAAAACTCTGATAAATATGCTGTGGTGATGCCCCCAAATTGTTCCGATACCGGTCAATGGTTATAGACACAATATCCAGAGTATATAACTTTCAGTTATTGCATGACCCTGTAGTCTGCTTGGAGCCCTGGAGGTGGAATCCTTGACCCCTACTGCCCATGTAGCTATTCTTAGGTTGCTGTACGTGGCACGGAAGCTTATTGCTAGATACTGGATCTCCCCCAGGGTCCCAACTGTAAGACAATGGATTGCACAGGTCAATAATTCCTTAATTAGAGAAAAATTAACATATCAACATAGGAAGGCCCACAAGGAGTTCTTCTCACTCTGGCAGCCCTGGCTGGATGACCCAGCTCTGGCTCTCCCGCAATTGGTAATGCATAGGCTCCTAGAGGGTTGAACTGGGTCAGAGGCGTAACTAGAACCTTCAGGGCCCCGATGCAAGAAACCATGAAGGGCCCCCCAGACCCCTGACGGGGCCCTTCCCTTCAAGCCCGGGGCTCTTCCCACTACTCCTGGGGCTCTTTACTCTCGTTGCATGGCCTTTTATTATGGTCCCGCAGCAGTATCCTTTCACAAGTTCTGCAGTGGGCCCCCTTCCTGCAATCTTGGGGCCTCCCCACAGTGGTGCAATGCCAGGGCCCGGTCGCAAGTGTGACCTTTGAGATCCTGGAAGTTCACCCACTGGTTTGCTACCGGGCCCCCTGGAGCATGGGGCCCGGTAGCAATTGCAACCCCTGCAACCCCTGTAGTTACGCCCCTGAACTGGGTACATTCAGAGTGTTGCAGATGGCTGTATGCAGTGAAGTGTCTTTCTTTCCCCCCTCTTTTCTTCTCTTTGGTTTCTTCTAACCCTTTTTCCCGTACCTTTCCCCTCCCTCCCTTATCTGCCTTCACTTTACCCGTACCCCACCGTCCTTTACTACGTTTCTAAATATTTCGGAAGTTTTCTAAGGTTATAGTTTATAGCAATGAGCCTGCAGTGCATGTAGCTATGACGTGTATATTGACTCCTGGATGTGGTATTCCTTTTGAGGATAAACTTTTTCACTGCTGTAGAACACACATAGTATAACTTCTGAGTTTCGCTTGAGTTTGAATGATTTGTCTTTTTTGCTCTGTGGATTATTATACGTGCATTGTACTCATGTATAGTGGAAAGTCTTGTCTGTATTCTATATATGGTGATTGTACAATGTTCTGCTTACTCTCAATAAAAGTTTTATTTTTCTTGAAAAAAAAAAAAGCCTTCACAGTTCTGGAACAACATCCTATAAACAGATGAGACCAAGATCAACTTGTACCAGAGTGATGGGAGGAGAAGAGTATGGAGAAGGAAAGGATCTGCTCATGATCCAAAGCATACCACCTCATCAGTGAAGCATGGTGGTGGTAGTGCCATGCCGTGGGCATGTATAGCTGCCAATGGAACTGGTTCTCTTGTACTTATTGATGATGTGACTGCTGACAAAAGCAGCAGGATGAATTCTGAAGTGTTTCAAGCAATATTATCTGCTCATATTTAGCCAAATGCTTCAGAACTCATTGGACGGCGCTTCACAGTGCAGATGGACAATGACCCGAGGCATACTGCAAAAGTAACCAAAGAGTTTTTTAAGAGAAAGAAGTGGAATGTTATGCAATGGCCAAGTCAATCACCTGACCTGAATCCGAGTGAGCATGCATTTCACTTGCTGAAGACAAAACTGAAGGAAAAATGCCCCAAGAACGAGCAGGAACTGAAGACAGTTGCAGTAGAGGCCTGGCAGAGCATCACCAGGGATAAAACCCAGCGTCTGGTGATGTCTATGCATTCCAGACTTCAGGCTGTAATTGACTGCAAAGGATTTGCAACCAAGTATTAAAAAGTGAAAGCTTGATTTATGATTGTTAATCTGTCCCATTACTTTTGGTCCCTTAAAAAGTGGGAGGCAAATATACAAACTGTTGTTATTCCTACACCGTTCTCCTGATTTGGATGTAAATACCCTCAAATTAAAGCTGAAAGTCTGAAGTTCAAGCAAATCCATTGTGGTGGTGTATAGAGCCAAAAAAAATTTGAATTGTGTTGATGTCCCAATATTTATAGACCTGACTGTATGTAGGCATCAGCAGGACATAGGACTGGGTATCACTAAAGTAAATGACTGGGCATTAGCAGGGCAAAGGACTGGGAATCAGCAGGGCAGTGGAGAGGAGTCAGTAGGCCGCAGTACTTGGATCAACAGGGCAGAGGCCATGGATCAGCATGGCAGAGGCCAGGGGACACCAGGGTGAAGTACAGGGGGGGGGTCAGGAGCATTCATGGTACAGTACAGGGGGTCAGGAAAGCAAAGGGCACAATGCAGGGTGTGAGGAGGGCACAGTACAAGGGGTCAGGGGGGGATAGTACAGGGGGGTGGGAAGCTGCCATGACAGGTCTACCAGTTCTGATGTGATGATCCCCATTGGCCTTCTATCTAGTCCACCCCACATAACATACACACTACAAATGCTTGGAATGGATGGAAGTGGAGGGCCAATGGGGATTGGCACAGTGCACTAAGGCATATCGTATCCTTGTGCTGCTCTATAGATAGGGAAGGTGCAGTTTTGGCTGAAGGTTGGCAATGCTGGAGAAGCAAACGTGATCCACGTGGTGTCACCTGGGTAGATTGTGTTTGATGGGTGTTGCACACTGATGCTCTGTACACACATGGGAGAGTATCTGTGAGCTGTGTTATCTTGATGAGTCCAATTTCTCAGTAGGTCAGTGCTACATGAAAAAGGAGATCTTCTCCTTTCTCAGCTAAGAGCACTTTACTTCTATGCTAACTACAGCCAAACTTAGCTTCGCAGCCACCCTACCTCTTGGTGAGCTTACCTCTGCACCCTCACTCTTCTGCTCAGCTCACACAGGCAGATCACATGCGATACACCATACAAAGAAGGCCGATCTTGCAGCCAATCATGTGGGCACCCCCCTTCATGGCAACATTGAGAATGTCAGAGATGTCCCTCCTGATGTGTAAACATGCAGGCGGGAGGGTGGCCTCACAGGCAGCAATTGGAAGCCGCATTCCAGCTGCGGACGATGTCCGCAGACTGGGCTGGCCAGCTGGGAAACATGAGCCACATGGAGTATGCGCATTGCGGGGCAGCAGAGTGCCTGGCTGGGTAAATAGAAGAGATGGAGAGAGCCGGCCGGGATTCAATTTGCCACCCATCTCCAAGTGCTGCCTGGGTCCCATGGTCCCAGCAGGACTCATTGTAGGGCTGGCCCTGCCCCCACCCTCCTCAGGCCCCTGTTCTGCACTTCCATGTGAAAAGAAAACAGTTCATGCGTAGACCTGCCATCAGTCATTTCCAGGCATCTGGGAGTTATCAGAGACCAGTGGTCCATCTGTGTGCTAGTTTCTGGTTGATGGTCCCTGGGGTACCCTGCAACTTTTGCATTTGTGCGCTAAGTAACACACTGCCTTTTGGGATAGCTGTGACCTAGCAACCACAGGAGGCATGCAAATGAGAAGAAAACTGGTCGCACACCGCAGTTGTAATCCAAGAAGGTCCTTTATTCTTCAGACATGGGGCAATAGTGCAGGATAGGCTACAGTTGACACATTTTACATGGCGGATTGCTTAGTCATAACCCCAAGAGGCAGCGGGGCCCGGCCTAAGCCATAAACCTGAAAGTGCTACACATTTTAAGTATTTGTGGCAGAGGGAAGGACAAAGTAAGACATTCGAGTTGAATTACTAAAATTGGAGACTGCAAAATCTGGTGCAGCTCTACTAAGAAACCAATCAGCTTGACTTTTTTTCTCAAAACTTAATTGAACAAGCTGAAGTTAGAAGCTGATTGGCTACCATGCACAGCTACACCAGATTTTGCACTCTGCAGTTTTAGCAAATCAACCACATTGTTGTTTAGGTGAGCTAAGTTCTACATTAAAGCAAATGTTTAATTTGGCCATTAATGGCAAAGCAACAGGTGAACTTTAATTTCCCCACCTCCTTTCCCAGCAGTATATACTTACCGTCCTTTTGTTTCCCAGGTGCTCTATTCAGCCACTAGGATGAAGGAAAGACTTTCCTGTGTAAGCCCTAGCTGAAACTCTAGTTGGAGCTTCCACAGGATTGACTATCTTCCTGGTCCAATATTTTCACCTCCAGCAACTAAAAGAAGCAATAAGGGAGTTAAGGAAAGCCAAATATATGCTTCCAAAGAACTGGAGTTTTAAAGCAAACCCATTGCCTTGACCTACATGGGCAAAGAACTGGTTTAATTATAGTTCTTCAGTCAATAAGTACCCACAAGTTGCCAAGAACTGCCCTATGACTATTGTGAGGTAAAAACAGCCCTGTCTGGTCTGTTCAACTAGAGCAGGGGTCTTCAAACTATGGCCCTCTAATTGTTCAAGAACTACAGTTCCCATCATGCCTAGTCATGTATGTGAAAGTCAGCATTTTACAATGCCTCATGGGATGTGTAGTTCTGCAACAGCTGGAGGGCCGTAGTTTGAGGATCCCTGAACTAGAGTATCACAACTCTATGAAATTAAGTTTTCAAATTATTCAACTGAATGTTTTTTTGCCTGTAGTCATAATGCCACTCAGATAAAAGTAAAAAGGTGTGAAGTATTATAAGACTCTTCAGAGTACATCAGTACTGTCTGCTTCTCTAATGTGTTCTTTCTGATTTCTTTCAGGATTTGTTTGGAGTCATTGTTTTTTGTAATGAAGACAACTTTTTATAAAGTTTATTAAAGCAAAAACAGAAGTCTGAAGTGAGTCCGAAGTACACAGACTTTCATTATTTGTCATGTGAAGACTTCTAAAGCACCACAGCCAAACAACAAAGGCCTCTTCCTTCATACATCAGAAAGAGAATTATATTTGTTACTGCCATTGGACCCTACAGTTCTGAACTGCCATGTATCATCTCTTGACAGTGTTGCTTAGTGTTACTCTGGATGCTCTTGGTGTGCACTCAGCACTTAGCGTTGGCAATGGCCAGAGTCAATGGCAGAAGAACCAAACCCAGGCAATGCCAATGCTTCTTGCACACATAAAAAGACCACAGGTATCCCAGAATACCTCATCAGGAAAGAGATGGATTGTACCAGAAATGTGCTATGGGTACTATGATGTGATGGGACAGTATGATGCCACCTTTAACTGTACCACGGGTACATATCGCTATTGCTGTGGCACTTGTCATTACCGTTTTTGTTGTGAGCATTATAGCAAGCGCTTGGACCAGGACAGCTGTAAAAACTATAACAGTCCTTTCTGGGCACACACAACCCAGCCTATTACCACCAGTGCTAACAGCAAGCTGAACAATAATGGACATGCTGACCAGACCAATAGCACCGTCTATGTCATCTGTGGTGTCATTAGTTTTACTCTAGCCGTGGCCATCGGAGCCAAGATTGCCTTTAATAAGGCCTCCCGACGTCCACGGGGTAGAGAGATTAATGTGCCCAGGTGAGCTGAGTAAATCATTGCCAGGAAATTATTTTTATTGCTTCATGCTAAGTCCTTATATGCATTTTCAGGGAAAAATATTGCACTTGGATAGGAGTTTTAGTTCCAGATGCATTACATGGTGATAAACTAGGATGCTGATGTGTTGGGTTCCTTTTGAACTGCATTCCTGAGAACAGTTGAGGTTGAAGATATACTGTATAAAATATATGAGATAGAAATGAGGCAATAAGCTAATATTTGACCTTACATGGCCTAAAAAATGCAAGAGATGGAATTAACTTGACAGCCTTGACACCGGGTACTTTGCACAGCTCATCTGCCATATACTGTTTATTAACAAATATGAAGCTCGCCATACACTGAGCGAATTTCATCTGGTTCCTGGTGAAGAAAGTGAAATTCGCTCAGTCAATGGCTCTGCTGGCCCTGCTCTGTTCAACAAAAGTCAATTGTTCAAATTACTTTTGTCAGAGGTGCCTGCTGGTACGGGTAGACAGCATACAATTTTTGGCTAAGCAGCATCTGCATCCAATCAGATGTTCAGGTATTTTGAAAGCCACCTTCGGCTATCAGAGTACAGTAGCCCAGTATGCTAAAAAGAAATATAACAGTAGTATAACATGGCCAGCTACAGAAAACAACACTTCTGTAAACTAGAAACTGGGCTTCATATGTTTCCCTGTAGTGTCTGGAAATGTTATATTGTACAGTACCTAAAATAGAACTATAGGCAAACTTTTTTTTTCATTTTGCATAGAGCAAGAGAGCTTTATAACCCCTGTCAGATTTTTTTCCCCCATTTGTGTCCCATTCAGGAGATTTCTCTCTACTCCCTGTCCCATAGCCAAACAGGAAATGAGAGGAAATCCCTGAAAACTAAGGGAATTTCTTAGGGAACCCCAGGTCACCAAAACTAGTGTCCCCATTGGAAGATTTCCCCTATATTAATTTTCTGGGGACAATCCAAAATTTGGGGATTTTCTTTTACTTTCAATGACAATGGTAAACAGTAGGAACCGTTACCAATTGCCGATAACTATCGCCAATATACACTTATTGGCCAAAGACATATGTATTACTTTTCGGGGGGGGCAACCCAAAATTTGGCATCTTCTCTTACTTTCACTTTCAATGATAATGGTAAGCAGGACAAACAGAGAGGATGAATCTCCCTAATGAGGGCACAGATAGCAATTAAAACATGACAGGGGTCTAATCCTCCTCCACTCTATTCAAAACTAAAAAACTTTTTGAATGGCAGTTCTCATATTTATGTTCTTTTAAATAAATCCTCAATGGAAGAAGTAAAGGAGCTGTCATTTATAACCTAACCTATCATTAATGACCTTCTTCTTTAAGTGCTAGATGCCTCACTCTTTCACTAATCCTTTGGTTTCAATGCGTTTGAATTTACTGACCTGCAACAAGTATGCAGAGCAAGAAAGTCAGGGGATTTTTAGAAGTTCCTATCTGTTTACTTGTAGCAGATCAATAAGTTAAGTATTAAAACAAGATCACCGTGACAGCTAGGGAAGAAGAAGTCAGAAATGTCAGCCTTTGTGTTTTTTAAGTGTCCTCACTGAACATAATTTTGATGTGGCTCCCCATGACCTCTTTTTTTACAGTATATGCTCATAACCAGTGGAAATGTTTTGCATGATAAGGGGTAATTCATTATTTCGGTATAGTATTTAGCAGATGATAAAGATATATCTCAGATGGACCTGATAATGTATTCTTGAATATTTAAAAAACAAAAACATAATTTGTTTGGAAAATATTTATATGCCGTCAGGGGGGTACTAGTAATAAATGCCCTCTTGGAGATAATTGACATAAGGTAAGCTACACCAGGGGCACTTGGTATATGCTGGTATTTAAAGAGATCAACACTTTAAAAACATATGCCTAAATGTATTTGTTCTGTACCTTTAGCTTTATCTAAACTCAACACGTTTGTTTTTTAGTTAAGGATAAATTAGTGAGGAGTGAGAACTCCCTACAGGTTTTTATTGCTGTCTATGTTCCCACTAGGGAGATTCACCCTGTCTCACCAGAGACACTGGTGGTGAGACAGGGTGAATCTCAAAGGAATTATTCCTAAAGGGACACCTATTTACCCACAGAGAAATTTTATAAATTGAACAGAGATGGCAGTTTTAACCATTCCCTGCTTTATAGATTATGAACGAAAAAAAAGTTTGACTTGTGGACTTTAAAAATCAGTTTCTAACAAATACACTTCTGAAAAGTATCTTTACAATATTTGAATAATGCGATTTATACATGCTATTTGCTACATTCCTTTTGACTGGGTTAATACAACAAAATGTTTAAACTTACAATTACAGTAAGCTAGAAAATATGTTTTTAGCTCCTTCCAGCTGCCGTCCTCCGGCTCTTTAAGTGAATCTAAAATTATAAATTACATTAAAATAAAATTAATTTAAATTTATAACTTTAATCTAAATTAAAGAAAAAATGAAAATAGTTAAATGGCATTCCACATTCCTAGCTATTGATTACCCCTGCCCTGCATACACCCCTTTATTGAGTGTGTATCAAAGCAACAGTTATATACACACTCATGTATCTCAACATCTGCTTTACAGGTAGCATTGGATCAAAAGATACAAGCACCACATGAAAATGTTGACATCCAAAAAAGAGGTTTTATTCCAAAAATGTAGTGAACTCAATAGCCAATTAATTTTGGGGGACTTTTACCCCCTTTTTAGTGCTTAAGAGATCAGCTGATAAGGACACAGGCTGTAGATGAAATTGAATGTCAATGTACGATGTAGCTCGGTCCCATTCATCAGCTGGTATGTGTTGCAACACCTTATCAGACCTTCTCGTAAGCCCTGATAAAGGGGACAAAGTGTGGCCCCCAAAACACATGGGTTATTAGGTTCACTACATGTAATATTCTGTTCCAAAAATTACATTCACATCCTGATGTTTCTATGTGAATTCCTCAGTGTACAGAAGCAGCCCACCCAGATGCTCCATACATCACCCAGATGCCCCACTGGGATATTACCAGTACAGTTCTCATAAAACCAATTGCTTGTATCAAATAACACCTACCTAAATGACCAGGGCCATCAATTCACTACCTCTTGCATGTAGCATGGCAGAGTAGCTGGAACCTACTTCCACGTATATCAACTGTCAGCTGCTGAGAATACCATACTTAACCACTTTTCCTTCTGAAGATTTACCCCCCCCCCCCTTCATGACCAGGCCATTTTTTGTGATATAGCACTGCGTTATTTTAACTAACAATTCCACGATCATGCGACACTGTACCCAAACAAAATTTATATCCTTTTTTCCCACAAATACAGCTTTCTTTTGGTGGTATTCAATTACCACTGCGCTTTTTATTTGTTGCGCTATAAACAAAAAAAAAAAAAAAAAGACCAGAAAACATTTTTTTTTACTTTCTGCTTTAAAACACATCCAATAAAAAAAATGTAAAAAAATCGAATTTCTTGATAAATTTAGGGTAATATGTACAGTACTCTGCTACATGTTTTTGGTATAAAAAAAAAATCACAATAAGCATATATTGATTTGTTTGCACAAAAGTTATAACGTTTACAAACTATGGAATATATATTGGAATTTGTATATATATATATATATATATATATATATATATATATATATATATATATATATATATATATGTATATAGCATTGATCACTGTATTGGTGTCACTGGTTCCCAAATAAGTGTCAAAAGTGTCAGTTTGAGTGTCCGAATGTTTGCACTCCCGCTATAAGTTGCTGATTTCTGCCATAACTAGTAAATAAAAAAAAAAATATATATACATATATATATATATATATATATATATATATATATATATATATACACAGTATCTCACAAAAGTGAGTACACCCCTCACATTTTTGTAAATATTTTATTATATCTTTTCATGTGACAACACTGAAGAAATGACACTTTGCTACAATGTAAAGTAGTGAGTGTACAGCTTGTATAACAGTGTAAATTTGCTGTACCCTCAAAATAACTCAACACACAGCTATTAATGTCTAAACCTCTGGCAACAAAAGTGAGTACACCCCTAAGTCGAAATGTCCAAATTGGGCCCAAAGTGTCAATATTTTGTGTGGCCACCATTATTTTCCAGAACTGCCTTAACCCTCTTGGGCATGGAGTTCACTAGGACTTCACAGGTTGCCACTGGAGTCCTTTTCCACTCCTCCATAACGATATCATGGAGCTGGTGGATGTTAGAAACCTTGCGATCCTCCACCATCCATTTGAGGATGCCCCACAGATGCTTAATAGGGTTTAGGTCTGGAGAAATGCTTGGCCAGTCAATCACCTTTACCCTCAGCTTCTTTAGCAAGGCAGTGGTCGTTTTGGATGTGTGTTTGGGGTCGTTATCATGTTGGAATACTGCCATTCGGTCCAGTCTCCAAAGGGAGGGGATCATGCTCTGCTTCAGTATGTCACAGTACATGTTGGCATTCATGGTTCCCTCAATGAACTGTAGCTCCCCAGTGCTGGCAGCACTCATGCAGCCCCTGACCATGACACTTCCACCACCATGCTTGACTGTAGGCAAGACACACTTGTCTTTGTACTCCTCACCTGGTTGCCGCCACACACTTGACACCATCTGAACCTAATAAGTTTTGTCTTGGTCACATCAGACCACAGGACATGGCTCCAGTAGTCCATGTCCTTAGTCTGCTTGTCTTCAGCAAACTGTTTGCAGGCTTTATTGTGCATCATCTTTAGAAGAGGTTTCCTTCTGGGATGACAGCCATGCAGACCAATTTGATGCAGTGTGCTGCGTATGATCTGAGCACTAACAGGCTGACCCCCCACCCCTTCAAACTCTGCAGCAATGCTGGCAGCACACATACAACTATTTCTCAAGGACAATCCCGGGATATGACGCTGAGCACATGCACTCAACTTCTTTTGTCAACCATGGCGAGGCCTGTTCTGAGTGGAACCTGTCCTGTTAAACTGCTGTATGGTCTTGGCCACCATGCTGCAGCTCAGTTTCAGGGTCCTCAGAAATGTCTTTGCCATGAGGTGCCATGTTGAACTTCCAGTGACCAGTAAGACAGAATGAGAGCGGTAACACCAAATTTAACACACTTGCTCCTCATTCATGCCTGAGACAACCCGTAACACTAATGAGTCACATGACACTGGGGAGGGGAAATGGCTAATTGGGCCAAATTTGGACATTTTCACTTAGGGGTGTACTCACTTTTGTTGCCAGCAGTTTAGACATTAATGGCTATGTGTTGAGTTATTTTGAGGGGACAGCAAATTAACACTGTTATACAAGATGTACACTCACTACTTTACTTTGTAGCAAAGTGTAATTTCTTCAGTGTTGTTACATGAAAAGATATAGTGAAATATTTACAAAAATGTAAGGGGAGTACTCACTTTTGTGAGATACTGTGTATATATATATATATATATATGGGTTTTTTTTACTAGTTATGGCAGAAATCAGCAACTTATAGCGGGACTGCAGACATTCGGACACTAACTGACACTTTTGACACTTATTTGGGAACCAGTGACACCAATACAGTGATCAGTGCTAAAAATATGCACTATCACTGTACTACTAACACTGGCTGGGAAGGGGTTAAACATCCTTAGTGTAAGGGACTTTTGAACCGGACGGCTAGATGGGCCGAGCCTGCCTGCACTACAACAGGATGAAAAAAAGTTGGGGTGTGGCACTATCACTGCTAATTTACAAGCCTGTAGCATGTCAGTATGCACCTGGACACACCCAGCCCTGCCACTGCTTTTTGGATTGGCAGCACTGCCCCTGTTGCTGAAACCATCCCACTTTGAGATGCAAAAACTGTGCGGGGTAACGTATGAGACACTAATGGAGTATGATTTGACTCAGTCAGAGAAACTGTAGGAAGTTTTTATTTACTTTAAGAGCCATGTACACCACATAGTTACTGGATTTGGTTAGACTGCCATATTGGAGCCTTTAGTACTTTAAAACTGAACTCCAGGCTTATGTAAGCCACACCAGGGCTCAAAACTTTAAGTCCTCAGCTATTAGCCAAGATTTAAGAGTTACTCACTACTAGTTGCCCCACCCAACCCCTACCCTGCCCCAGCCCTAAACATGCCCTCGTAAATTATCTCATGAAATGATACTGTTAAATGTTTTATGCAGAATTAAGTTACAAAAATAATCATTAACAACAACTTTGTTGATTCCCTCTCTCAAACCCCGGTTTCCTATCTCATGCCGTAAAAATAAGATAACTACATCCGAACTAATCCGTGGCCAACAACAGAATTTAGAATGCCAAAAAGTGAGTAGTGCAGCCAAACCAACCAACATAGCAAACGTTGTAAAAGAAACATCCCAAATTCTACCAGCATCACATTTAAAAAAACGACAATTAATATTCAGTATAGCAACCATAAAAATGATACACATTTATTGAATGCATCACAGACAACCACACAGAAAAGTCCAAAGAATAACACACGAGTCCTCAGCCCAGATTGGATGGGTGCTACATTATGTGGGAAACTGTACTGTAGCTGGTGTAACATGGACTGATAAGGAATCAAACAGGAAAGGCTCTGATTAGTAGTAAGATATTTCACTTAAACAAATTAAGCATTCACTTGGGGGAGGATTACCGTCTGCAGGCTCAGCTGTATTTCTGTTTGCTTCCTTACCAGCCAGTTATTACACATCCGGCTGGTAGCTTTTTATCCCGACTCTCTCCCCTCCCGCTTTTCCTGCTGCTGGGGAGACACATAATTAAGCCAGGCTGGGCTATGGATGGAGCGAAGGCCCAGAGGAGTGGAGTCCTTCTGTGGGGAGAGCTGTCTGATACCGCAGAGAGCCGCCACACAGCAGGCGCACAATCAGGGAACCACCAAGGCACCGAGTGCCAGACCAACAGTGCGGGGAAATACAAGCAGAGGGAGCGGATGAGGCTAGTTGTGGGGAAGAAGAGAGAGAAGTGGTAAAGCATAGGGGGTGATCGGGGAGAGGAAGAAACACCAGAGGGACGGTGCAATGATGTTTCCTAGGGGAAGGGGTATTTTAATGCCCCCACCATCCTGGTGCCGTAAAGCCCTGCACACAGACAGCCCTAGAGAAGAACAGAGCTCACTTGACAGTCAGATAAATGCAGAGCGGCGGCTACCCGGCTGGGAGGAAAGCTGAAGAGCTGATCTGGTGGCGGCAGCACCTGCCCTTCCCTCCGATGTGGCTCCACACTCACTCTCCACTCATTTCCACTTGCCAAATGTGAGCAGGAGAGTGGAAATTTTGAGGGCTGAGCTACACCACTGAATGCAGTAATGCACTCATCAAATCATTTTTTTTTTAAAAGCAGTAAGTTTAATTTCAGTTGAACAGAAATATATTTAGTGTAAGTACCTGAAATGGATTCAAAGTCTCTTGCAGTCCCCTGTGCAGCAGCACTAAGACTAGAAAGGGAGGAGCTGCACTAACAGCCAATGAGGTAAGCAGCATGCCATTTTGCTGAAAAAGAGCATGCTGATAGGAGAAGAGTGCAGGAACATTCTGCTTCCCCTTTACTATACTGTCTGGAGGGCTGAGAGGTTAACTGCTGGATGCCTGGATCACAAGACTGACTGCATTGAATTAAAATTCTTTGGCACATAAATAAGTTGTACAATCACACAGCACAGTTCAGTCATCTGCTTGTTGTAAATGCAACATACTAAACATGATCTATTTTGATTTACCTGTGTTGTGTGGATATACTACTTCAGCTATAGGACTGGTACGTAGTCAGCCTTTCCACTGCACTTGGAGACTAGTCTTTTGTGTGAGAGCTAAAACAGTTATTTGTATTATATTTCAACTGTGTATGTAGCTGCTTGCCTGGAGTTACACTTTAACGTTATAAATACCCATCAAACAGAATCCACATAGGTAAAGAGAAACAGCATTATAATAGTAATAATTTTGTCTTTTCAAACACCGTACCATGTGCTATAAAATCATTTATAGCCTTTTAAATATAATATTAGATACAAAAATCACAAATTATACATATTATTTAACGGTTCTCATTTATTCAATAAACAAGGTCATCTAGCACCAAATGGTTATGTGTTAAGAAAGTATTTGAACCTACTTAAAGGGATAAAGTCAGCTAAATACCGCCATCCGTGCTCAGCATAAACCTCACTTAAAAAAAAAACATATGCAAAGAATCATGTAATTAACAAGCTTTAGCATAGTCGGTTTTCAGAACTTTAAATTAAGAAAGACAATGGTCAGCCATTACTTCAGAAGAGCCTTAATGATTGTCTCAAATTTGTTCAAGAAAGCTATTAGATCGCTATTAGATGATCATCAAATCTTTTAGGAGAATGTTTTATGAATTAATGAGACAAAATAGGAGCTTTTTGGATGGCATGGGTCTCACTGTAAACTGAACACAGATTTCTGCTGTAGAAATGAGCTTTACAAATGTCAAATTAATCAGTAAAGGATGCTTAAAGGATGCTTTGCAAGGCCCAACCTAGAGAACCTGTAAGAATTATAAAAAAAAAAAAAAAAAATGCTTTATATTGGAAAATTAATAATGGCAATGTTATACACACATCTATGAATAATACAGTAAAAGCTTAATGCTGGTAGTTTTTGGAGCAGAGAGTATCTGCAACCCTAAAGTTTCCTAAATTGTCACAAACTGTTTCCTCTGTAAAAAAAAAAAAAAACCCAACACAAGCATGTCAAATTAGCCATATACAGTAAAACCTTGGATTGTGAGCAGAATTCATTCTGGAAACATGCTTGTACTCCAAAGCACACTTATATCAAAGCAAATTTCTCTATATGAAATAGTTGTAAATCAGATGATTCGTTCCACAACCATTTATTCATAAGTCCTTCAGTTTATATTCCAAATTAAAAAATTATAGCAATGTGATAGGTTGTGTAACCATGAAATGTCATTCCACAAATGGCAGCCTCCACAAGGGGATTAGAAGCAAAATCCAGCAGGAGCTACAGAGTATAAAGAGAAGAGAGGCGCATCTAAGTGTAGCAATATGGTACATTTAATGAAGGTGCAACATTTAGCAACTCACATGGATGATGATTAAAAGAGGTACATCTAAGTATGGAGGCATCCGAGATAAAGCTATTCACATAGACCATCATCCGCACCTTTGGCTTTCACCGCTGTCAGTCTGCAATCGTGACCGGGAAGACTACCCTGCAGTAGAGCGATCTGAAAGCGAGGCTTGAAGCGCTCGTGGAGTGCAGCATGGAAGGGATGACATTGATGGCGGTGCGTAGGATGGTCTATGTGGACAGCTTTAGCCATGATGCCTGCATACTTAAATGTGCCTGCTTTAATCATCAACCATGTGAGTTGCTAAATGTTGTACTATCTTTAAATGTAACCATATTGTTACACTTAGAGGCACCTCTTCTCTTTTATACTCAAGTGTGACATGATGCTACTTGTACAGTATAATCAAGACATCGATTGTTTATCAAGTCTAAATGTATTTAAAAAGTTTGCCCGTCCTCCAAAACGCTCCCAAACCAAGTTACTGTCAATCCAAGGTTTTACTGTATAGTCCTTCCACTCCTTTTCTTTTGCAATCTAACAATTTAAACTTTATGAAATCCCAGCTGTTCTGCAGTTAATAAAGAATATACTTAGGCAGTCCATAGATGATACAATTTTTTACGTTCAACCAGTGGGAACTGCAAGTATTTTCTTTTGAGTCCCCCCTCCTTTAACAAAAAAAAAAAAGAAAGTGCCCAAGATTTGCATACCCCACACACCACAGCTTTCTCCGATTTTTATTCCACAAAGCTGGAATTCCAAGTTAACCTTACCACTAAAATAATATCTTAAGGTCCTTCTATAAAACCTTACAAACCGCTTTTACGAAATTATTTTGGGGTTTGAGGAATCCGAGGCTTCACACAAATATCTTGAATCTTCCAAAACCAAAAGGAGGCACAGGAGCACCTGATCTGTATCTCTACTGGTGACTGTTCTTATCAAACTGGTAAACTGGTTTCACAATTCCTCTACTAAGCAATGGGTCAATGGGTATCTATGGAGCAGGCCTTGGTGCCTTGTGGTCTTCTTGCCCTCCCATGGACGGCCCCAGCCTTACTGCTCACCTACTGCACATGTGGAACAGCTTGATTTTGAAAGTTTGTGTTTTTGGTAGGACCTATGACGTAGATGTTCATAAATCCACAATTTCTTCGGCTTTGACACGACCCTACTTCCTTATATGGAATAAACAGACACACAGGTGTTTGGGGCAAGTTCTTCACAGTGGCCAACTTCCTCTTTTGCAGTCCTCCCCCATGTTGAGACGGGCTTCCTTTGCCCAATGGATGGAGTATAGGCAACAGTGTTCCTTTTTCCATTATTTCCCTTATCTAGAGACCCAGATTCGTTTGAATCCTTACGTCTTTAGAATTCTCCTCCCATATGTACCTTTTCAGTGGTTTATAAGGTCCTTCTCTCCACAATTCCTCCTTGACCTCCCAGGATGCTCATCCAAATGGGCTGCATCTTGACACAAAAGCCCAAGTAACTTTAAATTGCTCACTAGGTGGCACTGGTGCCCTTCATTGTGTCATAGGATTTTCCCTACTGTCTCTCAGTGTTGGTGGCGCTGCCTTGCGGGTAACAGTTCCCTACTGCACATTTGGTGGGAATGTCCCTCTATCCATGCTTTCCTGGGATCTTGTCTTACGTGTCTACACTGTTGTCAGGATAAGACTATCCCTAATACACCTAAGGTGGTTTTACTTTCCATTCTACCGAATTCGACACTGCTTGACTGCTGCACAGTCGGTTATTCCCCACCATTGGTGAACGTATGTTCCAACATTTGTAGAGTGGATAGAGGAGATGGACTACATTGAACATATAGAGTCACTCCTGGCACAGGAAATGGGCAGGCACACCAGACTTGGCTCCCATGGAATGTGTACAGGGAATTTTCTGTACTATGAGACCTTCTGACTGGATAATGACCAGTTGGTTTGTCTTTCTCTCTTGGTAGAACCCTTCCCTTCTTGCTTGTTTGGGGGTCTTCCTTTGTGGAGTGTTCCTTGCCCCCCCCCCCCTTGTTTTTTTCAATGTAGTCTTTGAGATGGCAGACCAGTCAATGCTTGATATGCACCCCTTTTTGAGCTAGAGAAGCTGCAATTAAGTTTTGATCTACGGAAAAATGCACCATTCTTGTGATGGGGCACCATCTACTGCACTGGTTTATATTATAGGATCTGCATTTATGTTTGTGCTGTTCAATCATATACCTGTTCTTCTAAAAGGCTTGGTAGGATTCTGTGCCATCCCATCTGGCCCCAAGATGTGTGTCTATAATTGTATGTTAATTTTATGTATCTATTTTTTTTTTCTCGTTTCTTATTTTTTTCATTTTCTTTTTAAACTACATTGAGGATGTATTCCTTTCTCCCTTGTCACAGTTTGTGAGAAAATGTTTTTTTGTTGTACTCTGTGTAAAAAAAGATTGAATTCAAAATAATACCCTAATTCCCAACCTCCCCTTAACGTGTATTACTCAAACTCTAACATTTACCATAACCCTAACCAATAATTCTCACCCTAACATTTAATATAAACTCTAAAATGATGTCCTCACAATCAGCCTTCCCCTAAATATAAAACTTAACTTATTTTGACCCTGAAACTAAACTCCGAAATTCCTAACCCTACATTGATCTAAGCTATCCACAACAGTATACTTAACTAACCCCCTATGTATACTCATCTTGTCCAGTGCATTAACAATCCTCATAATTTTGCTAACTGCTCAGCACCAAACTAACCTGATGATGAGCTGTCAGGACTCAGCAGCAAAAGATCCATTAATTGAAGTTAGGTCATACAGAAACTTATTGAACCAAAATACAAATTCAAGTCTACATCATAATGGCTAAAAAAGAAACTGGAATCTATTTCTGGTCTGACGTAATCAAAGCCCAGCCCTAAACACAGTAGAAAATATGTGGCATGGCTTTAAATAAGCATTTTATGCTTTTCTGACTGAAAGCAATTTTGAGTTAAAATTCCTTCACAGTGATGTCAAAAACAGATCTTGAACAGGAGTAAGCTTTAATTTGTAGTCTTTGGCACATACACCACTGAAACCAGTCATTAAATAAAAGGGTGCAGTTACTTTTTCAGATAGTGTTGAGTAACCCTTGCAAGGGTGGCACAGTGGCTTAGTGGTTAGCACTGGTCTTGCACTGGTCTTGGTTAGTCTTGCAGCACTGGTGTCCTTGGTTCCAATTTTTGCCAGGCTACTATCTGCATCGAGTTTGCATGTTCTTTCTGTGTTTGTGTGGGTTTCCTTCTAAAGACATGCTGGTAGGTTAACAGGCTTTTGTCTAAATTGGCACTAGTATATGTGTGCTAATTGGCTATGCTCATGTGTTATCATATTTTGCATACAAGGCCAAAGTCTGAGCAATCGGGAAAGGTTGTATAAGGACCTGATGACTTACTTAAAAAAAAGGGCAAGAAAGTTCAATGGAAAGGGCTATCAATAGGCTGCAACCACTGATCAGTTTGCAGTATGTTCTGACAGCAGAATGTTTCACTGCTGTCAGAATACAATCCGAGCAGGGGGCAGGGGAGTAAATTCCTGCACCTGTCTCGTTTGTAGGGAGCTTAACTTTATACAGGGTTGTCTGTACACAACAGGAGGTTAGCGAAGGGAGAGATAAGTAGCTCTTTTCACTCATTTAGTTGTGTACATTTCAGATTGAGCTATTAAGCTTTGTTAACAATGTTTATTTTCTGTTAAGAAAGGTACTACTTTGGCTGACATGTTAAAAGGAGACCGGAGTTCCTTATTATGGTCATAATAATGTATACTACATGAAAGCCACTATACATTCCCTTTAATGGTATAGGAAGCTTGATAACACAAGCAAAACAAATCTAAAATGTTTATAACTAAAAAGCATAGGCAGAAACTAACTCTTCTATCTTTCATTGTGTAATTTTATAGCTTACCTGAAGTGTAAGTATTGCAAAAACATTTATTCTTTAGCTTTGGATAGAGTAAGCAGGGGGTAAGACCTGTCTAAATGTATGTTTTGTTATGTGCCCCGTTGGAGAGATTTCCCTTCACTTTCTGTCCCAGACCAGAGATGGAAGTAAAAGGAAATCTCTATGAAGTGGGAGAATTCCCCTCATATCTGTTGTCACCAGAAAAAATGTCTCCTTCTAAGAATTTCCCTCTGTTAATTTTTCAGTGACAACATGACATTTAGTAGTTTTTCTCAGATTCAGTCCTGGTGACAATGGTCACCAGGACACTTAAGTTGTCCATACATGGCTCAAATTATAGTTGATTTAGCAGGAAATTTGGGACATGGGTGGCCCTGTCTGCACCTCCCTGCTCAACAAACTTTGATTGAAAAAACAAGGAACCAGTTGAAGATTGTTGCCCAAACAGTTACTCCATTCTATTACATGCAGTCACTGTCCAGGTAGGTATTCAAGCCATGAGTGTCATTGCTGGTTGAATACAACAGCCAGCGGAGTTTCCTTCATTCACGCTAAGTAGGAATCTATTTGTCTTTTCTCATTTAGCCCATCTATGAGTGTATGGCTGGCTTAGAAAAGATAAATACATCCCCAGGGAAGACACCGAAAGTAAGAACAACTTGATAGGTGTTCTATTCCTTCCCTACTTGATCCAAAACTACAAAATTTTCCCTTACATACACTTTAATTACAAATGTATTTTCTTGTATGGCATAATGTATGGTGTTTACCTGTATCACTCTTTTAGAGCTCTTGTGGACATTCTCCGCCACCAGTCCGTTGCAGGGAACCACGGAGAAAGAAATAACAGCACAACTGTGACTTCAGGGCAACATGACAATGGGCCATCTCGTCCTCCAAAAAACCTCTATAACCCCGTAAAGTCAGCAAAGAACAACCATGGTGAGTAAATTAGGGAAAGGGCAGTGTGGGGATTTCCCATGACTATAATTTAAAAGCGACCAAAAAATATTCATATGACAGCTCATTATTTACGATACTTTCTTGGCTTGAATGAACATATATTTAGCAAATGTCTTATCAGAAACAGAAAGTTGAACTGGAATATATAGGTGCTACTGTAGAAAAACATAACCCGTTCAGATGTGTAAAAATCTGAGCTTTGGTTTTTGAACTCTGTAAACAACGGGATTTTCTTAACAAAGCAGTAAGGTTTAGCCTTGTAAGCATATGCAAAGTGCAGAACTGCACAGATGTGAAATTTTTATATGTTATAGAAACATAGAATAGTGACAGTGGTAAAAGACCAAGTGTCCATCGAGTCTGCTTCTTTTCCTATTTTTTGTTTTGTTGGACAGACCATTTGGGTGGAAAGCTAGAGGTAGAGATTGCAGGAGCCTGACATTGCACCCGTGATCTGCGATTTCCCTGCAAATACATGTGTGTTTATTAATTTTTTTAAAGGTGAACCTAGCATTTAAATATCTATTTGGGAGAATCAGTACCTCCTTTTCCTGCTAATAATCCCTGTAGCGATGCATTGCACAATTCTGTTGCTTTACCAACTTCCTGGCCTGGCCGTTTTGTAATCATCTGAAATTAGCATATCCAAATCTTTTTATTGTGTAGCTATGACCAGCACTGTACCTCCAAAATTGTACTTTATGACACAAATCTTTTTCCCTACTTATATTATTTTGCATTTATAAACATTGAACTGCATTTCACTACTTTCAGAGGCATTAATAAGGGAAGGCATATGGGGGCCCCAAACTAATGTCCATCCATGGTGCAGGCTGGTGGCCATTTTACTGGTATGACCTGCACAGCCCAGGCATCTTTTTTTGCCAGCTATTCCTCCTCCCCCTGGGCCATGAAAGGACAGCCCAGCCCCCAAAAAGAAAAGAAGAGGAGGAACCCGATTGGCTGTAATGGTGTCCAGACCTTTAACTCTGCTCACTGAACAAACAGCACAGCTTGCTATGGTTCAGGGAGATAGAGAAAAGAGAGAAGTGTCCATACAGGAAGAGAAGCAGAGAGAGCCACAAAGTGAGTTGTGCTGTTCAGGAAGAGGGTCTGGAGGGAGGACACCACTTCCGGTTTAAGGCTGGGTGGGATGTATATGACATACTTTAACCACTGTATTCTGTACTCTTTGCTGTATATAATATATTCTTGACCACTGCACTCTTTATTTTGTACAACAGTTGCTCATTGCTCTGTAGTTATTGAAGTTCTTCCTAAAGGTAAGCCGTGTGCAGAAAAGCATACATTATAGAACAGTTAATTTTTTTTACAAATGAATGTGCTGAGGTTTGTTCGTGTCTGTAAAGCTGGCCATTCAATGGTCAGTTTTGTTTGTTCAACCAGTGGGGGGGTCGAACGACTAAAACTGACCTGATTCGCCCACTCACACATTTGAGGTGAATGGGGGAATTCTCCTCGCTGTGCTATTGTATTCTGACCGTGGGAAGACTCCCTCACTGTCAGAATGCACGGATTAGTGCTGCAGCCTATTGCCTGCAGTGCTGATTGAGCAGCTTTTTTCTACCAGGTCGGTTGTACAGAAGTTGATCAGTAGATTGATTTGTGTTCAACCAAAGTAACCATACATGGACCAAAATTCGGCCGGTCCCTGCTGAACCAGCTAAATTTCAATTCAAGCTTTAGACTTGCTTGTGACACAGTAAATAATTATATTTTCTGGGTACAAGGACTGTGTCATATGTTATACTGTACACTGTTGGTAGGCTCAGGTTTTAGATATTCCCACTATTAAAGCATTTTTGCTACATCAATAATTGGCTGCAGCACACTGTGTATGCCACCTATTCTCTGGGTGCCAAAGGCTAAACCCCCTCTACCACCCGGAAAAAAAAACATTTCTTCGGCCATGACTGCTTTGGAAATGCTAAATCATGTTTTTTTTTTCAAACAACTCCAAATAACAATCCTATTACATAACTTTTTTGTTATAAACAAAAAGATATACGGTACCTTGTCCACTAAACCTTGAAAAGTAAGGGCCCGTACACACGATAAGAATATCGGAAGTAAAACTTCATACGATGAACGATCGGCCGATTATCTAATTGTTAGTATAGTGCTTTTGACAGCCAATTCCGACTTTTTTGGAAGACAAAACCTGAAGGTGTAGGCTATAACATTTTTATTGTAAGTGAACACAATGTCTAATTTTCATTTAACTAGTACAAGTTTTTGTCTGAAAAAATTGTAAGAGCAAGACTATGCATGCTCAGAAACTATAGAATACATTACATCACTGTTGTACTCTGTCGCATGAGAATTTTTGCATCTTAAGTAACCTCTTTATTTTCGATGAGACTAGCATGCAGGGAAAAAATAAACGATTATTCATCCGATAATCTCATTGTGTGTACCAGGCTTAAGACTTCAGTCACACTGGCACTTAGAACCATAAAGCATGAACTGAGCCGCATGAACTGAGCCCCATATGGCAAGAAGAGCTTTTTTTTTCTTTTTTGGAGTAGTGTGGAGCTGCGTGCAGGCAGCCAATAAAAGGGAAAGGAGATGCATCTAAGTTTGACTGCAGGGACAGGTGCAAGGTCCCTGAAAGAGACATTCTGCAATCAGACCTGTGCATCCAATGCTGAGTATATGTCAGACTTACCAGTGTCCATATAGCTGCTGTTTCTCCATTCACTTAAACAGGCTGCCTGCATGCAACTTTATGCTACTTCAAGAAGTAAACAAATTGCTCTTTATGCTATGCTAAGCTCAAGGCCCATGTGAATTAAGTCTAAATATTACAAGGTATTTAAAAACAATATATATATATATATATATATATATATATATATACACACAGTATTTCACAAAAGTGAGTACACCCCTCACATTTTTGTAAATATTTTATTATAACTTTTCATGTGACAACACTGAAGAAATGACACTTTGCTACAATGTAAAGTAGTGAGTGTACAGCTTGTATACCAGTGTAAATTTACTGTGTCCTCAAAATAACTCAACACGCAGCCATTAATGTCTAAACCGCTGGCAACAAAAGTGAGTACACCCCTAGGTGAACATGTCCAAATGGGGCCCAAAGTGCCAATATTTTGTGTGGCCACCATTATTTTCCAACACTGCCTTAACCCTTTCGGGCATGGAGTTCACCAGAGCTTCACAGTTTGTCACTGGAGTCTTCTTCCACACCTCCATGATGACATCACGGAGCTGGTGGATGTTAGAGACCTTGCGCTCCTCCACCTTCCGTTTGAGGATGCCCCACAGATGCTCTATAGGGTTTAGGTCTGGAGACATGCTTGGCCAGCCCATCACCTTTACCCTTCTTTAGCAAGGCAGTGGTCATCGTAGAGATGTGTTTGGGGTCGTTATCATGTTGGAATACTGCCCTGTGGCCCAGTCTCCGAAAGGAGGGGATCATGCTCTGCTTCAGTATGTCACAGTACATGTTGGCATTCATGGTTCCCTCAATGAACTATAACTCCTCAGTGCCAGCAGCACTCATGCAGCCCCAGACCATTACACTCCCACCACCATGCTTGACTGTAGGCAAGACACACTTGTCTTTGTACTCCTCACCTGGTTGCCGCCACACATGCTTGACACCATCTGAACCAAATAAGTTTATCTTGGTCTCATCAGACCACTGGACATGGTTCCAGTAACTCATGTCCTTAGTCTGCTTGTCTTCAGCAAACTGTTTGCAGGCTTTCTTGTGCATCATCTTTAGAAGAGGCTTCCTTTTGGGTCGACAGCCATGCAGATCAATTTGATGCAGTGTGCGGCATATGGTCTGAGCACTGACAGGCTGATCCCCACCCCTTCAATCTCTGCAGCAATGCTGGCAGCACTCATACATCTATTTCCCAAAGACAACCTCTGGATATGACGCTGAGCACGTGCACTCAACTTCTTTGATCAACCATGGCGAGGTCTGTTCAGAGTGGAACCTGTCCTGTTAAACTGCTGTATGATCTTGGCCACTGTGCTGCAGCTCAGTTTCAGGGTCTTGGCAATCTTCTTATAGCCTAGGCCATCTTTATGAAGAGCAACAATTCTGTTTTTCAGATCCTCGGAGAGTTCTTTTGCCATGAGGTGCCATGTTGAATTTTCAGTGACCAGTATGAGAGAGTGAGAGTGATAACACCAAATTTAACACACCTGCTACCCTGTCACACCTGAGACTTGGTAACACTATCGAGTCACATGACACCGGAGAGGGAAAATGGCTTAATGGGCCCAATTTTGACATGTTCACTTTTTTTGCTAGCGGTTTAGACATTAATGGCTGTGTCTTGAGTTATTTTGAGGGGACAGCAAATTTACACTGTTATACAAGCTGTACACTCACTGCTTTACATCGTAGCAAAGTGACATTTCTTCAGTGTTGTCACATGAAAAGGTATATTAAATAATTTACAAAAATGTCAGAGGTGTACTCACTTTTGTGAGATACTGTATATATGTTATCTTTTTTTTCTTGAACATAATAAACAAATAAATTATCATCAAACACACTATGCATTACCTTTGGGGAACATTCACTAAGCCCCGTACAGCAACCACATCTGTCTGTTTACTTTTTTCCCAGTGCTTAGCTGTGTGCGGGTAGACCAATGAAACTGAATGGGTACGCATTGGCTGTGCAGATTCACCCACTCTCGTAAGTTTGACAGGTACGCAGAGATGGGTGCATGGCTCTTGACACAAAGTCTGTGCATTCAGGTCCATGTACCTGTGAAAAATCGACTGTGCTAGTGAGTCTGTACAGCCAATGCGTACCAATGCAGGGTCCTATAGGCTGACTGAATGCAGCTCAGTGGTGGGAAAAAAAGTAAACAAATGGCTCAGTTGTTGCACCAGGCTGAGTTCCTGTGTGAATAGGCCCTTAGCAAGGACAAGATGTCATACAGGTAATTAACCTCTGTCCCAGGGACTATAATTAGAATATTGAGCCCCAGTTAAATGGCAGGAGCTAAACACAAACTTTGTTGGCTGCCACATTTACACCGATTTGACTTAAATTCCCAAACTACCATTTTCCATTCTGCATTTTAATCTGACTGGTGGTGGTGAGGTAAGAAAGACAGACCTTATTAGCACAGGCTGATAAATGTAATTGTGCGTTCTTTAAGGTTTTCTAATTTTTTTAGTTGTCGAGCATCTGTACCCTGAATTGTACTTTCCATCGTTACCAATTTTCATGTGTGTTTTTACAAAAGCCCAGAGCATAACATGAATTATACATTATCCCTTGGCTTTAATAAAATAATGTAATGCAAAAAGAAACGTGTTAATGTAGTCTTAAGCAACTGCTAACACTTTGCCTGTCCTGGTAACTCAGCATCATTTGCACCTTCTGTGCTTAGCAAATCTCACTGTGCTTTAGCAACTTTTTTTTTAAGTTTACCATCCCAGCTAATGAAAATGTAACTTGAACAGAATAGATAATCGACTGAATGATCAGACAGTAGTAGATGTAACTTGCGGTTTACTAAACAGGTGCAAATTTAGCAGCAATAATGCAAAACAAGTTCAGAATGTCAAAGAGCATGCACACACTGCAGAATTTTATAAAATAGATTGTGAAAGCTTCATAAACAAGGACTCTGCATAAAAAGTGTCTCTGTGGTTCAATCAGAGTAACGTATACGCATAGCATAGTCTCTATAAGACTCTACAACAACAGAGAGTCTAAGAATTACTACTTCAGTAAAACAGCACAGAACTCAGCAACTTGATTGTCCTCATAAATAGCATCCCTCTCAGTGAAGTCCATAGTAGCTCTGGTAACAAAACTGGGGGAATCCAAAGCCCAAGGGAAAAGGGCCACCGACAGTATCTGGAGTACTCTAGTTACAGTTAGTGAGGTGCTCCCCACAATAGCTAAATCTTCTGGGAAAGCTACTAGCTATTAGGCTCCTGATTGTCTGTCTGTATGCTGGTTCTGACAGTGGAAAGCTGCTCCCCTGGCTGCAGATCACTTGCTCAGATACCTCTGCCTCATCTTGTTTAACCCATTCCTGAGCTACTGAGGAAGGAGAGCTGAGGAACTCATCTTCCCAGGGCTGCCCTGGAATCCACACAGTTGTAGGAAAAGGAGTTGAAGGGGTCTGCGTCTGCATCTGAGCATGGTGAGTAAATTGGCACTACAAAACTGATAGTAAAAAGATCAGTTAAAAATTGACACATTCATTAGGTCCTACAGAATTCAGTACTGATTTTGCAAACAGTTAAAGAGAAGTATGGAATCATACTTACCTAGGTGGATGCAGCATCAGTCTGATGCTGCATCTGTCTCCCTGCCAGCTGTAAGGCTGGGAAATGAAAGATCAAACACAGCTGAACACTCAGTTCTCAGAGCTCCCTGAGCAGAGAGGCGGGGGACTGTCGGGCAGTTGGTCTGCAGCAATCTCCACTCCACTACCTTCAGGGTCCTGAGGTTAGCAGCTCGGCACAGCCGCCATTCACAGATTGCTTTGCGTTTTCTTTATGAATGCAAAGCGTTCTCTGATTGGATGAGGTTGGAGAGGAGGGCAATGACGTCCTAATAATGGGAGGTTGCTCCTGCAGTACAGGTACAATCCTATTCATGTACCTGGCTGATGAGTTTTGGGGAAGAACCCTCTTCTTCAGAGCCAAAAGAACTAGTTCTTTTGGCTCTGAAGAAGAGGGTTCGCCCTCGAAACACATCAGTCAGGTATATGCAGATACTATCACGTCATCCAGCACCATACAAGTGTCCTGGTAGCCCTGGAGGCGATTGATTCCAATGTCCTTACATGCATGCAATTATCATGCATTTGTGAGTACAATGTATGCTACCTTTTTTGGATTTGGGAGTGTTTATAGTTCTGCTTAATGCACTTAAGGGGCTAGGGAGGACGGCTGTATTATTTAAAGAAATAAAGAACATGTCCTATGACCAGAAACAGAAATTAGACATAAATTATGTTGAGTTTTACCCTGCCCTGGTCAAGTAATAATCTTGCGGAAAGAATAAATGCATACTATTTGTGAGGTTGTAGGCTACACAGAGCTTTAGTTTTGTGTTAAAAAGGATTGGTAATTGGTTGTATTAGATTATTTCAACAGCTCCTCATTTTGAAACCATATCATGTTTTTAACTATACTGGAATTATTTTAGTAGACGGGAGAGTGCAGAGTTAATTCATAATATCCCAGAGAACACATTGTGAAGAAAATCCTTTGCCTCATATGTATTAGTCATACAGTTCAACATTCTTTTTATACTGCTATCTACAATAACCATTCCTGAGGCCTTGCTTTCAATTTTTACGCATCAGCACACCGCTCCATTGGAAATTGTCTCCTTTCATCAAACTTTCATGCATTTACTAATATTAAGTCTTGTTACTTGGCACTTTCCAGCAATTCAGATGTGTTGCTTGTGTAGAAAGTGACACAACCCAGCATTGCTCTACAAATAAGATGTTTCAGGAGATGACATATTTTGCACAGAAGAATGCAGAATACCGCTGCAAAGCCATGTTTGCGAGTAACTACTACCGCATCGCAGTGAGAGGGTTTGTCTTCTTGTGCCTAGGATTTAACAAAAGGTGTGATATTTCTGATCTACACAAATCTCAAGCATTTACAGGAAATGTGACCATCCAGTTGTATGTACAATATAAGGACATGTGTCATAGGAATATATACAATGAAAACCCGTTTCATACTTAGAAAAAATTAGATACATTTATTTTTAAAGTGGTAGTAAAGTCTTTTCTACTACTTTTACCTACAGCTAAGCTTATAATAATGCACAGGTCTCTTTTGAAAAACAAACCGTGGCCACCCCGAACATATGAACCGACTCCATTGAAAGCCTTTCGGATGTGGTTCACAACACATCCAATTCGCATATATGTGAATTTAATTGGTTTTAACCACTTAAGCCCCGGAAGATTTTACCCCGTTCCAGGCCCTATTTTGCGATTCGGCACTGCGTGAATTTAACGGACAATTGCGTGGTCGTGTGACGCTGTACCTAAACTAATTTGACGTCCTTTTCTTCCCACAAACAGAGCTTTCTTTTTGTGGTATTTGATCACCACCATTTTTTTATATGAAATTCCCCCAAAAAAATGTAAAAATCAAAATTTTTTAACAATTTTGGCCAATTTTTTTTCTGCTACATATGTTTGGTAAAAAAAATTGCAAAAAGCGAATTTTGATTGGTTTGCGCAAAAGTTATTGCGTTTACTAACTAAGGGAAAGATTTTTGTCATTTTTGTTGTTTTTTTTTTTAACGAGTAATGGCGGCGATCTGCGATTTTTTTTCGGGACTGCAACATTGCGGCGGACAGATCGGACCCTTGACTGACATTTTTGACACTTTTGGGGGTACCACTGACATTGCTACAGTAATCAGTGCTATACATATGCACTGTTACTGTAAAAATGACCCTGGCAGGGAAGGGGTTAACTTTATTGGGGCAGGAGGGGTTAAGTGTGTCCCTAGGGGTGTGCTTCTAACTGTGCAGGGATGTGGCTTTACATGTAACAGCAGAGATCAACGGTCCTACATAGCAGGACCGTTAGATCACTGCTGTTACACAGGGAAGAATGACAGGCGGCTTTGTTTACATTAGCCGCCTGCCTTTCTCCCTTCACGGAGGACGATCACGAGTGACCGGCGGACATCGGGTCCGCTGGTCACACGCGCGGACTTGTTAGGGAACGAGCCGGAGCGGGAGCGCGCCCGCTATTGGCTCACAGGCTAGTGACGTACCCATACGTCCCTTTGCCTGGCCGGGGCTGACTGCCGCAGTATATGTACTTGCGGCGGTCAGCAAGTGGTTAAAGCCAGAAGTTTTTTTTTATGTTAATGCATTCTATGTATTAAGATAAAAAGCCTCCTGTATGCAGCAGCCCTTCTTAGCATCTCTAATAATTACTTGCACCCCATCTAGATCCAGCTATGTTGCAGGAGTGTCTCGGCTACACAGAACTCACCTCCTCATTGGCTAAGACCACAGTGTGGCGCCATTGGCTCCCGCTGATGTCAATCAATGTCAGTCAGCCAATGAGGAGAGACGGGGGCGGGGGGCGGGCCACCGCTCAATGTCTAAATGGACACAGGGAGCTGTGGCTCAGCTTGGGTGTCCCTATAGCAAGCTGCTTGCTGTGGGGGCACTCAATAGGAGGGAGGGGTCCGGAACACCAAAGAGGGACCCAAGAAGAGGAGGATCAGGGCTGCTCTGTGCAAAACCAACTGCAGAGAGCAGGTAAGTATAACATATTTGTTATTTTTAACTAAAAAAAAAAAAACAAGACTTTTCAATAACTTTAAGAAATATCCATAGTACTCACTACCATGCCCAGACAGGAATGGAACAGAGTTTTACAAATAAGCAGCACTTAATAGAAATATATATATATATATATATATATATATATATATATATATATATATTTTAATTCTTAGTTAGAACAATCAGAGATTTAGCTTAACAATTTTTAAATATTGTTTTAATAAAAAGCAAAAAACAATGCCACAGGAAATTTTTACAGAATATTTGTTACAAAACAGGCAATATGTAAAACAAAAAGGATTTACTCTGTCCACTATACTTAAGCAAAATTCCCCTGGTCTTTAGTTCTGAATCCAGTTCACTTGCAGAATAAGTCTAATCTGATATAATAGAGCTACTGGCCCTCAGAAACATAATTTTCAGTATCCATAGTAGTTTCAATGTTTAATGCAACAGCATTTTGTTAACCACGGAGAGGGTGTAGCAGATCTAAAGAAACTCTATCAAAATGTCTGACAAGGTTTTACAATCCAACAATCAACATATTATTTACCAGCCTAAAATGATGATTCAATAGACGCCACAAATGATATGGATTTTTATATGTTTTTCTTAGAAGGTCTAATGTATCCTATTAGCTTCCTGGACCATGTAATACAGTATAACTGTGTTTTGTCTTTAACTGATTAATAACTTCTTATATGTTACTGTGACCTCTACAAATCATTAGTAAGACCTCATCTAGAATATGCAGTTCAGTTTTGGGCACTATAGTGAACTTGGTATGGAGTTATTCACTTTAGGGCAGTCATGTCCAAAGTCTTGCCCGTGGGCGAATTGCGGCCCGTGTTTCGCTTTAATACGGCCCCAGTGAATCTGAGCGCTGCTGGAATCTCTGGCTCTTTTAACACTGCGGATTTCTCAGAAGTCGCAGGATTTGGTGCGTTCCTTCTCCCTGCACTGTGTGTTCACCGCACACAGCCACCTGTAGGCTTCTAAACCCAGCCAACCGAGAATCAGAGTCAATCAGAGTCATTTGTACCATTCTACTGCCTGTTTTAAGAAGTTTTTTTTTCTGTAAGTGCAATTTTATTCATTAAATACTTTGTTTTATATACAGCAGTATGCACTTAGATGCTTTTTATTCCTATATACTGTATAGCTTCATGTGCTGGCTTGCCGACACATTATTCCGCGGGTTAAATGGGAGACATGACTGGTCCTTAGATACAGGGGATTGCCATTCCCAAAGCTGTGAGCAGGTGGAAAGCTGAGGATCATCTTCCACTCTTCCCTTCAACCTTTCTTTTTGGTGGAGTAAAGTGTGTAGAACCTGCTGGTAATACAGGGGTCTTACACATTGGATTGCATATTGGTGAAGGGTTTGTCACCTGTAGTGGATCTGGTTTTCTGGCACCCTCTCTCTTTCATTGGACCCTAAGTGTTTATCTAGGGACTTTTGGGCCTTACTGCTATATTTATTTGAGATAGACACATTATTGCACTGCACAGTTTTTTACATTTTTGTATCTTTTCTAGGCTTAGTAATGTTCCTAGCTTAGTGTTCAGCTTGCAATTCTTAAGAATAAAATAGTTAATGCATAAAATACTTCATTTGTATTTAATTTTAATAGTTCAAAGAATGTCAGGGAAAATGGTCGGCCCTCACGCATGTTCACTTCATCATGTCTGGCCCTCTTTGAAAAAAGATTGGACACCCCTGCTTTAGGATCATAACAGAGGACAAGGGGGCACTCTTTACATCTGAAGAGAGATTTAATCTCCAAATAGGGAAAGGCTTCTTCACAGTAAGAGCTATGAAAATGTGGAATAGATGCCCTCAAGAGGTGGTTCTGGTCAGCTCAATAGATTGTTTTAAGAATGGCCTGGATTCTTTCCTAGATACACATAATATAACTCAATACTAATATGTATAGGTAAAGTTAATCCAGGGAATAGCCAAATGCCTCTTGGGGGATCAGGAAGGAACTTTTCTCCCACTGGAGCAAACTGGATCATGCTTTATTGTTTTTCTTTTTTGCCTTCCTCTGGATCAACTAGGAGTATAGGATTGTGTATGTAGGATTGTATAACTTTTTTCCCCTTCTATTGGTTGAACTGGATGGACTTGTGTCTTTTATTTTTTTAAGCAGACTAACTTTGTAACTATGTAGCTATACTGTATACCAAAAGGTACCTTTAGGTAAGACTTTATAGGGGGCTGCACAAAAAACAATCACTAGCTTTAAAAAATTGAAAAGACTTTACTGATGCACCGTGCTCATATAACTGTCTTAACGATTTTTTTTTTATTACCTAACCAGCATTTACTAGTAGCGCACAGAAAAGTATTCTTTTAGAAAGGAACGTTATACATTGCTATTCTTTGTCCAGCATCAATACATGTCATCAAGGTGGATTTGTTAAAGGTTGGCTGTACCTACTTTTTTCTGTAATCTCCTATACAAAATAATTAGGTTACATTTAAGTAAGATGCATGTCTGGGTTTTGCACCAGAATCCATATGTAACATAACTGAAATCTCTCAGTCCACCGCCGGTAAGCATGGCTAAAAGTGATCCGAAACACAGTTTTGAATTCCAAATATACCAGAAGGCAAGAGAAAATCTTCCAATGGGGACATCTGTTTTGGTGTTTTCTTTCATTGATTGGTGTGTTTCTGCAACAGGAAGTGAAGGGACATTTCTCCAATTGATTGCAGCAAACAAAAAAGCTCCTGGCCATGATGATCATAATCCTACTGTCAGGTTTACTAAATCAATCTGAGACCAATTTCCAGAGGCTGTACTAATCACGGGCCGCATGACATTATATATTTGGCTAAAGTTCGTCCAGTCATTACGGTCCATTACTGATCTACTCCACTCTGTTCATGCCTCTCCTTTCACCAGGAACACGTAATAAATTAAAGTAGAACTATAGGCAAAACTTTTTTTTTTCATTTTGGATACAGTAATAGAGAGTTATAACCCCTGTCAGGTTTGTTTTCGCCATCTTTGTCCCATTGCAGAGATTTCCTGTCCCATAACCAAACAGGAAGTGAGAGGAAATCTCTGCAAATTAAGGCAATTCCTTGGGGACCCCTAGGTCACAAAAACTAGTGTCCCCATTGGAAGATTTCTCCCTCTATTACTTTTATGGGGACAACCAAAATGTTGGGATTTTCTTTTACTTTTACTTTCAATGATAATGGTAAACAGGATAAATAGAGAGGGTTAATATCCCCTCTGGGGGCTCAGACAGCAATAAAAACTAGCCGGGGGTTCTAATCCCTCTCCACTCTATCCAAAACAAAAAAAAAAAAAGATTTGCCTTTAGTGGCTCTACTGTGACTCTACTCTTCACTGGTTCAACCGCACCTTTAGCATTGCGTACAATTCTACTTCCTCCTCTCCTCTTCCCTTCTCTGTTGGGGTCCCCCAAGGCTCTGTTCTTGGACCCCTCCTATTTTCAATCTACACCTCCTCTCTGGGCCAGCTGATAGCCTCCCACGGCTTCCAATACCATCTCTTCGCTGACGATACCCAAATCTATCTATCCACCCCTCAGCTCTCTCCCTCAGTCTCCTCACGTATCACTAATTTACTATCAGATATATCAGTCTGGATGTCTCACCACTTCCTCAAACTCAATCCATCCAAAACCTAGCTTATAATTTTTCCTCCACCACCTGCCCCTTCCCCTGATTTCTCTGTCAATATCGATGGCCTTACTATCAGCCCATCCCCGCATGCCAAGGTCTTAGGTGTTGTCCTGGACTCTGAACTCTCCTTCAAACCCCACATCCAATCGCTGTCCAAATCTTGCCGCCTCAGCCTCCGCAACATCTCCAAAATACGCCCCTTTCTAACCAAAGACACAACACAGCTCTTAGTTCACTCCCTGGTCATCTCGCGCCTCGACTACTGCAATTCTCTTCTCGTTGGCATACCTCTAAACAGGCTATCCCCCCTTCAATCCATCATGAATGCTGCCGCCAGACTCATCCACCTTACCAATCGCTCAGTGTCCGCTGCCCCCCTCTGTCAAGCCCTCCACTGGCTTCCGCTCACCCAACGAATTAAATTCAAAATACTTACAACATCTTACAAAGCAATCCACAGCTTAGCCCCCAGCTACATCACTAGCCTCATCTCAAAATACCAACCTAATCGCTCTCTTCGTTCCTCTCAAAACCTCCTGCTCTCTAGCCCCCTCGTCACCTCCTCCCATGCTCGCCTCCAGGACTTTTCCAGAGCCTCTCCAATCCTATGGAACTCCTTACCCTTATCTGTGCGATTATCTCTATTAGCTTTTAGGCGATCTCTGAAAACCCTCCTTTTCAAAGAAGCCTATCCTACCAGCCCCTAATAAATGTACCTCCATTTTCTCCATCAACCCATCCCCCACGGTTATTGCCTTTTGTTTCACTTTACCCTCCCTTCTAGATTGTAAGCTCTAATGAGCAGGGCCCTCCAGTTCCTCCTGTTCTGAACTGTATTGTAACTGTATTGTCTTCCCTCAAATTGTAAAGCGCTGCGCAAACTGTTGGCGCTATATAAATCTTGTATAATAATAATAATAATAATAATTTAGTCATGCTTTAATTAAATTCAGCAACTCTGAATTTTTTTTGGCAGTGTCAAATCACGTTGGCTACTTCACTTTTGCCATACATTCCTATTGCCCCTTCACAATGATGGGCTACCTCACTATCCAATAGGAATATGTGGAAAGTAGAGCAGGCTAATGAGCTTTGATTCAAAAAGTGCTGAAGCATGTCCAACCAGAATGAAGGCATGCACAGGCACCTCTTTTTTTTTTTTTTGTTAAAATGACAAAAACATTTTTACCATCTGATAATTAATTACACACTTTGCAAAACCTTCCTAGTAGAAGACCGTGTCAGAAGGTGGCTTCTACAGGTTGTCCAGATTCCTGTCTCTCACCTATTGTCATCAAAGCACCATGAGCTTTCACATTTTGGTTCCTTTATAGCAAAAAATAGCTTGAGCCACATCCACTACATTTGTTGGGAACTTGAACAAAAACCTTCATCATCAACTGCCAATTTATTTAGCTGGAAAGTGGAATAGACGTAAATGTCTGTACTAACTGCCATTTTAGTATTGTTGTTTCTCATTTCACAAGCAGAATCTTATCCACAAATTCTCATTTGTGTGGTGCTTCCCAGGCTTCACTCCTGCCTGAGTAACCTGCATGCTTGACGTTAGGCCCACTTGCAGTCAGAGATATTTCTTGCCATAAGAAAACTGGTTGCTAAAGCCTCGTACACACGCAACGATTATCGGCCGACCGATCGATCGACTTTTGTCCAGTGTTGTTGTGTTGGTTGAAATGTGCTCTAGACTGCACACGAATTTTCTTGGCCAACAAAAACCAACTTCAGAAGTGATGTCATGTGCTGGTTTACTTTCCGTGTGTTTTTTCTTCTCTGAGCATGCCCAGTCTAGCTCATCAGATTTTTGTCCGCCGAAATCTGTACTGACTGACGGAAAATCGGCCATTGTGTTGACGGCCAACAAAAATTTTATAGCATGCACACCAGATTTTGTTTGGCCGAAAAGTCGCAGTCGGTTGTCGGAAGCATCATACTAACAAGCTGAAAATTGGCCTATCGGACATTGGCCGAAAATTCACGGCCAACAATCGTTGCGTGTGTACGAGGCATAAATCCTCTAAACTACACTCCACCACATTCTATAAGCAGTCCCCTTTACCACCCCCTACCCTCCAGCATTTGTCTAATTGACCAGGAGAAGTCCTGCCTGGAGCAGTTTCCACATAGGCTAGACACATCCACCAATAAGTGAGAGGTTATAGAGTATCTCGATATATATATTCTGTCTTGCAGGCCTAAAAGAAGCAAACTCCTGCTTAACCCCATACCCCATTACAACTATGTACAAATTTGAGGCAAAAAAGTTCTTACTGGGTGATCAACGCAGTTACATATTCCAGACACTTTCCAAGCTGAAGAGTTACCACCCTTACAGACGTTGTAATTACAAGCACTGAACATCTTCAATCTTGTCTTCCAGGACCCATGAGGAGCTTTTAATTTTTCTAATTAACTGAGCTCCAGCTTACCCATTATAGAAAAAGCAGTGCGAAAACAAAGTAAATGAATAAGCCTTTTACCAATAGCAGTTTATGCTAATTGCCATTCTGTTTAAATGTCCCTTTGTGCTCCGCTAAAACCATACAGTGATCATTTTCTGCACTATATTAAGGTAGATCCCACAATCCCAGTGGCTTAGTATATTCAAAATGATGTATGATCTAACACCAGTATATAACTTTTATAGCTTATTTTTGATCATCAATTACAAGACTGGTAAATGCAAATAACTAAACAGTTCACAAAAATACTTAAAATATGTTAGAAACAACTATAGAAGTTTAATGAGTATATACAGTAAGAATTGATGGTATACTGTATAAGCACAAACCATAATATTGGGACCATTAGATCACTGCATAGGAGAGACTTCTGGATGGGTTATCCCTTTCAAAAACACAAAGTACGCTATTGTTCAAAAGATTTAGGCAGGTGTGAAAGAATGCTGTGAATTAAGAATCCTTACAGAAATAACAGTGTTAAAAAAGTAAAGTAAAGCGCTGCATCGCATACTAGCACAATATGTTAAAACGTACCTGCAAACAAAGCCCTTGTTGTCACTGCTGAAGGCCGCATCTATCTTCACCTGTCTTCCTTCTGAGTCCGCGGACTCCGGCTGTGTGACTGGCCGTAGCCACGTGATGTCACTCCCACACATTCACGCAGGAGCCGCTGGTCATGGCACAGGGCTATGAAGAAACGGCACAGGTGGCTGTTCCTTCAAAGTGCATGCGCCAGTGCACGTTTAGGAAATATTTAAATTAACTATAGGTAAGCCTTTTTATAGGCTTACCTATAGGTACAAACAATCAATGGAAGTTTATTCCCACTTTAATAGTTGATTTTTATCAATTAACAAAATGGAAAGTAAATGAACAGAAGATAAATTCAAATTAAATAAATATTTGGTGTGACCACCCATTGCATTCAAAAAAGCATAAATTCTTCTGGGTAAACTTGCAGACAGTTTTTGAAGGAACTCGGCAGTAGGTTGTTCCAAACATCTTGGAGAACTAACCGCAGATCTTCTGTAAATGTAGGCTGCCTCAAAACCTTCATGTAATCCCAGACAGACTCAAAGAGGTAGAGATTAGGGCTCTGTGGACCCCAAACCATAACTTCCAGGATTCCTTGTTCTTCTTTATGCTGAAGATAGTTCCTAATGACATTGGCTGTATGTTTGTAGTTGCTGTCCTGCTGCAGAATAAATTAGGGGCCAATCACACGCCTCCCTAATGGTATGGCATGATGGATAAGTATCTGCCGGTATTTCTCAGCATTCAGGACACCATTGATCCTGACCAAATCTCCCACTCCATTTGCAGATATGCCGCCCCAAACTTACAAGGAACCTCCACCATGCTTCGCGGTTGCCTGCAGACACTCATTATTAAACCACTATCCAGCCCTTCAATTAATAAACTACCTCCTGCTACAAGCAAATATTTTAAACTATGACTCATCAAGTCCAAAGCACTGCTGCCATTTTTCTGCACCCTAGTTTCAATGTTTTCATGCATAGTTGAGTTGCTTAACTGGGTTTCCATGTCAGAGATATGGCTTTTTGGCCGCAATTCTTCCATGAAGACTACTTCTAGTACATTTAACACTCCCCTCCCCAAGACTAACACTGCTCCTGTCTTCTGTGCCCCCTGTGTTCCTTCATTCAGAATGGCGATACATGAGGTGTGTTACTGGCCAGATTATCAGGTGAAAATAGAGGGGTAAAAGCCTAAAAAAAAAGAAAACAAATGCAGCCACCACATGTAATGATTACATTTTTGGTTTTGAAATTAATAGCGCTTTAGCTTGACCCTCTACTGTTACAGAGTCTTATAGAGTCTATGCTATATTATCATGTTATGCTGATTGAATCACAGAGACATTGCTCTAAAGAGTACATGTTTGGGAATATTTTATTATTCTGCGGTGTATTCGTGTTTTTTGCCATCCTGAACCTGTTTTGCATTATTGTTTCTAACTTTGTACCTGTTTAGTAAACTGCAAGGTACAATACCTTTCTGTCTGATTTTTTTGGCCAATTACCTATTCTGGTAAATGGGTAATTCAAGATCCACAGATATCTTTCACTGCATGCGATAATCCATCCAGAACAAGTGATCAAGCAGACCATTAAATCTATTTATTCCTTGTATTCACCAGTAGAAAAATGTCACCTCTAGTACTGGCTCAAAGTATATCAAGAGCCAGAACGTTTTCCTGCCTACGATCATGGCAGCATATGAATGGGTATCTGTGCCCTTGCTCCTGCCTATTATACCTGGCACACATGGCCTGAATATCGTCCGGTATCGGCCTGTTCAACAGAAAGTGGCTGACCATCGGTCCATGTCTACAGCAGCCTGTCTACGAGTGTCATTGTCTTGAACAATGACACCCGTTCTTCCCAGGTGGGGCAGTCTGTGGTGGGTTTGCAGACAGATGGTGACACTCCAGAAAAGGTTTCGTCCGCCACAGCACAGATAAGCCCACAGAGGGGACCAAGGAAGGAGACATGGTAAGGCTGGCAAATTTTGGCGAAGTGCGAGGTGTACGTGTGCTTCGAGGGACCCCTGGAAGCTCACCTAAAGCCCGAAGTTCGTGGCAAGATCTGGAGAGGTGAATATGTGGAAATTTTTTCCTCCTCTCACTAAAAAAAGTTCATTTGGATAGGGTACAGCCAGACGAGAGCAAGAAAGAGGATGAGGACAAAAGGAGGTACTGCCTTATCCCTCGTACATTTGCCAATTGGTTGCAAGCTTTTGTGATTCTGGTGAGCGTCATTGGGGAGAAGGCCCCTGATAACTGTTCTGCACTTTTTTTGTTATCTATATGCTATTGGGGAGACTCACAGAGTGTATGGTGGGGTGGCGTGGTTGCGTTACGATGAACAGTTTAGTCAGTGTAAAGCAGTCAGGCCATCCATCCGCTGTAATCACAAGGATATCAGCCTTTGAATGAAGTTGATGACTTTGGCCGGGGCTGGAAATCAGTTTTTTTCCAGGAGGGCCAGTGGTAACTCGACCTCTGGACCGTCAACCTCTAGAAAAAAGGGGGTTTGTTGGCAGTTCAACGACGGAACATGTCGGTTCGGCAGTTTTTGTCGTTTTAAACATGAGTTTTTGGGATGTGGTGGCAACCATTCCCTCTCATGTTGTTTTAGGCAAGGAAAAGGGTGCAGTGGGGATGCGGCTGGAAAGCGGGAAGACTCCACTGAGGGTGTAAAAGATGGCCCCTTTTATAAATAGGTACCCTGATCGGGAGGCAGCTGGCCGTCTCAAGGCAGGTTTTCAGGAGGGTTTTTGCAATCCATGTGCAGTTTTAGTATGATTCTGCCTTTATCCTCAAATTTGCATCCTGCGTTCCTTTAACCAGAAGTAGTTTCAGAGAAACTGTCTAAGGAAGTAGCTCTGGGTCGGATGAGTGGCCCTTTTTTTTCTCCCCCACTCCTGGAGCCGGGGAACCAGAACCAGAAGGAACCAGAAAAAATTTGCCTGATTCACCATCTTTCTTATTTGAAGGGAGGCTTTATAAATTATGGATATGTCCCGCTGGCATGTGCGGTTATCTATACATCATTTGATATGGCTGTTTCTTGGGTTTGTAAGTATGGCAAGGGTGCACTGCTGGCGAAATCGTGTGCCTTGTTCGAAACGTTTAGTTCTTTCTTGGAGTGGGTGGTCCGGGAAGTGTCAGGTGGTAACTCAATCATTCATTACTTGGATGTTTTTTTGTGCATTGGACCTTCAGATTCCGGGACCTGTGCGGTTCTCCTGGGAACGTTGCAGCACATTGTGGATTGCTTTGGCCTCCCCTTGGGTCACGACAAGACTGAAGGCCCGGTAACGGAATTGGTTTTCCTTGGGATTACTATAGATTCAGTGGCTATGGAATGTAGATTACCGATGGACAAGTTGGTGAACCTGAGGATGAAGATCAGGAATGCCTATGAACGTAGCAGGATCAAATTACGGGAGTTGCAGTTGTTGCTTGGTAAGTTAAATTTAGCTTGTAGGATTATACTTATGGGACAGATTTTTTGCCACCGGTTGGCTGCAGCAATATCAGGCATTAGGGCCCCAGGGCACTCAGTGAGGCTGAACAGGGAGCTTAGGGCTGATCTTCGAATATAAGATATCTTTTAGAGTCCTATAACGACTGCTCCTTGGATGGATGGTCCTAATAGCAACAGGGATTTAGTCCTGTTTACAGATGGAGCAGGTTCTGCTTGATATGGTGGGTATTTTCAGGTCAATGGAAATGCTGAGCCTTGGCCAGAAGACTGGGGCAAGGCAGGATTTTGACGAAACCTGATGCTTTCGGAATTGTTTCCCATTGTAGTGGCAGTAGCACTTTTGGGGGCAACCTTTAGGAACAAAAAAGTATGTTTTCATTGTGATAATATGGGTGTGGTGTCAGCGATCAATAATATCTCCGCCTCTTCCCTGCCGGTTGTGCGCCATCTGGTTTTTGCTTTGTTTGAGATTAAATGTGTTTATTTATGCAGTGCACATTCCTGGTAGTTGCAACAAAGTGGCAGATGATTTGTCTCGTTTCCAGTGGCATGGGTTTTGTGTGTTGGCACCGGAAGTGGAGCAACATGGGAGACCTTGTCTGCAGCAGCTGTGGAAGATCGCATTGGAGTCACCGCTAGATTGATTCGGGAGTCACTGAGTACTGCGACAAGGGTGGCTTATGCCACCACTTGGAGAGAATGGTGTTCGCTGTTGAATGAGGTGGGGGGGGGGGGTAACCCTGGGATAAATGTTTCCTTATTGGTGCTTTACTTTATCAGCTGTAATTTTATAGGGGGGGGTGTATCGGCTTTAGCGGTGGATCATAAGCTTGCAGGCCTTGCTTTCTGGTTTAAGTTGGTGGGGGTGGTGGATTTCACGAAGGCGTGAAGGTGTAGATACTGAAGGGTTACCAAAAAGGCAATCGCTGCCGTGATTCACTGTACCCGCTACCTTTCTCAGTGTTGAGTTCCATTCTGGGATATTTGAGGATGGTCTGCTCGTCGAATTATAAACAAATGTTGTTCAGGGTGGTATTCGTATTGGCTTTCTTTGGAGCATCCCGTATTAGCTAACTTGTTAGTTAGTCCTTCAAAGCGAGTTGCTGTAGGGCTGATGTTGGGGGATGTTGACCACAAGGCCGCTTCCATGCAGATCTGTATCAGACGCTCCAAGACGGACCAAGGGGCAGGGGCAGGTGTATGGAGCTGTTTAGGGGTAACAGTCCTGGTATTTGTCCTGGTATTTGTCCGGTACTGGCGCTGGAACGTTTCCTTCAAGTGCTTCCTCAGTTGGGTGGCGCATTATTTGTTCACTCGAACAGTTCTTCATTGTCCAAGTTTCAATTTGTGCCTGTCTTTAGAAAATGTTTGTTGGTTGAGGGCTTGAACCCAGCAGAATATGCTTCAGATTATTTTTATATTGGGACTGCCACTGAGGCAACTCAGTGGGGTTTGGATGAGGGGGTGGTCAGGCGCATTGGCAAGTGGGAGTCAAGCAGATTCCGATTGTATGCCAGACCCCATCTCATTTAGGCACTCCTTGTTAAGGAGGGTCTCCTTGTTTTTTCTGTCTTTCTATGTTTTGTTGTTCGTCTGATGTGTTCTTTGTCAGTAGGTGCACTGTGTTTTGTTTCTTTGCAGGTGTACCTCAGTGCCTATGCTGGATTCTCGGGCATTCATATGTCTTCTGGGGGGCCAAGAGGGCTGAGGTCAGACCTAAAGGCAGACAGTTGGGCTTACCCAGGGAGGCAGGGAGAGTCAGGTGGATTGGAGTACCTGGTATGCTGTGGAGTCGAATAGTGCCCGAGGTTCACGGATTTGCAAAACTAGACAGGGCCCCAGACATCGTAGTGCTTCATGTTGGTGGTAATGATCTGGGCCTCCGCTCAATGAGGGAGCTAATATTAGATTTGAAGTTCAACTTTGTGAGGCTTGGTACTATATTTCCTGGGATGCTTATAGTCTGGTCATACATAGAAGTATGCACTTCTTGGCGGGCAGCCAGATCAGTGGAGAGACTTAACAAGGCCCACATTAAGGTAAACAAGGAAGTGGGCAGGTTTATTAGCAGGAATGGGGGTCTGGTCATGAGGCATTTGGACTTGGAGACCGATACGTGGCAGTTCTTCTAGGGTGATGGTGTTCATTTCAATGCCACTGGCACTGATTTATGTTTTTTGGGGTTGCAGGAGGGGATTTAGGGGGGCTTTTCGTGTGCGGAGAAGTGCACAAGTGTAAGGCATTACACTTGTGTTGCTATGGCAGTTTCGGGTCCTTGACAGGGGTCTAAAAGCTGGTCTTATTGGGAAAAATGGTGGGGACCCATCCGAGGTCTGAGGTCGGCTGGGTTAGTCCCAGAGGCGGTGCTTAGCGGCTGGGGGTGTAACTCTGCCAAATGGTGACACAGACACAAAGGTGGTAGTAATATGGTACTGTCAAGGACCTGCAACCAAGTTCAACTGGATTATGTTTTTGTTAAAAGCTTGTTGTTTAAAAAAAAAAAGGCCTTGTCAGCTATTTTAAATCCACGTACGAGTAGTGTGATTATTATTAAAAGGGGAAGGTTATAGGAAAGTAGAGTTTGGAGCAGTTGGTGGAGAATTTTAGTTTAACAAGGTGAGCTCTGATATACCCAGGTCATGTCCTCTGTTAATGTTGGGTCTTTTTTGGGGGGTATAAGCTTAATTTTAAAATACCTTTCCTTTTTCTAGTGCAAGTTTTACAGTGGCTTGGGGTGGGCTGCTTGGGCAGGAGCATCAGCCCTAACATGTGCAGTAAGTAGCCACATTACCTGTCCACGCATGCACAGTTACACTTAGGCTGTTCCCATAGTGCCAGCAGGAAGCTTTCTTTCCCTGTGCTTGCAGAGTAGGGCCGTCCCCCTGTGCTCACCGGTGTGGTGACATCTCCTGAGCAGGCTATATAAACTCGCTCAGAAACCCCCCCCCCATGCAGCTGGCTGTTTGAGTCCCTCTGTGCCCCTATGCTACTTCGGTGAGTTACGTCTGTCTACTCTGTCTGCTCTTTTTTTCATGCTTAGCCTTCTGCAAGCCATACCCTTCTGTCTTGAGTTACAGATTTATCACTGCCTCCTTGTGGTTAACCTTTGGCAAGAAGGTAAGGATCATCTTTCAGGTTGGGTTTTTTTCTCTCTTTAATTGTACTGGAGTGCTGACTAATGGGCCTTTTGTCATTTAGCCCACCAGATCAGAATGCCAGTATTCCTCCAGAGAAATAAGAGACCTTTCCAGGTCATCCAGGGCCAGGTCTTCATTAAGATCGGGACAGCAGAAGTTCTGGCTCCTCCTTCAGATATCACTATCACTGCCATCATGCTCACCCTAGACCAGATGTTTGTTGGGTCTGTGGCACTTGTGCCTTAGCAGGCACAATTCTGTGTAAATCCTGCTTTGTTTAAGCAGCCAGGGATAAGGATGACAACATTAAATATGGGGTACATAAAAAGCTGCGATAATTCAAATAATATTATTGACATATAATAAGCATAATTACTGTGACAATATAAGTACTCAGAAAAACAAGTGAAAAATAAATGTTAAGAAATATATAAAAAAGTAAGTGTCCATAAAGGAAGCCCTATTGATCAATGAGTCTTCACTGCAGGATGATCCACTCCCTGAACTGTGTATAAATTCCTTCCAAACCACTGTGCAAAAAGAGCCTGCTGAAGACGTCATTCTGGCGAAACATGTTGGCCGTGACCTGTCTGTGACAACATCACTTGGTGGCATGGGTCTGTGCTGTCTACCAGCCCGACTCAGCGTCTCTATACAACTGAACTATCAGCCCGCTATACCATTCTATATCTATCGAATGAACGATCCTCTTCTCATTGTCATATTGGAGCTGTAATTTTAATAAACGAGTCAGATACTTCACTATAGGAGTTGTTATATTATTTTTTCAATGGTGACCTCGATGCTGGGAGCCGTTGGTACGATGTGGTGGAATCGTTCCTAACCCTGATACAATGAGCTCTCTGTGACCATTTATAGTTTAACCACTTGCGGACCACCAATTGCATATATACTGCGGCAGGGTGGCCCAGCTGCACAAAATCACGTGAAGGGACCTAAATATGTGCAGGGGTTCTTGGGGGGCGCGCGGGCACTGCCGGAGCCCTGCTCTTGCTGTGATTAGACACAGCAGGAGCCAATCAGCAGGTCCGGCGGCCCCGATAGCCTTCGGCCACCGCAATCATGCAGGAGAATGACAGAACGGCCATCTGTAAACAAGGCAGACAGCTGTTCTGTCACAGAGGAAGAGTAAGATATGGTGTTTCAGCTAAGCTGAAACACAGATCTCTCTTTTCCTCTAGTACATCTATCCCCCACACAGTTAGTAAGCATTTCCTAGGAGCACACTTAACTCCTTGATCACCCCTAGTGTTAACCCCTTCCCTGCCAGTGTCATTTATACAGTAGCAGTGCATATTTTTTTTAGCACTGATCACTGTATTGGTGTCACTGGTCTCCAAAAAGTGTCACTTAGGGGGAAATTTACTAAAACTGGAGAGAGCAAAATCTGGTGCAGTTCTGCATAGAAACCAATCAGCTTCCAGGTTTTATTGTCAAAGCTTAATTGAACAAGCTGAAGTTAGAAGCTGACTGGCTACCATGCACAGCTGTACCAGATTCTGAGTGCTCCAGTTTTAGTAAATCTCCCCCTATGTGTCAGATTTATCCGCCGCAATGTCGCAGCCCCACTAAAAATCGCTGATCACCGCCATTACTAGTAAAAACAATAACAAAAATAAAAATGCCATAAATCTATCCCATAGTTTGTAGACGCTATAACCTTTGCCCAAACCAATCAAAATACACTTACTATGATTTTTTTTTTACCAAAAATGTGTAGCAGAATACATTTTGGCCTAAATTGATGAAAACATTTTTTTTATTTTTTTTATTGGGAATGTTTTATAGCAGAAAGTAAAAAATTATGTTTTTTTTTTTTAATTGTCGGTTTTTTTTGTTTATAGCGCAAAAAATAAACACCGGTGATCAAATACCACCATAAGAAGGCTCTATTTATGGGGAAAATATACATAAATTTCATTTGGGTACAGTATCGTGTGACCGCGCAATTGTCAGTCAAATCAACGCAGTGCCATGTAACAAAAAATGGCCTGGTCATTAAGGGGGTAAAACCTTCTGGAGCTGAAGTGGTTAATGGTCCATCAAATCTGGTAAAAGGCGCCCTTGACTATATCACACGGAGGTGGATTTGCTTTGCACAAGGGATTGGAAGAAATTTATGCACAGTTCTATGAGTGGATTGTTCTGGAGTGAAGACCTTTTGATAAATGGGACTTCCTTTATACGCACTTTCTTTTATATATATCTCTTCACATTTATTTTTCACTTGTTTTTCTGAGTACCTATATTGTCACAGTAATTAGGCTTATTATATGGCAATATTAATATTTAAAGTAGTGCTGCTTTTTATGTACACTATTTATTTAAATGGTATCACGGTTTTAAGTGGCTGATTGTTCTTTTAATTTGACCTAGCACAGATATTATTTGGTTATTGTTTTAACATTAAATACAATACAGTGCATCGGGAAAGTATTCACAGCGTTTCACTTTTTCCACATTTATTATGTTACAGCCTTATTTTAAAATGGATTAAATTCATTATTTCCCTCAAAATTCTACAAACAATATCCGATGATGACAATGTGAAAGACGTTTGTTTAAAATCTTTGCAAATTTATTAAAAATAAAAAATGAAAACAAAAAAACACATGTACATAAGTAGTCACAGCCTTTGCTCAATACTTTGTTGAAGCACCTTTGGCACCAATTACAGCCTCAGGTCATTTTGAGTATGATGCTACAAGCTTGGCACACCTATTTGTGGACAGTTTCTCCCATTTGACTTTGCAGAACCTCTCAAGCTCCATCAGGTTTGATGGGAAGCATCAGTGCACAGCCATTTTCAGATCTCTCCAGAGATGTTCAATCGGGTGCAAGTCTGGGCTCTGGCTGGGCCACTCAAGGACAATCACAGAGTTGTCCTATAGCCACTTTTTTGTTATCTTGGCTGTGTGGTCATTGTCCTGTTGGAAGATGAACCTTCGCCCCAGTCGGAGGTCCAGAATGCTTTGGAGCAGGTTTTCATCAAGGATGTCTCTGTACATTGATGCATTAATCTTTTCCTCGATCCTGACCAGTCTCCCAGTTCCTGCCGCTGAAAAACAACCCAACAGTATGATGCTGCCACCACCATGCTTCACTGTAGGGATGGTATTGGCCAGGTGAGGAGCGGTGCCTGGTTTCCTCCAGACATGACGCTTGCCATTCAGGCCAAAGAGTTCAATCTTTGTTTCATCAGACCAGAGAATTTTGTTTCTCATGGTCTGAGAGTCCTTCAGGTGCCTTTTGGCAAACTCCAGGCGGGCTGTCATGTGTTTTTTACTGAGGAGTGGCTTCTGTCTGGCCACTCTACCATACAGGCCTGATTGGTGGAGTGCTGCAGAGATAGTTGTTCTTCTGGAAGGTTCTGCTCTCTCTACAGAGAAATGCTTAAGCTCTGTCAGAGTAACCATCAGGTTCTTGGTCACTACTTTGACTAAGGACCTTCTCCCCTGAATGCTCAGTTTGGCCGGGAGGCCTGTTCTTGCAAGAGTCCTGGTGGTTCTAAATGTCTTCTATTTACAGATGATGGGAGGCCACTGTGCTCATTGGGACCTTCAATGCTGCAGAAAATTTCTGTACCCTTCCCCAGATCGGTGCAAATCTGTCTACAGACAATTTCTTGGACTTCATGGCTTGGTTTGTACTCTGACATGTACTATTAACTGTGGGACCTTATATAGACAGGTGTATGCCTTTCTAAATCATGTCCAATCAATTGAATTTTCCACAGGTGAACTCCCAGTAAGTTGTAGAAACATCTCAAGGATGATCAGTGGAAACAGAATGCACATGAGCTCAATTTTTAGTATCATGGCAAAGGCTGTGAATACTTACTGTATGTATATTGATTTTTTTTTTGGTTTTATTTTTAATAAATTTGCAAAGATTTAAAACAAACTTCTTTCACATTGTCATTATGGAGTATTGTTTGTAGAATTTTGAGGAAAATAAAGAATTTAATCCATTTTGGAATAAGGTTGTAACATAACAAAATGTGGAAAAAGTGAAGCGTTGTGAATACTTACCGGATGCACTGTATGTACTGATTAAGCAAGTTGTCCAGGACTCCCTGAAAGTTTGTTTCTAATTGTCCTGCACAGGGACTGTATACTTTGACAACAACCAGTTCTCCTCCCAAAATCAGTTTCAGAGCCTTCTCAGACCAATCAACCCTCCTCAGACACTTCTGATGCTGTAGAGACCCCCGCCAAAGGTGTCAAAATCATACCTCTTTAAGGAAGAGGATGTCTATCACTGGGGTCACACTCTTTGTTTGATGAGGCCCTCATACATTTGGTCAGACACCTGACTTTACCACTGGAGGATGCTGTATCCTACAAGCATGTTCTTGACCATTGCAATGATCTTCCCCTTAAGTGTCCATTCACCTTCCCCTTAAGTGTCCGACTTGTCGTCTGACTTTGGACATCAAAGTTGGATGACAAGTCCTATCCCATGCTTTCCAATAATAATCATTCATATGCAGTATGTGCGACTAAGTTGCAGCAACTTCAAAGTAGTTCATGCACTATTTTGGTCAGACTTTCATGCAACTTAAGGGCCTTAGACTTCAATGTTAACCCTTGCATGAAAGCCCCATGCCTGAATGTTTTTCATGCAACAGTTGCCTATTATATTTGGTCAAAGTCAAAGTAGCATCCAAGTCCTACTCACCCAAAGTTGCATCAAAGTTGCATCAAAGTTGTACTCCAAAGTTTGAGCTACTTTGGAGTCACAAATGTGAACGGAGCCAAAGCTAAACTCCAGGATTAGCAAATATTGTCTAAATACAAGAGGAATGTGTATTTTTTGTCCTCTCCCTCATTATGCAGACAGACTGGTCTTGTCTTCACCATGTTTGTAGTTTTCTGTAGGCAGCCCCTGCAGTAGGTGGACCTGATGGACCCAGAGTTGTATAAAGTACTCGAAACCCATACTTCAGTAAAAGTACAAGTGCTCGATCAAAAAGTGACTTGAGTAGAAGTGGAAGTGCTCTATCAAAAAGTGACTTGAGTAGAGGTACTAAAGTATTCAACATTTTTTGTACTTAAGTATTGCAAGTGTTTTTTTTTTTTTTAAATTTTGCTACTCAAGTACTGAAAGTAAAAGTACCAGTAGTTTTGAAAAAAAAAATTGCTACTCAAGTACTGAAAGTAAAAGTACAAGTACTGTGTTATGTAGTTATTAAAGAAAGAAGTCAAAAGTTTGAACATCGTATTGTTTTTTATTTTTTCAAATGCAGCTTTTATTTATACATACAGTAGCATTTATTTTCGTATGCGCCGATAATACACATGTTTTGAGCTTCATGAAACCTGCCATCTACTGTTCTGGCAGTGGTAATTTAATAATAGTAATGAGTAACTATGCAGCACAAAAAAAAAATATCAGAGTAGAAGTATTGAAATCATCGAAAAAATGTAGTGAAGTAAAAGTGGAAGTAGGAGAAAAAAATTCTACTCTAGGAAAGTACAGATACCGCCTTTCGGTACTTAAGCACAGTAGTGAAGTAGTTCTACTTAGTTACTATACATCTCTGGATGGACCCTTCCCATGACTCTGTCCTTTACACAGGTGATGTGCAGCACAGTGATAATATCACAAACATGTTTATGTATATAAGTGGAGAGGGAAGGGAGGGGAGAAATTTGGGAATGGGGAAAAGTGCGACTTTAGATGAGACTCTTGCCATCGAGTCTCTATCCCTATGTATATGATTAAACAATGGAACACATAGTGTTCAAAAATTAATGGGACTTTATATGAGGTGTGGCTTATGTTGTAATAACTGGGTTTGCAAAGGCATTTAGTGCACAAAATGTGAGTACACTCCATGGCTGGTTAGGGATGAATTTAAATACATTCTTTTTGAGTTTACATTTAATTGTCAATGGAAATGGTCAGTTCAGCAACTAAATTTGTGATATATAAAGTTTAAATCACACACAGACTTCCTGAGAGGAGGAGTTGTCTCCTTGCTGGATCCTTCATATTTGATACTGTATTAAGGTTGCAGCAAGAACAATGACACTCCTTGTATATCAGGAAGTGTGGGGCTCGGCAGCAGAGCATGAAGAATCAGGAAATCTGGCAGGGAATCTCACATTTGGTTTAATCAGAACATACATGCAGCCAGTGGAAGATTTAGCCCACCAGTGGCAAAGCTTAGCTAATTTATCATTGGGGATTTAAACATGAGTGAATAAATATTGAATTGTTTAAGTATATGCCAGTTACAAGTAAACGGGCAGACGTAATGCTTAATTAATCTTCATATGCCTTTTGTATATGTATGTTTCTACAAGCAGATGGCAGTGGTTTAGGAGATATGATAAATCTACTATATTCCACCCACATACATAGTCTGAACATATTAGAATAAATATTTGGAAAATCTGGGGAAAAAAAAGACTATTTTCTGTGCCGGTTTGTAAAAGTGACTACTGCCTGGCTGGGTTGTGAAGTGCAATTTGTACTGATCATTAAAATGTATTTGGGACATGATAGCAGAAGAGAATTCAGGAGCATGTATGGTTCATGTAGAATGTGGCTTTTATAAATGGGGTTAGTGATGGCCTGGGAATAACTTGAGGCTTACAACGGGCTCCATCCCATATGGCCAATCACTGATCTGCCACTTTAATGATTAACGGTAAAGAGTGCCTTTCCCCTTGGGGTTTGCTTAATGACTGATTTACTAGGCAGTGAAGCTAGGATCAGTATGATGGCCCCAGAGGTAGACCCTTTAATGCCCAAGTCAGCAGTGTACCTCCCATACTTGAAAATTACCAGGTTCCCTTTCAAGAGAATATAAAGGAACTTTCCCTTATTATCAGCAACCGGCGGGTGCAGAGGACACAGTCGACAACAGAAGCCCCATAGTAACTCTATGGGTGACATCACTTCCCATTCATTTCACAGCTGTTGTCTGTCGTGTCCTCTGCAGAGCTTCTGCCGCTGGAGATCGGGTCGGATCGGCTTCAAAAAAGGTAAGTATACTGATTTCTTCTTTACAGGGCTAGATAGGTTAGTGTTAGATCGTGGAGATCTATAGATGCAGGGATTTTAGTTTTAGGGTGGACTTATCCTTTAAAGGCAAAACATTTGTATATACATTGCATTGCGAAAGTATTCGGCCCCCTTGAACTTTGCGACCTTTTGCCACATTTCAGGCTTCAAACATAAAGATATAAAACTGTCATTTTTTGTGAAGAATCAACAACAAGTGGGACACAATCATTAAGTGGAACGAAATGTATTGGATATTTCAAACTTTTTTAACAAATAAAAAACTGAAAAATTGGGCGTGCAAAATTATTCAGCCCCCTTAAGTTAATACTTTGTAGCGGAACCTTTTGCTGCGATTACAGCTGTAAGTCGCTTGGGGTATGTCTATCCAGCTGTAAGTCGCTTGAGGTTGCATGGAGAGCGTTTGTGAATAGCAGTTTTCAGTTCTTTCCACAGATTCTCGATTGGATTCAGGTCTGAACTTTGACTTGGCCATTCTAACACCTGGTTATGTTTATTTGTAAACCATTCCATTGTAGATTTTGCTTTATGTTTTGGATCATTGTCTTGTTGAAAGACAAATCTCCGTCCCAGTCTCAGGTCTTTTGCAGACTCCATCAGGTTTTCTTCCAGAATGGTCCTGTATTTGGCTCCATCCATCTTCCCATCAATTTTAACCATCTTCCCTGTCCCTGCTGAAGAAAAGCAGGCCCAAACTATGATGCTGCCACCACCATGTTTGACAGTGGGGATGGTGTGTTCAGGGTGATGAGCTGTGTTGCTTTTACGCCAAACATAAAGTTTTGCATTGTTGCCAAAAAGTTTGATTTTGGTTTCATCTGACCAGAGCACCTTCTTCCACATGTTTGGTGTGTCTCCCAGGTGGCTTGTGGCAAACTTTAAACGACACTTTTTATGGATATATTTAACCACTTTACGACTGCTCACAGTAATATTACTGCGGCAGAGTGGCTCGTTATCGTCTGACGACGTAGTACTACGTCGTCAGACACTCCCCCTTCTGGGCGGCGCTTGCGCGCCGCCGGAGGCTCGCTCCCGCTGTTTTCATTCACAGCGGGAGTCGGGCCAGGGGAGGAGCAGCGGAGATCGCCGCTGCTCTTACCCGATCGTCGGGGATCGAGTCTGGAGATCCGCCGTAAACACAGCGGGCGGATCTCCATAGTGACAGGGAGTGACAGATCAGACTGTTCAGCATAGCTGGACATCCGATCTGTCCATGACTCACTCAGTCCCCTCCCCCCCACACGTCAGTAAGCACCAGGCATACATTAACCCCTCCCTCTCCAATAAAATTAACCCCTTCCCTGCCAGTGTCATTTTTACAGTAACAGTGCATATATATAGCACTGATTACTGCAGTAATGTCACTGGTACCCCCAAAAGTGTCAAAAATGTCAGTCAAGGGTCCGATCTGTCCGCCGCAATGTCGCAGTCCCGCAAAAAAAATCGCAGATCGCCGCCATTACGCGTTAAAAAAAAAAACACCAAAAATGACAGAAATCTTTCCCTTTGTTAGTAAACGCAATAACTTTTGCGCAAACCAATCAAAATACGCTTATTGCGATTTTTTTTTACCAAACATAGGTAGCAGAAAACAAATTGGCCAAAAATTTTTTAAAAAATTGGTTTTTACATCTTTTTTGGGGGGAATTTCATATAAAAAAATGTTAAAAATATTGTTATTTTTTCAAAATAAACGCTCTTTTTTTGTTTATAGCGCAAAAAGTAAAAATAGCACAGGTGATCAAATACCATCAAAAGAAAGCTCTGTTTGTGGGAAAAAAAAGGACGTAAATTTCGTTTGGGTACGGCGTCGCACGACCGCGCAATTGTCAGTTGAAGCCGCACAGCGCCGAATCGCAAAAAGTGGCCTGGACGGAAGACAGCAAAATCCTCCGGTGGTAAAGTGGTTAAGAAACGGCTTTCTTCTTGCCACTCTTCCATAAAGGCCAGATTTGTGCAGTATACGACTGATTCTTGTCCTATGGACAGAGTCTCCCACCTCAGCTGTAGATCTCTGCAGTTCATCCAGAGTGATCATGGGCCTCTTGGTTGCATCTCTGATCAGTCTTCTCCTTGTATGAGCTGAAAGTTTAGAGGGACGGCCAGGTCTTCGTAGATTTGCAGTGGTCTGATACTCCTTCCATTTCAATATGATCACTTGCACAGTGCTCCTTGGGATGTTTAAAGCTTGGGAAATCTTTTTGTATCCAAATCCGGCTTTAAACTTCTCCACAACAGTATCTCGGACCTGCCTGGTGTGTTCCTTGTTCTTCATGATGCTCTCTGCGCTTTAACCACTTTACGTCTGCTCACAGTAATACTACTGCGGCAGAGTGGCTCGTTATCGTCTGACGACGTAGTATTAACGTCGTCAGACACTCCCCCTTCTGGGCGGCGCTTGCGCGCCGCCGGAGGCTCGCTCCCGCTGTTTTCATTCACAGCGGGAGTCGGGCCAGGGGAGGAGCAGCGGCGATCGCCGCTGCTCTTACCCGATCGTCGGGGATCGAGTCTGGAGATCCGCCGTAAACACAGCGGGCGGATCTCCATAGTGACAGGGAGTGACAGATCAGACTGTTCAGCATAGCTGGACATCCGATCTGTCCATGACTCACACAGTCACCTCCCCCCCTACACGTCAGTAAGCACCAGGCATACATTAACCCCTCCCTCTCCAATAAAATTAACCCCTTCCCTGCCAGTGTCATTTTTACAGTAACAGTGCATATATATAGCACTGATTACTGCAGTAATGTCACTGGTACCCCCAAAAGTGTCAAAAATGTCAGTCAAGGGTCCGATCTGTCCGCCGCAATGTCGCAGTCCCGCAAAAAAATCGCAGATCGCCGCCATTACGCGTTAAAATAAAAAACACCAAAAATTACAAAAATCTTTCCCTTTGTTAGTAAACGCAATAACTTTTGCGCAAACCAATCAAAATACGCTTATTGCGATTTTTTTTACCAAACATAGGTAGCAGAAAACAAATTGGCCAAAAATTTTTTAAAAAATTGTTTTTTACATCTTTTTTGGGGGGAATTTCATATAAAAAAATGTTAAAAATATTGTTATTTTTTCAAAATAAACGCTCTTTTTTTGTTTATAGCGCAAAAAGTAAAAATCGCACAGGTGATCAAATACCACCAAAAGAAAGCTCTGTTTGTGGGAAAAAAAGGACGTAAATTTCCTTTGGGTACGGCGTCGCACGACCGCGCAATTGTCAGTTGAAATCGCACAGCGCCGAATCGCAAAAAGTGGCCTGGACGGAAGACAGCAAAATCCTCCGGTGATAAAGTGGTTAAACGGACCTCTGAGACTATCACAGTGCAGGTGCATTTATACGGAGACTTGATTACACACAGGTGGATTCTTTTTATCATAATTAGTCATTTAGGTCAACATTGGATCATTCAGAGATCCTCACTAAACTTCTGGAGAGAGTTTGCTGCACTGAAAGTAAAGGGGCTGAATAATTTTGCACCCCAATTTTTCAGTTTTTTATTTGTTAAAAAAGTTTGAAATATCCAATAAATTTCATTCCACTTCATGATTGTGTCCCACTTGTTGTTGATTCTTCAAAAAAAAAAAATGACAGTTTTATATCTTTATGTTTGAAGCCTGAAATGTGGCAAAAGGTCGAAAAGTTCAAGGGGGTCGAATACTTTCCCAATGCACTGTACATATAAAAAACAATAAAAGTTTTCCTCTTTTTTTTAAGTGCTCAAGTATTCTCTGTTCCCAGCTGCATAAGTCTTCCCAGTGAGTGGCTGTTTGAGGGGTCTAAAGGGGGCATGTCAGAACAAGCCTGATCATTGGATCAACTCCGAATACAGCCAGAAAACTGACCATGCTGTACTCTCATGCCTAGTATGTTCAGTTTTTGATACCAACAATGGGGCAAAATTCCTTCCACTGACACCAACGACGGAGCATAATTCCTTCCACTGACATCAACGATGGAGCATAATTCCTTCCACTGACACCAACAATGGGGCAAAATTCCTTCCACTGACACCAACAATGGTGCAAAAAACAACAAAAACGGGGCACTATTCCTCCCACTCACACTATTTCTCCCCCTAATACCAAAGAGCAGGCACTGTTTAATCCCACTGGGCACAGTCTGGCCCCCTTAAAGTCTGAAGGACAGTAAACTGGCCATTTGTTTAGAAAGTTTAGAGACCCTTGGTGTAAGGGCTCCTGCACAAGGACACATTCAGCAGTGAAGCCAGAATCAGTATGATGGCCCCAGAGGTAGACCCTTTAATGCCCAAGTCAGCAGTGTACCTCCCATACTTGAAAATTACCAGGTTCCCTTTCAAGAGAATATAAAGGAACTTTCACTTATTATCAGCGACCTGCATAAAATTCATAATCTAATCCCACAATTTTTTATTTAGGGATTATAGGTTGAAAAAATGTATGAATGATAAAATGTGGTTTACTCAGTGGCAGCTCGTGTTCAATATTTTGGGGAGTCGGCAAACAAACCCCCCCCCCCCTCACTTGCACCGCCATCCCCCCTTCTCTGGAAAGGAAGGTGGCCTTACCTTAGGAGATGAGGAGGGGTAGGGCTACTGCCTTTTAAGGATACGTCCACCCTAAAACTAAAATCCCTGCATCTATAGACTTCCACGATCTAACACCTACCTATCTAGCCCTGTAAAGGGGCACCTGGTTTTACACGCACATTAACTTTAATGGCATCCCAGTCTTAGTCTGTAGGGTTCAATATTGAGTTGGCCCACCCTTTACTGCTATAACAGCTTCAACTCTTCTGGGAAGGCTGTCCACAAGGTTTAGGAGTGTGTCTATGGGAATGTTTGACCATTCTTCCAGAAGCACATTTGTGAGGTCAGGCACTGATGTTGGAGAGAAGGTCTGGCTCACAGTCTCCACTCTAATTCATCTCAAAGGTGTTCTATCGGGTTGAGCTCTGGACTCTGTTCAGGCCAGTCAAGTTCCTTCACCCCAAACTTGCTCATCCATGTCTTTATGGATCTTGCTTTGTACACTGGTACGCAGTCATGTTGGAACAGGAAGGGCCAACCCCAAACTGTTCCCACAAAGTTGGGAGCATAAAATTGTCCAAAATGTTTTGGTGTGCTGATGCCTTAAAGTGATTGTAAAGATTTGTCTTTTTTTTTTTTAAATAGCAAACATTTTATACTTACCTGCTCTGTGCAAGGGTTTTGCACAGAGCAGCCCTGATCCTCCTCTTCTGGGGTGCCCCAGCTGCGTTTCTTGCTCCTCCTCCTCATCGGTTGCTCCCAGGGAGAGCCGCTTTCCATGGGGGCACCCGTGCGGGCGCGCTCATGAGTCCTGCTGCTGCATCCAGTGACACAGAAAGCGGGACTCGGCCACACCCTCAGCTCCCGTGTCACTGGATTTGATTGATCTATCCAATCAGGAAAAAAGGGGGAAACAATTGCGCTAATCCAAAAATAAAATAAAAGCAGCAACCTCAAGTGAGACTAGCACCCAAAAAATGTCCAATATAAAATAAGTTGCGCTGTAGATGATGTATACAAGTTGATTGTATGGTGAAATAGTGAAGAATCCGAATAATGTCCAGAATATGGAAACAAAAACGGGTAACTTGTGCAGGTACCGCTTACCGGAAATAAGATAAACAAAGGCCCATCAGCATGTTCAAAATACGTCCTATCCAATCAGGACCCGAGACAGCGGCTGGAGCTGCTGGGCTCATGCTCGTCGCTGGAACCTTCGGGTTCAAGTAAAAATAACAGGGAGGGGGGGACTGAGGGGGCAGCTGCAACCAAGGTTTTACACCATAAGGTGAAAACCCTTAAGACTTTACAAGCCCTTTAAGAGTTCCCTTCACTGGAACTAAGAAGCCAAGCCCAACCCCTGAAAAACAACCCCACACCATAATCTCCCCTCCACCAAATGATTTGGACCAGTGCACAAAGCAAGGTCCATTAAGACATGGATGAGTGAGTTTGGGGTGGAGGAACTTAGCTGGCCTGCACAGAGTCCTGACCTTAACTCGATAGAACACCTTTGGGATGAATTCGAGTGCAGACTTCAAGCCAGGCCTTCTGTCCAACATCAGTGCCTGACCTCACAAATGCGATTCTGGAAGAATGGTCAAATATTCCCATAGACACACTCCTAAACCTTGTGGACAGCCTTCCCAGAAGAGTTGAAGCTGTTATAGCTGCAAAGGGTGGGCCAACTCAATATTGAACCCTACGGACTAAGACTGGGATACCATTAAAGTTCATGTGCGTGTAAAGGCAGATGTCCCAATACTTTTGGTAATATAGTGTATGTAACTATGTAATTAGAAAATTGAATAAATGTTATTAAGATGAAAGATTTCAAATAAAATCTTACTTTTGTGAGTCCGGCTTTGGTATCTTGTCAAGTATCTGTGTAAGCTCATTAATGGCCATTTTTAAAGCGGAAGTATTGTCATCTTTTACCTTTTACCTAAGGTAAGCCTATAATAAGGCTTACCTGTAGGTACAATTAATATCTCCTAAACCGGTAAGGTTTAGGAGATATTCGCCCTGCATGCAGCCACTGAAACCAGCGGCGCATGCACTCTGAAGGTCCAGCGGCACTGATGAGGTGGCACTGATGGGCACTTATAGGCTGCACTGATGAGGTGGCACTGATGGGCAACATTGATAGACACTGATAGGTGGCACTGATGGGCATTGACAGGTGGAACTGATGGGCAATGATAGGTGGCACCTTCAGAGCTCTTTGCCGGCCCCTTGCCGGAAAGTGAACTCCCGTGCGCATGCGCGGGAGTGACGTCATCGCGGCTCCGGCCACTCACAGCGCCGAAGCCACCGAACCCAGAAGAGACGCCGAGGGAACCGGGTGACCGTGTCGGGGCTTAGTTCTAAGGTAAGTAATTCATAATGAGCTAGTATGCGATGCATACTAGCTCATTATGCCTTTGTCCTGCAGGGTTTGTTTTTTTTTGGGGGGGGGGGGTTTTGGTGAGGATACAACCTCTTTAAAGGAGTTTTAATGAAGAGAAGGCAAAAAATGTAAAAGAAATAAAACCAAAAGATTAAAATAAAAAAAGACCTCAATGCAGACAGATGTACAGACCTACAAATCTTTATATCAATGTGCACAAAATGCGTGCATGTAGCTAAAACATGTCAGTTAAAGGTTAGAGGTTTTGATCTCTTTACAACCATATTGTAACCACGCTGCTGCGTTCTGTCTCTGATTTTATGTAGAACAAAGCTGAGCCTGAGCTTATGTAATGGTACAACAAATGCAGCGATGAAAGAATGGTTTTCATTTTCGTCTATACTACATGTAAGCGCGCAGTCATGTCCCTAGCAAGCTGCCAATGTCCTAAACCTTTATGTTTGTTGATTATTACATTTCATGTGCAATCCTTCTTTTTCTATTTACATAAAACGATAGATGGAAGACGCTAGCAGTTAATAGGTTTCTGTGGCAACCGAACCTCATCCCAGAATGCAACACTAATTTACACTGCACTTAGCTAGAACTACTGTGTTTTGCAGTGGTGTTATCGCTGTTATATGTTAAAGGTATTTTTATCACAAACTCTGTATATCTAAAGCTGAACTCCATGCACGACCAAAATACCAGATAACCCTTCAGATATATCCACAGTGATGTTTGCTAAATGTAAAATGTCCTCGTACCTTCAATCTGCATACTGTTCTAGGGTAGGTTCCCACTTTAACCATTTGCCTACTGGGCACATATACCCCTTGCTGCCCAGGCCAATTTTCAGCCTTCAGCGCTGTGGCACTTTCAGTGACAATTGCGCGGCCATGCTACACTGTACCCATTTGAAAGTTGTTTTTATAATTTTTCCACACAAATAGAGTCTTTCTTTTGTTGTATTTAACCACCTCAATACTGGGCACTTAAACCCCCTTCCTTCCCAGACCAATTTTCAGCTTTTAGCACTGTTGCATTTTGAATGACAATTGCGCGGTCATGCAACACTGTACCTAAACCAAATTTATGTCATTTCCCCCCCCCCCCCCACAAATAGAGCTTTCTTTTGGTGGTATGTGATCACCGCAAGGTTTTTTCTTTTTTGGTGCACAAATAGAAAAAGACCGAAAAGTTAAAAAAAAAAAAAAAAAAGTTTTTTGTTTATGTTATAAAATTTTGTAAATAGATATGTTTTTTCCTGCACTGATGAGCACTGATGAGGCCACACTGACAGGCACTGATGAGGAGGCACTGATGGAGTGGCACTGATATGCAGCACTGATGTGTACTGATATGTGGCACTGATATGCAGCATTGGTGGGCACTGATAGGCAGTGCTGATGGGCACTGATAGGCAGCACTGATGGGCACTGATAGGCGGCACTGATGGGCACTGATAGGTGGCACTGATGAGCGGCACTGATGGGCACTGATAGGCAGCACTGGTGGTCATAATGGGCACTGGTGGGCGGCACTGATAGATGGCAATGGTGGGCAGCACTGATAGGGAGGGCACCACTGGAAGGCTCTCTGAGCCCTGATTGCCATCCCTGGTGGCCATGGTGGGCATCCCTGGTGGTCATGGATGGACATCCCTGGTGGCTCTAGTGGCACACCCCCCCCCCCCCCCAGGGCTGCAAACAGGTAATTTTTCTTCTTCATTGATTTGCACTGATCAGGCTGCCCAAATGGGCACTGATAGGCTGCACTAATGGGCACTCATGAGGCTGTACTAATGGGCACTGATAGGCTGCATTAATCGGCCCTGATGAGGTGGCACTGATGGGCACTTATAGGCTGCACTGATGAGGTGGCACTGATGGGCGACATTGATAGACACTGATAGGTGCCACTGATGGGCATTGATAGGTGGCACTAATGGGCACTGTTAGGCAGCACTGATAGTGACACTGATGAAGAGGCAAAAAACAAATGATTATGGTGCTCTATAGTGGACCATGAAAAGCATTAATTGAGAATCCATCTGCATCTGAGAGGAACACCTGGGTACCTTACAGGTCCCAATATTTAGAACAAACAACATAAGAACCTCTATGTGGAGCGCTGCAGGGTGTTAGTATGTCCAGCCCAATCATAGTACATTTGCTCACACTTGATGGCTGTTATAAGTGGGCTGTTAATTGTAGTTCCACAAAATGGAAACAGTCACCATGGATGATAATGATAAAGATAAAAGCTTTATTGTAAGACAAATACAAAAAACTTACAATAAATCTTTTATTTTTATCATTATCATCCACGGTGACTGTTTCCATTTTGTGGAACTACAATTAACAGCCCACTTATAACTGCCAGCAAGTATGAGCAAATGTACTATGATTGGGCTGGACATACTAACATCCCGCAGCGCTCCACATAGAGGTTCTTATGTTGTTTGTACTGATGAGGAGGCACTGATGGGCACTTATTGGCAGCACTGGTGGGCACTGTTAGGACTGCACTGATAATCAGCGCCCTGATTAGTAGTGTAAATGTCCCTTGCACACAAGTCGGTTATCAGCTCTCCTCTCCTCATGCTATCTCCCAATGCTGTCATTGGACACAGTTGATCTTGTGGTAAAGGGCCACTGTGATTGGCCCTTTACCCTGATCTTTGATCAGCTGTGTCCCAAGGACACGGCAATCACAGAGCGTGCCACCTGCGCAGGCACGATCATGGGAGGACATCTGAACTGTCATTCGGCTGTACTGCGGTCAGCAAGTGGTTAAAGCATATCTAATAACAAAATATAAAATCATATATTCATTACCAAATTGTAATTTCATTTTTTTCTGAACCTACTTCTATTATTCTAAACGATTTTGAAGTTTGTAAACTTACTTTGTGAAGATCCCCACACATTCCCTGCCTTAAATTCTGTGACATGTAGTCACTATGCACTGTGAGTAGGCACTGCTGTGTCACACATTTCACAGAGCCTGCCTTCTGTACTACAGAAGTGCTGAGAGGAGGAGGAGTAGAGATGCATTGATGTCCGTTTTTCATCCGTCAACAGATGCATGAAAAACTGACAAACAGACTGTATGTGTGAAAGGGGCCTAAGAAAGACCGACAACCTTTTCAGGAAGTGAAAGAAAGCTGAGCAAATTCAGATAAAGGGAAATAGCGTTGTCGGTGAAGAACAGGAAGAAGCTGATTGTCTAGTTTAGATAAGACTTTCTAAGCTACACAAGCAGCTAGCCAGAAAATGAATAATATCAAAGATAAAGATAAACAACATACTACTAATAAGAAAATTAAAATTTTTGACTAGAGTTTCTCTTTAAATGAACCCTCACATTGTAAAACAACCTATTAATTTTAAAATAGAAATTAAAGGCAAAACATTTTTGAATATATATATATATATATATATATATATATACTGTATATATAATCTCTGTTCTCCACTGCAATAGGATATTAGAGAGCTGGGGGGAGGAGAAACAGCATGACACTGGTTTTCCCAGTGAATGGAAGTGCATGGGGGGGGGTGCATGTCAGCTGAAGTCTGATCATTGGAGGAGAGCAGGATGTGTTCTCAGCAAGCTAGAAAACTTACCACACTGTGCTCTCATGTCTAATGTGGTCAGTTTTTTTTTCTAGAAAAGCAGAGGGTCTGCACACAAAGGAAGCAACACAAAGAGAGCAGGAAACTTTCTCATTCAAGTACATGGTACAGCAGGCACATATCAGGAATATGAACATTTGGGGTGACATTCTTTAAGATAAGATGAGGATAATGCAGCTTACGGCTGGGTTTACACATGTCTGGTTGCAGTTTGGAGTCTGGAGCCCAGTGCGGGTTTGTTCACCAGTTCAGGTGCGAATTGTTACTTAAATTCACACCTAAACTGGACCTTTTTTTAGAAATGGAACTAAAGAAAATTCCCCTTGGGTGTGGGACTTTTTAGACAATGACCCATCCTTGAGTAATTGTAGTAAAACATATAAGTAGTTTTATCAGTATTATACAAAATATAAAAAAATACATATCAGAAAGAATAAACATTTAAAATGCATGTGGCCATGAGTTACATTTGTGTATAAAATGTTTTTATATATATACTTATATGTTACTTATACGCATCCTCTCGTACCTTTAGTCTGAGATGTACTTCCTTTTGACCTCTGAAAAAGGCCAAAGTCCGAAACGCGTCAGGTCACAATTTTGAATTCTCAGTCGCTCCATGTTCAAGTGATGTAACTAAGGGCCACATGCATTTTAAATGTTTATTCTTTCTGATATGTATTTTTTCATATTTTGTATAATACTAATAAAACTACTTATATGTTTTACTACAATTACTCAAGGATGGGTCATTGCCTAAAAAGTCCCACACCTAAGAGGATCATGCCACCGCCACAGCAAATATAACCCCCCGTACCAAGTTTGACAGGTGACACCCCCTTTATAATGTGCACATTGAAGTCAATGGGATGCTTGTCTTAGGGTTGCAGCACATTATGTCAATAACAAATCGTCACATAAAAAAAAACAAGGCGTTCAGGATGGCCGCCTGAATTCCTGGAAGAAACGACTCTATTGTTCTCTCCACTGCAGATCGCTGTATCTTGCTTGAAATTATCAGTTTTGTTGTCCTTGGAGATCAGCTGTAATATAAGGATTGTTTTACAGTTCACCAGTGGGCGATGGATACTCTGTGATCCATGCCATAAACTCATCCCTGCATCCTATTATTCATAAAATGGTACATGCTTAATCAACATTATATTTATATAATAAGCTTTAGTTTGTATTCCTGATAAAAAATAGGTCTTGGCGCTGAAATTTTTAGGCGGCATCACCCAGGATTATGCCGAATCCATCTGCAGTCATTTAAGAAGACAATTATTCTCCGTTGTGTTTTATCGATACAATTATAAATACACTGCAACCATAGAAACCACCGTTGCCATTACAATCAGTCTGATTAACTCTAGCTTTTCCCAGGGGCATCCTAAGTCCGGCAAGGTCAGCCTTTGTAAGTCTGGGGGGTTCCACTTCTAGCAGGATACCTTCACAGCCTTGTGCTCCGCTATCCATCCTTTGTTTGCAGAAGCGCTTTTTCTCCTAAGCAAATTATCCACACTAAAAAAGAGCAAACCGATATATTTCTGTAATGGCCAACTAGAATGAATTATTTGTATTCATATAGACTTATTATTTTTATCTGAAAATAATGTTTGATCATTTACATAATAAACAGGGCCCCCTGATTCACATTGTATTGAATTGTATAATTGTATTGTAACTGTACTGTCTCCCCCCCCCCCCCCCCATTTTGCAAAGTGCTACGCAAACTTTTGTTGCTATATAAATTCTGTATATTATAATATAATAATACATGGCTATACAGTATATATATATATATTCACATTATTGTATTTCAGAGATACAGAAGGCTCCATCTAGTGGTCTTCTGTATTTCAGAGGAATGGATTACAATTCTTTCTATTCCCTGCCGAGATAAAGTGAACCTGTGATTTCATTTGCCCATGCAGGGCAAAGCAAAGGATTTATTTTAAAGTAAACTAAATGCAAAACTTTTTATTTCCATTTTGAATGGAGTAAGGGAAGGTTATGATTCCAGTTTGGGGGGGGGGGGGGGTTGGCATCTGTGTTCCATTGGGGAGATTTGGCTTCACTTCCTGTCCCATAACTGTAAAAGGAAGTGAGAAAGTTACTAGTAGTAGTGTCTCCATTGAAAGATTTTCCCTCTATTCGTATGCTGGGGAAAAAAAAAAAAGAAAAGGGATTTTCTTTCACTTTCGTTCATAACAGTCAACAGGACAAATAGGGCGAATTACCCTGACGCAGTGGTCTCCAAACAGTGGCTCTTTGCTTGCATTTATTGGGCCCTTGAGGCATTTTGCCTGCCAATGACACTAACACTGGGGCAATATTACTGTTACTGACACCAACAAATGGGCATAATTCCTTCCCCTGACAACAAAAATGGGGCATAACTCCTTCCACTGACAACAATGGGGCACTATTCATTCCATTGACACCAACAATGGAGCTTAATTCCTTCCACTGACAACAAAAATGGGGCTCTATTCCTTCCATTGACACCAACAATGGGGCATAACTCATTTCACTGACAACAAGAATGGGGCATAATTTCTTCCACTGACAACAAGAATAGGGCACTATTCCTTCCATTGACACCAACAATAGGGCATAATTCCTTCCACTGACACCAACAATGGGTCATTATTCCTTCCACTGACACCAAAAATGGGGAATAATTCCTTCCCCTGACACCAAAAATGGGGAATAATTCCTTCCCCTGACAACAAGAATGGGGCACTATTCCTTCCATTGACACCAACAATGGGGCATAAATTCCTTCCACTGACACCAACAACGGGGCGTAATTCCTTCCACTGACAACAAGAATGGGGCATAATTCCTTCCACTGACAAGAATGGGGCACTATTCCTTCCATTGACACCAACAATGGGGCATAATTCATTCCATTGATAACAAGAATGGGGCACTATTCCTCCCACTGACACCAACTATTTCTTCCCCTAATACCAAAGATCTGGCATTCTTTACTCCCATTTGGCACATTCCGCCCCCGCCCCCCCCCCCTATCGAAAGTCTGAAGAACCGTAAACTGGCCCTTTCTTTAGAAATCTTGGAGACCCCTGTCCTAACAAGGGCAAAGACAGCAATAAGAACCAGTCAAGCTGAGAACTCTCTCTGTTTCCTCATGCGATAGCGGTGGGTGCCTGAGCAGCCAATCGCCAAGCACTAATGCCAGATCCTCCTCTGTATATTTTTTTTTTACTCCAGGCAGCCAAATAGAGCTGCACGGGCAAGCACAAGTTTGCTTTAAAGGTAGTCCATTGCTTCTATCAGACCAGACTGACAAACGTGTGTGTGTGTGTGTGTGTGTGTGTGTGTGTGTGTGTGTATATATATATATATATATATATATATATATATATATATATATACACACACAGTATAGAAAGGTCCAAAGGTAGCCACGATACCTAATGATTGAAACAAATGCCAAGGTGCTCACCCACAACCCACAAGGAAATCCATATACACTATATTACCAAAAGTATTGGGACGCCTGGCTTTAAACGTACATGAACTTTATCCAAGTCTTAGTCCATAGGGTTCAATATTGAGTTGGCCCACCCTTTGCAGCTATAACAGCTTCAACTCTTCTGGGAAGGTTTACCACAAGGTTTAGAAGAATGTCTATGGGAATGTTTGGCCATTCTTCCAGAAGCGCATTTGTGAGGTCAGGCACTGATTTTGGACGAGAAGGCCTGGCTCGCAGTCTCCACTATAATTCATCCCAAAGGTGTTCTATCGGGCTGAGGTGAGGACTGTGCAGACCAGTCAAGTTCCTCTATCCCAAACTCGCTCATCCATGTCTTTATGGACCTTGCTTTGTGCACTGGTCCATATTATTTGGTGAGAGGGGAAATTAAGGTGTGGGGTTGTTTTTCAGGGGTTGGGCTTGGCTCCTTAGTTCCAGTGAACGGAACTTTTAAGGCGTCAGCATACCAAGACATTTTGGACAATTTCATGCTCCCAACTTTGTGGGAACAGTTGGCCCCTTCCTGTTCCAACATCACTGCGCACCAGTGCACAAAGCAAGGTCTATAAGGACATGGATGAGTGAGTTCGGGGGGGGAGAAACTTGACTGGCCTGCACAGAGTCCTGATCTCAACCCGAAATAACTCCTTTGGGATAAATTAGAGCAGATACTGTGAGCCAGGTCTTCTTGTCTACATCAATGTCTGACCTCACAAATGCTCTTCTGGAAGAATGGTCAAACATTCCCATAGACACACTCCTAAACCTTGTATACAGCCTTCCCAGAAGAGTTGAAGCTGTTATAGCTGCAATGGGTGGGCCAACTCAATATTGAGCCCTACGGACTAAGACTGGGATGCCATTAAAATTCATGTGCGTGTAAAGCCAGGAGTCCCAAAACATTTGTTAAAATAGTGTATATCCAAAACTGGTTTAGAGGCCCTTGAGAGGAGGAAGATCAAAAACAGCAGTGATTAAAGCAATTGCAGATAACAAAAACACTGCTATTTTTGATCTTCCTACTCTGCAAGACTTGTGAGCGTCGCTAAACCAGTTTTAAATATAAATATGCAGTAAATATATATATATAATATATATATATATATATATATATTAAAAAAAAATATATATATATATATATATATATATATATATATATATATATATATATATATATATATATAGAGAGAGAGAGAGAGAGAGAGAGAGAGAGAGATTCCTTTTAATTTTTCGGAAAGGCATCATATTCTCTGAAACTCTTCTTTAAAACCTTAGTTTGCTCCACTATTGAAGACGAAAGAAAAATCTTGAGATGCTTAAACCCAATGGGGAGATTCTAAAAAACAATACAAATCCAGATAATTTGCTCCTCTTGACCTCTGCCAGAAACAAATGAATTGAGACACATAAATCAATATATAGCTGTGGTGTGATGTACAGCTCAGACCTCCTCACATCTCATCTTCCTAATCTCCTAATGATCCTGATTCTAATCCTATCCTGACTGCTTCAGTCACAGCTGCGATTCTACCAGTATGTGCAGAAAATGTGAAGAGCTCTAAATGGAGGAGCTTCAAAATCTCACTAAAAGACCTATTTATCATCTTTATTACGGATGGCTTGTATTCATTTCAGAGAAGATCATTTACATTTTAAAAAAAGCAAAGTATGTGCTGACTTCCCTGCGATAAGACATCTATTGGATAGGCTACGAAATGTGACGCATAGCTTATTGCTTTTTACATCACCCTATTAAAATAACAGAAGTCTAGAAACCATAAAAACCTAAAGTTGCCCATACATAGTAAATTAGGTCATGAGCAAATGACCTGGTGGCCAAAAGATTTTTCTAGCTTGCAACTCACACAAAAATGCAGGCTCTCATCTTTAGATGAGTATGTGCGAAGGATTATGACATTACACAACACCTGTAATTTATTCTAACATCTCATAATAATACATACATAATAAATAATATTAATTCACAATATTCATTTTTCAGGACAGGAGGGGACTTGTTATTTTCTAGTGTGGCAAAAATTAAAACAGACACAATTATGCCCACTAATATATAAATTATATATATGTTTTAGGAAAAAAGGAGAGGAGGATGAGAGAACCTCACATAGTAGGGGGTTTCTACACCTCTCAAATATATGGGACTTTATGGGCATCTAGCATGTGCTGGTCTAGATGGAAATAAATATAGCCATCACTTCATAAAAAATAACATTTATTTAGCACAAAGAGTAAAAACATACAAAAGTGAACATATATTCATTAAAACATGGTATAATCATGCATATGAATAGTAGGACATACTCCTATATTACTGGAACCCTAATGCCTCATGCTTGAGAGCAATACATATACATAAATTGTGAATCATAATATGACATTATATGGTCATGAAATAATGGGGTTCACTTGTAATAGATGTGGAATCGCGACGCGTTTCGCTTTGTCGCTTCCTCAGGCGATTCCTGAAAAGATATTAAAAACAACAAAGAAAGTTTCTCCTTCTCCCCCCCCCCCCCCACTTTTTGGACCAAGTGGCATTTACCCGCCTCACCCCCGGATCAGGCGTATATCCACAGTGTACTCAGCGATGGGAGACTATGCGATTTTTCTCTGCGACTTTCTTTGTTGTTTTTAATATCTTTTCAGGATCTGCCTGAGGAAGCGACAAAGCGAAACGCGTGGCGATTCCACATTTATTACAAGTGAACCCCATTATTTCATGACCATATAATGTCATATTATGATTCACAATTTATGTATATGTATTGCTCTCAAGCATGAGGCATTAGGGTTCCAGTAATATAGGAGTATGTCCTACTATTCATATGCATGATTATACCATGTTTTATTGAATATATGTTCACTTTTGTATGTTTTTACTCTTTGTGCTAAATAAATGTTATTTTTTATGAAGTGATGGCTATATTTATTTCCATCTAGACTAGCACATGCTAGATGCCCATAAAGTCCCATATATTTGAGAGGTGTAGAGACCCTACTACTATGTGAGGTTCTCTCATCCTCCACTCCTTTTTTCCTATTTGTGTACCCTAGGGATGTGGCAATAGCATGTTTTAGAGTGCGTCTCCATTACTGTTTATCAGATATATGTTTTAATTATCAGAATAGCCACTTGGGTCTGAAACATGTATGTGAATGGGCAGCTTGACAGAAAAAGCACTACTGCACATAAGATTTAGGGCAGCTATAAAGATAAGATGACATTTTTCACATTTTGATAGTGTGACAATTGCATTTCTATGGGGTAACCTCAGACAGTCTCAGAACATAACACAATCAGCAGATACGTGAAATACGTGTCCTGTATTATTTTTGTTTCCCTAGGAATAATTGGATGCCAAGACATTCTGTAACACATCACATCATCTCTCCCCCTCCCCACCTCCATTGCCCAAACAGCAATACTTGTTCAACATGAACATTCCTATAGGGCTGAAGTTGGACCTAAGGACATCCCAAGACCATCCCACCTCCCAACAGAGCTATCAGTTCTGTGATGCCCTTGGCCACATTTTTAGTCCTATGAAGAAATTCAAAGTCTGGCAGTTTTGTCTGCAGTGTGAATAATGTTAGCTATTGAGGTTGGTCTGATCTGACCCACTATAGGACCAGTGTTGCCAACCTACCATATTGAAAATACTAACACGACACCCAAAATTTACTGGCACGGCCAAGTTTTTACTGGCATTTCCAAAAGTTACAAAATTACAGTTTTTAGTGCAAATTTCCATGCAAGGTGGTCCCTTCAGTCCACTCAGCAGTGACAGTCTCGCTCCCGGCCTGTCTTGCCCCTGTCCCACAGACCCGAACACAAGGCTCCAGCTGCACCGCTCGGCTCCCTTGCAACATTAAATCACACAATATGCCCAGGCACCGCCTCCGCCAGACCCGCCCCTTGCCGGCGCCACCCGAACACACTGTAGCAGGCACTCGGATGGACTCGGCTGGCTCCGGACCAGAACTGCGGATGCTCAGTTCCGAGCCGAGCATCACAGCCATATTTTTTACTGGCAACCTTTTCCTGTCACTGGCATTTACTGGCAGGAGAAAAGTGCCAGTTTTTTACTGGCTGCTGTTTTTTAGAATTCATTGGAGGTCATTAAAAAAAAAAATAAAATGAAATGCCAAGTACACCAACCTCATTTTTTAAAGCTTCTTGATTTTTTTTAAAGCATTATTGGTGACTCCCTTTTAAGAAGTCCATGAAGCATAAAGCAAGCATGTTCACATTAAGGTACCAGTACATGTCTGCTGGAAAAAACCTCCAGACCCTCTTCCTATCCATTAATCTTATTTCAGCATCACCCCCCATCTAAGATGCAACAGTTTTTCCAACAGGTGTTCTACAGCCTTTGAAAATTATTTCCAGTGCTGCCCATACTCCCTGTAGACTGCAAGGCTTCATTTAGATCTACGGTTGGTGGGGTTTAAAAAATGTGTTCAAAATGCGTGTTTAAGTTGTGTTTTTGCGGCCCCCCAACTATCCCCCTTAAGTTACAGTAGGCAGCAGACGGGGGTGTTTACATGCAAAGCATAGTGCCTGCAGTAAAGTTTTTCTGACATGTAGCGATCAGTGAGCAGTAAGCCTGCCAAACACTACACATTCAAGCAAATGGGAAAGATCCCTGGTCTCACGTAATGTTCCCTGCCCCACTTCCATGTAATGTGCCCTGCTCTCACATAATGTGCTCCTATGTAATGTGTGTTGCTCTCACGTAATGTGCCTGCTCCCATGTAATATGGCCTGCTCTCATGTAATGTTCCCCGCTCCAAAGTAATGTGCCCTGCTCTCACGTAATGTGCCCTGCTCTCACGTAATGAGCCCTGCTCCCATGTAATGTGCCCTGCTCCTACGTAATCTGCCCTGCTCTCACGTAATGTGCCCTACTCTCACGTAATGTGCCCTGCTCCCATGTAATATGCCCTGCTCTCATGTAATGTTCCCTCCTCCCAAGTAATGTTCCCTGCTCCCATGTAATGTGCTCTGCTCTCACGTAATGTGCCCTGCTCTCAGATAATGTGCCCTGCTTTTACATAATGTGCCCTGCTCTCACATAATGAGCCCTGCTCTCACATAATGAGCCCTGCTCTCACGTAATGAGCCCTGCTCCCATGTAATGTGCCCTGCTCTCAGGTAATGTGCCCTGCTCCCATGTAATGTGCCCTGCTCCTACGTAATGTGCCCTGCTCTCACGTAATGAACCCTACTCTAAGGTAATGTGCCCTGCTCCCATGTAATGTGCCCTGCTCCTACGTAATGTGCCCTGCTCTCACGTAATGAGCCCTACTCTAAGGTAATGTGCCCTGCTCCCATGTAATATGCCCTGCTCCCCTGCTCTCATGTAATGTTCCCTCCTCCCAAGTAATGTTCCCTGCTCCCATGTAATGTGCTCTGCTCTCACGTAATGTGCCCTGCTCTCAGATAATGTGCCCTGCTCTTACATAATGTGCCCTGCTCTCACATAATGAGCCCTGCTCTCACATAATGAGCCCTGCTCCCATGTAATGTGCCCTGCTCTCAGGTAATGTGCCCTGCTCCCATGTAATGTGCCCTGCTCCCATGTAATGTGCCCTGCTTCCATGTAATGTGTCTTGCTCCCATGTAATGTGCCCTGCTCCCATGTAATGTGCCCTGCTCCCATGTAATGTGCCCTGCTCTCATGTAATGTGCCCTGTTCCCATGTAATGTGCCCTGCTGTCATGTAATGGGCCCTGCTCCCACTTAATGTGCCCTGCTCTCACGTTATGTGCCCTGCTCTCACAGACTCCTACAATATATTGTTCATTATACACTCCTGCTTTGTATACACTATATTATACATTACACGTCTGACAAAGTGTTCATTGTCTTAACAGTTGCTGGCTGCTAAGAGTTTTGTATTATTTACCACACCCCTTTAAGCCCCTCCCACTGTTAACGTAACTTCAGACCCACTGTTTTCTACTTTAAATGCCGCAAGGTACCCCAGGTTTTTTGTAATTCTTGAAATACCCCTGGCACAATGAAAACCATGCCCACTGTTTGCTGCAGCACGCTAAGCATGCCTCAGTTTTTTCATTAAGCAATGGGGCCCAACTTGTTTTTTTACACATGGACGCCCCTGCCCTGGACACTTGTTGGAACCTGTCAAAATTGCATGCTTTTGTCTTATCAGGATCAGCACTATAAAAAAAAAAAGAGAGAGAAAACCTGCAATAAAAGACACAGGGAGGCTGTCATGCTTAGCTCCTTCTAAAAATATTGGCTGCAACCCATTGGTTTTAATAATTTCCGATTTACTGAACAAGGATTCAGATCAGAAAGGTCAGTGAATCACTCGACCTGAATACTTGTTCCAAGTCAGTGAGTCTAATGTACTTATGCTCCTGTAGTCAGGCAAGTAGTATTTTTCAGAAGTGAAGATTGGAAGCAGCATACTTTCTCAATAGAGGTTTCCTTTAAGAAAAATTATAGCTCTTTCCAGTAAATCACAATGTTTCAATACATCGCTAAGCAGCACATTTCACAGCTTTCTTTGTTAACATTAATTTTCACGCACCAGTGTGTGTGAAGTGTGTAGAGTTATGTGAGAACTGTGTGAGATGCTTGTTAGCACAGGACACCTAACTTAAAGGAGACATGATGAAAATCACTAGAAAACTTGCAAGCTGTTTGCTTTGAATACACAAATCAGCTCCCCACCACTGATAATTCAGAGCTGGAGTTTTTCTTCTAAGTGGAACACACACCGGTAAAAAACTACGAGGTGCAGTTGTGAGGAACTAAGTTCTGGAATCTGTGGCAATAAAGGCAGGAAGACGTCAAAGGGCTAGTCACCAGTATTGTCTGTGGTCTCCCTGCAGCTGATCTTTTCCCAATTCTGTCATGTGTCTCTGTATGAAGGTAGCCATCTTGGAAGAAACAGGGTATTGCTTCCTCATGTCAGAGCCTCCAGCAAAGAGAGCCATAAGCACAGTAGTGACATCACCAAATATCACTCAATATCTCCTGCGATTAGAAGACAGATGCAGCAGTGCCTTAGTTTTCATACTGCAGATATACAGCTATGAGGCTTTGCAGGGCCAATCCTAGGGTCACAGACCCCTAGGTGCAGAAATATGTCTGGTGCACCCACATGGGCATGGTCATCTTACTAACTCCTCCCCTTTACAAATGTTTCTATGGCACTGAGTCAAAGGCACAACACCTGAGGATAATGCTCAGCAGCTTATTACCGGTAAATTCTAAACTTTTGAGTTTACAGTTTTTTCAGTAAGCCCAAACTGCATGCATGCCAACCACATCCTGAATTTTACCAGCATTAACTAATCACAGCTCTACTACTTAGCAATAGTGATGTTGCGAACCTAAAATTCGCCGTTCGCGAACGGCGAACGCGAACATCGGCAAATGTTCGCGAACCGGGCGAACCGCCATAGACTTCAATAGGCAGGCGAATTTTAAAACACACAGGGACTCTTTCTGGCCACAATAGTGATGGAAAAGTTGTTTCAAGGGGACTAACACCTGGACTGTGGCATGCCGGAGGGGGATCCATGGCAAAACTCCCATGGAAAATTACGTAGTTGACGCAGAGTCGGGTTTTGATCCATAAAGGGCATAAATCACCTAACATTCCTAAATTGTTTGGAATAACGTGCTTTAAAACATCCAGTGTGTGAATACGATCAGGTATGATGTTGTATCGGTCAAGTAGTGTAAGGGTTACGCCCGCTTCACAGTGACAGACCAAACTCTGACAGACCACACTCCCCGTTTAACAGTCAGTCAGTCCATTTGCACAACCGCAAACTCCCCATTTGCACAAGGTTGGATACCAAGCTAGCCATGTCCCGTTCCTTGTCCTCACTGACATCATTGAAGGTCTCTTCCTCCACCCAGCCACGTACAACACCAAGGGTCCCCGAAAGGTGACAACAAGCCCCCTGGGACGCCTGCTGTGGCTGGTATTCCACCTCCTCAAAGCCACCTTCCTCCTCTGACTTCTCTTCTTCAGACTCCTCTCTCTGCGTTGCCACAGGTCCAGCAATTGACAACGACAAGGCTGCTTCTGGTGGTGATGGGGACAACAACTCTTCCTCTTCATGCTCATCTACAGCCTGATCCAGTACTCTTCGCAGGGCATGCTCCAGAAAAAACGCATATGGGATGAGGTCGATGATGTTGCCTTGGGTTTGACTGACCACCAGGTTTGTCACCTCCGCAAAAGGACGCATGAGCCTACAGCCATTGTTCATGAGCATTCAGTAACGCGGCCAAAAAATACCCAGCTCCGCAGAAAGAATGAAAGAAAGTGAATGTTTTTTCTATGAAAAATTATCCCGCGGAACGCTTTTGGTCTGTTCACAATGAAGCAACGACCTTATCATCTGGGGTGTGCCAACACACTCCTAGAGGTGATCGCTTCATTGTGATACGCAAGCCCCTTCACCACGACAAGGTAACGATCACAAAGGGGAATTGACACATGTATGTGCCTTTTTTTTTGTTTTTTTGCAGCCACAGTGTAGCACCAGAGGCCAGAAAAATTAGGCATGTGCACATGCATGAAAAAGTAGGCATTGTTGCAGCCGCTGCTTTAGCAGCGGCCTAAAAAATTGAGGTTTTCAAGGCAGAAAGTGCACTAAAACATTGCGGCTTGAACCGTAGTTGGTGGCGGAGACGTCACGTAAGTCATCCGGCATGCAGAGAATGATTAAATACAGCAGCGTGTGGACCATTTTTAGCCCAAGGCATCTCAGTCAGGCCTTTTTTAGTCAAATGCATCCCCCACTGTCGGTCCCTTCGGGATCCATGCCTCATTCATCTTAATAAACGTGAGGTAATCAAGACTTTTTTGACCTAGGTGACTTCTCTTCTCAGTGACAATACCTCCTGCTGCGCTGAAGGTCCTTTCTGACAGCACACTTGAAGCGGGGCAGGCCAGAAGTTCAATGGCAAATTGGGATAGCTCAGGCCACAGGTCAAGCCTGCACACCCAGTAGTCAAGGGGTTCATCGCTCCTCAGAGTGTCGATATCTGCAGTTAAGGCAAGGTAGTCTGCTACCTGTCGGTCGAGTCATTCTCTGAGGGTGGACCCCGAAGGGCTGTGGCGATGCGTAGGACTAAAAAAGCTCTGCATGTCCTCCATCAACAAGACGTCTGTAAAGCGTCCTGTCCTTGCCGGCGTGGTTGTGGTAGGAGGAGGATTACTTTCACCTCTTCCCCTGTTGGATTCCCGTTGTGCTGTGACTGTGACATCACCCTTATATGCTGTGTAAAGCATACTTTTCAACTTATTTTGTAGCTGCTGCATCCTTTGCGACTGCCGGTAATTGGGTAACATATCAGAGACTTTCTGCTTATACTGGGGGTCTAGTAGCGTGGCCACCCAGTACAGGTCGTTCTCCTTCAGCCTTTTTATACAAGGGTCCCTCAACAGGCATGACAGCATGAAAGACCCCATTTGCACAAGGTTGGATGCCGAGCTACTCATGTCCAATTCCTCGTCCTCACTGATGTCATTGAAGGTGTGTTCTTCCCCCTAGCCACGTACAACACCACGGGTACCAGATAGGTGACAACGAGCACCCTGGGATGCCTGCTGTGGTTGGTGTTCTTCCTCCTCAAAGCCACATTCCTCCTCTGACTCCTCTTCCTCAGACTCCTCTTCCAGTGTTGCCGCAGGTCCAGCAAGCGATGGTAAGGCTGTTTCTGGTGGTGATGGTGACCACAACTCTTCCTCTTCACGCTCATCTACGGCCTGATCCAGCACTCTTCGCAGGGCACGCTCCAGGAAGAAAACATATGGGATGATGTCGCTGATGGTGCCTTCGGTGCGACTGACTAGGTTTGTCACCTCCTCAAAAGGACGCATGAGTCTACAGGCATTGCGCATGAGCGTCCAGTAACGTGGCAAAAAAATACCCAGCTCCCCAGAGGCTGTCCTAGCACCCCGGTCATACAAATACTCGTTGACCGCTTTTTCTTGTTGGAGCAGGCGGTTGAACATTAGCAGTGTTGAATTCCAACGTGTCGGGCTGTCGCAAATCAAGCGCCTCACTGGCATGTTGTTTCGCCGCTGAATATCTGCAAAGTGCGCCATGGCCGTGTAGGAACGCCTGAAATGGCCACACACCTTCCTGGCCTGCTTGAGGACGTCCTGTAAGCCTGGGTACTTCTGCACAAAGCGTTGTACAATCAGATTCAACACATGTGCCATGCACGGCACATGTGTCAACTTGCCCAAATTCAATGCCACCAACAAATTGCTTCCGTTGTCACACACCACTTTGCCGATCTCCAGTTGGTGCGGGGTCAGCCACTGATCCACCTGTGCGTTCAGGGCGGACAGTAGTGCTGGTCCGGTGTGACTCTCTGCTTTCAGGCAAGTCAACCCCAAGACAGCGTGACACTGTCGTATCCGGCATGTGGAATAGCCCCTGGGGAGCTGGGGGGGTGCAGTTGGTGTGGAGCAAGACGCAACAGCAGAAGAGGACTCAGCCGAGGAGGTTAGCAAAGAGGATGGAGTAGGAGGAGTAGAGGAGGTGGCAGCAGGCCTGCCTGCAAGTCGTGGCGGTGTCACCAACTCCTCTGCAGCAGAGCCACGCATTCCATGCTTGGCATCCGCCAGCAGGTTTACCCAATGCGCAGTGTAAGTGATATACCTGCCCTGACCGTGCTTTGCAGACCAGCTATGAGTGGTCAGATGGACCCTTGCCCCAACACTGTGTGCCAGACGTGACATGATTTCCTTTTCCACAATAGAGTACAGGTTGGGGATTGCCTTTTGTGAAAAATAATTTCGGCCGGGTACCTTCCACTGCGGTGTCCCAATAGCGACAAATTTTTTGAAGGCCTCAGACTCCACCAGCTTGTATGGTAAAAGCTGGCGGGCTAAGAGTTCCGACAAGCCAGCTGTCAGACGCCGGGCAAGGGGATGACTCTGTGAGATTGGCTTCTTACGCTCAAACATTTCCTTGACAGACACCTGACTGTGGGCAGATGAGCAGGAACTGCTGAAGGTGAGAGGCGGAGGGGCGGGCTGTTGATAGGGGGCATGGAGGACAGCAGTGGTTGACGTGGCTGAAGATGCTGGACCAGGAGGAGGATGGTGGCTTTCAGTTTGTGTGCTGCTTTTACTCATGTGTTGATCCCATAGGCGTTTGTGATGTGAGATCATGTGCCTTCGCAAAGCAGTTGTACCTAGGTGGGTGTTGGACTTCCCACGACTCAGTTTCTTTTGGCACAGGTTACAAATGGCATCGCTGATATCAGAGGCAGACACACAAAAAAAATGCCACACTGCTGAGCTTTGCAAGGATGGCATTCTGGTGGTGGCAACAGCTTGCGTTGATTGGCGTGCTGTCTGGCTGACCCCGGGTGCCGAATCTACATGCTGTCTGACTGCGCCACTAGCCCTTGCGATGACCTCTTCCCCCTGCTTCCAACTCGTCTCCTCCTCCTCTCTGTCTCCCCATCTGAACTTTCCCCCTCTTCTTCTGCTCTTCGAGCAGGCACCCAGGTGACATCCACAGACACATCGTCATCATCAGCCGCTTCACTTGACAACTCAGCAAAGGCAGCCGCAGCAGGTACAACATCATCATCATCATCACAATGTACGTCCATGTGTATAATGCTGCCTGACTGAGACATATCCCCGTTATCTACATCCTCTGGCACTAATAGTTGCGCATCACTTATTTCTTCCAACTGATGTGAAAATAACTCCTCTGATGGATCAAGTGAAGTGGCTGTGGTGCTAGTGTTGGTGGTGGTGCCGGCGGGCTGGCGAGTGGTAAATTGAGAGGTGCCCGAAGCTGAGCTGGAGGAGGATGGTGCATTAAGGTTCCGAGCGGAAGCTGTAGACGATTGGGTGTCCTGTGTAAGCCAATCAACTATGTCCTCAGAATTTTTTGAGTTCAGGGTCTGTGGTGGCCTCTGAACACTGGGCATTATTCTAGGGCCTAAGGAAATCACAGCACCACGACCACGACGGCCCTTGCGGGGTGGCCTGCCTCTGCCTGTCATTTTTTTTTTTAATGTGTTGTACTATGAGTGCAAGGTGCTGTGCCACCCTATAGGAGTGTTGGGCAGTGGGTACAGTACACTCTGTGGACCTGACAGTCACTGGCAGCCCAGGCAACTGCAATTATAAAATAAATATATATATTTTTAATTTGCAAGCTGCTGTGCCACCGTATATATCAGTGGTGGGTGGGCAGTGGCACAGTACACTCTCTGTGGACCTGACAGTCACTGGCAGCCCAGGCAACTGCAATTATAAAAAAATATATATTTTTTTAATTTGCAAGCTGCTGTGCCACCTTATATATCAGTGGTGGGTGGTCACGCAGTGGCACTGCAGTGGGCACAGTACACTCTGTGGACCTGACAGTCACTGGCACCCAGGCAACTGCAATTATAAAAAAATATATATTTTTTTACTTTGCAAGCTGCTGTGCCACCGTATATATCAGTGGTGGGTGGGCAGTGGCACAGTACACTCTCTGTGGACCTGACAGTCACTGGCAGCCCAGGCAACTGCAATTATAAAAAAATATATATATTTTTAATTTGCAAGCTGCTGTGCCACCGTATATATCAGTGGTGGGTGGGCACGCAGTGGCACTGCAGTGGGCACAGTACACTCTGTGGACCTGACAGTCACTGGCACCCAGGCAACTGCAATTATAAAAAAAATATATATTTTTTTACTTTGCAAGCTGCTGTGCCACCGTATATATATCAGTGGTGGGTGGGCACGCAGTGGCACTACAGTGGGCACAGTACACTCTGTGGACCTGACAGTCACTGGCAGCCCAGGCAACTGCAATAATAAAAAATATTTTTTTTTTCAATTTGCAACAAGATGCTGTGCCACCGTATATATATCAGTGGTGGGCAGTGCACTTCAGTGGGTACAGTGCACTCTGTGGACCTGACACAGCACTCACTGCAATTATGACAGGAAAAAAAAAATTTTTTTTTAAATGCAAGGTACTGTGCCTGTGCCACCCGAAATGAGTGTGGTGTGCACACAGTACAGTCTGTGGTGGGTCTGTGGCCTCTCACACACAGCGGGCAGGCAACTGCAGTGTACGATATATATATATATATATATATATATATAGTAAAAAAAATACTCAATTACCAGCCCTAAAAAGGGCTTTTGGGGACACTATATATATATATATATATAAATAAATTAAAAAAAGATACTCAATTACCAGCCCTTAAAAGGGCTTTTGGGGACACTAGATATGTATATATATATATATATATATATATAAAAAGAAAAAACTCAATTACCAGCCCTTAAAAGGGCTTTTGGGGACACTAGATATATATATATATATATATATATATATATTTATAAATTACACAAAATACCAGCCCTTAGAAGGGCTTTTTGGGGTGCTGTCAGGATGCTGTCCTTACAGCAGTAGTGGACCAAGAACACTGACTAGCAAGACCAGGAACACCGACTAACAACTGTCCCTAGCTATTAACAGCAGCAGCAGCAGCAGCTCTCCCTGCTCTCACTAACACACTGCTTCAGAATGATCTAAGATGGATGCTGCCCTTGCTTATTTATAGGAGGTGGGAGGGTGTGGGAGGGAGGTATGCTGATTGGCTGGAAATGTGCCTGCTGACTGTGAAGTTCAGGGTCAAAGTTTGCCTCAATGATGTATTATAGGGGGCGGACCGAACATCGCATATGTTCGTCCGCAGCGGCGAACGCGAACATGCTAAGTTCGCCGGGAACTGTCCGCCGGTCCGGTACACCTCTACTTAGCAATGTAGGGATTTTTGAAACAAGAAATAAAGAACTTGAATGCAGCAAAAGTCTGCAGCCCCCGTTGGCTCCTTCAACATTTCTAACATTGATCAAGGAATGAGAAATAATCCTTCCAAAGGACGTGTTAGCACTTAAATCATCCCGATACCATGCTTGATATGGTGTCAAGATGATTAAATCACATTATTTTTATTACTAAATTGTAATATAAAATAAAATAGTTCAACTCACCATAATGAAGAATCAGTGGAAACCATAAGTATGTCACCTGCCACCAGATGCAGCTTGCCACCGTCGCCTGCCACCAGATGCAGTGTGCCACCATTGTCTGCCACCAGATGCAGGGTGCCACCGTCGCCTGCCACCAGATGCAGCATGCCACCATCACCTGCCATCAGATGCATCGTTCCACCGTCGCCTGCCACCAGATGTAGCGTGTCACTTGCCACCGTTGCCTGCCACCAGATGCAGCATGCCACTTGCCACCAGATGCAGTGTGTCACTTTCCAACGTCGCCTGCCACCAGATGCAGCGTGTCACTTGCCAACGGCGCTTGCCACCAGATGCAGCATGTCACGTGCCACCGTCACCTGCCACCAGAAGGAGCTTGTCACTTGCCACCATCGCCTGCCACCAGATGCAGCTTCTTTCTTGCCACCCATAGCCTGGCTCTCTCTCCCTTCCCCGCAGCTGGGAGGAGGAGAGGGAGAGGGGAAAGAAGAGCCCGCAGCTGCTCTCTCCACAAAGAGACACAGCCGCTTTCTCTGCTGCTGACAAAAGGAGGGCGGACGAATGGGCAGGAATCAGAGAGCCTTCTTCTGACAGCGGCGGCTTGAGCGGGGAATGGGGGCAGCACAGTTTCTCCTCCTCGGACCTGCTCGCTGAGCCTATCTTTTGCTGGTGGGGAGAGCAAGCAGAAGGGTGATCCGTGGCACCTGAGCTTGGGCGCCCCCTCCCTCTGCCTCAGCTTGCAACGCCTGGGCCTTTTGCACCCTGTGCACCTGCTCAGTATCGACCCTAAGGCTTTTGGCACAGAAACTCTCACAAACATGAAAGTGCACTTCAGGCTCACCTGTTACTGCCCCATGTGCTTCTGCCTGTTTGGTAGAAAACTATTTGGTAGCACCTATGTGGTGCACACATCATCCATAGACCCCATTTCAACTTGATGAGAAAGAGTTAGGCCTGTTTTCTTCTGCATGTATAGGAGCAGTGTGAACAGCAAGCTTTAAACCACGTTTTGACAAAGCTTTTAAGGCTCCATTGACACTTGTGCGACTTGTCATGCAGCTTTGGACATCAAAGTTCCCCATGTTCTCCAATGATAACAATTAATGTGCGACTTAAAGTTGTAGCAACTTCAAAGTAGTTTATGCACTACTTTGGTCTGACTTTTATGCATCTTGAGGGCCATAGACTTCAATGTTAACCCACAAAAGTTGCATGAAAGTCATACCTGAATGTTCTACAATGCAAAAGATGTGCAACAGTTGTCCATTATCGCTGGTCAAAGCCAAAGTTCTATCCAAGTTGCACCCATCCAAAGCTGCGTCAAAGTTGCACAAAAGTTCCACTCCAAAGTCTACAGGACTTTATAGTCCTAGAAGTGTGAATGGAGCCTAAAGTACCATTCAACTCCAGTTTGCAAATGTTGAACACAGATCCTAATGGAAGTGTTCATTGCCACTTTAGGCTCGGTCTCCACTACCGCGGCTACGAAGTCGTGCTACTTCTAGCGCGACTTCGTAGCTAAAGTTGTTTGCAGCTGAGGCTCGGTTTCCACTAGTGCGACTTGCTGTGCGACTTGACACATGTCAAGTCGCACAGCAAGTCAAAAGCCATTGTTTTCAATTCGGCCCGTTTCCACTGCCGCGACTTGAGTTGTGGCGACTTCAAAAGTAGTTTGTGCACTACTTTTGAGCCGGCTTCAGTGCGACTTCCCTCTATAATGAGGGACAAGTCTCACTGAAAGCCGCAAACAACTTTAGCTACGAAGTCGCGCTAGAAGTAGCATGACTTCGTAGCCGCACTAGTGGAAACCAAGCATTAGTGAGACTTGTCCCTCATTATAGAGGGAAGTCGCACTGAAGCCGGCTCAAAAGTAGTGCACGAACTACTTTTGAAGTCGCCGCAACTCAAGTCGTGGCAGTGGAAACGGGCCGAATTGAAATCAATGGCTTTTGACTTGCTGTGCGACTTGACATGTGTCAAGTCGCACAGCAAGTCGCACTAGTGGAAACCGAGCCTATTAGGCAAGCTGCAGTAATTTACAGTGGACACAGCCTGTGAAAAGCTGCGTTCTGGGAGGACATCATATGACGTTCTCCCAGAACAGTGCTCTCACCTGGCCATCATTTTACTATAGGCTGAGGGGAAAGGTGTTACAGTGGAACTAAAATTTATGTGAGCACCACAAGCTGACAATGCCATTTAAAGTAGACCTCCGCCTAAAAGGGGAAGCTCCGCTTGTTTGCTCCACTTGTTCGGCCTCTCTTCTCCTTCCACCGCCGCCGTGCCATTGAAAAAGCGCAGCACATTTGGCGCATGCACAGTAAGGAACTGGCTGTGAAGCACGTAGGCTTCACTGCTGGTTTCCCTTACAAGGAATTGCAGCGGCAGCACCCGAGAGCCAATTGAAAAATCAGCTGGGGTCCGGAAACCGCGAGACCCCTGAACATGTAAATGTCCTAATAATAAAAGTCAGCAGCTAATGTATTTGTAGCTGCTGACTTTTAATTTTTGGGAGGGGGGTGAATCATTTTTCATATTTAAAGCATGGGTGTCCAACCTTTTGGCTTCTCTGGGCCACATTGAGTGTAGAGAAATTTTCTCGGGCCGCATATAGAATATATACTATAGTTAAGGTACATAAGTAATAAAACGCCGCCGCGCCCTTCCCGCGCTGCTGCGCCCCCCCCCCCCCCAGCACTAATTTAACACAACTAGTGGATGATCCCCTCCAAGGCAGCCTCTGCCTGCAGTTAGTTTGAAGCCGCTGTTGCCATGCCCCCAACTCGACTTCCTTCCTCCCCAGCAAAACAAAAAATTGTCAGGGGGCAGTGGGCCGCATTGCCTGTGGTTCCGGGCCGCAGGTTGGACATGCCTGATTTAAAGTAAACTCACCCATCCAGGTGTTAACACTTTTGGCCCCTTGCACCTGCAAGGTCCAAAAACTGTGTTAAGAGTAATGTTGAGTATAGGTGAGTAAAGGTACCTAAGCAAATAAACAAGTATAGACACACAAAAATTCTTCTTCATTGCCAGTATTGGAATATTTTTATTTATACCCACGTAAACATGCTTAAGGATGAGTAAACAAGCGTATGCGAGTAACATACGTAACATACTGCACTCTAAATGAAAAATGTTCTATTATTGTATTACTGCTCTCTACTCAATGCTGTAATACTGATCTTTACTCAGCTGTATGCAATGTTCCATAGACAACAATGCATGTTATAAAGAAATGGTGTATTAGGGATACAGAGATAAGAATAATAGAAAAATGAGACTGAAGACCAGTATGAGCTTTACTTTAGAATATAGGCCTCTTAGAGAGGGTTCTGAAACCTTTAAAGATTTTAGGAACTTGAAGCAGTATTAGGCCCGGTTCACACTGGTCCGTCTTGTGAGAGCACAAATTGCATGATTTGTCAAATTCAATGTTTGCATATGAGAGCAATCTTATCTGATTCGAATCGACACAAGTCGCTCCGACTGTAGGAAAGGTTACTGTGACTTTCATGTCGCAGCAGTGTGAACCTGGGCTTAAACAGAAAACCAAAAATGTAATTGCAGTTGTGCATAAGTAACCAATCAGCTTCTATCATAGGCTTGGACCATTATGCTTTGAAAATGAAACATAGAAGCTGATTGGTTGCCATGCAAAGCTGTTCCAGTTTCTGTCTCCAGTTTCGATAAATTGAAAATGCATACCATTAGATGCACCAGCACAAAATACAAGCAATAAACAGGACATGGATTGTTAATTATTTGTATTATTCATTTTAACTAACAGTAGAGTATTAAGAAGGAATGCAAAACTGCTTATGTAGCATTTGATAGATACATAGCAATTTATTAAGGATATACAGTATGTACATGACTCTGCAAGTATGGAAATAATGTTGTCCAAGTAAGATGAAAATCCTTTAAAAAAAAAAAACAAAAAAAAAAAAAATGGATATCAATTGTCCTCTAATTGATGGAAATACAAATTGTACAAATTGTAATACTGTATACAGTAAATGTGTATTTTCTTAGGCCTTAGTAGCCACAGCACATGATGGATGTTAGATGTGCTTACCCTGACACCCTGTGGCCACAAAGAGGAATGACTGCTTAAAGATTTTTTTTTTTTAGTAAACCTTTTAAAGCACCTCATAATCCCATCAAAAATTGTTTAATTTTATAAAACTATTATCATTCTTGCATAAATTGCAGCCTTTCCTGGGAGAAAAATAGTTTCTTTAGCTAGTGATATTATTCTTTAGCTAGCAGATATTATATATTCCTATCCTAATTTCGCCTCCTGTGAAACCCTTTTCACATCAACGCATCTGTTAGCATGATATAGCATGATGGACGGAGATCACACATTATTATTGCTATTTTTATTATTATTATTATTATATAGGATTTAAATATGGTGTTCTGTGAAAGGCAGTGCAGACCTGGAAGATTGCTGTAGTAGTGGTGACTACTACAGTGATTTGCAACTTCCACAGGGAACACTCAAGTATGAGATATGCATACTTATGCGGCACAGACCCAGGACTGGTCTGGTTGTTTGGTCCCAGGTTCCAATAACTGATAGGTTCACAGCAGCCAGGCACACAGTAGATCACAGTCACCCGATGGCCATGGTGGGCATCCCTGAGGTCATGGGTGGGCATCCCTGGTGGTTCTAGTGGCAACCCCCCCCCCCAAGGATCTGCACTGGTAATCAATGCTCTGATTACCAGTGCAGACCCCCCTTGTCAGGAGAGCCGCAGATCGGCTCTCCTCTACTCGTGCCTGTCAGGCACAAACTGAGGAAAGCCAATCAACAGCACTTCCTATTTACTATGTGACCAGCTGTGATTGGACACAGCTGGTCACATGGTAAAGAGCCTATGTCAGTAGGCTCTTTACCGAGATCAGGAATGCGGTGTGCCAGAACTTAACCCCATTGAGAATCTTTGGGATGTGCTGGAGAAGGCTTTGTGCAGTGGTCCGACTCTCCCATCATTTGGTGAAAAATGAATGCAACACTGGACGTAAATAAATCTTGTGACATTGCACAAGTGTATCGAAACCATACCACAGCGAATGCGTGCCGTAATCAATGCCAAAAAAATATTAGAATGTGTGACCTTTGTTTTTGATGGCGACTTTTTTTTATTTGGCCGGGCGGTGCATATGACTAACAGTTTTTTAACATGTTAAAACTTTGGAGGGGCTGCGTCCCTGCAGCCCTTGTGGTCTGCCCCCCACTGTTCCACATTTTGAGAACCACAGATCCAATGGCATTACTGACCAATCCCTACTATTACCTATGGTGAGAAGGTTTCTTTCAACAGAGGATGATCTATGGGATTATATGAAGGAGTGTCAGTAAGGCCCCTTTCACACTTGTGCGACTTGTCCTGCGATTTGGGACTGCAAAGTCGCATGACAAGTCTTACTCCATGGTTTCCAATGAGTACCGTTTATAACTGTACGACTTCAAGTCGCAAGGACTTCAAAGTAGTCCCTGAACTACTTTGGGCAGATTTTACTGCGTTTTGAGGTCCAAAGACATAGGCATTGTTTCAAGTCAAGTTAAGTCAAAATCGAGGCCTGTGCGTTTTCATCCGATTCGATCCGATCCGATCCGATGGAAAATAGGGTTTCTATCCGTCTATATTTCACGGACCACATCGGATGGCAGCGGGTGTCAGCGGACATGTCACTGCTGACATCCGCTGCTCAATAGAGATACATGGAGCATCCGATCAGGTCCAGCTGAAAAAACTGACAGGCAGACCTTATCGGAAAGCCCTAACTGAACAAGCTGAATTTAGAAGCTAATTGGCTGCCATGCACAGCTGAAGTAGATTCTGAGTGCCCCAGGTTTGGTAAATATCCTACTATGTGACATTGCTTTCTGCACAGCACCATCTATTGTGGTCACTACGGGCACCCACTGGATACGCTTTTTAATAGCTGTAAGGACTGCCACACATGCATAAACCTGTTAACGCTACAGGATACCTTCCCCTCTCCCCTTCTCTAAAAAACAGAGGGTGTTCTGTGGTTCGCAGAGAGAGCTGGGAGCAATGTAACTGATAAATGTGCAGAAAAGGCTAAAATCACAGGAAGCTACTAGCTCACTAAATTTCTAGAAGGATCAATGATTATTTTTTACATGTAACTAAGTGATATAAATAAATCCTTTCAACAGGTTAAAATGCAGAAAATAAGAGATGTTTATAGTTCAGGTTTACTTAAACTGGTAACTAAAGATGAACTAACATCGTTTTGGAGTAAAAAAAAAAAAAAAGGACAGTGAAAGGATATTTAACAATATTTCATGTATTAAATGTTTTCCTTTTTGTTTTTCAGACAATATGCATCATAACTTCATCCTCACCGTTAATAGCCCAAAGCATTCAGCAACATTAGGTAAGTCTTACAAAAGTCAGAAAAAAACGATTGAAACAAAATGTACTACTTTAGCATACTTCACTTACCCACCATCAACTTCTCAAATATATATATATATATATATATATATATATATATATATATATATATTTAAAATATACACAGTAAAACCTTGGATTGCGAGTAACTGCAAGTGTTTTACAAGACAAGCAAAATGTTTCATAGATTTTAACTTAATGAACGAGCAAGGTCTTGCAATACAAGTAGTGTCACATAACAACTAAGTATAAAAGAGAAGAGAAATGCCATGATAGTCAATGACAGCTGTCTTAATTAGCACTATTGAAGTCGCTCCGACTTTAGAAAAGTTTCCCGTACCACTACAGGGCGACTTTTATCCGATTTGTGCCCACAGACTTTAAGGGTTTGAGAAAAAAATACGCTTATGCTCAAAAAAGCTCAAAGAAGCTCGAAGTTGCCTTGAAGTCACATTGCTATAATCTTTTTATATGGACTATAGATTAAAGGACTTATGAATAAATGTTTGTGGAATAAATTATCTGAGTTTCCATTATTTCTTTTGGGGAAATTTGCTTTGATATACGAGTTCTTTGGAACGTTTCCAGAACTAATTATGTTCGCAATCCAAGCTTTCACTGTATGTATATATATATATATATATATATATATATATATATATATATATACAGTATCTCACAAAAATTAGTACACCCCTCACATTTTTTGTAAATATTTTATTATATCTTTTCATGTGATAACACTGAAGAAATAACACTTTGCTACAATGTAAAGTAGTGAGTGTACAGCTTGTATAACAGTGTAAATTTGCGGTCCCCTCAAAATAACTCAACACACAGCCATTAATGTCTAAACCGCTGGCAACAAAAGTGAGTACACCCCTAAGTGGAAATGTCCAAATTGGGCCCAAAGTGTCAATATTTTGTGTGGCCACCATTATTTTCCAGCACTGCCCTAACCCTCTTGGGCATGGAGTTCACCAGAGCTTCACTGGTTACCACTGAAGTCCTCTTCCACTCCTCCATGATAACATCACAGAGCTGGTGGATGTTAGAGACCTTGCGCTCCTCCACCTTCCGTTTGAGGATGCCCCACAAATGCTCAATAGGGTTTAGGTCTGGAGCCATGCTAGGCCAGTCCAACACCTTTACCCTCAGCTTCTATAGCAAGGCAGTGGACATCTTGGAGGTGTGTTTGGGGTCATTATCATGTTGGAATACTGCCCCGCAGCCCAATCTCCAAAGGGAGGGGATCATGCTCTGCTTCAGTATGTCACAGTACATGTTGGCATTCATGGTTCCCTCAGTGAACTGTAGTTCCCCAGTGCCGGCAGAACTCATGCAGTCCCAGACTATGACACTCCCACCACAATGCTTGACTGTAGGCAAGATATACTTGTCTTTGTACTCGTCACCTGGTTGCCGCCACACATGCTTGACACGATCTAAACCAAATAAGTTATCTTGGTCTCATCAGACCACAGGACATGGTTCCAGCTATCCATGTCCTTAGTCTGCTTGTCTTCAGCAAGCTGTTTGCGGGCTTTCTTGTGCATCATCTTCAGAAGAGGCTTCCCTCTGGGACGACAGCCATACAGACCAATTTGATGCAGTGTGCGGCACATGGTGTGAGCACTGACAGGCTGACCCCCACCTCTTCAACCTCTACAGCAATGCTGGCAGCACTCATACGTCTATTACCCAAAGCCAACCTCTGGATATGACACTGAGCACATGCACTTAATTTCTTTGGTCGACCATGGCCAGGCCTGTTCTTAGAGGAACCTGTCCTGTTAAACCGCTGTATGGTCTTTGCCACCATGCTGCAGCTCAGTTTCAGGGTCTTGGCAATCTTCTTATAGTCTAGGCCATCTTTATGTAGAGCAACAATTCTTTTTTTCAGATCCTCAGATAGTTCTTTGCCATGAGGTGCCATGTTGAACATCCATTGACCAGTTTGAGAGAGTGACAGTGATAACACCAAATATAACACACCTGCTCCCCATTCACACCTGAGACCTTGTACCACTAATGAGTCACGTGACACCGGGGAGGGAAAATGGCTAATTGGGGCCCAATTTGGACATTTTAACTTAGGGGTGTACTCACTTTTGTTGCCAACTGTTTAGACATTAATAGCTGTGTGTTGAGTTATTTTGAGGGGACAGCAAATTTATACTGTTATACAAGCTGTACACTCACTACTTTACATTGTAGCAAAGTGTCATTTCTTCAGTCTTGTCACATGAAAAGATATAATAAAATATTTACAGAAATGCGAGGGATGTACTCACTTTTGTGAGATTTTATATATATATATATATATATATATATATATATATATATATATATATAAATATATATATATATGCAGTATATATTAAATTATTGTTAAAATGATTTTGCATCTAGACCTAGAGATTTGCTTTCCCAAGAATTCCATTAAATTTAAAGATAAAGATACCAACAACTAAAAGATAGAAGTTTTTATGTTATTTCCTACAATGAAAGAAAGTTGAATTCTGTCATATGAGAATTTTCGTATGAAGGAAACCTCTTCACTTTCGATATGAAACTAGCATACAACAAAAAACAGACGAAAATGAGTCCGATAATCTGATCTTGTGTATGAGGCTTTAGACAGGTAAATTAAAAAGATCTGTCATGGGGTAAGGTCATACAGCTGCAAGGGGTAACTGTGTTTACAAAATGTAGCCCAATTTGGAATAATACCACGTATCTGGAACTGGTGAAACTTACTTATGCACCTAAGTGGGGTGCTTATGGTATTACACACATGAAGCATTTCATTAGAGCTGGTAAATTGCAATCCTTTCTTTGATTGCAGACTTTGTACGGTCTACCACAAGCCATGTATTTTTACTTTTTATAGCTGCCCCACGCAGTGCAGGCACAAAATCTGCCCTCTGACTTTTCTCTTTCCCCAACACCTATTTTTGGGCTGTTGCGGCACAGTGAAATACAGAAGTGCCTTGTTTCTAATTGTTATGCATCCCTACTGAATATCTATTTGAAGGCCTACCCCATGTAAGACCATGGATCTGTTGGAGCTGGATGAGGGAGACTTGTCTGATGAACAGTGGGAAGCAGTGCAAGCCAATTCTTTTAATGATTCTCAGCAATTGTACCATTTATCGCGAGTTCATTATACCCCGGTGAAATTGTTTAAAATGGGGCTTTTGTCAGAACCAGTTTGTCCAAAATGTAGCAGAGGTCATGAGGATCTCATCCAAATGCTGTGGAAATGTCCCAAGTTACACAAATACTGGACATCTGTTCTTGCAATGGTCAAGAGAGTATTCCAAACAGACATCCCTTCTGACCCCAGGCATTGTCTGCTGGGAGTTTTTGATGATATTATACTAGATGCCTTTACTGTTTCCAGAGCCTTGTTTCAGGCACGTAAAATTATTCTCCTCCGCTGGAAAAGCACTTCCGCTCCATCCCTTAAGGAATGGCTAGACTATATAGGTACTACTTTAAGATATACAAAGGTTAAGGTTATTTACCAGAACTGTGGATGACCTGCTAAATTTGAGAGGGTTTGGGGAGGTTGGCTTGATGCACCAGGCTTGGCCCCAGTAGACCTGATTATAGATAGGATATTGGGGAAGAAATCTGTTAGTTACTCAATGCTGGTTATTACTATCTGACTTTGAAGTGTGCAATATTAATGCTCTATTGGCACTGTCATTTCTGTTTTCAGCCACTAGGTGGGGCTGTATGTTTTCTTTCATGAGCTCTATGCAGTTGGAAGCTGTACTTGCCTATTTTTTTTCTAATATTTTGTACATTGCAACCCTGCATTCTTTTGTGAGTGTTTATGGAATAAGTATGTTGAATATTTTCAAATAAAACTTTCTTCTGATTAGAAGAAGAAAAAAAAAAAGATCTGTAATGGAAAAAAAAACCTGACATCTTGAGTTGCACACACCTGCACCACCCTGCAAAACCGTCCCATCGCAGCCAATTTGTGATCAATTCTGACACCAGATAGTGTTGGAGCATGTCACTACTTGTCACTCCCACATCTTTGTATCAAACCACCACTACCATGAACAGCACAGATGGGAAGTGTTGAAGCTTTAGTTGTCAGAACATTCCAACATTCCAATTTGGAGAATGCTGCAGGCATGTACAGGTACCTGGACTTTTTACCTGTAGCAGCTTTTTTTTTCATGGCAGAGTCTCTTTATGTTTGGCATTTCACCGATTCAGGCCAGCAAGAAACTTACACTCCTGCACAACAATTAATAAGTCTGACATTTTTTGACACGTTCGAGGCAGACCTACAAGACAAAATTTGTGCACAATAATGTTTAAAACATGACCACATGCTGATAAAACTATTTACTCAATTATGATCTCTTTTTCCTAGGTTCATTGTAAGGTAAATTAAGCCATGCTTTATTAGCTGTAAATTAAGCCACCCTTTCTATGCTTTTGTTCTCTTTATTATTTATTTGGGCTATTTGTGGAATTGGGATTCTTTTCTTTAAAGTGGAGTTCCAGCCACCTTTTTGCCCATCAACCACCTCCTACCCTACACTCTCATTAAAGCTTCCTTATTTTATTATTCTGTAAAAATGGCCTACTGTATGCGCATTTTTTCCTGCAGTCTTCGGGCCAGTCCAATCCTTCCACTTATTTTTCAGGGGCAAAGGGTGGTTTTTCCTCTTGGACTGAGAAGAGCTCATGTAATGTCTCAGGCCTCTGCTCAGTATAGAAGTACTGTAAGCTCAGGCTACATGATGAACACCACCCAACAGGGACGTGCAGTCAGTGGAGGCAGATGTAACAGAGCCTCACCTGCTATGAACATGAAAAAAAAAAAAAACAACAAGCTTCAAGGGTCGTAGCTCGGTGACCTGGGGTCACAGAGACCCCAAATTTGGGGGTTAGGTAGTGGTTGCTCTACCCAACCACTGGTCACAATTTGGGCTTTCACCTAGCAGGGATGTGCAGTCAGTGGAGGCAGATGTGGCAGAGCCTCACCTGCTATGAACATGAAAAAAACAAAACAACAAGCTTCGAGGGTCGTAGCTCGGCGACCTGGGGTCACAGAGACCCCAAATTTGGAGGTTAGGTAGTGGTTGCTCTACCCAACCACTGGTCACAATTTGGGCTTTCACCTAGCAGGGATGTGCAGTCAGTGGAGGCAGATGAGGCAGAGCCTTACCTGCAATAACCATGAAAAAAAAACAACAAGCTTCAAGGGTTGTAACTCAGCAACCTGGGGTCACAGAGACCCCAAATTTGGGGGTTAGGTAACAGTCGCTCTACCCAACCACTGGTCACAATTTGCGCCAGCACCCAGCAGGGACGTGCAGTCAGTGGAGGCAGATGAGGCAGAGCCTCACCTGCCATAACCATGAAAAAAAAAAAAAAAAAAAAACAAGCTTCAATGGTTGTAGCTTGGCAACCTGGGGTCACAGAGACCCCAAATTTGGGGGCTAGGTAGCGGTCACCCTACCCAACCACTAGTCACAATTTGGGCCAGCAGCCAGCAGGGGCGTGCAGTCAGTGGAGGTAGATGTGGCAGAGCCTCACCTGCCTTAACCATGAAAAAAAAAAAAACAACAAGCTTCAAGGGTCATAGCTCGGCAACCTGGGGTCACAGAGACCCCAAATTTGGGGGATATGTAGCGGTCATCCTACCGCACCACTGGTCACAATTTGGGCCCCACCTATGGTTTCAGAGATACAGGGTTCCTTGTGCAGCCTGTCAGAAGCTACATACAGCGCAGACAGTTTAAATACAAGCTGGTACTCACAGTGCCTCTGATTTCTTGTAAGAGGCACTGAGATCAATGGACAGCTTGGAACACCATTGGTCCAACCTGTCCAATAAAAATGCTGCAGTGGAGGCTCTCCTTTCTCTGCAGTGTCATAGAAGGGGGCATATGTCTAAAAGACAAATGCTCCCTTCCAGTCCAGTCCTCTTAACTAGGGATGATCGAACGGTTCAGGTCGACCATCGGTTCGGCCCGAACATTGGGTGTTCGAGGTTCGGCTGAATTTAGAACTTTTTGCCCAAAAAGTTTGGAATTCGGCAACCAGAACCGCCTAAAATGCAATGCTTCAGGAAATGGGCTTTAAAAGCCCGTGATTGGACCAGAACTATTAGCAAAAGCCAATTGAGGGGGCAGGAGAATGCTAGGAATGTGATTGGAGTGACTAGGGGGTCCCTAGACCAATCATTAGTGAATACGCCCCCCAGTATATAAGATCGCCCCCGCCATATTCCTAGCATTGTTATACTGGACATGGAAGAGAGTGGAAGCAGTTCTGTTAATTTTACTTTAAAAGTGTCATTTAGCTATTTTTAGTGTGAGGAAAGGGATATCTAGTGTAGTTAGAGTGCTCCTTTACACTTAAGTTAGCTTCAAAAATTTAGTTTCTGTAGGGAAAGTGTTAAGTGTAAGGGGACCGTAGTGTAGTGTAGGGTTAACTGGCAGTGACTGCTATGGCAGGGTGAAAAAACCCTTCCATAGCAGGGTGACCGCTATAGAGAAATGATCATTTCTCTGAATTGCTTCGGCACACCCATATGGCTTCTCACCAGCCAAGCATTTTTTATGTTGCAGGGGCTGCCACTGCCAGTGCTTTTTTGAGGACATGTTTGATGTCAGACATGACATCAGAACATGTGTATAGGGGGTATATATAGACATATATGTCTGAATATATACCCCTAGACATATATAGGTGTGATAGTAGCAGAAATAAATGCTTGCGCTAATGAAATCATTTACAGTAATATATTTCTGCTACTATCACACCTATATATGTCTAGGGGTATATATTCAGACATATATGTGTATATATACCCCCTATACACATGTTCAGATGTTTTGCCTGCCTCAAAAGAACCCAAAAAAATGCCCAAAAAACACTAGCGTCAAAAAAAAAATGCCCAGGTGTGTTTTTTCTGGCATTTTTTGGGGGGTTTTGGAGGCAGGCAAAACATCTGAACTTGTGTATAGTGGTGTATATACACACATCAATATATTTATATACACAGCTAGACATATATAGGTGTGATAGTAGCAGAAATATATGCTTGCGCTAATGAAATCATTTACAGTAATATATTTCTGCTACTATCAAACCTATATATGTCTAGGTGTGTATATAAATATATGTATGTGTGTATATATACCACTATACACAAGTTCAGATGTTTTGCATGCCTCAAAAGAACCCAAAAAAATGCCAAAAAAACACTAGCGTCAAAAAAAAAAATGCCCAGGTGTGTTTTTGCTGGCATTTTTTGGGGGGTTTTGGAGGCAGGCAAAACATCTGAACTTGTGCACAGTACCACTATACACAAGTTCAGATGTTTTTCCTGACTGCAAAGAACCCAAAAAATGCCTTCTATTAAACCGGCAAGGTGTTACAGCAGCGGAGCCAACCTCCTGTGCTGAAAGTTTTCTAATACAAACAATCTTTTTTTTCATGGTTCTGGACATGCTACAGAGCTGAAACTTCACATGTACACTTTTTAGACCCCCCAGATACTAAATCCAAATCAAAAAATCTCTCTTTTTTTTTTTTTTTTCAATAATTGGCTTTTTTATCAAAAATGACAATTTTTAAGAACTTTTTTTGTGTGATTTTGTGTCTGGGGGGGTCTAAAAGGTGTACCTGTGAAGTTTCAGCTCTGTAGCATGTTCAGAACCAGAAAAAAGGATCATATAGGTGTTAAACATGGGTTTATAGGTATAAGGTTTACCCATAATCTCATGTTTTTCTCACACAGTTAGGAGAGAGAATCTGCTGCTGCTGAAAAGGTACTTTAATCAAGAAAAATAATATATTATTATGCTATATGTTATAACCTTATAATTTAATATTTATCTATTTACTGTGAAATTTCTGGTTTAAAGTTATATTTCAAATGTTAGTAATTTGCCCGCTTTCTGCTTGAGTACAGTTTTTGAAAATATAGTAAATTACCTTAAAAACAATATATAATAATTATTTGTACATTACTTACTTATGGTAAATAACCACTTGCCACCCAGGCCAATTCTGACATTTCTCTCTTCTACATGTAAAAACATATTTTTTTTTGCTTCTCCTGCAATTCACATTTTAGTAAATAACCCTGAACCCTTTATTGTTTACTTGCTTAACTGAATATTGATGTTATATTTCTGGCTTAAAAAAAGAGACATGTTTTTTTTTTTTCTACAATCTTTATTGTCATCTTTGCTAGTAATATTGTTTCCAGTATCAGCAAAAAGGGGTGACTAAAAAACATCTTAAAGGGACAGCGTTTGTAAATATTGTAAGTATAACTAGTAGAACTGCAATCACCTACATAATGAGAATTGAACACGTAACTTGTGAATATGTAACCTGTGTGTCTGGCTCTGATACTAGCCAGTGCCTCACCAGCCACTGACCTCACCGCACAGCTCTGCCACCCAGGGTTGGGTCTATGATAGCCTGGGCTCCTAGAAAGTGGGTTGAATGATGCTGGATATCATTCAACCCAGAAGCAACCATTGGCGTTGGACTGAGTAAAATTGAGGGTCATCTCTGGAGCATGGAGAAGGTAGTAGAGCTAAGTCGAGGTAAATTTGATGGACTCATTTAGCCTTTATTATTACGGACTATTATTTAAAATTAGTCAATACCACATGTTATATAATATGTAAGCACTTTATTTTTGTTGGTTTACATTGCATTTTACTAACTATATTCTATATATTATATTATATGATAAATATATATTGCAGATAAAAATGTAATTAAAAATCATTTTTTTTACTTCCCTATCTAGATTACAGAATGAACAACATTCAGCTTCCACCTTCTTCCAAAAAATACAATACATTGTCATTCTCTCGTTCTTTCCATAACTTGTCTCATTTGCCACCCTCCTATGAGTCCGCTATTAAGTCAGACATCAGCAGATATTCATCACTAAAAAGACTGGGTAAGTTTTAAAGAAGTTATACTGTATGTTTGAGTTTTAGCTTTGTTTGTCTAATTTGATAACTCCAGTCACAGCTGCAAATTGTATTATTGGGTGTTGTATATCACTCCCTGCATTGTTCCTGACCTTTCCAATTCCAGAAAAAGGAACAGCCATGGTACATTGTTTCTTACTCTAATGAGAAAGAAACAGCCACTAGTACATTGTTTCTTGTTGCTACATTCACACCGGCGATTTAGGCCTGTGCTTTTTGTGGCGGCAGAAATCATTATAATGATAGGCCGCTGGAGGCCACGGCTATTCATGGCTCTCTACACATTTACACAGCCAGCGATTACCTGCAGTGATTGCTGCTGGATGCACTTTGTGACAGTAGCAAAAAGCTGTGGCCACTGGCGATCTGTAATTATAGTGAATGGGATTGCTGGCCAATCTCTAAATCTTGTTGCTACAATCACACAGGCCTAAATCGCTGGTGTGAATTCAGCCTTCCCAGGACTGAATTCCTGGGAAAGAAATAGTCATTTAAACAATTTTCCTTACCTTAATAATGCTTGGGAAAGAAACAGCCACCTAAACATTGTTTCTTACCCTAATAATATCACATCTATTGGATTTAAAGGAATGGAACACAATTTGCACTAGCCCTTTATCACCTTTCATATGACTACTTTGATGGTGTCATACTGAATTTTAAAAGAACAGTGCACCTTTTGTGTTTATTTCTTACCTTAATAATGCCTGAGAAAAAACAGCCACTGGTACATTGTTTTTTACCTTAATAATATATGAGAAAGAAACAGCCTCTGGTGCATTGTTTCTTACCTTAGAAATTCCAGAAGAAAGGAAGAGCCACTAGAACATTGTTCCTTACCTCAGCTATTCCTAGGAAAGGAAGATCCACTGTTACTTTGTTCCTTACCTTAGCAATTCCTAGGAAAGCAAGAGCCACTGTTACATTGTTCCTTACCTTAGCAATTCCTAGGGAAGCAAGAGCCACTGGTACATTGTTCCTTACCTTAGCAATTCCTAAGAAAGTGAGAGCCACTGGTACATTGTTCCTTACCTCGCAATTCCTAAGAAAGTGAGAGCCACTGGTACATTGTTCCTTACCTTAGCAATTCCTGAGAAAGGAAGAGTCACGGGTACATTGTTCCTTACCTTAGCAATTCCTGAGAAAGGAAGAGCCACTGGTACATTGTTCCTTGCCTTAGCAATTCCTGAGAAAGGAAGAGCCACTCGTACAATGTTCGTTACCTTAGCAATTCCTGAGAAAGGAAGAGTCACTGGTACATTGTTCCTTACCTTAGCTATTCCTGGGAAAGAAAAAGGCACTGGTACATTGTTCCTTGCCTTAGCAATTTCTAAGAAAGAAAGGGTCACTGGTACATTGTTCCTTACCTTAGCAATTCCTGAGAAAAGAAGAGCCACTGGTACATTGTTCCTTACCTTAGCAATTCCTAAGAAAGTGAGAGCCACTGGTACATTGTTTCTTACCTTAGCAATTCCTAAGAAAGTGAGAGCCACTGGTACATTGTTCCTTACCTTAGCAATTCCTAAGAAAGTGAGAGCCACTGGTACATTGTTCCTTACCTTAGCAATTCCTGAGAAAGGAAGAGTCACGGGTACATTGTTCCTTACCTTAGCAATTCCTGAGAAAGGAAGAGCCACTGGTACATTGTTCCTTACCTTAGCAATTCATGAGAAAGGAGAGCCAATGGTACATTGTTCCTTACCTTAGCAAGAAAGGAAGAGCCACTGGTACATTGTTCCTTACCTTAGCAGTTCCTGAGAAAGGAAGAGCCACTGTTACATTGTTCCTTACCTTAACAATTTCTAAGAAAGGAAGAGCCACTGGTACATTGTTCCTTACCTTTGCAATTTCTAAGAAAGGAAGAGCCACTGGTACATTGTTCCTTACCTTAGCAATTTCTAAGAAAGGAAGAGCCAATGGTACATTGCTCACCTGTACACAGGTTGTGGTCTAAGTGGCAGTGGGCAAAAAAAAGTTATAGAGCTTTTACTGCTTGCCAATTTCCCATTAAAAACACCAAAGTAGCTAACATCTTTGTGTAAGGTTTGTTAAGTAGTTTATGGAGATGCTAGGGAAGTATCAGCTTAAGAAAGCCCACATTTACCTGTCTAGTTGCTTTTATTGTATACTTATTAATTCTCAAAGATCACAACAAAGGCCCTAGAGTCAGCTTTCATATTCTAGCAGCTTAGAACCACCTGCTGCTTGTTTATATTAGAAGGTTATATTTAAGGCTGTAATTACTTTAGTGTGTATAGTCAGGGTACATGTTCACTTTAAAGCTCTGACAGAGGTAATTCTAAGACTGGCCACAGACTGAGCGATTTTGGTTGCAGTAAAGAAAATCGCTCAATTCCCCCATCAAAACTGACTGTGTTGATGGGGGAATCCCTCCCACAAAGCCATTGTATTCTCCCGGTGAGGAGGCGGAGGAAGCTGTCTCCGCCGGAAGAACACAGTGAATCTTGCTAGCAGATATAACATCCGATAGCAATAATTGCATGTAAAATATGGTAGGCTGTTTGTACCCAAGTTGATCGATCGATCAGCTTAAGTACATTCATCCTGCCCATACATGGTTTGGATCTCGAGATTCTAACCGTCTATGGCCAACATAACCTGTAATTGATAGTTCTCTCTGTGTTGTTTTCTAAATAAGCTGCTGTAAAGCCTAGTACACACGGGCCTGAATGTCGGGCAGCATCGGCCAGTTCAATAGAAACTGTGTACGGCAGCTGGTCCGACAGAAGCCAGAGGTTCGGCCGGCTTCTGTCAAAAGGGTCATGACCGAAAAAGGTCTGCCGACCAGCTCCGTTCGGCGCTCACAGCCAATGGCTATCAGAGCTGTCAAACCACTGGGTTGAAAAAAAAGAACTAGTAGTGTGTACAAGTATGTCCCCATTGGTGTTTGGTCAATGTCATTATACTTCTGGTCCCTGCATTCTGCTCTGTGTTGTTTCAAATCAAGCAGTCATCCTCATATGGTGAGGCATGCACCTTTTACAGCAGCTTCAATTAAAAGAATTTCTTGCCGTTCTCCTTTATTATACAAAATCTGACCCAACACCATTTTCAGCACCAAGTAAATTATTCCTTGATGTGAGAAAAAAATCTGTACTATCGAGGTCAACTAAAAATACTGTAAGAAATTCAGAAAATGGAGAGCATCTTATCTGCTTATGAATATTTTTTTCCAGTTTACATATAGCACAGCGCCAATATATTAATTAAAACTTTTCAGAGTACAGTCCCTGCACTATTTTGAAATCGCAGCCCAAATGGGAACTGAGGGTCCCAGTGCGGGTGCGATTTCCAGTGCATGCGGCGGGCCATTAGGATCAGTGGCGGCCGGTGTATTGAGGGCGCAGGGGCGCCACCCCCCCATGCATGCGTCTGGCCCCCTAATCTGCATGCAGGTGCGCCGGACGCATGGAGCTTAATGTTTTTTTTTTTAAGCACCTGATTAGAGCCAGAGGCTCTAATAGGGTGATGCAAAGGGTGGGGCCGGGGCGCAGAGCAGTGCGCCCCAAGCCCACCCATTGTGTGACAATAGCAAATGAAAATTCGCTATTGTCACACCGATCCTCCTCCTGGGCAATCAGGAAGCGCGACCGATACGCGCTTCCTGATTGGCCGCAAGGCAAACCCCATGCCATTGGCCAAGGAGGAGGCGGGAGTGGGAGGACTGGAGGAGACGCGCCGACGGGACCGAGGAGAAGCCGCCCGCCGCTGCTCCAGGTAAGTAAGGGGGCACGCACGCTGATCTCTGCATTGGGGGAATGTATGCTGGTCACTGCATTGAAGGGGGCACGCACGCTGATCTCTGCATTGGGGGAATGTATGCTGGTCACTGCATTGAAGGGGGCACGCACGCTGATCTCTGCATTGGGGGAATGTATGCTGGTCACTGCATTGAAGGGGGCACGCACGCTGATCTCTGTATTGGGGGAATGTATGCTGGTCACTGCATTGAAGGGGGCACGCACGCTGATCTCTGCATTGGGGGAATGTATGCTGGTCACTGCATTGAAGGGGGCACGCACGCTGATCTCTGCATTGGGGGAATGTATGCTGGTCACTGCATTGAAGGGGGCACGCACGCTGATCTCTGCATTGGGGGAATGTATGCTGGTCACTGCATTGAAGGGGGCACGCACGCTGATCTCTGCATTGGGGGAATGTATGCTGGTCACTGCATTGAAGGGAGCATGCACGCTGATCTCTGCATTGGGGGAATGTATGCTGGTCACTGCATTGAAGGGGGCACGCACACTGATCTCTGCATTGGGGGAATGTATGCTGGTCACTGCATTGAAGGGGGCACGCACGCTAATCTCTGCATTGGGGGAATGTATGCTGGTCACTGCACTGAATGGGGCATGCACGCTGATCTCTGCATTGGGGTAAGGTATGCTGGTCACTGCATTGAAGGGGGCACGCACGCTGATCTCTGCATTGAAGGGGGCATGTACGCTGGTCACTGCATTGAAGGGGGCATGTACGCTGGTCACTGCATTGAAGGGGGCATGTACGCTGGTCTCTGCATTGAAGGGGGCATGTACGCTGGTCACTGCATTGAAAGGGGGCACGCTGGTCACTGTGCATTTAAAGGGGGCACACTGGTCTCTGTGCATTGAAAGGGGGCACGCTGGTCTCTTTGCATTAAAAGGGGGCACGCTGGTCTCTCTTCATTGAAAGGGGGCACGCTGGTCACTCTGCATTGAAAGGGGGCACGCTGGTCTCTCTGCATTGAAAGGGGGCACACTATACCTTAATTACTGAAGGCCCCTTTCACACTTTTGCGACCTCAAAGTGACGCAATTTTTTACAGCGTTTTTTGCCGCAAAGCAATGCCTATTACATTTTTCGCCCCCCCCCCCCCAAAAAAATTTTGAGCACCAGCCGCCACTGATTAGGATTAATTGCACCCTCCCACGGGTTAGCAAAACTTTTAGAAATTAAGCTTTTTTGTTTCATATGATTTATGTTGAATGTTATATAAAAATACTTGGGACCAGAGTGTATATCCATCCTGAGTCTCAGGAAAGCTAGGGTGGATCTGCTGAGTTTGTGATTTTGCCATTTGGAGGATACAGATGAGCTAATTTTCTTTTTTTTTTTTGCATGGACTAGCAATCAAATATTGTTTTTTATATGTATGGTTTGTTTGATGACCACAATGACAGTTTACCACATAGGAGTGTTGCGCTACACTTTTTTTGTATAATCAAATACTGTAGATAGTTAATATTAGGGGCATTAAATGACTATGACATAACTCATTTTTATGTGTTTCTTTTGTTTCATTAAGCTGAGAAGGACATGGATGACTTTTATCTAAAGAGAAAACACCTAGCAGAATTAACACGTGGTACACTTCCACCACTGCATGTCATGAAGATGAACTATGACCGTGATGGCTACCTGGAAAAATCTCAAACACCAAGACGAGTCATGTCCCAGGAGCACATCCTTTCGGACAATCACTACCCAGTTCACTATGATTACACTATACCCAGAGACCGCCTCATTTCTCAAGAACGTCTTCTTTCTCGTGAGGTCTTGCACTCACAGGAGCATCTGCTGTCTCCTGAAAGAATACATCATCGTGGGCCAACGCCATTCCAGGAAATGCGTCTTGGACATCAGAAGGCCGTGTCTCACACCAATGTCTGTGCTAGCACCCCTATGCTAGACCGCCACCACATGATCAAAATGAATTCCCACCCTACTTCTAATTCCCCCCAGACCACGTGGGATATGGCCAACCACACAGCCAATCGACGGCAAGCTTTTGCTGCTAAGCGCCAGAATACTATTGAGCAACTTCAGTTCATTCCTGGCCATCTTCCGAGCCAGCATCTGCGTACTGGGAGTAAGAATGAGGTCACTGTTTAAGCTGCGTATTTTTACGGTTTATTTTTTTCCTTAATCAGAAAAAAAGAGGCAGTTGGTTTTCATTCTGTGGCTTCCTTACTATTTTTGCATTGCTAGTTTGAACTTATCAGCTCATACAGAAGTAAAACCAAGAAAAGATCACTCCAGTTTTCTGGAGTAAAAGAAAAGGGAGTATTTCTACATGTTTTTTTTTTCACCTTAGTTTTACTGTTTTAACGTATGCAGCTGCCTCCACTGCCAAGTTGATGAAACAGTCAATGGCACCAAATGATGTCAAAGATGATGGCATTCACAAACAAGCAGAAAGCTGTGACTCTGGCACCAGCCTACTCTCTGATAGATGAAGATCATACAGCACCTTACGTGGTTGGCATGTAGAGATTGGTTAACCCAAGGTGAAACAGTGTGTTTTCAATATAGAAAAAGGGATTTGACTTCCGGTTGTGTTTTATCCAGTGAAGAATACATCCCAGAGAACAACTAGCAATCAGAATTAAATCAGGGTAAGGTCAATATATGACGCCAACTGATAAAAAAAAAAAAAGAAGTTGCACACATTTTTTTTTTACAAGGATAATTATGTATAGGATGAAAACAGTGATGTCACTGCGAGGACTAGACTTTAAAGTCTCGATTTTCCTATTCTTATAACTTCAGCCCTTTTACTAGCAAGGGTACTTGGTCAAGTGCAATCCAATCTAGTAGCCAATACAGGTGGTTCGGTACAGCACAAACTATGCCAGGTATTCACCACAATATTAATGTAATTAGGTTTCTTCGCAATCTAAGTGGCTACAATTAGCTGCATTCAAGTTTTCTTGCTTTTTTTCATGAATACAAATAAGGACTTGTCTAGAAAGGAATAGTTTGATCGTCTTGAACAGTTTTATCCTCTAATGTTTGCAGTGCTTACTGTCTGGATCATCGTCTCCAATTCAAAAACCAATTTTTGCATCAAAAGAAAGCCATCTGGTTCCTGACGTTACGCTATCAATGCGTCATATGATTTGGTTGTATTATTTAAAAAGAAAAAAAGGATCGTGCCATAAATAAATCTTTATTTTATTATTATTATATTTTTTATCTCAATGACATCACAGTATTTGAGACTACTATTTGGACTTTTATCTTCATACCATCACCGATGGTACAATGACCTGTATTTTTCCCCCCTCCTTTTCCCTTTCCTACTCTATACACTTCCATGGAGAGCTCTCAAACAGGAATGGCCTTAACTGTTTCAATAATATCTCCCCTCAGGCAGTCTTTTTTTTGGTTAAGATCTATTTAAGTTTTTTTTTTTTTTTCTCTGCCAGTAACAAACTTACTGATCTGCCATTTGTGAAAATTACCTTTTCTTTCTCTCTGCCACATTACAAACTAGATGTCAATAAGCTAGAATATCTAATTTCTTGAAAACGTTATTAACACGTTTGTGTGATTAGTTGGCTTAATTAATTGTACTGAAAATGTTGCTTTCTTGACATTTGATTGACTGTCCATCCTGCATTCAGAAGTCATGTTATGCTGCTAAGGTTACATTGCTAAGATACTGAATTCACCTACAATAATTAAAAAAATACCCTACTGTTATCTAATGGTGGATTGGCAGAGATAAAAGACTGATTCACAACCAGTGGAGGGAAGTTTCCAATGTGTAGCATGAATATATGAACAAATATGAACAAATATGTGCATTATTCTTTAAACCTTCCATCAAGCTTATTGACCTCTACTACTCTAGATGTAATCTTTCCTGGATTAGGACATGAATATACAACAGGCTGAAGATCTTTTTTTAACACTGTGGCAATGTCATTTGCACTATTTAGTGCTTTCAGCTAATGTGATTCAATTGTGGCTGTTTTTTTGATTTATTTATACATATGAGAAATGCTTGAACTGAGGATCTGTGAATGCCTCCTTGTACACATCAAATCAAAAGTGCTGTCTTACACCTATATCAAACTCAAATAACATACTGATCTTGTAGTGTTAGTCTTCACAACAATCCACTAGAATAAAGAAGAGCTTCAGTTGGAAAAATAAAACCCCTCTTTCAAGTAATTATAATGGCCCTAGATTGCATTTTCTTCTGCCAGTCCTTGTCCCCATGAAAAATATCTGCTTCAATCCAATGGCCACTGGACCCAATAGTTCTGTTTGAAATACTATATGGTATCAAATATACTGTATAAACAAAGGGGTACATTTATCAATTCTATCATATTGCTAATAAGGAGCAGTGTAGGCAGTTTATGAGACAGATTTAATGCAACAGATCAACTACATTTATGTAACAAAATAAAATCTGCCACTGACTGCTTTCTAATTGTGCATTCAAAGTGAAAATTTGTCTTATGTTCAGTGGTAAATCAGTGGCAGACCTTGCAAATCTGTCTCAGTTTGATGCTAAGAATTATAAGCTTAGGGGTCACAAATACACAGGAATTGCTAATTTGCTTGATAAACGTCCCCCAATAGGCTTTGCCATAAAGCGTCATAGGGTAAATTGTATGCAGAAGTCGCTTAGCATTTATTTGACACAGTACAGTTCTATTAACCACAGTTACCTTGGATATGATTTTGTGACACTTGGTGGCTTTGGTGAACCTCACACCGAAAATACTCAGCACAACCACACATTGGGGAAAATTTGCTAAATCTGGTGCACAAAGAATCTAATGTAGCTGGGCAGAGTAACCAATCAACTGCAGCCTGCTCAGTTAGGCTTTGACAAAAAAAATAAAAGCTGATTGGTTATTATGCACAGCTGCTCCAGATTATGTGTGCATCAGGTTTAGTAAATCTGCCCCATAGCTCTGTATGCAGCTACTTTATGAGTTAAAATCTCTTTCTGAACCTGCAGCCATTACACTCTAGGCTCTCAACTACATTCTTGAAGCTATTTGACCTGAACATTACCATTACTAAAACAACCCCCACCACTGAGAGGGCATGAATGCTAAAGCTGTATATAGGAGACGCTGTTGATAGAATTTTAAGCCATTAATTTCTGCTTTGTCTTTTCTCTTTCTTTTCACTAGCCACTACAGATTCTTCCATGGCCACATTTAGTTGAAATTTCAGCTAGACAAAAATTTAACCAAACTTAAAAATTGAACTTCAGTTGATATGTATGTAGATGATGAAGCCTATTTATAAGGAACTGTGTACAATATAAATTAACCTAACTTTTCAAACTATTTATAAAAAGATGAAGCTATCTGATTTAGCAGCATTCAGTGCTTTTTATTCCTATATCATTTTTGCTGTGAAATCAGTTCTCAAATGCAATGCCTCCTGTTTATAGGTAGGTTAGAGGAACATTTTACTTTTTCTATCAGGTGTATTGTTTTGAGCAACCTGGACCTAGCATAATCAACGGAAGTGTACTAGGGCAATTACTGGTACCACTCTTGTAATTTAGCAGAAGCGGTGCCATGTGTTTATTTTTATTTATACCTAACTGTTACAAATAATAAGAATGCCAAGCCTGATTATCGCCCAAAGGGCACCAGCCCGGAACATCAGCCATCCATACAATTTCAAAAAGGCTGCCCTGTGGCCCCTTCTATACTAATAGCAGATCTTAACGTCAGCCAGAATTCTGTAGAATTGGAATTCCATCGCTGATACCTGCAGGCTCACGATTTCTATCCCCTGGCACTAACAGTCCTGTGCTAGGATCAACTCTTTAACACACACCATTTAGGGCTCATTTACCATTGCAGTCAGGGTGGTAAAATAGGCGTCAGGAAAGTACAACGGATGAGCACATACTATTTAAGTGAATGGGGCTGCACCACAACTGCGAGCCAAAAGCTAGGCTTGTGGCACAGTATTTTCATTGAAAAACCCTATTTAGCTGTCAAAAATTAAATTGGCACTCAGTAGGTGGCAATATTTTCATAGAGTAACACAAGTGAAAACTAAGCCTTACTTGTTTTCCTGCTCTTAACCTGGCTTTGTACTTTAGGATACTGTGTAAATAACCTGATATAAGAATATAAGATGGTTATTTGTACTAATAGTGGCAAAAAAAACTACAAGGCTAATAATTGTACAGCGAAAAAAACACTTCTTCCCCCAGCCACCTATAGGCACGTGTACAATATGCCTAATGCAAATCCAGCCCTGGGGTTACCCCCTCCCAAAATAAAAAAAAAACAAGAACCACTTTCAAAGCAACAGTATAGTAATATGTATGATGATTCCTTATAAATTGCTACGCTCTGCCTTGTGAATAATTATAGCAACCATTTTGAACCATGCACCAGTTAACCACAGCTTAAAAAAATAGTTAATAATAAAAATTTTAGAACACTATAACTAAATTAAGTATACACCTCTGCCACCCATCCCCAGTTTATTTTGAATGCATCTACCTCTTCCAGGTTTGCATTCTAAAGTGTCCTGCTCCAAAACATATTCCCATTTAGAATAGTCGCTGGAACTGGCAGATACCCACAACACAGTTCCCGCGATCTGGTTGGTTAAAAGGTCAGGTATTCAAAAAAATGTAATGTGAATATAATGCAGCCACAATAGAATCAATAAGATTTTTAGAGCAAGCCCCTTAAAGCAGCTAACCAAAGTTGAAGAGAAAATTATCAATTATTCCTTTATAGGACACTGGGTACTAGCTGGTTAATCAAGTAGAAAAAGTTACCACCTCTCAGGGAATAGGCGTATGGTGCCACATCCCACATATTCTAGAAACACCATTTAAAGGATCACCTGCCAACATACGGGGACTTTTGGGGCACCATACTCAAATAGACAACTAGATAAAACAATATATTTATTCCATTTCTTTAAAATAAATGGCTGACTAAAGCCTTAGTTACCAAAGTAAAATTTGCAGAATATGGTTCTACACCAAAATATATCTAATATATCCCGCTGGTCATAGCTGCCGACATGTTTCTCAGTCCTCGGCTGCTTCATCAAGGGCTTAGTAGGAATATTTGAAAGGTTGAAAGAAGATACACATATAGTCATAAATTGGACCTTAGCATCTACAACACTGTAAAATTGATGCTATGAAAAGATTTCCACAAAATCTAACGTAGATATAATAACCACTAGCCTCTTAGGGGGTGTCATACAAGGGATCCTAGTACCACTCCCCCAAATTATCAAAGGGTAAGGTAAGTTGGACACTGAACCACACAGAGGAGAGGAAGGGGCCACAGCTGGCCACCCAAGCACCACTAAAAAAGTGAGATAAAGCACCATTAGATATACTGCTACCGACCATAAAGGTTACTGCACAGCCAAGATAGTATTCATAAAGGGAATAGGGGTAGATGTTCTAAAGTGGTCCCCTCTCTCCAAAGGATGGTTGATCAAAGTTTTTTTTTGCATTTCAGGAAAAAAATGTGAAACAAAATATAAAGATGAAAAAGAAGTACCACTTTTGTAATTGTTCCAAAAGCATTTCCAATAACAACTGACCTAGCACATATCCATTAGCAGATTATACTTGTGAAAATCTTCATGACTTCGTATCAGGTTTTTAGGATCAGCTTAGATTTCTCTGCATGTAGTTTTTGAACTTTATAAATAGGTAGAAAAATTTGATTTCAATATGCGGTTTATAATCCACAGCATTTAGTGTCATGAAAAACTGGGATACATGTTTGCTTGGAGTTCTTTAAAAAATAATAATTTGGAAAAGTAGTTGCAAATCAATGTTTTTTTCCTGACCATAAAATAGCTTCATAGAATTAATATGTCAGTTATATTACAACCTAGGCTACAGTTCTGTGTAGCAGTTAAGATTGACTATCAGCTGTCTCCTAGGTCTTCTTTTCAAAATTTGAGTGGCTTTGAACTGCGCTGTTTATTGCTAAACAAAGCCGGAAGAAATATTGAGTAATTTAACAAATGTGAATTACTTTCATATAAAACAAAATGAAATGAATAATCCAACAATCCAACTGTTGAAGCCTAAATCTGTCCGGTTAGTATATTTAGCCACATGTTGTTGCTCTTTGCCAGGTTTTTAGGTGTTACACATAGTGGGTGGGACTTAACATTACCTGTATTTTTAGAAGAGTTCCCAAATTGGAAATCATTAAAACAGCATTTCTCCTTTTTATACTTTATAAACTCCACCATTTTCAAGTACCCTGTGGTGTAAGTCACTCAAGTGTGCAGCTGGGAGACAGGGAAGTAGGCTTTATGTAAATAATAAGCGACCCTCCTACCTTTCCCCCACAACCAAAGTAGGGAGCGTTAACTTGTGTATATACAGAACTTTGAACTTATTTGCCTATCAGTTCAGTTATCCTCAAAGCGTGTTCCCAAATTATCTACTGCTGGCAAAGGCTAGAAACCATAAAGAACACTGTAGTTTTAAAAGCATTAAACTCTGTATGTCCAGCCACCCTTTCCATGCTAATTAGTAAAAAGAATGTTAATCAAAAATTGTTTGACATATGCCACTCATCCTACCAAAGACCAGATAGTGCTTCACCAACCCGGGAGCCTTCATTTCTAAAAATGGCGTGAATGCACTGACTTCTTATCATATAGACTATCAAGGCCAGCCCATCTCCTTGCAGGCTTCCAGAGATGTGGGCTGGCTATTATACTTCATAGCTGTCAGATGTTTATCATTATTGTTTTTTTACAGGTATTTATATCATGCAGATAATTTACGCAGCGCTTTACATACATTCACATAAGTCCTAGCCCTCAGGGAGCTTACAATCTAAGGTCCCTAACTCACATTCATACACACGCATACTAGGGCCAGTTAAGGCAGAAGCCAATTAACCTACCAGCATGTCTTTGGAGTGCGGGAGGAAACAAGAGTACCTGGAGGAAACCCACACAGGCATAGGGATAAAATAGTTGCTAGATGTTCAGTATTGCAGGAACAAGGATGGAAATATTACAAATTCATGGGCAGATAAGTAGTGTACATCAAATTATTTCTAAATCAAAGCAGGGCAAAGGAACGCAAAGAACTGTATAGCTCAAAACTATAGCTATCATCTACTATGATCATATTGGTATAAAGTATAGTTGAGTTGAATTTGCTGACTAATGTTCTGTTTAAGAATGTGAAATTAACACACATATTTTAAAAAAAGGACTTGACATATCGAGGCATTGGGCCTGGTTACATTAACGGTAGTGAGGTGCTGAATAGATTTTTATTTCTTCTTTCATCAAGCTCTCCTCCCAGGTTTTAATAACAGAAGTCTTTATTGGTCATTGGGTTTTGCACTAAACATGTACTGTCTTGATCAGTACAAAAAACAATTAAAGTGACATTAAAGGCTCATTTATTTATTTAAATAACATAGATATTATACTTACCTGCTCCGTGCAGTAGTTTTCCACAGAGCCACCCCAAGGCTTCTCTTTTTGGGTTCCCCGCTGGCGCTCCTGGTGCCTCCTTTTCAGCTAGTGCCCCCAATAGCAAGCCATTTGCTCTGGGGGCAATGGTGCGTGCTCGCTCTCGAGAACTGCTCTATGCATCCATAAGACACATAGGGCCATAGCTCGGCCCTGCCCTCAACTCTCTCCTCAATGGCTCACTGGCTGTGATTGACAGTTGCAGGAGCCAATGGTTCCTGCTGCTGTTCTCAGCCAATGAGGAATGAGAGACATGGGACAAGCTCAGCTCTCATATACATTGCTGGATCAAGAGGGGGGGCTCATGTGAGTATTGGGGGGCGGGGGGGGCACTGCACATGGAAGGTTTCTTACTTTCATTCATAGAATGCATAGAAGTAAAAAACATTGAGCCTTTAAAACTACATTTAACTGATAGCTCACACAGAACGGGTTTAATAGAGGCAACGTTTGAAGAAAGGAAATAGATTCAGTAAGATCCAGTAAGGCAAAGCTATTCATGTCCTATCCTTTAGGGATACATACAAGCAAGGATTTCAGATACAGTTTACTTAAAAGCCAACCCCTTTCTTTTTTCATTACTGTTTGGTTGAGAGATCCAAAAAACTATGGGAGAATCAAAGACTTGAAAGAACAAATACTTGGCATTACAATAAAAACTCCCCAACTCTGACAATACTAGCTACTTTATTTGTGGTCCAGTGTTAGGAATCCCTTTTACGGTAGGACTGTCCAAATGCAGTCCACATGCAGGAAGGGATGTTTAGGGAAGACAGACTTTTGTTCTGTCATTTTTGTTCATTCACTAAGGGTTACAATAGCAACAGCTTTTTTTTCCCTTGTATCTAGTGCTTAGAAGTTCCTGATTTGGCATTTAGCCTATTTTAGAGTTTTGTATATCTGCCTGCTAAGTGATCAGTGACCTGCATGAATGAAAACTTGTTCATTTGACCTGCCACTTACAAAACCCACTTATGTGACCTGCTGCTCACAATGCCAGATCACATGACCTGCTGCTCAAAATACCGGATCACATGACCTGCTGCTCACAATACGGGATCACATGACCTGCTGCTCATAGTACCTGATCACGTGACCTGCTGAAAAAAGTTAGAGTAGTAGAAATCCTCCGCTAATACTAACTTTCTCACATCTCCAGTACACTTCTTCTGGGCATTTGCTGTGCATAAGTGTCCTACTTACCTGCATAAAAAAAAAGATTTATACATACTCATCTACTTGTGGCTACTGACTGATGGAAATTTGGTGCACAGACAGAAGTCCTGTATTTCTGTATTTTTAAAGGCACGTCACTACTCGCACATCAGAGTGCCAAATGTAGTAATAACAAACATGTCCAAACAAAATTAATTCTCAAATACTCCTAATATATGCGTGTATATATATATATATATATATATATATATATATATATATATATATATATAAACAAATGTATATATATATATATTTTTTTTTTTAATATATATATATATGGTTTTTACAACAAAATGTGGAATATCAAGCTGACAACATATTTGGTTGTTCCCTGTTTGCTTGTACTCTAGATCTGGGGTCTTCAAACTTTCTAAACAAGGGGCCAGTTAATTGTCCTTCAGACTTTAGGGGGCTTGACTGTGGCTAGCGTGAGTGAAAATTTTCTTGCCATCTGTGGGAGTAAACATCCCCACATTTGATATTATGGAGAGGAAAAGTGCCCCATCGTGGTTTCATTGGGAATAATAGCACCCCATTGTTGAGGTCAGTTGGAAGAATAGTGTATCAGTGGGAGGAATATTTCCCCAAGGGCCAGATAAAGGCAAACAAAGGGCCATATCCGGCCCCTAGGCCGCAGTTTGGGGACCACTGCTCCAGATTACTGTACATTGGTAGTAATCAACTGCTTTAAGATTGACTTTTAAAAGCCATTTTCTGTCATTTAAAACTTGTGAGAGGAGAGCTTGTTCAGAATGCATAAGAGGTTTCCTAACTGCTGATTAGTTAGTTAAATAAATGATACTTGATACATCTTTAAAGTTTTGTAAAATACTTGTTTCAGTCGGGGGCTTATTCACAACAGTAGCATTGGGCTCTATTGGGCAGAGTTGCCTAACGCAGACCCAAAGCAAGAACAAGGCCATTTGACCTATGTCCTATGGTTTCATTTCACATCAACACGTATGTGTCAAAAAAAGAGGACATGTTGCAAACTTGCACAGCGCGTTCCAAAGCACCATAATGCATCAAAACCCTCTGTAGTGAATAGTAATATCAAAAAAGTAAAGCAAGTTCAAAAAAAGCACCAGAACATGTTCAAAATGCATATCAGCACAATCTGAAAACACATACCAGTATGTGTTCTAGTGCATGCACTATGGCTTTAAAGCCTTAATGTAATTGTAGCCACATATGAGGCTTGAGATCAGTATATTCATTTTCCTCAGTTTTGTGAGGCATCAGACATTAGAAAAAGATTGGTAAAGGGGTCCTTAAATTGTCATTTGAGCACTTATGCTTTTAGATTAAGAGAACTTATTAAAGGCAGGTAATGTTTCTGGCGCCTATTATTTCTCATAGGTCGATTCTACACCACTTGTATGAGTCACACACGGATGAAAAGATGGCTCTCGGCCCATTGATGACCAGTCTTGGAGGTCCTGAGTGAAGTGCATGAAAATCTCATCCAGAAAGAATCCTTTCTGGTTATATCAGGGGTTAATACTAACTGAAAGTTTGATCAGAAATTAACTCACCTCATTCTGTATTTTAGGGTAATCCGATTGCAAATTGTCAATGGGTATTGACCTCCGCATCAACCAGAAAGAATTACTTTTTCTCTGGAACACACATATACAATACATTGCAACAGAATTGCCAAGTGAAGAAGCACTCAGTGTGCAAAAAGTGGCCATGTGTATAAAAATTTAACAAGTATACCCTATCATGCAAAAAGGGAAAATCAACCATTACAGCCTAAGTAAAAGTTCTATAAGCATGAGACATATATTTTGAAAGATCAGTCAAATATAAAACTATTCTTCTGATTATCAGTGCATGAAATGCTAAAGAAAATACTATAACTTTAAGCAGGATCTTGTAACCATTCACAGCAGGTCAAGACACCATGCTACTTGCTGGTACATGTCAGCCCAACCAGATTCCTCTAAGCCAGTGATGGCCAATCTTGGCACCCCAGGTGTTTTGGAACTACATTTCCCATGATGCTCCTGCGCTCTGCAGTGTAGTTGAGCATCATGGGAAATGTAGTTCCAAAATATCTGGGGTGCCAAGGATCGCCATCACTGCTTTAAGCATTCTCTGTGACAGTAGATATGTTTTCACTAAAATATTTGCTTTCCTGTATGATGAGGATTATATATATATATATATATATATATATATATATATATATATACACTCACCAGCCACCTTATTTGGTACACCTTGCTAGTACCGTGTTGAACCCCCTTTTGCCTTCAGAACTGCCTTCATTCTTTGTGGCATAGACTCAACAAATTGTTGGAAACATTCCTCAGAGGTTTTGGTCCATATTGACATGATAGCATCATGCAGTTGCTGCAGATCTGTCCGCTGTCCAACCTGCAATTCAGGAGCACAGATCTCTATGCTCATCTAGTAAGTCCATCCCCCACACAGTTAGAAAGCATGCCCTAAGGACACACTTAACCCTTTGATCGCCCCTGGTGTTAACCTCTTTCCCTGCCAGTGTCATTAGTACAGTAACAGTGCACATTTTTAGCGCTGATTACTGCATTAGTGTCACTGGTCTCCTTAAAAGTGGCAAAAGTGTCAGTTAGGTGTCCGATTTATCCACCGCAATGTCGCAGTCCTGCTAAAAATTGCTGATCGCCGCCATTACTAGTAAAATAAATAAATAAAAATGACATAAATCTATCCCCTAGTTTGTAGACGCGATAACTTTTGCGCAAACCAATGATCATACACTTATTGGGATTTTTGTTTTTACCAAAAATATGTGGCAGAATACATATTGGCCTAAATTGATGAGGAAATTTGATTATTTTATTTTTTTCATTGGCTGTGTTTTACAGCAGAAAGTAAAAAATATTGTTTTTTTTATTTCAAAATTGTCACTCTTTTTTGTTTACAGCACAAAAAATAAAAACCGCAGAGGTGATCAAACACCAGCAAAAGAAAGCTCTATTTATGGGGGAAAAAGGACATCATTTTTACTTGGGCACAATTGTCAGTTAAAGTAACGCAGTGCCATATCGCAAAAAAATGGCCTGGTCATTAAGGGGGTAAAACCTTCCATTCCGGAATTGGTTTTAATATATGGCACTAGCTGAAAATGAATTAAAGTTTTCTAATATTCTGTGGCTAGACTTGGCCTGTTATGGTACAGTAGATTATGAGAAGATAAATATTACTTTGCTGGTATGAATTATGCTTGTTATAGGCACAGTTGTTTTCAGTATAAGATTAAAGTGATAACATGTATGTATAGATAGTCATGATTAAGGCCTGAAGGCCGAAACACGTTGGATTTTTATTTGACTGTTGTTCAAATGCTACAATAAAACTATTTTTTCCTCCTTTTTTGTATGTATAGATAGTGATTGAAGACTTTACAGTACATAACTAATAGGGATGAAAAAAGAGTGATCCCCAAAAAGCTCTTTTTATTACACACATTTATCAGAACTGACAAATCCAGACCCCCCTGCATATGCTTAGATCAAATTGCACTTGGACTATCCTATTGTTTAATGCCACAAATGTTAACATTTAATGACATTACGCAAACACTTCTGATTTATTTATTTCAGTCAATTACTAAGATTTGGCATAGCTAGGTTGGTGGTTTGCCTACTTACTTTTCAACTTGCTCTTTGCCTTAAAGCAAATTTTATCTTTCTCAATCAACATTAGCTATATTTAATCATTTTGCTGCTAGTCTTAGTAAATAGATTAGAAAGTATATTATATTTACTTGTTTTAATTTTTTTTTACATTTCTTCAGTTGCTTCCTGGTTTCCAGACTAGGCCAAAATGATGCCATACATGCCAGGAGTCTTAATGGGCATTTTCTTCTTTCATTTGAAGGAGGAAAGAATGGGCTCTCAGCCTGCATGCCTGAGCTAAGGGCAGATAGGTTCCAGAAAGTAAATGCTACATGAATCATCTACCCTTACTCAAGATGGCCGCAACTAGAAATGTTAGTGGGGGGGTTTCAATGTGATTTCCCAACAAAATACAGCATTGAGACATGAATGGGTGGGCGAGTCTGCCTTTAATATTAAAAATGAATTAAATAGATTGTGGTGCTCAGATAGAGTTAGGTTCCACTTTAATATATAGATACTACTGTGACATTTAGGAAAAAAATGACCTAAGTTGGCAGAAAAAAATGGTGATAGGTATATAAGTCAATGGAGGAAGACCATACTCAATATTGTTATTTTGGAGAATATGTGCCATATATGCTGAGTGCAATGCTTACCTATAAACTTAGTTATCTGGTAACAAATATCATTTGGAAGTTATTTGTGCTTGTGTTTTTGGTTGGCGGCAGTTGTTTCTTTCACTAAAACAAAACTGGGAGGACATTTTTTTTCTGTTATACATGTATGCCGAAATCTTACAGACAGCATGGGTTAAGGCAGCCTTTTCCTAAATCTACATAGTAATAATTTTCAAATTTAATTTTCCAGGAAAAACTCTGCTTTTTTTTTTTTCTTACCGGCAAAGTAAATGCATAATGTGCTAGTATGCATGACACTTACCTGCAAACGAAGCCCTCGTCGTCCCCACTGGAGGCCGCATCCATCTTCGCCTGTCTTCCTTCCAGATCCACGGACTCTGGCTGTGTGACTGGCCGGAGCCGCGTGACGCAGGCCCGGGAGCCACCGGTCACGGCACAGGGCTCTGAGGAAATGGCACAGGCTGCCGTTCCTTCAGAGCGCATGCGCCGATGATGTCTTTGGCGCAGTATATAGTAAATATCTCCTAAATGTTGCAAGTTTAGGAGATATTTACAGTACCCATAGGTAAGCCTTATTATATGCTTACCTATAGGTACAAACATTGGAGGGAAGTTGACTTCCTCTTTATGGGTGGAAAGACTTATTTCTATTTTGAAAGCTTGATGACATATTGCAAACCAGTGTGTTTAAAGGTATCCCAAAACATAAATTGTTTTTTAGTTGCTTGATCTGGCCCTATGAGAAATAGCTTTTCATTGACAATCGCGCCGTTCTGCAGCCAACAATGGATAAAACCCGGGTAGGCAATGCATCCATATAAATATATCATGAACCTAATGTTTAGAACGCTTTCTATGGTTGCCCATGAAGATACATGTACCTAGACTCTTTAAACTGCTCACTAATTAATAGACTTGGCACTGGTTTCTCATATCTGCATTAAAGCCCAATTGAAGTCTGACCTCTTTCCATCTCTTTATAGTCCTATATATAACAGAAAGGCATGTTATGGTTTGTGGCTGCCTTTTTCGTTGGAAATGCTTTAAAATTCCTTTTTTATTTTAGGGCACATTCACACCAGAAACATGCGTGTGTTTCATGCATTTCCATATATGAGTTTACGTGTGATTGCGTTTTTTTCTTAGAGTTTTTGTCAAGGGGGTGGACAGGTCTTCCAAAGAGCCAAACTTGTTTTTTGCTCCCAGAGTCGCGTTTACGTGCAATAAAAGCGTTTATACACATTTGCATTGCAAAAAAGCAGCTTACTATATTTTTTGCACTGCAATGTAATTAAATGGGGTGAACTATACTCATTACCTAACATTGATTTTGCGCTGTCGGTGCAGTGGGAATGCATTTAAAAACTCATCCCACTGCATCTGGTATGAATGGGTACTAATGCTGCTTTCCCGTCATGCTCTATTGTATCTGACCAGCTCAGGGTCCAACTCTGTGGAATATTTAGACACCCATCACAACTGCTCCAATAGAAAAGTTGTAGTAAAGCTGGCCATGGCGGCTAAATGAGAGAAATCAGTTCCTTCATCCAAGCTAAGCTGCATTGATGGACGAATCTGCTGTGTTACTATGATATTCTTGCAGCCAGCACCTGCAGGTGTCAAAGTACCCAAACATTGCCTGCATCTGATTGGATGCAGGTGCTGTTTGACCAAGAACTTTCTGCCTGGCTCCTTCAACAAAAGTGGATTGAAAATTACTTTTGTCCAGCCTGGTGGTGCCAACAGTGCCACCCACCAAAATACTTTCCTGCTGAATCGGCTTAAATTTGATGTGTTTATGCCCAGTTTAAAGGGGAAGTCCACACCACCACTAATATCGCTACATCTACAGGCATCCACAATCTAAGATTAACCTATCTAGCCCTGTAAAGAAGAAATTGGTATACATCCCTTTTCTGAAGCCGATCCGGGCCCACGCTGAGCTGTCAGTGGCAGCCGACAACAGAAGCCCCGTAGTAACTCTATGGGTGACGTCACTTTATATTCAATTCACAGCAGTTGTTGGCTGTCTCCTCTGTAGAGCTTCCTCTGCTGGAGACCAGACTGGATCAGCTTTAAAAAAGGTATGTATACTGATTTATTCTATCCAGGGCTAGACAGGTTAGTCTTAGATCGTGGATGCCTGTAGATATAGCGATTTTAGTGTTAGGGTGGACTTCCCCTTTAGGACTTTGAAAATAGGAGTTGTTAGTATATTAGTATATTTTCTCTCTGATGACATATTTATTCCTGGGACTTTAATTTAGCTGGAATGTGCCTACCAATTAGCACACATGATTACATTTACAACAGATAACATCTGAGAATGTGCAAACAAATTGCAAGCTTTCTGACTTTGACTGTCTGCTGCTGTATTCCCTGCACATACACCACCCACTTTGATTATACAAAAGATAAGCATTGGAACATATTTTTCCTCCATGTACAGGAACCTTCAATTTTTTTTTTTTTTTTGCAATTTAAGATTGAGAATTCGCTTGTTTGTGGAATAAAACATAGCGTTAGCTACATCCATAGTAGATACACCTTAGCAAGGCCAATAGTGCTGCTTTCTTCCATTAGCTATGTGTCCTCATGAGCACTAGTATAGTTTTTCCACTTAAGAAATTCTATATACAAAAGAAAGAGAGATTGCCATATGCACCATATAGCATCATGTACATTACCATATTCACATTCCTCTTTGTTACTGAAGAATTGTGGGAGCTTTTTACTTCTTCCTATCTCTTTTATAAATAAAAATATGAATATATTTGTTATACAGAGCCTGGTTATAAAAGGCAGATCTCTGTTTAACTTTGTAAGGGCTATTATATGCTACTAAAACTTTTTTTGCTGTCAATAGGCACCCGACGCGGTACAGAAGACTTTATTGGGTGCCCATTCCTCAGCGTGCAAAGTGTTCTTTTTTTGTCCCTAAGACTTTTTTTTTTAAACTTTTTTTTTTTTCAAGACATGTTCAAAATGTTAAGATACATCTATATCTCTGTGTAGATAAAACGTACTTGTGTTCATTTTAAGTATAGAAAAATAGATTTTGTATAAAATATTTTGGAGTCTGTTTTTTTTTTTTTTTCTTTATAACAAAATATCTGATAGAGCACAGTTGTAGATTTTAATGATTTATTATTTGCTTCTTTGTTCATCCTGCCTAATAATAAAAAAATGACAGTGAAGTTCAATGTTCTTCCCACTAGTCTGTGGGTGGGGCATATTGTGTTTTCACCGCACAGATCCTTCACTAGTTAAAGCCTTTATTGTTAAATTGTCTACCTGATGTTTAAACTAAGGGTCTACTTTTATGCTTGCATGCAATTATATCAAAGTACTCTAGGAGTTGTTGTGCTACCCTCAACATCATTGTTTCACTTACAATTAAACTTTGCTTTAGTAACTCAAATCATAAGAAAGTAAAAACCTGATTCCACAGATATTAGTACAGGAATATCCTGCAATATTGTGGTTGCACATAAGAGAATTGCATGCTACTGTGCAATCATCTAGAAATATAACACAAAACCCTTTTGATGCAAATTAAATATTAAATCATCATTCCCAAACAAGACCTTCAGAAACTCAAAAAATAAAGGAAAGCTCCATGCAGGACAAAACAAAACAGTATTATTTTATCAGAATATGGACACCAACTATTTTTATTAGTTACTAATACAATAGGTCGCGCTGAGTGATAAAAAAACAACAAATAAATGTCCAACAAAATGAATGTCCCAAATTGTGAACGTGAATAAGTGAATAATGTCGAAAAATAATGTTGAGAATCTTGAACAGCCTCCAAAGTCTCTTAGGAAATGTGCTTACCAGAAGGGCAATTAAAATCTGCGAGATTCATATGCTGAGGTAAATTCACATGCCAAGGAGATCACATGGAGTTCGTGCGTTGGATACTCAATGTATATTGCCATATATCACATAAAAAAGAAAAAACACTCCATAGCGTGATACCGTACAGGAAAATAAATTGTAGTGATCAAATTATATTCCACCACATAATGTGTGAGTATCCTTCACCAATTGTGAGGCTGCTTACCAAAAGATAAACATAAACGTGTGTTTCTATCCCAGTGATAGGAAAGGAGGAGAAACCACCACCAAACGTAGAGCCTCTTACCAGATTAAAGTAAAAATCAGCAGAATTCAGATAGGTCCAAATACACCAAATGCCAGCGAGACACCCAAAGACACCTTAAGCCTCTTACCAGACCACAGATATAATGCACAATGTAGCCACTTGATGCACTCCCCCAACGTGTAGATAGGTAGCCTCAGGGACCCAATGACACCAATGGATAAGCCACTGTAGGTTCTCAGTAACCAGGGTAAGCCAGCAGACCAGCCCAAACAAAGAGAAAGGTGCCAATAGTGTAAAATCTTCTAACACATTTTATTAATAAAAGGAAATACACTTATAAGCAAGTGGTAAAATAATCGCAAAGGGATGTGAAGCCGCCGGCCGGATGGCAAGGCACATCCGCTCCCTCAATACGCTTCCGGGGATGACGTCAGCACGCCGTGACCTAACGGCGTTTCGTCCAAGGAGACGTTATCCGCTCCCTCAATAAGCTTCCGGGGATGACATCAGCACACCGTGACCTAACGGCGTTTCGTCCAAGGAGACGTTATCAAACCACCTTTGATAACGTCTCCTTGGACGAAACGCCGTTAGGTCACGGCGTGCTGACGTCATCCCCGGAAGCGTATTGAGGGAGCGGATGCGCCTTGCCGTCCGGCCGGCGGCTTCACATCCCTTTGCGATTATTTTACCACTTGCTTGTAAGTGTATTTCCTTTTATTAATAAAATGTGTTAGAAGATTTTACACTATTGGTGCCTTTCTCTTTGTTTGGGCTGGTCTGCTGGCTTACCCTGGTTACTGAGAACCTACAGTGGCTTATCCATCGGTGTCATTGGGTCCTTGAGGCTACCTATCTACACGTTGGGGGAGTGCATCAAGTGACTACATTGTGCATTATATCTGTGGTCTGGTAAGAGGCTTAAGGTGTCTTTGGGTGTCTCGCTGTCATTTGGTGTATTTGGACCTATCTGAATTCTGCTGCTTTTTACTTTAATCTGGTAAGAGGCTCTACGTTTGGTGGTGGGTTCTCCTCCTTTCCTACCACTGGGATAGAAACACACGTTTATGTTTATCTTTTGGTAAGCAGCCTCACAATTGGTGAAGGATACTCACACATTATGTGGTGGAATATAATTTGATCACTACAATTTATTTTCCTGTACGGTATCACGCTATGGAGTGTTTTTTCTTTTTTATGTGATATATGGCAATATACATCGAGTATCCAACGCATGAACTCCATGTGATCTCCTTGGCATGTGAATTTACCTCAGCATATGAATCTCGCAGAGACTTTGGAGGCTGTTCAAGATTCTCAACATTATTTTTCGACATTATTCACTTATTCACGTTCACAATTTGGGACATTCATTTTGTTGGACATTTATTTGTTGTTTTTTATCACTCAGCGCGACTTATTGTATTAGTATTGTTTAAGGGTGTGGTCACACTTGAAGTCGCTGCTTTTCAATTTTCTGCCACCTTAGCGCGGTTATCACCTTCTCTCTATATTTGTATTAGTTGTCTATATTGATGCCTACACCTTCTGAAAATGCGACTTGCCAAGCGGTCCTTTTAATCCAATGGTTTCAATACTTTCTGAGTCACTTACCTGTAACAAGTATCTGAAGAAGCCATTTTTGACCAGTGCTCCATGAAACCCTAAGGTTCCTCCAGAGGTTGCTAGGGGTTCCTTGACCTGTGGCTGATTGGTCTCCCGTTTGATGATGCATTCATAGTTTCAGGGCCAATGCCATTTTGCAGAGGCAGCATCATGACAACATTGTTTTATTTTTTCGCTGTTCTTAAAGTGTTACTAAACCCACAACAGTAAAATCAGTCTGTATATGCAGTGAAGTATGCTTGTTATACTCACTTTGGATCCTAAGGGGTTAATCCTGCACCTTGTGTAAAAAGGCTGTTCGATTCTGTCTTCTCTGATCCTCCCCATCTTTTAATGTCCCCAATCTTTCTACTGATAAAACAGAGCCTTTGGGGCACTCTGCACATGCTCAGTTTGGTATGTATTGCTAGAGAGTTTGTTTTTTTGTGTGAGGGTGTATGTGAACAGCACAGGGCCAATCAGCACTGTCCAGACAGAGGGTAAGGGGTCCTGCAGCCTCATAGGACAGTCAAAAGAGAATGAAAACTCCTCCTACAAGCTTTAACCAGACACTGATAGAAGTCACAAGACTGCTCAAACTGCTGATGGGAAAAGGTTATAAGCAGTTTATATTTACTTAAATAATTGCATTTCCATGTTCTGTACATTGTGGCAGACCAGATATAGTGAATTCAGGGTCCTGGGTTTAGTAACACTTTACGAGTGGCATTCTGACCACCACTGTAAGATTTAGCATTTTTCCTAGTCCCATTGAACCCTAAATAATTGGTTTGACTAAGGGCTCCCTGAGACCATAAAATTATTTTAGGGGTTCCTCTGGGCTAAACATTTTCAGGTTAGCCAATGGCAGCCTTCATATTTTAGTGCATGTTTCCTTTTAGAGGAAACATTATCCAGAATGTTGAATAAGCTATACACACAGTTTAACTATATCTATGGCATGTAAACTGTTTTACCTGTCAAAATTCTTGTAACGCTGTTCATTCTTTTCTTGTGGTGCACACACCTTTACTACACTATTCTTGCCAGAAGGTAACTCCACTGCTCAGAACTTGAAAGTCCCCTTTCACCTCCATATCTCAACCTTGCTAACCTGATTAAACATGAGCATCACCCCACTGGTTAGATACTTCCTGTGCTCTGCCACATTACCCCACAGTGCCTGAAACATATCAGGTTATCATTATTGTTCAAGGCAATAGAGCCTGCCTTAGATCGCACTGATGGTACATATCCTTAAAGCCAAATTGAAGCTATGTATTTTTAAGTATTATACAGTTGGGCTGCAGAACACGTAAAGAATATGTGTACTAGAATAGGTGCATCCGAGCTACTACCTCCTGTGTAATGCCTGGTTAGCCTCAAGAACACGGCACCCAGCCTGGGAAGTCTCTGCAAACCTCCATGTACAATCCGTGCAAAAAGGGAGAAAGGCTGGTGCCATGGAAGATGGCTAAAACATTGTTTCACTATTGCAGGTGAGCCACACGTTTAGGCCATCAGGCCTTACTCATGACAATGATTAAGGTCTGATGGCCGAAACACGTTGGCTTTTTTGACTGTTGTTCACCTGCATTAAACAATGTTGTAGCCGACTTCCATGGCACCAGCCTTTCTCCCTTTATAAAGAAAATGTGTGTTTTTTTAAATGTGTAAAAAGTGTTTTACTACTACATGAAGCTATCCTGGGTGGGCAGCACATTTGAGATCCTGACTACTATTCTCACATAGAGCACATTGGTCTGGATCCCCAGTGATCTGTCTTGCCCCATGGAAAGTACTCTAATCAAAATCCTCATACTTCTTGAGCAGTGTTGTTAATTGAAACTACATGTAGGAAGCATGCTGGATAAATGGAGACCCAGACTACAGCTCTCTATATGGGAGCTGCAGTCAAGATCTCCAGTACGCTGTTGGCACAGGAAAGCTTTTCATAGCACTTTTAACACAATAAAAAAAAAAAAAACATATTCTTTACTTGTTATGTAGCCGGGCACAGCATCAAATGGGTTTTAAGATTGTTTTATGGTGAAGGATTATGGGAAGTGAATATAAGCTTCAGGTAATAAAGTTCTATGAGTACACTAAATGATTTTTATATGAAAACCTAACTTGACTAAAGGGTACGTTTTATATTTTCCCTGGATATCTGCCTAAAAAATAAGTCTACTGCAATTGTCTACACTTTAATGAAAAGCAGAATATGAGAATTTAAACTCGCTAGCTGCAGTCACAAATCACACAGACAAGATGATGTCAATAAAGTTGCAGTTGCAACCCAAAAATGTTATGGAACCTCACAGTATTCTGCTAACCAGTGCATCCAAAAACAAAAATGCAGACACAGGTAAATATGCGTTCCTCTATATTTATTACTGAATTTTGTGTTTTGTCTGGGGTTCTCTTTTAAAGTACTGTGAACCACTGTATGAATCTAATTCTTTAACTTTGAAAATTTACTTTAATAGTTGTAGTATGGACTTTTAGTTTTAATCAGCAACATTGCTAAATTTGCAAAAGGGAAAATCTAATTGCAGGTTTTTAACTTGTGTGACTCCATTTTGCTACTGTAATTTTGAATACACTATTTAATGTTATAGAATTGACTACATTTTTGAAACTCTGACAACAAAAAGGTTAAAAATGTCTAGAACATTTCCAAATTAACTGCTGCTTTAACTGATGTTAACAGTCTTTATCTTTACCATGCAACTCAGCCAGGTTGACTTCAAAGCAGCATTGCCATTTGTTTGTTGTAATCAATCACATTAAAAGCCTTTTACCTTCAACATACTGTTTCCTTTTCTTTCTTTACAAAACTATACTGATATCCCACTGACAGGCTTATAGAACCAATAGGAAAAGTCATCTTGTTTTCAAGCCAAAATCCGTTTAACTTGCTTGAAGTTGAGTGTGTCTGTGTAAGTTCTCATTTATTCAGGTCATGGTATTGCTAGTAGTACTTTATTTAATTCCAACTGGACTTGTTCTGTACTGGTTAAGATGTCTTGCAGCCTACCCAGGCCACTGGGCTTTTGGTTTTAAATGAGTGTCATAAACCTACACCAGCATATACAGTATATCAACACATGTAGCAGACTCACCTTATTCCAATCACCATGGAATGTCAAGTCAGATGCTGACTGTCCATGAACAGGACGGGGGGGGGGGGGTGAAATGTATTTATAGTATCAGTAAATGCAGAACTTTTGTTATATAATGTTCGACAAAATGGAGAGGAATTATAACAGTCCTAAAATTTCCACTCGCCTGCTCGTATTAGGTGAGTGGAAATAAGCTGAGGGCAAGTGTGAAACGGCATCAGAAGGGGTTGGCCGATTCTCCTCCCAGCCTCTGCCCCCTGTTAATTTCTTAGTAGGACCTGGCATACAGCGGGAGTCGGCAAAGAACTAGATGAGGTGGTGGCGGGCAGAGGGGTTGCCAAAATTTTCTTTTCATATTAACAAGCTGGTGCTTGGTTGCTCAGACCGCCTAGCAGCCAATCATTAGAACACAAGTCAATTTTTATTGCTGTCTGTGCCCCCATTAGGGAGATTCACCCTCTCTAATGGTCCTGTTTACTATTACCATTGAAAGTGAAAGTAAAAGAAAATCCCAAATTTTGGGTTGTCCCTAAAAAAAGCGTGGAAATCTTCCAATGGGGACACTAGTTCTTGTGGCCTGGGGGGCCTCAAGGAATTCCCTTTATTTGCAGGGATTTCCTCTCACTTCCTGTTTGGCTATGAATGGAAGCCCTGCATTGTTTCCCCTTAATGCCACACTTTCATTTAGAGAAAGTCTCTTATGTGTGATTGTAAAGATGAAAAAAATGCTCTAAGTTTATTAAAGCTTTAAGCAGCTACACCTAATATTTTGTTTACCTATTGATGTAAAGCACTTATTCTCCTTTTATGTTCACATTGCTTTATGTTTATATTGTTGTTATTAATATAAAGTTGTTAATATTTATTTTTGTAACTTAATTCTGCATAAAACATTTAATAGTGTAATTTCATGAGATTATTTAAGAGGACATGTTTAGGGGTGGATTTAGGGGTGGGGCAGGGGCAACTGGTGGCGAGTAATTCTTAAGGCCTTGCTCGTAGCTCAGGACTTAACATTTTGAGCCCTGAATTATAACATGTCAGGTTTTTGCTTTCTGTGTTCTTGTTAGGGAGAATCACCCTCTCTATTTGTCACATTTACAGTACCATTATCATCAAGAGTTTTAGGTTGTCCCCAGAAAAGTAATAGAGTGGAAATCTTCTTTCAGTGGGGACACTAATTCTGGTGACCCTGTTGACAACCAGGGATTCCCTCACTTTGGAGGGATATCCCCTAATTTCCTGTTTTGGTTATGGGGTGGGAAGTGAAGGGAAATTTAACCAATGGGACACAGATGGCAAAAAAAAAAAAAAACTTGGCAGGGGTTATAACTCTCCCTTATTCTATCCAAAACTAAAAAGTAAGTGTTGCCTTTAGTTCTACTTTGTTGGTATCTACAAGGGTGGCAATATTTCTATTTACATGGCTGAAGCTGTGAATTGTCAAATCACTGGCATTTAATGTGGAAGACAGGCAATGTCAAAAGCCACCCCTGCTCCTTGTAGAAATGGGTGTTCCAGTTCAAAATAAATGGCCTCTGTCTAGCATTCAAAGACAATGAGGTGCACATTTTGGACAGAGAGAACAACTGGTTAGGAAGAGGCATAAAGAGACCATTTACGTCAAACAGGGGTGGTGGCCTTTGACACCATTTGTCTGCCACACATAATGCCATTTTAACATCTCTATATCTGACAACAATTCACACCTTTAACCATGCAAATCGACGGTTTAATACCTATGGAGACTTCCTGTTACCAAGAGATGGGATTATGAAAATAGAACAGGGTGTTCAACAACTTTCATCCTATTCTTGGACAATAAGTATCTGCCTTGAAACTTTCCATGGTGATTTGCTAAAAGAGTTCTTCCACTTGTGCAGAAATAAATACCAGGGCATATTCCTGTCATTCATTAGCACTAAAGAAATTGCTTAGATAGGCTACAAAACATCTTTAAAATTAGTCCAGCTGAATGTGATAAATTACCAAAAGAGAAAAATCTCAGATAGCAATGAAAATAGAACAGGAGTTCTTATACTTAAGAACTCCACTACTTTGAAGTTCTGTTTTTATTGCTGTATAAAGCTGTACTGGAGAGAGTAAGAAGTCACCCTTATATCCTGCCTTGGTGACCAGAGTTACTGGGACAGCAGAACATTTCACCATTCTACCCAAGTAAAAACATGTTAATCTCTAAAATGTATACCTAATCAAAACTGATTTGTTTAGTTTTAGATAGATTGGGGAAGGGTAAAAAGTCCTCTCAATTATTTATTTTATGTTTTCAGTATGTGCCCATATGGGAGACTCCCTCTCGCTTCCTGTCCCAGAATCACAACAGCCTCTAAAGGGAAGAATCCCCATTACACAGTTGCCATTGGAACAGGTGTCCCCACTAGAAATTTCCTTTACCTCTTGTTCTATGGAGACCCTTGGTTTTTACATTTCTAGTAACTTTCTGTCCTGGTGACAACGATCATCCGGGCAAATATAAAAGGTGAATTTCCACAGCATGGACATAAACCACACAATAAATACATTTTTTATACAAAACGAAAGAAAACATTTTAGGAATAGATATATTTTTAGGCATTGGGACACATAAACAAGTCAGATGTCTCCACTTATTTCCCAACTTGCACAAGAAAAGAAACTAGTAGAAAAAAATGCAAAACTGGGATACATAGTGGTTGCAATTTGACAGCTGCTAGTTAACAAATGTAAATGCAGTGTGAGGGATTAGCCCGGCAAATGAATGTGATCCCCTGCATGAGCCCACAGCATGTTACATGGAAACAGCCAACAGCAGAAGACATTCAATTAATTTACAGAGCCGTTTTACAATATGTACAGGCTACATGCTACATTAACAACTGACTGAAACACTGGGCCCTGACTTACCATCCTGGAGCAACCTACTGCTGCCCAGGCATCTGTCAGCAAAAGAAGAAAAATAATCCTAGCTACACAGGCTTGGTCTCACCACACACGTAGTTTTCCTGCTCCCCAGTAGGGATGACCTTGGGCATCCTCCGAACTCATATCTATCCAAGCATCAAATTTGCATGATTTTTTTACTCCAATCAGCTGCGGATCAGGCCATTCACTTCCCTGTAGGACATGTAAACAAAGGGCCAGGATGCTGGTGAAGTCAATGCCCTTTTAAAGACACATTTCCAAATTTAGCCAATGACATTGACTAAGTATGGGTATGTGTTCATATAAGGGCACTGATATCACCAGCATCTTGCCCCTTTGTTTATGTGTGCTGCTGGGTGGGGAACAACCCCGCCCCCAGCTTATTAGGATAAAAAAAAACGCAATTTTGATCTTTGGATAGAGATGAGTTCTGAGGATGTCCAAGCTCATCTCCAATCTTCACAGATGCACAGACAACTGGTTCAAGGGTGAGGCATCATCTCTAAGCAAGCTGGGTAGTAAATAGTAGTAAATGCATCTCTATTTAATAAATAAGGTGTCAGTCTTTTATTGCACTATGGAGAGGTGTATTCTTTCTTTGTACACATGGTTACCCGTATCTTAAATCTTGGTTGGCATGTTCAGTGGCGGACTCTGGAAAATTGGGGAGCCTTTGAGTCGTAGAGTGACAGCCTTTGAGTGACGATACATGTGGTACACGACTTCTCTCGAGAAATGGGGTCATGTTCATTTGGTAAGCAGATATTTTATCACACACATTGTGATTGTGGCTATTGGTGTTTAATTAATTTAAGGGAACACCTCTGGACATAACCAGTGGTTTTTCCTAGACTTATTACAAGTAATTCATATGGTAGAGATGCCTTTCAACGCTTGCAGGGAAGGGAATTCAAGTTCCAGGCATCACTAAATGGTGGACCGCGGTCCGGATCTGGACCAAGCCACTGTTCCATCCGGACCTGCGCTCAGGCCATTTAGAAGCTGCTTCTTTCCCCCAGCCTCTGCTGCTATTATACAGAAGAGTGGAGAGCAGTGCATTGGGTTGGGTGTTTGATGTGAAGGGGCAGAGCACACTACTATTGTGGGGATTTTGTGATGTCAGAGGCGGCAGTGCCGTAAGGGAGGGGGGGGGATGTGAAGGGGGGAAGTGTTGTGGGTGGGATGAGAAGGGGGCACAGTTCTTCTGGAGGAGTGATGTGAATGGGGCAGAGGACAGTACTGTGGGGGAGGGATGTGAACAGGGCAGAGGACAGTACTGATAATTTGGAGTGATAATTTAAAGGGGGGTTGAGGACTGCTATGCTATGAATAAAGGGGGTATGTGATGTGAAGGGGGTTCAGTACACTATTGTAAAGGGGGGGGGGTGGGGGTGATGTGCAGGGGGCCTGAGAACACTACTATGAAGGGGAAACTGATGTGAAGTAGGGGACTGTGATATGTGGGGGAACTGGTGTAAGTGATTTTGATATAGGGGGAGAGGGCAGAAAAAAATTGTGGTTCAGACCTCTGCTGAAAGAAACTTTTACTGGTCAGGACCTATCAAGGCAGCCTTCCCAATACTTTTGACAATATAGTGTATTTCCAATCCAGAACCCTCTCTCCCTAGCATATTTATGATACATATGTATACATATATACGATAAATAAAAGCACTCTACTTAACCATCACAAACCTCTATGGAACAACTATTTTCCCTTTATTTGGTGCAAGGAAAAAAATGTCATATCTTGGAGCATCAATACCCAAAAACCCCCACAACTTATACAAGGTTAATATCTCTCCTTTGTTACCCTCCATAAAAGCATCTCTCGCTGCTTGTAAACACTTTAAAGTGGTAGTAAACCCAAAAGCAAACATTTATTATACTGCAGTTTACCAATTCTTATATGATGGCTGCATTCATTTTCTTTTTTTGGCTTTCTTTTTCTATTTTCATCTGATAATCCAGACAGCAAGTCTGATGTTTTTCAAAAGAACAAGCTGTCTAGAACACATATCAGTTACAGAATCAAGGCAATCCATTTACTACTGACACGGGTGCTTACAATGATCAGCTTTCAGTTATTTATATAAACCCTTTATCCAAAAAGAAAAAAAAAAAAAAGAATGGTTTGCTTTAATTGCTTATAAAGTATTAGCTGAAGTTTGGCTTCAATTTGTGTGTGTGTTTAGGTTTGCTAGTGCATCTAACACTACCCTCCCCCCAGACTGAAAATGCTGCTGTCCAAAGGCGCCTTCTGTGCTCCTTCGTCCAGAGTTGGGGCACACTAGTACAGGAGGGGTGTTACTGCCCAGATCACCAGGTGAAAACAGAGGGGGAAAAGCCTAAAAAAGAAATATAAGGCAGCCACCACATCTAATAATTGGTAAGCTATAATATATAACATTTATGGTTTTGGGCAGTGGTGGGATTCAAAAATTTTAGTAACCAGTTCCGACTTTCCCAGCAGAATGACCAGCGTGCCCCCTTTTAATGCAGAATGACCAGCGTGCCCCCTTTCAATGCACAGTGACCAGCGTTCCCCCTTTCAATGCAGAGAGACCAGCGTTCCCCCTTTTAATGCACAGAGACCAGCGTGCCCCCTTTCAATGCACAGTGACCAGCGTGCCCCCTTTCAATGCAGAGAGACCAGCGTGCCCCCTTTCAATGCAGAGAGACCAGCGTGCCCCCTTTCAATGCAGTGACCAGTGTACATGCCCCCTTTAATGCACAGTGACCAGCGTGCCCCCCTTTCAATGCAGAGAGACCAGCGTGCCCCCCTTTCAATGCACAGTGACCAGCGTGCCCCCTTTCAATGCAGTGACCAGTGTACATGCCCCCTTTAATGCACAGTGACCAGCGTGCCCCCCTTTCAATGCAGAGAGACCAGCGTGCCCCCCTTTCAATGCACAGTGACCACAGAATTGCCCCCAATCATTGCAGAGTGCCAGCCACAGCATTGCCCCCAATCATTGCAGAGTGCCAGCCACAGCATTGCCCCCAATTGCAGAGTGCCAGCCACAGCATTGCCCCCAATTGCAGAGCGCCAGTCACAGCATTGCCCCCAATGATTGCAGAGTGCCAGCCACAACATTGCCCCCAATTGCAGAGCGCCAGCCACAGCATTGCCCCCAATGATTGCAGAGTGCCAGCCACAACATTGCCCCCAATTGCAGAGCGCCAGCCACAACATTGCCCCCAATTACAGAGCGCCAGCCACAGCATTGCCCCCAATGATTGCAGAGTGCCAGCCACAACATTGCTCCCAATTGCAGAGCGCCAGCCACATTGCCCCCCAATTGCAGAGCGCCAGCCACAGCATTGCCCCCAATGATTGCAGAGCGCCAGCCACAGCATTGCCCCAATTGCAGAGCGCCAGCCACAGCATTGCCCCAATTGCAGAGCGCCAGCCACAGCATTGCCCCCAATGATTGCAGAGTGCCAGCCACAACATTGCCCCCAATTGCAGAGCGCCAGCCACATTGCCCCCAATTGCAGAGCGCCAGCCACAACATTGCCCCAATTGCAGAGCGCCAGCCACAGCATTGCCCCCAATTGCAGAGTGCCAGCCACAACATTGCCCCCAATTGCAGAGCGCCAGCCACATTGCCCCCAATTGCAGAGCGCCAGCCACAACATTGCCCCAATTGCAGAGCGCCAGCCACAACATTGCCCCCAATTGCAGAGCGCCAGCCACATTGCCCCCAATTGCAGAGCGCCAACCACAGCATTGCCCCCAATTGCAGAGCGCCAGCCACAGCATTGCCCCCAATTGCAGAGCGCCAGCCACAACATTGCCCCCAATTGCAGAGTGCCAGCCACAGCATTGCCCCCAATTGCAGAGTGCCAGCCACAGCATTGCCCCCAATTGCAGAGTGCCAGCCACAACATTGCCCCCAATTGCAGAGTGCCAGCCACAGCATTGCCCCCAATTGCAGAGCGCCAGCCACATTGCCCCCCAATTGCAGAGCGCCAGCCACAGCATTGCCCCCAATTGCAGAGTGCCAGCCACAGCATTGCCCCCAATTGCAGAGCGCCAGCCACAACATTGCCCCCAATTGCAGAGCGCCAGCCACAGCATTGCCCCCAATTGCAGAGTGCCAGCCACAGCATTGCCCCCAATTGCAGAGCGCCAGCCACATTGCCCCCCAATTGCAGAGCGCCAGCCACAGCATTGCCCCCAATGATTGCAGAGTGCCAGCGATCCCCGCGAGACCCATGCACTTACCTCACGGACGGTCTCGCAGTCGGCTCCCCGCGTCTCCGAGTCCTCCCGCGGCGCCTCCTCCTCGTCCAATGGCACGGTGTTTGCCTTTCGGCCAATCAGGAAGCGGGAGGACCCGCTCCCTGATTGGCCAGGAGGAGGATCATGTGACAATAGCGAATTCTCATTCGCTATTGTCACAGAATGGGCGGGTCGGGTGCACTGCTCCGCCCCCCGGCCGCCACGTCTGCCCGAGCGCGGGACATTCAATTGTCCTGCGCGTCCTCAGACGCGTAGAGGGATTCAGCCGGTTCTGCGAACTTGCAGAAAGTTAGCCACCGGTTCTATGGAACCGGTGCGAACCGGCTGAATCCCACCACTGGTTTTGGGTTTATTATCGCTTTAACATTTCCTACATAGGGCGTGTTAGATTTCACTCATTGCCGTACAGCCAATCATCCGAGATGTTTCGTCCAACATGTGACACAAGTTCTGTATCTGTTCTGTTCTCTTCTGTAACACAGCCGCCGCAAAAGGTTGTTGACAAAGTTAAGACTATGCTGCAACCAGAGAATGCTGGCAACTAGGGCTGCTGAATATAATCGCCGAATCGATGCATCGCGTTGCGACCCTTCGCGATTCTGCATCGGTTCAGGGTGACTGCAAAATCGATTACTTAATGACGTAATTTCCGGGGGCGGGGTCAGTATAGATTGTCATGGCGGCGCTGGCGCATGATGATAGTGGCGGCGGCGGCCGGGCCTCGCGGGAGAGGAGAGCGGAGCTATCAGTGCTCTGGCCCCAGGAAGGTTTGGGACGGTCGTGGCCTTCCAAGCCGGAGATGTGACGGCGGAAGATGACAAGAACCGGGAGAGCGGCAGAGCCAGGTGAGGGGGCGGATAGGGGAAGCACACTGAGGGAGAGGATCTCATATGCTACTCGTTGTGTGGGTGGGCCGGGGATGCGGCCAGCTTTTGAGATATCACCCGCCTGAACCTCCTGCTGCCCGCTCACGCACCTGCCTGCCCGCCTATCTGGCCACTCGCCTGCCTGTCTGCCCATCCGGCCACCCGCCTGCCCGGCCACCCACCTGTCTGCCCGCCTGCCCGGCCACCCGCCGGCACTCGGAGAGAGCAGCCGACCAGGAGCATGTGATGTGTGTGAGCCTGCGAGGTAAGCTCAGCTTTTCCCTTATTGCCAGTGTGTTCCCTGATGCAGGTGGGGGATGGGGGAGTCAGTGTCAGTTCCCCCGCATCCCCCACCTTGCACTGTCCGACTCCGCAGTGACATTTTAACCCACCTTCCCCCCTTCTGCATTTGTGGTAATGTAGTATTATTACTCCCTCCCCCCACATTAGGGGGTCATGGAAGGGGTTAATTTTCAATGCCACTAACCACCAATGTGGGAGAGGGGGTTAATAATACTGACACCTGTGCTGGGGGTTATTAATGCAGCATCTGACACTAATGCTGGGGGGTCTTTAATGCTTCCACTGACACTAATTCTGTGAGAGTGGTGGCGAACCCTGACAGCAGGACATCGCCTCCTCTGTCACCCTCTTCTCGGAGTCTGGCAAAGAACAGGCCCAGGACGGCCTCCCCACACAGACCTCCACAGTTCCCAGGTATGCTTGCTTCTCAGCCCCCCCCCCCTGCCATGATGCCTGCCTCCCAGGGTGTAATGGATCCCTTTGCAGCATTTCCATCAGGGGATCAGCCTGTCTCTGTGTCTCTCATCAAGGACATGCTATATACCCTAAAATCCTCCATGCACGCGGACATGATGTCCTGCATGCATCAATTCAAATCAGAATTACAGTCCCTGGGCTCAAGGGTGGATTGTGTGGACCCTGGGCCCTGGTAAGGAGGAATGCTGTGCTCTGTAGTCCCCCTAGTTGTAGTACAGTAGGCCCTGGTAAGGAGGAATGCTGGGCTCTGTAGCTCTGTACAGAACCCAGCATTCCTCCTTACCAGAGCCTGTTATACTACAACTAGGGGGACTACAGAGCCCAGCATTCCTCCTTACCAGAGCCTGCTATACTACAACTAGGGGGACTACAGAGCCCAGCATTCCTCCTTACCAGGGCCTACGGTACTACAACTAGCATCAGGTAACTCTTCTAACCTGATGTGGCCTGCTCTAAAGGGAGATCTATGAGGGGACCTGCTCTACTAAAGGGGGATCTATGGGGGGACCTGCTCTACTAAAAGGGGATCTCTGGGGATGCTGGCCTGCTCTAAAGGGGGATCTATGGTGACCCTGCACTAAAGGGGATCTATTCCATAGATCCCCCTTTAGAGCAGGGTCCCCATAGATCCCCCTTTAGAGCTCAGTTCCCCTGGATCCACTTTAGGGCAGGCCCAGGCTCCCCATAGATCTCCTTTAGAGCAGGGTCCCCATAGATCCCCCTTTAGAGAAGGGTCCCCATAGTTCCCCCTTTAGAGAAGGGTCCCCATAGATCCCCCTTTAGAAAATGGTCCCCATAGTAATCGTGATGCATCGTGATGCATCGCGGAATCGAATCGTATCGAATCGCGACCCTAATAATCTTACTCGCATCGAATCGTGAGATAAGTGAAGATGCGCAGCCCTACTGGCAACTCACTCTCATTCACGACAGACTGCTGGTCAGGACAAACAGAATCACTAATGAGTCTTACATGCCACTACATTGACAGCGGATGGACAAGAAGGCATTTGGTGTTGAATACAAAAGTGATGCAAGGATCCCACACTGGGGAGTACATTAAAGAAAAGTTTCTAGGCATGCTAGAAGAATGGGGAATCAACAAAGACCGAGTGATGCTTGTGCTGTGAGACAGTGGAGCGAACATGGTTAAAGGTATTAGACTTGCTGAAGTGTCAGACCTCAGTTGCATGGCACACACCCTCCAACTGGTGCTAAATGATGGTCTGTCACACCAGAAAGCTTTGCTGGACATTATTATCATGCTGAAGAAGTGTGCAGGCCATTTCCACCATTCTGTTCTTGCCAAGTAGCTACTGAGGTGCATTCAGGAAGACCTTGGCCTACCCAAAAACAACCTGATACAGGCTGTTCCAACACAATGGAACTCAACGCTATACATGTTACAGAGGATGCTGGAGCAGAAGCAAGCTCTCACCATATATTCTGATGAATATGGACTTGGAGGACATTCTTGCCCTACTGCAGATCAGTGGGACATAGTAGCCAACATAATAGAGACGCTTGTACCCATTGAGGAAGTGACACTGGAGGTGAGTCATTACGACTCATCTGTTTCCTCTGTGATCCCATGTGTGAGAGTCCTGAAGATGCTTCTTCAACAGAATGAAGGACCCAACACATGTGGCATCAAAGCATGTAGGCAGGCCATGAGGGACAGTCTCGCGAAAAGGTTTGAGAAGCATGAGGAGAATAAAACTGTTGTGCTTGCATGTCTTTTGGATCGTCGATACAAGAACAATCCTTTCTCTTCTGATGATGTATTGGCCAAGGCAAAGCAATGACTGACAGAAGATATTCAACAGCAGGTGCAGGAGGTTCCTCCTGACAAAAAGAAATGTCAAGGACAAGAAGAGAAGGTTTCTGATGTGGAAGAGCAGGATGGAGGAGCATAATGTCCCAAAAGACAACGCACAGAAGAGACAATTCATCGTGGTCAAATAGATGCAATGTTCAGCACTTTATTGGGGCCTCATGCAGAGGATTCATCAGAATCGGCAATAATGAGCCTGGATGATGAACTTCATGTCTATTTGAAGGAACCAGTAGTTGACAGAAGAAGTGATCCTCTTCAGTGGTGGAAAGAAAATGAGGCACGCTACAGCTACAAAAGACTTGCTTCTCATGCTAGAAGATACCGTTCTGCTCCTCCTTCCTCAGTACCAAGTGAGCGTGTTTTTTGGGGAAGTGGCAGCAATTTATGAAAAGAAGCCTTTTAACTGGTGAACATGCTGAAATTTTATGCTTTCTGCACTATAATATTGTTCTACTTAACTGGGAGTACTGATTTGAAAGTGTAGCTAGTCTATAGTAGTGTCTGTCCACCAGTCCACTGAGTCTGTCCAATCAACTGTCTAGCTTGTGTCTATCTATTTTTTCTAACAGTTTTGCACTGACTGCGCTGCTCTGCAGTCAGTGCAAAAGTGGGTCCAATACCCCCCTGCAATCAGCCATCCCAACTCAGTTTGGTAGCAAGCAGTTAAGTGTATAAGAACCCCAAAAGAGGGGCGGGGGCAGCGACTGTCGGAGGACTCAGAGAAAGGAATTTTACGGTAAGATTTTACAAAAATTCAGTTTTCTCTTACGTCCTCTGAAAGTCGCCGCCCACTCATACAGTCTTCACCAATGGGGATGTCCCAAAGCAGTGTAGACATGAGGGGTGGGAAACGCAACCGTCAGAAAGGCAACGCAGTACCCACAACAGAGAAAAGAACCTTACGAGAACCACAAGATGATCCTCTGGGTTACAAAAAAAGCTCAACAGGAGCAACAACCCAGGAAAGCAAATAACCAAGGGGATAAACAACCCCAACAGCCAAGGACCCGCATGAAAACCAGGGTCCCTTTACGGTACTGCCGCACAGAGAACTTTGCGGCCAAAGGAGGCATCAGCTGATGCCAGAACATCAATTTTGTAGAATTTTGAAAAAAGGTGTGCACTGACGACCAAGTTGCAGCCTTGCACACCTGGGCCACCGAAGCCTGATGCCGGAAGGCCCAGGACGCACTCACCGCTCCGGTAGAGTGCGCCTTCCCAGGGAATGGCGGAACCCGTTCCCTAATCGAATAGGCCTGTACAATTGTCTGTCTGATCCATTTTGAAATGGTCGCCACAGACGCAGCCATACCCTTCCGAGGTCCCTCAGGAAGGACGAAAAGAGAATCCGATTTTCGAAAGGATTCAGTCGACGACAGGTAAACCCTGATCGCCCTGACAACATCCAAGGAATGCAAAGCAACCTCCTTAGGATGTTTAGGCTTTGCACAGAGCGAAGGCAAAACAATGTCCTCATTAAGGTTAAATTCAGAAACCACCTTAGGGAGAAAGGATGGGTTAGGTTGCAAGACCACCTTATCCCTATGAACCACCAGGTAAGGGGAGCGGCAAGACAAAGCCGCCAACTCTGACACTCTGCGAGCAGAAGTGATCGCCACAAGAAAGGCAACCTTTTTAGACAGCAGAGTCAACGAAATTTCCCTGATATTCTCAAACGGGGAATGTTGTAACATGGACAGAACCAAGTTCAAGTCTCATGGAGGTAAAGGCTCTCTCCAAGGAGGGGCCAAATGACACACACCTTAAATGAAGGTGCGAATCAAGGAATTAGACGCCACAGGGCGCTGGAAAAGAACTGCCAGGGCAGATACCTGGCCCTTAATCGTGGCCAACGCAAGGCGCTGGTCCACACCAGACTGAAGGAAAGCCAACACTCTCGCCACCGAGTATGAACGAGGAGAGAAACCCCTGGACTCACACCAGGCAAAAACGGAATTTTTGTAAAATCTTACCTGTAAAATTCCTTTCTCTGAGTCCTCCGACAGTCGCCGCCTCTTCATATTCGTCACTAATGGGGTTATTGACCTTTGCTCCGTAGAAGTAGCTAGGCAACAGAATATATTAATATCAAAGCTTTTAGCATATCCCACCCCCAGGGGGTGGTCCCCTCAGTCAATACCTCCCTGCTTCCTGCATACCAACTCAGTTTCAGTAGAATAGCAGTAGAGTACATAAAAAAACCCCAAAAGAGGGGCGGGGGCGGCGACTGTCGGAGGACTCAGAGAAAGGAATTTTACAGGTAAGATTTTACAAAAATTCCGTTTTCTCTTACGTCCTCCGACAGTCGCCGCCTCTTCATATTCGTCACTAATGGGGACGTCCCAAAGCAGTGTAGACATGAGGGGTGGGAAAAAAAGCAGCCGCGCCTAAAGCAACGCAGTACCCACATCAGAGAAAGGAACCTTACCAAAGTAAGAGAACCAACTGGGCAACAGGAAAACGTGCTCAACAGGAGCAACAACCCAGGAAAAAACAAGTAACCCAGGGGTAAAAACACCCCAACAGCCAAAGGCCCAAACAAGGGACCCTAAGTCCCCGCCGCACTAAGAACTTTACGGCCAAAGGAAGCATCTGCCGATGCCTGAACATCCACCATGTAAAATTTAGAGAAGGTGTGAACGGACGACCAAGTCGCCGCCTTACACACCTGGGCCACAGAAGCCCGATGATGACAGGCCCAAGACGTACTCAAAGATCTGGTAGAGTGCGCCTTCACAGGCACGGGAGGAACCTTCCCCCTCAAAACATAGGCCTGCTCAATGGTCTGCCTGATCCATTTGGCGATGGTAGAAGCCGACGCCGCCATGCCCTTCCGAGGTCCCTCAGGAACAGAGAATCCGACTTGCGAAAGGATTTAGTCGATGACAGGTAAACCCTGATCGCCCTAACAACATCCAAGGAATCCAAAGCCACCTCCTTTGGATGCTTAGGCTTCGCGCAAAGCGAAGGCAAGACAATGTCCTCATTGAGGTGAAATTCCGAGATCCTCTTTGGAAGAAAAGACGGGTTAGGTCGCAAGACCACCTTATCCAAGTGAATCACCAAATACGGAGACTTGCAGGACAAGGCCGCCAGCTCCGACACCCTGCGAGCCGAAGTGAGCGCCACCAAGAAGGCAACCTTCTTGGACAACAAAGACAACGAGATCTACCTGATATTTTCAAAACACGGTGCAACACAGTGTAACGCTCCGGCGTTTGTTTAGTGAACTGGATTTGCAGCTGCAGAATTTCCACTCAGTAGTCGTGCAGAGATGTGTTGAATCACCATATCCAACTCTCCAGACTCATCATTGTGGCCCAACCTGCCTCAGCATGCAAATATACAGGCACTCAGATAAGATGTTCCTGGAGTGATAGGTTGTATACGATAGTATAGAGGTGATGTGCTGAAAGGACAGGCGTGAGTAGTGATAGCAATGATAGGCACTCAATAGTAATGTTCAGGAGTGTTAGCAGATGGTGATAGATAGTATGCAGATAGGTTAGCAATCATGTACAATTAACAGGTGGTAGGGGACAGCAGATGAAGTGTACAGGAATTGCTAACTCAGTGCAAGGATATAGATGGTAGTAGACTCAAGAGCTAGCAATCTATGTCACAGTGCAGATGATAGAAATAGTAATGCATAGATAGCAACAGTCTTTAGTATACAAGAGTAGATAGTGTAAGTTGATAGGAAGGAATCCCCTGCGGGGTACTTATCACTAGTTGGTTTTAGAGAGATGAGGGGTCCGGTAATGAGGAGAAGGATCGGTAGCGAGATACAGGATCCGTAGCAAGATACAGGAAATAGCTGGAGGCTTCGGCAGCGTCAGACAAGGCTGTGTAACAAGCGGTTTGCACGAACACCTTGTGAGTGAAAACCGGCGATTGAAATAGCCGCTCAGAGCGGCGCCTAGTGATGACGTCACGAGATTTAAAGGGACAGGTAGCTATATGCGGAAGAATTGGGCTGGAAGGGTACCGAAGGTACCAGAATCTTACAGACGGACAGAACAAGGTTCAAATCCCATGGAGGCAAAGGCTCCCTCCTAGGAGGGACCAAATGTCGCACCCCTTGAACAAAGGTGCTAACCAAAGAGTGAGACGCCACAGGACGTTGAAAGAGAACGGCCAGCGCAGAAATCTGACCCTTAATCGTGGCCAACGCTAAACGCTGGTCCACGCCCGTTTGAAGGAAGGCCAACACTCTCAATACCCAGTATGAGCGAGGGGAATACCCCCTGGACTCACACCAGGCAAAATACACCTTCCAAGTACGGTAGGAAATCTTCCCTGAAGAGGCCTTCCTGGCCTTGATCAAAGTGGGAATGACCTCAGGGGGGAGACCCCTATCCTTCAGGACCTGGCTTTCAACAGCCAGGCCGTTAAAGCCAGCGACTGTAAATCAGGATGGAATATCGGTCCTTGAGACAGAAGGTCTTCTCGAAGAGGCAGACGCCACGGAGCGTCGACCGCCAGATTCACGAGGTCTGCGTAGCAAGACCGGCGAGGCCAGTCCGGTGCCACCAGAATCACCGTTTTCGGTTCCGAGGCCAACCTGCGAAGGAACCTGGACAGCAGCTGAATCGGTGGAAAGGCATACATCAGGCGATACTGATGCCAGGGCGTCACTAACGCGTCCGAGGCGTCTGCCCGAGGATCGCGCGTCCTTGCCACGAACCTTTCCACCTTGTGATTTAGACGAGACGCGAACAGGTCCACATCTGGGGACCCCCACTTCGCGCACAATAACTGGAAGACATCCGGGTGAAGGGACCATTCCCCCGGGTCCAGGGTCTGGCGGCTCAGATAATCCGCCTGCCAGTGTTCCACCCCCGGAATGTGAACCGCAGAGATCGCCGGGACGTACGTCTCGGCCCAAGACAGAATGTCGGCTACTTCCCGAGCCGCCCGGGCACTCCTGGTGCCCCCTTGGTGGTTGATGTAGGCCACCACTGTGGCATTGTCCGTCTGCACCCGAACTGGACGGCCCTGAAGCCTGTCCGTCCAACGCAGAAGACAGAGATTTATCGCTCGCAATTCCAGAATGTTGATCGGAAGGGAGGATTCCTCCTCCGACCAAGTTCCCTGGGCGGACAAAACGCCCAGAACACCACCCCAGCCCGACAGGCTGGCATCCGTGGTGATCACCGTCCACGACAAAGGACGAAAGGACTTGCCCCCCGACACCGCCGGGGACTGGAGCCACCACAAAAGACCCCTTCGGGTGAGATGGTTTAACGACAGCCGCAGATCCAGAGATTGCGGACGCCCGTCCCACTTGGCCAGGACCACCGCCTGAAGCTCCCGTGTGTGTAAAACTGGGTGAAGGGAATCGCCTCGAAGGCCGAAACCATCAATCCCAGACACCTCATACACGTCCGGAGGGACGAGCACTGATTGTCCCTGAGGGACCTGACTTCGCACTGAAGTGTCCGAAGCTTGTCTTCCGGCAGGAAGACCTTCGCCTGAACAGAGTCCAGAATCATCCCTAGGTAGGGAAGACGAACCGACGGACACAACGTCGATTTTGGAAAATTTATCGTCCAGTCGAATTCCTGCAGAGTCTGCATCGTGATGGACAGGTCGTTCACCAGACCCTGACTGGTCGCGGACCGAATCAGGATATCGTCCAGATACCCCATGACAGAAATGCCCTGGGCCCTCAGTAAAGCCAGAACCGGCGCAAGCACCTTGGTGAAAACCCGCGGAGCCGAAGCGAGACCGAAGGGTAAAGCCACGAATTGATAATGATCCTCCGCAATGGCAAAACGAAGGTACCTCTGGTGACCCTCGAAAATGGGGATGTGTAGGTACGCATCCTTCAAGTCGATGGAGGCCATGAATTTCCCCGAAACCAGAGCAGCCACCACCGAGCGCAGGGATTCCATGCGAAACTTGCGAACCCGCACAAAGCGGTTCAGAGCTTTTAAGTCCAGAATCGGACGTACTTTGCCCTCCTTTCTGGGCACAGTGAACAGATTGGAATAGAACCCCCGAAATCTGTTCCGAAGATACCGGAACCACCACTCCCTGGGCCCGCAGGTCCCGCACCGCCAGGTGCAAATCCTGCAAGCGCCCCGGAGTCAGCTGAAGGTTTGAGGGGAAAAATCTGCCCGCCGGCCGAGAGAGAAACTCGATCTTGTAGCCAGATCGAACGATTTCCTGAACCCACCTGTCCCAAATGCGGTCCAGCCAGGGTTGAAGAAAACCGAGCAAACGTCCCCCCACCCCAGAAACGGGTGAGGGCGCCCCTTCAGGCCGCATTGTTATGGGCAGCGGATCCGGACTGGCCGGACTTCTGCTTACCCGCCCACGGCTTCTTCTGGGAGCCTTGGCCTTTGAAGGGCTTGCCCTTATAGTGCGACCGAAAGGCACGAAAGGACCCCTGAGAGGGCCTAAATGAAGCATTCTTCTTACCGCGAACAAACTTATTCTTGTGAGATTGGGGCAAGAGAGTGCTCTTACCCCCAGAAATACCCTTTATCAGAGTATCCAAAGATTCGCCAAAAAGGCGAGATCCCGCGTAGGGCAAATTTGCCAGAGTCTTGCGAGAAGATTGGTCAACCGACCAACATTTCAACCATATCAGGCGACGGTTCAAGACGGCCACACTAGAAAGGCGCGCCGCCAAAGGGACTAAATCCAAGTCCGCATCACACAAATACATGACACCCTGATGAATCTGATCCACCATAGCCAAAGTTGTCGGCGGGGCAGAGTCAGCCACCAGAGTGCGCCTGAGCACCTGCGTTCAATCCGCAATAGCCTGGGCTGCCATAATGGAAGCAAAAATAGGCTTCAGCATAGAGCCAGCAACCGTATAGGCATGACGGGCCAGAGATTCCAATCTCCTGTCCGTCGGGTCCCGGAACACCGGGGTATCCTCAGCAGGGATTGCAGTTGATTTATTCAAAATCGCCACCGCGTGATCCACCTGAGGCGGTACACACCAACGCTCATCAGTAGCCGGTGTAAAGGGATAACGCAGCTTGAACCTACTCGGCACAGCAAAAGGCTTTTTTAAATTGCGCCATTGCTCATCAATGAAATTCCGTAGAGCAAGGAAAAACCTGCGATGTTTTGCGTTTCCTCTGCGTCCCATAAGAGGACATGGTTCATCCTGCAAATGCAGCGTTTGCTTGATAGAAGCAACCAACTCATCCATGAGTGCAAGCTCTTCAGACAAGCCAGGGGGAGAATTATCAACCCCTTCCACCTCAGCCTCCCCGTCAGATCCCACAAGGTCCAGGGATGAGTGAGGCCCTGAGAAGGGCACTCCAGCCATAGCAGCCCCATCGCCCTCTGAATCAGAGGAAATAGACACCCTGGGCCGTTTTGTGGATCGATCAGCCACCAGCATCTGCACCTGAGCAGCTAAGTTAGCCACAATAGTGGCCAGATCAGCCCCCTCGGGGGAAGCAGCAGCCCCTTGGCCCCCCACCAGGGTGGGAGGAAACTTGCAATCATGAGAATCCATGCCCCAGCAAAATAATTAATAAAGGGTACTGCCCCTTTAAGATCGCGGCGAGCGCTGCCCACCGCACCCACTGAACACACTGACCCCCACAGGGATAAGAAACTGGTCAAGGAATACAGGAAAAAAGGAGATATAAAACCTGGAGAGCTCACACAGGCTGCTGCACCGATCGCTGTCCCAGAGGAAAAGGAAGTGATGCAAGACTGACCGCCCCTATGAAGCCTCTGCAAGGCTACACAAACATGGCCGCTCGGCTGGGGACAAAACCCTGGGCAAAGAGAACATGGCGCTGACATGTGGGATCGATCGCCGCTCAAAATGGCGGCGTTTGGCGCCAAAAACGTTGTGCAGTACCTCACAGGACCTGCCACCATAATTTTTGCCCCAGAAAAAAGGCGGATCGCCGCAGCGATCGCCGCACAGCATGTCTAAAATCTTACTGCTTCATATGACACCCAGCAGAGCGGGAGAGCCCCCCCCCCTCACAGCCCACACACAGGCAGCAAGTGCACACAGGAGCTGACAGGGAGCACAGCAGCCACACAGACATGCAGGGTCACACAGTCCCAGACTGACACCCAAAAAAGACAGGTTCCCACATAGAGATACACTTACCAGTCCGGATGGCGTGGGGAGCCTGCTCCAGCGACCAAACCGCAGTACTGAGGACAGGGAGTGTCGCAAGCATGACGCAGTGGAGTTGCGGTGCGAAACCGCAATGGCGTCCAGTGAGGTAGCCACCTCACCGATAGCATCCCTGCAGCGAACAGGGATGGGTCGTTCAATGTGCCAGGGCAAAACCTAAGCTGAACGCTCGATGGCAGGCTGGGAAGCCCCTGGCCCTGAGCCCTGGGAACCAGGGTGGCCAGACCGAGACCCAGCTCTGCACGATCATCTTCATCAGAAGAACTAACTAACGCTGGAAATAAACAGCTAAGTAAAAGAAAGAGAAAAAACTTCAAATAAAACCAAAAAAGAGAAAAGTGGCTGAGACTAAGAGCCCCAGCACAGGAACAGCCTGCGTACTCCTGAGCTAGGCATATGAAACTGAGTTGGTATGCAGGAAGCAGGGAGGTATTGACTGAGGGGACCACCCCCTGGGGGTGGGATGTGCTAAAAGCTTTGATATTAATATATTCTGTTGCCTAGCTACTCCTACGGAGCAAAGGTCAATAACCCCATTAGTGACGAATATGAAGAGGCGGCGACTGTCGGAGGACGTAAGAGAAATAAGCTTTCCATGTACGGTAATAAACTTTACCAGACGAGGCTTTTCTAGCTTTGATCAAGGTAGGAATGACCTCTGAAGAGAGACCCCTGTCCTTCAGGACCTGGCTTTCAACAGCCATGCCGTTAAAGCCAGCGACTGTAAAGCAGGATGGAAGATCGGTCCGAGACAGTAGATCTTCTCGCATTGGTAGCCGCCAAGGAGGTTCGACTGCTAGGTGAACGATGTCCGCGTACCAGGACCGGCGTGGCCAGTCCGGTGCCACCAGAATCACCAAGTTCGGTTCCGAGGCCAACCTGCGAAGGAACCTGGACAACAGCTGAATCGGAGGAAAGGCATATATCAGATGATACTGATGCCAAGGTACCATTAGCGCATCCGAGGCGTCTGCCCGAGGATCGCGCAGTCTTGCCACAAACCTTTCCACCTTGTTGTTTAGTCGTGGCGCAAACAGATCCACATCTGGGGATCCCCATTTCACACACAGCATTCGAAACACCTCCGGGTGCAGGGACCATTCCCCCTGGTCCAGGGTCTGGCGGCTCAGATAATCGGCTTGCCAATTCTCCACACCCAGAATGTGAACTGCCGAAATCGCCAGGAAGTCAGAATTTTGGTCACTTTCTGGGCCGCCCCGGGCACTCCTGGTGCCCCCTAGGTGATTGATGTAAGCCACTGCAGTGGCATTGTCCGTCTGCACCCGCACAGGACGACCCTGAAGACGATCTGACCATTGGAGCAGGCACAGCCTGATCGCTCTCAATTCCAGTATGTTTATGGGGAGGGAAGATTCCTCCACCGACCAAGTGCCCTGGGCAGACAGGTTGCCCAGGACGCCATCCCAGCCTGAAAGGCTGGCATCTGTGGTAATGACTGTCCACAGCAACGGCCGGAAGGATTTTCCCTCCGCCACCGCCGGGGACTGGAACAACCACAACAGATCCAATCTTGTTTGCCGACTCAGAGACACGCTCAGGTCCAAGGACTGAGGCAGCCTGTCCCACCTGGCCAGGATCTCCGCCTGGAGAGACCGCGTGTGAAACTGTGCAAATGGTATCGCCTTGAAGGCCGACGCCATCAATCCCAGGGACCGCATACAGGTCCTGAGTGACGAGGATTCGTTGTCCCTGAGGGGCCTGACCTCGTTCTGCAGGGTCCGGAGCTTGTCCTCCGGCAGAAACACCTTTGCCTGAGCAGAGTCCAGAACCATTCCCAAATATGTGAGGCGAACCGAAGGAGACAAGGTCGACTTCTGAAAGTTGATGGTCCATCCGAACTCCTGGAGCGTCTGAACTGTAGTGGACAGATCCCGCAGCAGGCTCTTACTGGCACTCGATTTTAACAGGAGATCATCCAGATATCCCAAGACTGCAATGCCCTGTGCCCTCAACAGGCCCAGAACAGGAGCCAGCACTTTGGTAAGCACCCTTGGAGCCGAAGCAAGACCGAAAGGTAAAGCCACAAACTGATAATGGCCCTCCGCGATAGCGAATCGGAAGTACCTCTGATGACCCTCAAAAATGGGGATGTGTAAATACGCATCCTTCAGATCGATAGAGGCCAGGAATTCTCCTGGACTCAGGGAGGCCACCACCGAGCGAAGCGATTCCATGCGGAACTTTCGAACGCGCACGAAGCGGTTCAGAGCTTTTAAGTCCAGAATCAGACGCACCTTGCCCTCCTTTCTGGGCACTGTGTACAGATTCGAGTAAAACCCCCGAAACCTGTCCCAATGAGGCACCCGGACGATTACCCCCTGGGCGAGAAGATCCTGTACCGCTCGATGCAAGTCTTGTAACCGCCCTGGGGTCAAATGAAGATTTGAGGGAAAGAATCTGTCCGCTGGCCGTGAAAGGAATTCGATCTTGTACCCCGATCAAATGATTTCCTGAACCCACCTGTCCGGAATTCAGAGGAGCCAAGGTTGGGGGAAACCGCCCAAACGTCCCCCCACCCCTGAAATGGGTGAGTGCGCCCCTTCAGGCAGAGGCGTACTGAGCTGCCACAACGGCGTGGCCAGATTTTGGTTTGCCCGCCCAGGGCTTTCTCTGGCCACTTTGGCCCTTGCAAGGTTTCCCCTTGTTCTGTGTCTTGAAGGCACGAAAGGACCCCTGATTTGGTTTAAAGGAAGGGCCCTGCTTACCGCGGAAAAACTTACCCTTAGGGTTCTGGGGCAACAGAGTGTTTTTGCCCCCAGTGACCCCTTTCACCAATTCCCCAGGGATTCACCAAAAAGGCGAGACCCGCATAGGGGATGTCAGCCACAGTTTTCCCTGAAGTCTGGTCAGCCGACCAGCTTTTCAACCATATCAGGCGACGGTTAAGCACCGCGATACTAGACAGGCGCGCAGCTAATGGGGCCTCATTAAAGGCCGCATCGCACAAATACATGACCCCCTGATAAATGTGGTCCACCATCTCCACGGTAGCAGGGGGGGCAGAATCAGCCACGAGAGTGCGTCTAAGCATCTTCTTCCAATCTGCCACAGCCTGAGCTACCATGACAGAGGCGAAAATAGGTTTCAGCATGGAACCGGCCACCATGTAAGCATGGCGGGCAAGTGATTCCATCCTCCTATCAGTAGGATCCCTAAATACCGGGTGATCTTCAGTGGGAACCAGAGTAGCCTTGTTAAATCCGTAGGAGACGCGAAAGGGTAAAGAAGTTGAAACCTCTTTGGCACCACAAAAGTGCGTTTTCAACTGCGCCATTGCTCATTCGCTGTAGCATGGAACTCAGCGGGGCAAGGGAAGACCTGCGCCGCCTTGCAGGTCCTGTGTGTACCAAAAGAGGACACAATGCCCGGAGGATTGGGCTCATCCTCTAAATGGAGTGTTTCTTTAATGGCAGAAATCAGCGCATTCATAGCTGCGCGTTCCTCGGGCGTCCCAGGGGGGGAATCATCCACCACTGCAACCTCCGCCTCCCCCTCAGACAGAGAAGAACGAGACCCTGAAAGGGGCACACCACCCACGGCAACCAAGTCAGATTCAGAATCAGAAGAAAAGGAAATCCTTGGCCTTTTTCTATCCGCTCGTTCAGTCATCAGAATATCCACCTTTGACACCAAAGACGCCACTGCAGCAGACAAAGTAGTCAGGGTAGAAGATTCAGAGGAACCTGAATCACCCACAGAGGCTGGAGGGAATTTGCTGTCCTGAGATTCCATGTCAAAAGAAAAAGTTTTCTTTTTTTTGAAAAGTACTGGCCCTTTAAGCGCGCCGTGGACCCCCACCTCGCACCGCTACACTAACTGTGAACACAGACCCCTAAGCAGGATAAACTGATAGCCAGAAGGATTGCACAAGGAAAAAAGGACAGAAGACAGACCCCACAGGAGTGTTAACACTGCAGCCAAGTTCTTCTGAGAGAAAGGAGGAAGTGATGTCACCGCAATAGACTGAACTGAGACTTTAGGCTAAGGAAAAATGGTTGCCAATAGAAAGTAATGGGAGGCTTCGGTAAAATGGCCGCCGACATGTGCTCAGAACGAACGTTATGCCACACACAAGATGGCGCCGCAAGGCGCCAAAAAAACACCATATACATGCTGTATAAGCGCCCATAGTGAAGCCAGACATGCTGCCCACACCTAAAATGGCGGACCGGCGGTGTTTAACCCCTCAGCGGTCGCCACACATGTATGTACCTCCAAAGCACCCTAAAATGACACAGGAGAGGGACCCCAGAAAACCACACAGCGCACGGACTGTGACAGAAAACCCCTGCAGGGATCGGGATCAGGGAGCCCAAAAACGCACAGACATGAGGAGATAACACAGACACACAGGACTGCCAGCCCCAGACAGAGGCCCCACACAGAATGTACTTACCTGTACCCGATGGCGTGGGGTACCTCTCATCGACGGGAAACCGCCCACCCTCAGATGGCAGGGGTGCCGTCAGCCAAAAACGCAGGACGCCAAATAGTGCACGGATAACCGTGGATGAGGCATCCGGGTGAGGTAGCCACCTCAGAGGCTGCATCCCTGAGGACAGGGATGGGTCGTTTGCGAGGCCAGGGCGAACACATAGCCTGCTAAACGCTCAATGGCGGGCTGGGATTCCATCTGACCCTCTGTCCTGGAGAACCAGGACGACCAGTCCGACTCCCAGCTCCACAAACGCCGTCTTCATCCGAAGATCCGACTAACGCTGACAAAACAAACAGCTAGTAATGCAAAGAAAAAATGACATTTGCAGAAAATAAAAATCATAAAATAGAAGAAGAAGGCTGAGACTGTAGCCCCAGCCCAGGGAAGCCTATCTTACTCCTTAACTAGGAAGAAGACAAACTGAGTTGGGATGGCTGATTGCAGGGGGGTATTGGACCAGTAGGACAGCCCCCATGGATGTGTCTATGTAAATGCTTTGTTTTTTTAACGAGTCTTATGCCTAGTTACTCCTGTGGAGATGAAGTCAATACCCCATTGGTGAAGACTGTATGAGTGGGCGGCGACTGTCGGAGGACGTAAGAGAAATAGACATAGACAGTGGATTGGAGTCAGTGCCAGTAGACTACTGCTGCTGTAGAACGCCACTCACTGCTGCAATAATTTTAAATCACAACTGCAGTAGTGCAGTAGTGATTTAAAATTATTCCAGTGAGTGAGTGCCCTACTGCAGCAGTAGTACACACAGTCCAATCCACTGTGTAGCTGTGGCCTTGCTTTTCTTCTAGCAGTATTGCACTGACTGCAGTAGTTGCAGTGAGTGCTATACTGCAGTACAGATAGTCCTCCACTGACTACAGTCCAATCCCCTGTGACATGTGTAGCTGTTGCCTACTTGCCTTGCTTTTCTTCTAGCAGTATTCTACTGACTGCAGTAGTTGCAGTGAGTGCCATACTGCAGTGAGTCCTCCACTGACTCCAGTCCAATCCATTGTGACATGTGTAGCTGTTGCCTTGCTTTTCTTCTAGCAATATTGCACTGACTGCAGTAGTTGCCATACTGCAGTGCAGATAGTCCTCCACTGACTCCAGTCCAATCCATTGTGACATGTGTAGCTGTTGCCTTGCTTTTCTTCTAGCAGTATTGCACTGACTGCAGTAGTTGCCATACTGCAGTGCAGATAGTTCTCCACTGACTACAGTCCAATCCACTGTGACATGTGTAGCTGTTGCCTACTTGCCTTGCTTTTCTTCTAGCAGTATTGCACTGACTGCAGTAGTTGCAGTGAGTACCATACTGCACACAGAGGTAGTCCTCCACTGACTCAAAATCCAGTCCAGTCCAATCCACTCTGACATGTGTAGCTGTTGCCTTGCTCTTTTTATAGCAGTCGTGCAGTGTGTATGGGTATTTTATTGTGTAGCTGTTGTTGTTGCCTAGTTTTTTTTCCTAGCAGTTTTGCGCTGACTGCACTGCAGTAGTGAATTAAAATATTTATATTGCAGTGAGTGAGTCCACTACTGCAGCACTTTATTATACATAATGCACAATCAAATGATGTGAAATGCTAATGTCCAACTCCTTGCAATTGAAGTTTTCCTATCAGTTTTTATGCAGTTAAGGTGTGAAGAAAGAGCACTTAATGTTAAAAATGTTAATAAATAAAGATTAACATGTTTGTTAAGAGATTTGTGTCGAAATTTGTGTTTTTTTGGGAAAATTTTACATGTGTGTGAAAATATCGGCCAATATCGATATGCGATCGGCAAAATATCGGTATCAGCAACGAAAAAAAACGATATTTGTCGATCACTAGTAGGAATTACCGAATCCGACTACCCTCTGTTCTTCAGCACCTACTAGATCTGCGTACTAAGACCAGTGAGGCCAGTCTGGAGACACCAGAATGACTGGAATCTGCCTCAATTCCACGCAGAAGCCTCGGCAGTTTTAGTGGAGGAAAGGCATACACTAGACGATACTGGCCCCAAGGGGACACCAGAGCGTCTGTGGCATCGGCCAGAGGATCCTGAGACCTTGCCACAAACCTCTGAACCTTCCGGTTGAGACGAGAAGCCAAAGGGTCCACATGGGGAGTCCCCCACCGGAGACACAGTTGTTGAAACACCTCCGGTTGAAGAGACCATTCTCTCTGATCCAGCGCCTGCTGACTGAGGTAGTCCGCCTGCCAATTTTCCACCCCTGGACAATGCACAGCAGAGAGAGCTGGAACAAAACGTTCTGCCCATCTTAGAATGCCGGCCACTTTTCTGGCCGCTAGGGCACTTTTGGTGCCCCCTTGATTTTGACATACACCACAGCCATGGCGTTGTCCAATTGAATCCTTACCGGGCGCCCCTCTTTCACAGAGACGGGCAGAGCCTGATTGCTCAAAGCTCCAGGATATTGATTGGCAGACTGGACTCCTTCAGAGTCCAAACCCCCTGAGCTGGAACCATGCTCAAGACACCTCCTCACCCGGACAGGCTGGCATCCGTGGTGACCACCGTCCAGTACAGGGGGAGAAAGGATTTTCTCTGTCGAACCACCGGGGATCGGAGCACCATATCAAGGACCCCCTCGTACCTCAGCTCAACAGGATCAGATTGTCTAGGACAGTGGTTCTCAACTCTTGTCCTCAGGACCCACTAACAGGTCAGGTTTGCAAGATAACTGAAATACATTACAGGTGATATAATTTGCAGCTCAATGATTGCAGTATTCTAGTCTGCATCTTCTTAAGGTAATAGTCAAAATCTGGCCTGTTAGTGGGTCCTGAGGACAGGGGTTGAGAACCACTGGTCTAGGGACTGTGGATTCTTGTTTCATTTGACAAGAATCTCCTTTTGCAGAGGTCTGGTATGGAACTGAGCAAACTGCTCTCCGCTTCTTTCTCCTGATCAGTGGGCTCCGAGCCGGATTACTCTAGCAAGATTTATCTTATATTGAGCGAATCTGTACCCTGCATCTACATTTCTGTGGCTGGGTCTCTGATCCGAGTAGGAGTTTGATCAAGAATTGGTTTATTAGTGGTGGATATATCTATCATGCTGCATGACCGTAGCTTTTTGATAAGCGGACAATTTTTATTGATCAGCACGAGGGTGGAACACTGAGCACCTGGAAGTTTACCCAACTCAGCACAGTTAACATTATCACTGACTGTGGATTTATTTTTCTTTCACTATATGGGACTGGACTTTTTTTTTTCACTTTTTATCAGAAGTTATTTTGGTTTATCATTTATATTCTGTGACATTTTGTTTCATACACCAATTTGTTTTCAATTGTTTGATGTTTGTTTTCACATATATATTCACATTGTATCTATACACACTAATTGAGTGACAATTGTTGGAATCTTTTTTCAAAGATTCTGATTTACCAAATACATGCAAGTATTTTACTCCATGGTAAGACAGCGCACTATAATTATCTTTTCACACAATTTTTTCTCAACATTTAAGACCTTTTAATGCAGCAATCTATCTATTTAAAAATCAGCACATCCTCAATATCCTTTTTTCCTATGTTAATAGTATGGCCACCTCTGGGGGGGTGGGAGAGGGTGCTTGTGCAGGGGGACCCCACTAGTGAGGGGGAAGGCACCATTTGGAAAGGAAGGAGACATATGGGGGGAGCGCCTACCAACTCAGGGAGGAGCCTGTATCCAACCAGAGGAGAGGGGGGACACTGCTCACCATACCTTGGAACCGAGCGGGCACCATTCCAGGCAGACCACCGCACCATCTTAGAATGGGGGTACTGCGGGCCAGAGGTACGCTGAGACACCGGTCATGACCAGGGCTATGAATCCTCGCGAGACGTTTACCTCGCTGGCCAGCCCCCGTCCAGTGGGGCTATGTCGCTGCCGACCTAACGTGGAGCTGCCGTCAGTTCGCACTCGCTGGCCGGACTGGGAAGATGGTAAGAATCTAGGATATCCACTGCATTGCCCAGTCCGGCAGTTGATTGATTGAAGTTCAGAAAAATAAAAGCTAAAATTCAGTTTAACCACGTCTGGTCCGGAAGATTTTCCTCGTTAATGACCAGGCCATTTTTTGTAATTCAGCAGTGCGTTACTTTAACGGACAATTGCACGTGCAGCACTGGACCCAAATTAAATTTAAGTCCTTTTTTCCCACAAATAGAGCTTTCTTTTATTGGTATTTGATTACTTGTATGATTTTTTTTTAAATAATTGCACTATAAACAAAAAAAAAGTGTGACAATTATGAAAAAAATAAATATATATATTTTTTTTTATAACTTTCTGCCATATAACATTCCCAAAAATAAAAATCATTTTTTCATAATTTTAGGCCAATTTGTATTCTGCTACTTATTTTTGGTAAAAAAAAAATCCCAATAAGTGTATTTTAATTGGTTTGCTCAAACGTTATCGCGTTTACAAACTAGGGGAAAAGTGTGTAATTTTTATTTTTTTTTTTTTTTACTAGTAATGGCGGCCATCAGCAATTATCTGCGGGACTGCGACAGACAGATCAGACCCCTGACATTTGAGGGGGGGGGACCAGTGACATTACTACAGTAATCAGTGCTAAAAATATGCACTGTTACTGTAATAATGACACCTGCAGGGAAGGGTTAACCCAGAGGCAATCAAAGGGTTAAATAGGAGCTTTTGGGGTGTTTTCTAACTGTGCGGGGAGGTTTCTGAAATCAACACAGAGACCTATGTTCCTAAGTAGTATGGACACAGGAGCGCTGCATTGATTCCTGAAAGAACAACAGTCTGCTGTGTCTACCAACAGCAGACCAATGTTCTCTATTCACGGGGAGCAATTGCTGCCGCCGGCCCCAAAGCTCAGCTTCCCCACTGGGGATTGGGCCCCTGCACCCCCAGGATGGCTCCCGCGAACGGGGAAAGGTGATTTGCCAGAACTTGACGCCGTATATAGGTGGTGGCTGGTCAGCAAGTGATTAAAAGGAAAGCCCATCAGGACCAGAGATCCCAGCAAGGAACTAGGTCCTTACTCCTGACTAGGCAGCAAAAAAACTGAAGTCCTATAGCAGGAAGTGGGAGTATACCCCAAAAGGACTGCCCTATAGGAGTAGCCAATTTTTTTTCACCCTAGAGTAGTACTCCTGTAGGCGGCAGCATAACCCAAGGGTCAAGAAGAGCTGTGTTCATCAATGAATGAGAAAAGTGTAACAAGCTGCTAAGGGACAAATCCCCCCACCACACTGGCAACATCGCCCCATCTCCAGCACAAGGCACAGAGCGATCAACAGAGAGGGAGGACCCCACCAGACTCACCACCCGCCGACACAGGCCCCTGCAATCACCAGTAGAATATGCACTAGATGTGCAGCGATCAGGAAGCTAAATGATCCAGGAGTAACACCAGGGGATAAGGAGGGGCTCCAACCACCGAAATCATCGCCGCCACTATTTGCAATGCAAACTACAAGAAAATGGCCACCAGACTAAACAAACATGGCTGCCATGTATAGACATACACAAGGCTACAACAAAATGGCAGCTCCACGTGGCACCACGAGGTCTACAGTGGCCCAGCAATTTGTAGAACAGGCCTCAAGGACAGATCCATGCCGGACAGGGGGCCCTGGCAGGAGCAGTCCAACCATCCCAAGGAAGGGCCCACATCCACCCCAAAACCCTTCAGGGGTAGAGAGGTGGGCACCAGTTCAGACAGATCCTTTTCTCCATCGAAATGGAGGGGCTGTTGGCCAGAAGGACCGCTGCGACTCAGGCCGAGGCCACGTTGTATGCGACCTTGTGAGGCGTTTAACTTGCAGGGCCAGCCCCATTCCTATGTCGCTGCCAACCTAGCGTGGAGCTGAGGCCTGCACGCGCTCACTGACCAGACTGGGGTGACTACTAGATCATCCAGCCCATCACCCAGTCCGGCAGTTGATAGTAGATCTCACAGGAAAAATCCAGGAGGAAAAAAAATTCTTCTAAAAAATGTTGCCAGGACCAAAAGATGCCAGCAAGGAACTAGGCCCTTACGCCTGACTAGACCGAAAAAAAAAAAACTGGATCTTTGTCTTACCATAAAATCCTTTTCACTGAGGTTTACTGACAGACAGCGCTTCAATTCTTCAGACCAATGGGCGTTATACTGTCACTCTTCAGGAGAAGGAGAAAAGGATTTTATGGTAAGATCAAAAATCCAGTTCTGTCTTTCGTTCACTGACAGTCACAGCTTCAACTCTTCAGACCATTGAGATATCCCAAAGCAGTGTCAACATGAGGAGTGGGGAAAAAACACAGCAAACACAGAATTCCTAACATAGCCAACAAGGTAACAACAGGAGCTCAACTAGGAACAACTGGAGCTCACCACCAGGAAAAATTTTCACCCTCAAGAAGCGGAAACCTCTGCAACTGCAGCCTGCAAAAGTATGGGGCCAAACACCGCATACGAAGATGCAAGTACATCCACCTTCTAAAACTTTGTGAATGTGTGTACAGACGACCAAGTAGCTGCCTTGCACACCTGAACCACTGAAGCCTTATGATGGAAGGCCCAGGAGGCACTAAACGCCCTCATAGAATGCGCTTGGACAGGGAAAGGAGGAACCTGACTCTTAATAGAATACCTGCACCACCGTCTGCCTGATCCACTTAGAAATAGTCGCAGCAGACACGTCCATCCGTAAGAACAAAGAATCGGATTTCCCAATCAGTTCAGTCACCACCAGGTAAACTCGGATCGCCCATACCACATCTAAGGAATGTAAGGCAATTACCTTAGGACGTTTAGGCTTAGGACATAGGGACAGTAGCACAATGTCTTCATTCAAATGAAACCCCGAGACAACCGTAGGAAGGAACGCCTACAGGGTCGCAACACCACTTTGTCCCTATGAATCACCAAATAAAGTGACCAACAGGACAACGCAGCCAACTCAGACATGCAACGTGCGGAATAGCTACTAAGAGAGCCACCTTCGGCGACAGAGTGAGCAGAAGAATTTCTTGAATATTTTCAAAAGGAGGCTTTTGAAGCACCAACAGAACCAAATTGAGATCCCTTGGAGGTACCAAGGATCGCGCCGGAGGAGCCAGATGGCGAACACCCTGCACACAAGTGTGAACCAAGGACTTCGCCGCCAATGGCCTTTGGGAAAAATAAAAGCCAAGGCAGAAATCTGGCCCTTGATGGTGCCCAGAGCCAAACGTTGATCTACACCCAATTGTAGAAACTCCAACAGGCGAGACACAGAAAGGAGTTTCCCAGATCCAATGTCTGCCGACAGATAGTCCGCTTGCGCCAATTCTCTACACCGGAATGTGCACAGAGAGAGGGCAGTAACATATCGTTCTGCCCACCTCAAGATGCCGGCCACTTCCCAGACTGCCAGGCACTTTGTGTCCCCTTGACGATTGACATATGCACAGGGCATCCCTGCAGACAATCCGTCTATTGAGACAGACAAAGTCTGATCGCCCGAATTTCCAGGATGTTGATCGGCAACCTGGACTCCTGAGTCCAGACGCCGTGGGTCCAACACACCTCCCCATCCGGACAGACTGGCTTCCGTGGTGATTACAGTCCAATACAGAGGAAGAAAAGTTTTTTCCCCAGACGTAGAGCTGGGGAGCGGAGCAACCATAGGACTCCCTCAAACCTTGACTCAACAAGATCAGATTGTCCAATGACAGCGGATCCTTGTTCCATTTGATCAGAATCTCCCTTTGCAAAGGTCTGGTGTGGAACTGCGCAAACGAAACCGCCTCGAATGTGGAGACCATCAGACCCAGCACTTGCATGCAAGTCCTGAGTGATGATCAATGGTTGGACAACAGAAGCCAAACAGCATCCTGTAGCTTCAGAAGTTTTGTCTGATGAAGAAACACCCAGGCTAATGAATCCAGCGTCAGACCCATGTAGTCCAGCTTTGTGGACCGAGACAGTGCAGATTTCTGAAAATTCAGTGTCTACCCGAACTCCTGCAGAGTTTGCACCGTAACATCCAAGTTGGCTTCTAGAGCCGAGGAAGACTGCACGCAGAAGCAGATCGTCCAGGTAACCTAGTACCGCAATCCCCTTCTGCCATAAGGCCAAACTGGGGCCAAAACCTTTGTGAACATTCGAGGAGCTGAGGCGAAACCAAAGGGTAACGCCACAAATTGAACGTGCTCCTCACCTACGGCAAAAAGAAAATCATATATTTGAATATGAAGTTAAGCGCCCTTGAGATCGATAGAAGGCAGAAGATCTCCTTGATGAAGGAAAGCTACTACTGTGCGGATGGACTCCATCCAAAATTTCTGAACCCGCACGAAGTGGCTCAGAGCCTTGAGATCCAAGATCGGACAATTCTTGCCTTTCTCCCTGGGAACTGTAAAGAGATTTGAATTAAAACCTTGAAAACGTTACGACTCTGGAAACGGCACAATAACTCCTTGTGCTAACAGGTCCTGCACTGCTCCGTAGAGGCCCTGTAGCCGCTCTGGATACATGCGCAGGTTGGAAGGAAAGAACCTTGCCGTAGGCAAGGACTGGAACTCGATCTTGTAACAGAACCAAATCAGTTTGTGGACCCATTTGTCCTGAATAAGCAAGGTCCACAGATCCGGAAAGAAGCAAAGACGTCCCCCCCACCCCAAACACAGGTTAGAGCGCCCCTTCAAGCTGGGAATGGCTTGTCTGCAGAACCAGAAGTGGCCGCTTTGGACTTACCATTCCAGGGTCTCTTGGAGCCTCCCGCAAAGTTACGAGTGGATCTCAAACCCTCTTCCTTTGAGCCACCCAGACGAAAGAGCCACTTGTGAGCCGAGAAGGGACCTCGCTTCCGGCGAGGTTCCTTGCCCTTAGCAGCCTGAGAAGCAATGTGCTCTTTCCTCCCGTAAGACCCTTAATGATCTCTTCCATAGAGGCATTAAACAGACAGTCAGCACCAGATCATGCTTCAAAGGATCACCGCCGTCACAGAAACCCTGACGGCCAGGGATGCATCACAAATATACTGTAACCCTTGTATCAACTGATCCGCCAGCTCAGAAGGGTGTTGACTCTCCCTCCAAATCCTGGCATAAAATCTTAGCCCATTCCGTTAAGGTATGGGATACCAAGGTGATAGCAAACACCGGTCTTAAAACTGAACCAGCCACGGTGAAGAGGTACCAGACCAGAGCCTCAGGTCTTTTGTTCATGGGGTCCTTAAAAGACAGGGAATCCTCCATCCGCAAGTGTGGCCTTCTTTAGCCTGGAAATCTGAGAATCCACAGACAGTGGAACCATTTCTTCATTAGAGACTTCTCAAAACGGATATCTCCTAGCAAAACGCTTAGGTATTCCAACCATGCGTTTCAGGAAACCCCAATGACTAGTGACCATCTCGTCAAAATAGGCAGGAAAGGGAAACACCTTAGTCAGCTTGGAAGATTTGCGGGTGCCAAATTGCACCGACAACAACTCAGTAGCAGCTCCTCCAACTTTAAAAAGTTTCCCGCACTGATACAATCAGGGCCTCCCTCAGTGCTTTTTCATACACAACTGCAGAGGATGACTTATCCTCACTATTAGAGCACTCAGCGTGCGTGGACGCAGACCCAGTGGGTTGACTCTCGTCCGCATCAGAATTGGAGGAAGCAGAGGATACACAGGTGAAGGCGCTTTTTGCCAAGCCTCCTTTGCAGGGCCATATCTACATTGGCTACTAGCGACTGCAGGGGCTGCCGTCATGGCCGCCAGGGCAGACTAAGACCCAGAGGGTTCCGCAGCTTCCAGGATTGGATCGGGTGGTAAAACACGCTCCATGACCATAACGTGGTTGAACAAAACCACGCTGCTCATTAACAAAATGTTTTATTTTTTTCTGCCACACTGCTGAAAAGAGGAAATGCTGACCTGACACTAGAGGCCCTTGCAGCCTCAGCATTGCATCAGACTACAGGAAAATGGCCGTCATTGAAACGGTGGGGAAACCAGAAACATCGCCAAGGCAGGAACATAGAGACCACAGCAAAATGGCGGGGCTGCATGGGACCCTGGACCCCAGGGAAAATTCATAGATCCCAGGAGGGGACCCCCCTCCCCCCTGCAGCACCCAGGTACAGACACCCACTACAGGAGCCGACAGCAGCATCACCCACCGCTCCTCCAGCCCAGCACCATGCAGCCCCCTACCCAATTTCACCAATGGCCCCAAAAGAGGCCGGGGGGTGACAGCTGAGGGCACCAACTTAGGGGGACCCCGTGAAGGAGAAGGGGGAAACAAGGGGGGGGGGGAAGGACACGGTAGGGGCCTACCATACGGGGGGGGGGGGCGCAACCACCCCAGCAATTCCACAGGAAAGGAGGGGGGACATTACTCACCATACCATTGTTCCCAGGTGGGTGCCAATCCCAGCAGTCCCCCGCACCATCTTGGAATGGGGGTGCTACGGCCTAAGGTACGCTGCAACTCTGGTCATGACCAGGGCTATGCGACCTTGCTAGGTGTTTCACTCGCCGGTCAGCCCCTGTCCAGTGGGGCTGTGTCGTGTCCAACCTAGCAGGGAGCTAATAGTTGGGTCACGCTCGCAGGCCAGACTGGGAAGACTAAGGATCTAGGATATCCAGTGTGTCTCCCAGTCCTGCTGTTGATTGTAGTTCACACAGGATCAAAAGTAATAAAGAAAAAAGTAAAATTAAAAGTAAAAAATTAAAAGTAAAAAATTCAATTTAAATAGGAAAAATGCCAGGACCGCAGATCTCAGCAAAGAGCCAGGTGCTTACTCCTGACTAGGCAGAAAAAACTGGAGTTCTACAGCAGGAAGTGTTGGTATACCCTCTGGGACAACCCCTGGGGCATAACTAAAAAGGTTTCAGTCTAGTCCTACTCCTGAAGAGAGCAGCATAAGCCCACTGGTTTGTGTCAGTGAACGAAAGAAAACTGGATTGACTTCCCGTAAAAGTTCATTGACAGACGCAGATCCATATCTTCTTGACCATTGGGTTATGCTGTCCCCTACAGGAGTAGGACACAAGGCAGGAAAAAGCTTTACCACACCTATGGGGCAGTCCCTGCAGGCATACACCCACACACTCTGCTATAGCCTTCAGTTTTGTTGCAAGCAGTGTTTTAGAAGTAAAAAAAAAAAACATCCCACTCAATTATGAGTGGCGGGTGCTGCGCTTGTCAATGAACTTCAGAGAAAAGGATTTTACAGTAAGTCAAATATCCAGTTTGTCATTCATTGATAGACGCAGCTTCATATCTTCTTGACTATTCGGATGTCCCAAAGCAATATTTGCATGAGGGGTGGGGAAAAACAACGCAAGAAAGAACGTAATTCCCCAAGGGCTAAGCCTAGCCAACCAGGTAACATGGAACTCAACCAGGAACAACTGGAGCTCACCTAGAAAAACATACACCCTCAAAAACAAAAAAAGTTCTTTTAGACAGCAGCCTACAAAACCTTGCGGCAAAAAGGAGGCATCCGAAGATGCCAACACCACATCTACTTTGTAGAATTTTGTGAACGTGTGCACTGACAACCAAGTTGCCGCTTTGCAAACTTGCATCCTGACGCCTGATGGTGAAAAACCCAAGAGGCACTTAGCGCCCTAGTAGTATGCGCCTTCACAGGGAAAGGAAGAACCTGACCCTTCAGTGAATAAGCCTGAACTACAGTCTGCCTGATCCATCTGGATATGGTCGCAGCAGACACAGCAAATCTTTTACGAGGTCCTTCAGTAAGGACAAATAGAGCGTCTGATTTTCTGAAAGATTCAGTAGCCGCTAGGTAAACGCTAATTGCCCGAACCACATCCAAAAAAATGCAAAGCAATTTTATTGGAATGCTTGGGCTTAGGACAGAGCAAAGGCAGCACACAGTCTTCATTCAGAAGAAAATCAGCAACCACCTTAGGAAGAGAAGACTGATTAAGTCGAAGTACCCCTATCTCTGTGGACCACCAGAAAAGGTGAACGGCAGGACAGCACCACCAATTCAGATACTATGTGGAGAGAAGCAATAGCCACCCAAAAAGGCAACCTTCTGTGACAATGTAAGCAGAGGAATATCCCTAATGTTCTCAAAAGGAGGTTTTTGAAGAACAGATAAAACCATATTAAGATCCCACGGAAGCAGTGGGGATCTCCTCGAGGGAGTCATCTTAAAATACCTGGCTTACAACAGCCACGCCCTTAAAGCCTTAAAGCCAGCGACTGTAAAGCAGGATGGAAGATCTGCCCTTGAGACTGATGTAGGCCATGGCATTGTCAGATTGAACTCGGACTGGACAACCCTGCAAAAGAGTTGTCCAGTGACTCAGGCAAAGCTTTATTGCTCAGTTCCAGAAGATTGAATGGAAATTTGGATTTCTGGATGCAGAGCTTCCCCAGCCTGACAGGCTGGCGTCTGCGGTTACCACAGTCTAAAACAGTGGAAGGACTTGCCCTGGCGTAGTGCTAATGAGTGAAGCCACCATAATAGGACAGTCCTTGTGTTGTGAGACTCAACCGAATCACAACGTCCAAGGACTTTGGAACTTCGTTCCATCTGACAAGAATCTCCCTTGTAAGAGTCTCGTTTGGAACTGCCTCGCAGGTTGACACCATCAAACCCAAGGTCCACATGCAAGTTGGCAGAGAGGACAGATTGCTGGTTAACAGCAAACTAATCGCCCCTGCAACTTTGGCAGCTTGTCCAGATGAAGGAAAACCCTTGCTGGAAGCAGAGTCCAGAATCAGGCCCAGATAATCCAGTCTTAAGGATGGTATCAGGGCAGATTTTTTTTTAAATTGATGTTCCAACCAAACTCTTGCAGAGTCCATACAGTAATTGTCAAGTCGCCCAACAGGGCTAAAGGTGAGTCTACTCTTAGATCGTCCAGGTACCCCAGTACCGAAATCCCCCATTGTTGCAAAAATGTCAACACCGGAGTCAACACTTTGGTGAAGACCCTGGGGACGGGGGTGAGACCAAAGGGTAACGCCAAAATTTGATAATGCCCTTTTTCCACAGCGAAGCGAAGAAAATGCTGGTAACCAGTGTATATAGGGATGTGTAGATATACATGTCCTTGATATCTATGGAGGATGAAAGGTCTCCCTGGTGCAGAGACGCCACTACCGTGCAAATGGACTCCATTAGAAACCGCTGTACCCGCACAAAGCGGTTCAATGTCTCGAGGTCCAAGATTGGACGTACTTTGCCTTCTTTCCTGGGCACAGTTAACAGGTTTGAGTAGAACTCCTGAAAGCGTTCCCGAGAAGGAACCGGCGCAATCACCCCTTGCGACAGCAGATCTTGTACCACCTCTCGTAGATCCATTAACCAATCTGGAGATAGGCAAAGATTGGACGAGATGAACCTGTCCGACAGTAGAGACCGGAATCCGATCTTGTAACCTGATCGAATCAGTTTGTGGACCCATTTGTTGTGAATCAAGGAAGTCCCTGGATCCGGAAAGGAAGCAAAGACATCCCCCCCACCCCAGAAATGGATAAGGGCGCCCCTTCACGCTGACGAGGTTTCGTCCTCGGATCCAGAGTTGCCTGTTCATGGCTTACCCAAGACCTGAATGGCTTAGCTCCATTCTCCTGCGACCCAGAGGTACGAAAGGGCCACCTATGAGCAGTAAATGAAGGCCCCCCATCTGTTACGCGGTGCCTTGGTCTTGGTGGATTGGGGTAGAAGAGTACTCTTCTCACCTCTAAGGCCTTTTATTCAGCTCATCCAAGGAGGATCCAAACAACATATTCCCCGTAAAGGGAAAGTCAGAAAGAGCCTTTCTGGAGGCCTGGTCCACAGACCAGCTTTTTAAAAAACACCATGCGTTTAATAGCAATCCCCACTGCAGACTCTGGCCACCAGTGGAGCCGCATCCAGCGACGCATCACAGATATACAGAAGGGTTTGGACTATTTGGTTGTTAGCTCAATCAGGCCCTGTGAGAGCTGCTCCATTTCCAAGTCACCTTTTACCAACTTGGCCTATTCTGTGATGGTCTGTGACACCAGAGTGATCACAAAGATCGGTTTTAGTTTTGAGCCTGCTATCACATGCAAATAGCAGGACAAACTCAATCCATCCATCGGGTTCCTAAACACCAGGGACTCTTCCACCAGGACCACAGTTGACTTTAGTCTGGAAACCGGATGATCCACCTTAGGTGGCACGGTCCACCTAGTGGAAACCACATCTGCAAAGAGGTAGCGCCTTTTAAAGCGCTTAGGCACCACTATTTGTTTGATGCGCCCCCACTGTTCATTGACAATGTTCTCAAAGAATTACGGACAGGGAAACACCTTGCCCGACTTCAGGGATTTGCAGGTGACAAAAGACACTTGCTTCCCTGACACTGTAGATTCATCCGCCATTTCTAAAGTTTCCCGCACAGATACTACAAGTGCTTCCACCAGCGCGCTTTCCCCTGCATCGGCAGAGGACGACATGTCCTCCTCGCCCTCAGAATGCAATGACAGATCCACCAAAGGTGGGGTGTATCCGCGGCAGCCATATCTGCCTCAGAATCTGAGGATACTACAGAAGGAGGTGAAGGCAAAGGTCACTTTCTAAAACGAAATCCACTTTTGACACCAGGCTTTCCAAAACTGCTGTAAAAGCAGACTGGGGCTGCGACTAGAGGTCCCACAACAGCACTGAGGGGGTCTGTAGGTGAAATTTTGTCCTGGGACTCCATTAGCACTGAATATTAAAAAAAATGCAGTAACTTTAAAAAAGATGCAAAAACGTGATCCGCACCGCTGCACCAGCAGTACTACAAGTCCCAGCCTAACACAGCCAGTGGCAGTGAGTGAGGAATACCTATAAGGACCCCCAAAAACATTACCACCAATCCGGTCTGGAAGCTTCAGAAACGTTGTGTAAAAGATGGAAACGATCTGGCACAGAAAATAAAAAAGCACCTGGGTCATACTTAGAGCCTTTAGTGTCTCCCCTTGAAGTCCAGGGATCGTGGACTTCAAGAAAATGGTCGCCGCATGCATTCCTATGGGGAACTATCAAAACATGGCCGCCCATGCATTGTAATGAGATTTTTTTTTTACATTAATGCAGAGCAAAGTCTACAGCAAAATGGCAGTTCCCACGGCACGTCATGCGGTCTCCAAGACCCCCCAGGGGGGTCATCATGCAAGAGGCATCAGAGGGTCCCCAGAAGGATACTCCCACCAGGACAAAGGCCCCCCCCCGCAGAATCGCCATGGCATTTATTGAGGAACCTGCTACCGTGGTGGGGGGGGGGGGGGACAGCTAAGGAGGGCCTGGTATGCCAGAGACCAGGGGAACCGAGGTTCCAACTGTTCCATAGAGGGGGTCCACGTCCACCCCGAGACCGCCAGAGAATTGGGGGGGGGGCGGGACACTTACTCCCCATACCACGGTATCAGGTGGGCACCACTAAACACACAACCTCCCAACCGGGGTGGGGGTGCTGACAGTCAGGGGGGTACGCTGTGCCTCATGGCATCCCAGGTCTGTCACGTCCCAGCGAGACTGTCCACTAGCAGGCTCATCCCCGTCCATCGGTGCAGGTATGAGGGGTTGGAAAGCAACGCAACCAATTTAGAAGGTAACACAAATAGCCGGGCCAGTAACAACCTGAGCCCACAGGAAAAAACTGGAACAAACCCAGAAAATAACACCCCATAAGGAGGGACAGTAAAAATAATGTCCCCTTGAACAACTGCCGCAATCAAACCTGTGCGGCCAAAAGAAGCATCCGAAGATGCCAAAACAGCAAGTTTGGAAAACTGTCGAAAATTTGCACAGACCACCAGGTCGCCACCTTGCACACCTGAGCCACAGACGCCTGATGGCGAAAAGCTCAAAAAGGCACTAACGGTTCGAGTAGAATAAGTACCAGGAACGGAGAAACCTGACCCGTGATGGAAAAGGCCTGAAGAATCATCTGTCGGATTCACACAGAAATGGTCGCCGCGAAGGTGGCGATCCCTTCCGAGGTCCCTCAGGAAGAAGAAATAGAAAATCAGACTGCCGAATCGACTCCGTGGCGGACAGGTAGCCTTGACCGCCTGGACCACATCCAGAGAATGCAAGGCAAACTCCTTAGGATGCTAGGATTGTGCACACAACATTTTCTACATTGAGGTGGAAAGAATAAAAATCACAGTGGAAAGAAACGACTGAGTCGGTCGCAGAACTACCTTATCTCTATGAAGTACCAGATAAGGAGAACGGCAGGACAAGGCCGCCAATGCAGACACTCTGCGAGCCGACGTGATAGCCACCAGAAAGGCAACTTTCTGTGACAACAGACAGAGAAATCTCTCTGATGTTCTCTAAGGGAGGTTCATTGTAACACTGACAAAAAACAATTTTGGTCCCAGGGAAGCAAGGGGAAGCAAGAGAGCTCTCCTCGGGGGAGCCAAATGCCGCACCTCTTGAATGAAGGTGTGGACCCAAGAAAGCGACACCAAAGGTCATTGAAAAAAAGGACAGCCAAGGCCGACAATTGACCCTTGACCGTAGTCAGCACCAGATGCTGATCCATGCCCTTCTACAGGAAGGCCACGACCTTCGCCACCGAGAAGGAACGAGGGTGAAACCCATGCACTTCGCACCAAGTGATATACGGTTTCCAGGTGCGGTGAGAAAACTTCCTAGAAGTGGCTTTGCGAACCTTTAACATGGCAAGGATGACCGTCTAAGACCTCTATCCCTCAGGACCTGGCCTTCAACAGCCATGCCGATAAAGCCAGAGACTGTAAAACAGAATGGAAGATCGGTCCTTGAGACAGAAGATCGTCTCGCAGCAGAAGCCGCCAGCGAGGCTCAACGACCATCTGCAAGACGTTCGCGTACCAGGACCGGCGAGGCCCGTCCGGGGCCACCGGAATGACTGACATCCGTTCCGACGCCAACCTGCGGAGGAACCTGGACAACAGCTGAAAAGGCATACAGTAGCCGACAGCGGTGCCAAGGCACCACCAATGCATCCGCGGCGCCTGCGTTGGCCCTTTAAATCAGCGGGTTCCCGCAGACCCCCACAATCTGCACTAATAGAAAGAGCCCCCAGTGAAAACACACTAGCCACAAGTGAAAAACGTTTTGGTTGAAAAATGACAGGAATTAGCAAAAATCCCCAGCCTGTCAGCACATTTTTACACAGGAGAAAACTGAAGGAGGAAGTGACCTCACGTCGCTAGAGGCCCAGTCATCGAGCCCAGACAAAAGGTGCCTATTAAAGTCAATGGCAAAAGTCACTGGGGAAATGGCCGCTTGCCCTTACTAGGCATGTTGCCCACATCCAAGATGGCGCCCGACCAGGAGCATGTGCAGAATCCCAATATGGCTGCTGTCCTTACACAGAGCTTAGATTCTGCCCACCATAAAACATGGCGGCCGCCCCAAACGGCAGCAAATAAGTGTACAAACACATTCTGGCCAACATCAGGGACCCCAGAGAGACCCCGGCAGCACCCCCAGCAGGAGCAGGGAGGGAAGGGCAGCCCACAACCCAGCCAGAGGGGGGATCCTACAGAGACCACCAGCCCTGCTATCCCCTAAGAGAGGGCCCACAACCCCCCAAATGTCCCCAAGGACAAGGGGGTATCAATACTCACCAGTCCAGAAGCGGGCACCACTCAGATACGGGAGACCTCCCACCCTAAGTGGGGGTGCTGTCAGCCATGGAGGGACACTGGCAACATGCGGTCGATCCGGGTTGAGACATCCTCAGCGAAGCGCAGCTCCGCAGGCTCATCCCCATATGGAGGGGCACTGTCGTTGAGGCCTGGGCATACCAGTAACCTGTGACGCTCGATGGCAGGCTGGGACTCCATAAGGATCTATGATACCCAGTCCGAGGCCCAGCTCTGCAGTCACTTGTAGTCCTCCAGGAAAGGAATCCCTGACTAACTAGTGAGAGAAAAAAATATATTGTGTAAAGAAAAAACACAAATTCAGAAAAAACAAAGAAAAATCAAGACTCTAGGTCTCAGCAGGGAAGACCTAGCTCTACTCCTGATGCTAGGCAACTTCAAACTGAGGTAATATTAGATTGGGTTCTGTATAATGGCTGAGGGATGGCCCCCTAGTGGTGTGCTGAGGTAATACCGTTTTTTGTATTAACCTGATAATCAATTCCCTGCCTAGCCTGCTCCTGCAGAGAGTGCCATTACCCATTAGTGAAGGCTAATACCATTGGGCGGCGACTGTCAGAGGACGTAAGAGAAAACTATTTTTGTAAAATCTTACCGTAAAATTCCTTTCTCTGAGTCCTCTGACAGTCGCCGCCCACTCAGTCTTCACCAATGGGTATTGACCTCTTATCCATAGGAGCAAGCTAGGCATAAGACTTGTTAAAAAACAAAGCAATTTACATACACACCTATGGGGCTGTCCCATTGGTCCAATACCCCTCCTGCTATCAGCAATCCCAACTCAGTTTGGTAGCAAGCAGTTAAAAGTCCAAAGAACCCCAATAGAGGGGCGGGGGCGGCGACTGTCAGAGGACTCAGAGAAAGGAATTTTAAGGTAAGATTTTACAAAAATTAAATTTTCTTACGTCCTCTGACAGTCGCCGCCCACTCAGTCTTCACCAATGGGATGTCCCAAAGCAGTGTAGACATGAGGGGTGGGAAACGTAACCGTCATAAAGGCAACGCAGCACCCACGTCAGAGAAAGGAACCTTACTTGAACAGAAAGGTAAATCCTCTGGGTAACAGAAAAGCTCAACTGGAGCAACGACCCAGGAAAGCAAACAAGGGAAAAAACAACAACCAACAGTCAGGGACCCGCAAAACCAGGGTCCCCTCAATGTACTGCCGCACAGAGAACTTTGCGGCCAAAGGAGGCATCAGCTGATGCCAGAACATCAAGTTAGTAAAATTTGGAAAAAAGGTGTGCACTGACGACCAAGTCACAGCCTTGCACACCTGGACTACCGAAGCCTGATGCCGGAAGGCCCAGGACGCACTCACCGCTCTGGTAGAGTGCGCCTTGACAGGGAAGGGCGAAGCCCGGTTCCTAAGCGAATAGGCCTGTACAATCGTCTGTCCAATCCATTTTGAAATGGTAGCCGCAGACGCAGCCATACCCTTCCGAGGTCCCTCAGGAAGGACAAAAAAAAAGAGAATCAGACTTCCGAAAGGATTCAGTGGACGACAGGTAAACCCTGATCGCCTGGACAACATCCAAGGAATGTAAAGCAAACTCCTTAGGATTCACACATAGCGAAGGCAAAACAATGTCCTTAAGGTGAAAATCAGAAACCACCTTGGGAAGGAACGACTGGTTAGGTCGCAAGACCACCTTATCCCTATGAACCACCAGGTAAGGGGAGCAGCAAGACAGGGCCGCCAACTCCGACACTCTGCGGGCAGAAGTGATCGCCACTAGAAAAGCAACCTTTTGCGACAGCAGAGGCAAAGAAATTTCCCTGATGTTTTCAAAGGGAGGACGTTGCAAAACGGACAGAACCAAGTTCAAGTCCCAAGGAGGTAAAGGTGCCCTCCGAGGAGGGGCCAAATGACGCACACCTTGAACAAAGGTGCGAATCAAAGATCTAGACGCCAAGGGGCGCTGAAAAAGCACAGCCAGTGCAGATAACTGGCCCTTAATCATGGTCAACGCAAGGCGCTGGTCCCCACCAGTTTGCAGGAAGGCCAATACCCTCGCCACCGAGTAGGAGCGAGGCGGGAAGCCCCTGGATTCACACCAGGCAAAATAAGCCTTCCAGGTACAGTACCAGCTTACCCGACGAGGCTTTCCTTGCCTTGAGCAGAGTAGGAATGACCTCTGGAGATACCACTGTCTCTCAGGACCTGGCTTTCAACAGCCACGCCGTTAAAGCCAGCGACTGTAAAGCAGGATGGAAGATCGGTCCCTGAGACAGTAGATTGTCTCTTAACGGTAGCCGCCATGGAGGCTCGACAGCCAGTTGATTAATGTCCGCGTACCAGGACTGTCGCAGCCACCAGAATCACCAACTTCGGTTCCGAGACCAACCTGCGAAGGAACCCGGAGAACTGAATCGGGGGAAAGGCATATATCAGACGATACCGGTACCAAGGCACCACCAGCACATCCGAGGCATCTGCCAGAGGATCGTGCATTCTTGCCACGAACCTTCCCACCTTGTTTAGCCGGGACGCAAACAGATCCACATCCGGTGATCCCCATCTCGCACACAGCATTTGAAACACCTCCAGGCGCAGGGACCATTCCCCCTTGTCCAGGGTCCGGCGGCTCAGATAATCGGCCTGCCAATTTTCCACATCCGGAATGTGAACTGCCGAAATCGCGGGGACAGGAGTCTCGGCCCAAGACAGAATTATGGTCACTTCCTGATGCCACCTTGGTGATTAATGTAAGCCACCGCAGTGGCATTGTCCGTCTGCACCCGTACAGGGTGACCCTGAAGACGATCCGACCAACGGAGCAGGCACAGCCTGATCGCTCTCAATTCCAAGATGTTTATCGGTAGGGAAGATTCCTCTACTGACCAAGTGCCCTGGGCAGATAGGTTGCCCAGAACGCCACCCCAGCCCGACAGGCTGGCACCGTGGTAAACACCGTCCACAGTAACGTCTGGAAGGACTTCCCTTCCACTACGGCCGGGGACTGGAGCCACCACAGAAGATCCACTCTGGTTTGGCGACTCAGACACCCACAAGTCCAAGGACTGAATGAGCCTGTCCCATCTGGCCAGTATCTCCGCCTGGAGAGACCGCGTGTGAAATCGTGCAAACGGTATCGCCTCGAAGGCTGACAACATCAACCCCAGGGACCGCATACAGGTCCTGAGTGACGAGGACTCATTGTCCCTGAGGGACCTGACCTCATCCTGCGGGGTCCATAGCTTGTCCTCCGGCAAAAACACCTTCGCTTGGGCGGAGTCCAGGACCATCCCCAGATAGGGGAGACGAACCGAAGCTGACAAGTCTACTTCTGAACGTTGACGGTCCATCCAAACTCCTGGAGCGTCTGAACCGTAGTGGACAGATCGCGCAGCAGGCTCTGACTGGCACTCGACCTTAACAGGATATCGCCCAGATATCCCAAGACCGCAATGCCCTGTGGCCGTAACAGGCCCAGAACAGGAGCCAGCACTTTGGTAAACACCCTTGGAGCCGAAGCGAGACCGAAAGGTAACGCCACAAACTGATAGTGTTCCTCCGCGATAGCAAATCGGAGGTGCCTCTGATGACCCCCGAATATGGGGATGTGTAAATACGCATCCTTGAGGTCGATGGAAGCCAGGAAATCTCCAGGGCTCAGAGAGGCTACCACCGAGCGGAGTGATTCCATGCGGAACTTTTGAACGCGCACGAAGCGTTTCAGAGCTTTCAAGTCCAGAATTGGACGCACCTTTCCCACCTGTCTGGGCACAGTAAACACAGATTCGAGTAAAAAACCCCTGAAACCTGTCCCGAAACGGCACCGGGACCATCACCCCCTGAGCGAGAAGATCCTGAACCGCCCAATGCAACCGATCTGGGGTCAAATTAAGATTTGAGGGAAAGAATCTTTCTGCTGGTTGCGAAATGAATTCAATCTTGTAGCCTGATCGAATGATCTCCTGAACCCACCTGTCCGGAATCCAGAACAGCCAAGGTTCAAGAAAACCGCGCAGACGTCCCCCCACCCCTAGAACGGGTGAGGGCACCCCTTCAGGATGAGGAGGCCTGGGCCACCGTTCCAGCCTGGGCGGCTTTCGGCTTGCCCGCCCAGGGCTTCCTCTGGCCACCATGGCCCTTGAAGGTTTTCCCCTTGTATTGTGCTTTGAAAGCACGAAAGGACCCCTGTTTCGATTAAAGGGTCCAGCTTACCGCGGAAGAACTTGCCCTTAGGATTCTGGGGCAGCAGAGTGCTCTTGCCCCCAGTGACTGCTTTAACCAATTTGTCCAGGGATTTCCCAAAAAGACGAATCCCCGCATAAGGGATGTCAGACACCGTTTTTCTGGAAGTCTGGTCAGCCAACCAGCTCTTCAGCCAAATCAAGCGACGGTTAAATACCGTGACACCAGACAGGCGCGCTGCTAAAGGGGCCTCATCTGAGGCCGCGTCACACAGATACATAACCGCTTGACTAATCTGGTTCACCATCTCCAAGGTAGTAGGGGGGCAGAGTCAGCCACGAGGGTGCGTCCGAGCACCTTGGACCACGACGGAGACGAAAATAGGTTTCAGCCTGGAAACCGCCACCATATAGGAATGGCGGGCAAGGGATTCAGGCCTCCCATCCGTAGGGTCCCTAAACACCGGAGAATCCTCGGTGGGTACCAGAGTGGCCCTGTTTAATCTGGACACTGTATAATCCACCTTAGGGGCCACAGGCAGCGCGAATCGGTAGGAGACGCAAGGGGGTAACGGAGTTGAAACAGTTTAGGCACCACAAAATTTGCGCATCAAATTGCGCCATTGTTCATTCACTGTCTTGTGAAACTCAGCGGGGCAAGGAAACACCTGCGCCGCCGTTGGGGATCTGCGGGTACCAAAGGAGGAACGCTTACCCAGAGGTTTGGGCTCATCCTCCAAATGTAGTGTATATTTTACAGCAGTAATCCGCGCAGCCATAGTAGCGCGGTCTCCAGCTGTCCCCGGGGGAATCATCCCGTCCTCGTCCTCCGCCTACCCGTCAGACAGGGAGGAAAGAGACCCTTTCAATGGGCACACTATCCACAGCAACCATGTCAGACTCCGAATCAGAAGAGTGAGAAAACCTAGGCCTTTTCCTAGAATCCCGTTCAGCCATCAAAAAGAACCACTTTAGACGCTAAAGTGCAGCAGTCAGTGAAGAAGAGTCGGAGTAGCCTGAATCATCCACCAAAGCTGGGGGAAAGTTGCTGTCCTGGGACTCCATAAAGAAAAAAATGTTTTATGGCGCTGGCCCTTTAAATCACACGGCGATCCCACCGCAATGCACCGCTATTAAGGACTACACTAATAGACCCCGCAGGCAGGAATAAAGCTGATAGCCAGAGATATCCCCACAAAACAGCAAGGACAAACCCCCACAACAAGTGTTACCACGCTTGTCTGACAATCTCCTCTGCATGAGAAATGAAGTGATGACAGGCTGAACAGGACCCAGAGTAAGGAAACATGGTTGCCCATAGAAAGCAATGGGAGGCTCCGGGAAAATGGCCGCCGACATTTGCACAGAAAAAAAACAGTGCCACACACAAGATTGCGCCCGAAGGCGCCAAAGCACACTACAATGATTGCTGTAGAAGCGCCCATAGTGAAGCCAAGCAGCTGCCCACACCTAAAATGGCGGACCCGCGGTTTTTTACTTCGCAGTGGGCCGCCGCACATATCTGCACCCAAACACACCACAGTGTCACTCAGGGTAGGGACCCCCACATAGCGTCCCAGACGCGGTAGAACCCCCGCAGGGACCGGGAGCAAGGGAACCCCCGAACGCACAGACATGAGGGGATACCACAGACACATCAGACTGCCATCCCCAGACAGAGGCCCCACACAGAATGTACTTACCGTACCCGATGGAGTGGGCGCCTCTCATCGACGGGAAGCCTCCCACCCCAGGCGGTGGGGGTGCCGTCAGCCAAGAACGCAGGACGCTAGCAATGCACGGAACCGCGGTTGAGATGTCCAAGTGAGGTGGCCACCTTGCGGGCTTTCATCCCTGAGGACATGGATAGGTCGTTTGCGAGGCCAGGGCATACGCATAGCCTGCTAAACGCTCGATGGCGGGCTGGGATTCCATAAGGCCCTCTGTCCTGGAGCACCAGGACAACCAGGGCGACTCCCAGCTCCGCAAACGCCGTTGTCATCCGAAGATCTGACTAACTAAACGCTGACAAACAGCTAGTAGTGCAAAGAAAACACATTTGCAGAAAATAAAATCATAAAATAGAAGGCTGAGAACGTAGCCCCAGCACAAGGAAGCCTATCTTACCCCTAACTAGGCAGAAGACAAAACTGATTTGGGATGGCTGATAGCAGGGGGGTATTGGACCAGTGGGACAGCCCCCATAGGTGTGTCTATGTAAATTGCTTTGTTTTTTTAACAAGTCTTATGCCTAGCTTGCTCCTATGGATAAGAGGTCAATACCCATTGGTGAAGATTGAATGAGTGGGCGGCAACTGTCAGAGGACGTAAGAGAAAGTAGATTTTTACATGTAGGAGCAAAGTGTCAGAATAGGCTTGGGAAGAAGGTGGTTAAAGGAAAGTTTCTTGACTTCTGAAGGTATCACTTGTTTCAGACCAGTCACCCTCACCTTCTTAAAGGGAAAGTGCGCTTTTCACGACAGTCACCAACTGATTAAAGACATCCAAGATGGTCCAAACATGACAATCCTGACCCTCTGAACAGTGCCGATTTGGCCACGTGCTGATCACATGCTCCCTCCTAAGAAAAAAACTCTAGCAATACACACCAAACTAAGCCAGCACAGCTTGGCCCCTGGCCTCTATAATGTCTGGAGAGGGGTTGGAGACACCGGAAGGAGGTGAAGATCAGAGAAGACAGGATCAAACAGCTTTTTTTTTTTTTTTACACAATGCAGAGGATCAGCCCCTCATGTTCCACATGGATTATAATAAGCATGCTTTACTGCATATACAGGCGAATTATACTGGTGTGGATTTAGTAACACTTTAGGAAATAAACAGTTTGCTGTAACTGATTATAAAGTATTAGCCAGAGCTTGGCTTCAATTTGTTAGTGTATCTAAATCTGCTAGTACATCAAACACCCCCCCTTCCTTCAGGCCAACTAAGCTGTTGTCCAAAGGTGATCCTTCATCCAGAGTGGGGGCACTAAAACAGGTGGTGTGTTACTGGCCAAATCACAAGCTGGAAATAAGGGGAAGCCTAAAAAATAAAACTAATGCAGCCACCATAATAATAGGCTGCAATATATTTTTGGGTTTAATAACATTAAGCCATAAGATCATGGACTGCCCACCCTTGAAAGCTGTTATATGAAACAAGCTCTCGAGTTGTCTGCCAAAACCCAGATCTTTTGGGTTTGATTCTCTGGAACACAGCAAATGCCTCATCTAGACGATCCTGGCAAACTGCCACATCTACAGTGGGCTGCAGAGCCACTCTGGCTTATCTATGGTGCCTTTAAAGACTGTGACCTCATCCACCTGGACAATCAATCATATTCAAGCTTTTCTGTGTTAAAAGCCAGAGGCCCACTTCCAGCCAGAATGCTTTCTGCATGAGGTACTGGTGAGCAAAATGCTTCACTGGTAACAAAAACTGAATGGTTGTGGCCAATTGGCATAATCACTACAAGTACATGGGGACTTGTTTTTGGCAGCAGCCAAGACCCAAAAAAACAGTAAATTACTGGGAAAAGGATTTTGGCAGCAGTATCTTAGTGTGTACCACAGGGCCGGCCTTTGGGGTGTGCGAGCTGTGCGGCCGCACAGGGCGCCATGGGCAACAAGGGCGCCGTGCGGCCATCACAGCTCGCAGAAGATCAGGCGATTCAGCCCGCACAGCGGGAGGTAAGCGGCGACAGAGGCCTGGACAGGGTTAACACAGGCCGCGGCCGCCGCTTACCTCCCGCTGTGCCTCGGTCACCTACTGCTGCAGTGAGGCGAGCTGTGTATCACACACAGCTCAGCCTCCGATCCACGCTGACAGTGTGGGCGGGGCAGGGGGAGAAGGGGCGGGGGGAGGAGGAGCTGACGATCTCTCCTCTGGCATCCCTGCAGGGAGGAGAGATCGTCAGCTCCTCCTCACCCCGCCTCTTCTCCTCCTCCTCCCGCCCCGCCCACACTCCCCGGGAATGTGTGGGCGGGAAGTTTGAAGGAAAAAAAGCTGCAGTCAGCGTAAGGTAAGTGATATCTAATTCCTTCAAAAAATGTGAGGGGTGCTCTGATGTAAGGGGGCTATGTATTGGGGGGCTCTCTGATGTGGGGGGGCTTTGTGTGTGTGTGTGTAGGGGGTCTGTGATGTTAGGGGAACTTTGTGTGTATGGGGTCTCTGATGTTAAGGGGGGCTTTGTGTGTAGGGGGTCTCTGATGTTAGGGGGGCTTTGTATGGGGTCTCCGATGTTAGGGGGGCTCAATCTGATGTAAGGGGGCTATGTATGGGGGGTCTGTGATGTAAGGGGGGCTCTCTGATGTGGGAGGCTCTGTGTGTGTGGGGGGCTTTGTGTGTGTGTAGGGGGTCTCTGATGTAAGGGGGGCTTTGTGTGTATGGGGTCTCTGATGTTAGGGGGGCTTTGTGTGTATGGGGTCTCTGATGTTAGGGGGGCTTTGTGTGTAGGGGGTTTCTGATGTTAGGGGGGCTTTGTGTGTAGGGGGTCTCTGATGTTAGGGGGGCTTTGTGTGTATGGGGTCTCTGATGTTAGGGGGGGCTTTGGGTGTATGGGGTCTCTGATGTTAGGGGGGGCTTTGGGTGTATGGGGTCTCTGATGTAAGGGGGCTCTGTGTGTGGGGTCTCTGATGTGAGGGGGGCTTTGTGTGGGGGGGTCTCGGATGTGAGGGGGGCTTTGTGTGGGGGGTCTCTGATGTGAGGGGGGCTTTGTGTGTGTGTGTAGGGGGGTCTCTGATCTTAAGGGGGCTTTGTGTGGGGTCTCTGATGTGAGGGGGGCTTTGTGTGGGGGGTCTCTGATGTGAGGGGGGCTTTGTGTGTGTAGGGGGGTCTCTGATCTTAGGGGGGCTTTGTGTGGGGTCTCTGATGTGAGGGGGGCTTTGTGTGGGGGGTCTCTGATGTGAGGTGGGTCTCTGATGTGATGGGGGGCTCTTTGATGTAAAGGGGGCTCTGATGTAAGGGGGGCTAAGTTATTAGTGATCATAAAAAAGAAAAGTCAAATAAAATGCAAAAAAGGTATAAAAAAATGCGCGCGGGGGGGAGGGGGGTGCCACAAGATTAGCTCGCACAGGGCGCCTGAACACCTAAGGCCGGCCCTGGTTTACCACACCACATCCACTAGGAAGCCTACCATGGTCTTCTGTATGAGACAGCCCTCAACGCAGACACCTCCTGGAAGGACTCGTCCACAGAGGATTCCAGATCCTCAACATCCACCACTTCCTCGTCCTGAAAGGATTTCCTCTGACACCTCATCCTCCCTCAAGAGGGGAGGAAAGGAGAGCACCCACATTTGAATCACAGGATTTTCAAGCCAGCGAGAAGCTGAGAGCAAATTTGCTGATCACACAGGGATAGTGCGCCATTTTTAGTGGCCCTCAGAGGAACATCACATGGCATACAAAGCTCAGATAGTCTGGTGGGCTCCTGCTCCCTACAAATACAACCACTGCAATATATTGTCTCACTACGCCATCAATTACAAAGCTTGGGCTGCCCCTATGGTCCACTCAGCCCAATGATATACGAGAGATGCCATGTTTGGATGATAAAGTTTAGGTGCTGGTCCTCCCTGCACCGGGGGGTAGGTCCACCTGTATATGCAGTCACATGAAGGCAGTTGGCTGCATACGCTCTTGCCTCAGTAAAATCGCTAGCTGCAAGAGTTATGAATGTGAAACCATCTGCCTACTTGGTCAGTAATACATTGCCCCTCCACACTGCCCCTCCACACACACACGAGGTATGTCAATTAAATAACGAGACTGATTCCACCTAGTAAACAAAGCAGTCATAACCGGTTATAACTGCATGCGTGGTGACCTGGTACATGTTTGAACCTGCATGACAAGCAGGAACACTAGGACATTCAGTTGATTGAGAGTCGCCATTTAGTTTGGTTCTGTTTTCTGTAGTGTGCTGAAAAAAATGCTAAGTTTGGTTGGAAAACAGTCATTACCCAGAATGAAAAAAAGCTTGTCAAATCAGGTCCAAAATTTAAAGCCATGTTCATTGTTTTTCGATATCAAGGGTGCAGTTTTGAAAGAATGTGTTCCAGAAGGCACAACAGTTAACCAGCATTATTATAAGGAAGTTTAGATAAATCTGAAATTCAGAAAAAAAAAAAATCAGTCGCAACTGTGGGAAAATGGTTTCATTCTTCACCAGGACAATGAGCCTGCTCACAAAGCACTTTTTGACCGACAAGCACATTACAACACTTGAACATCCTCTATATTTGCCCGATTTAGCACCACGCGACTTCTCTTTTCCCAAAAGTTAAATCAGTGCTTGAAGGGACATGTTTTGAGTCAGTTGATGCTGTAAAGAAGAAAACAGTGGAGGCGTTGAAACAGCTGACAAATTGATTTTCTCCATGCCTTCGACCAGTGGAAAACAAGACTGCAGCAATGTATTAGTGCAAATCAGGAATATATTGAAGGCATTAAATTGATAACTTATCCTTTTTTTTATGTATTTAATCAGTCTCGTTATTAGACACACCTCATAGAAATAAAGGTGGTTTGGGAAAGTCGCCAAAAAAAAAAAAAGATTCTTGAATTGTATAATTCAGGCTATTTCAGATTAGATGAACTAATGCCTCGTACACACGCAACGATTGTTGGCCATGAATTTTTGGCCAACGTCCGATCGGCCAATTGTCGGCTTGTTAGTATGATGCTTCCGACAACCGACCGACTTTTCGGCCGAACAAAATCTGGTTTGCATGCTATAAAATTTTTGTTGGCCGTCAACAGAACGGCCGATCGTTCGTCAGTCAGTACAGATTTCGGCAGACAAAAATCAGATGAGCAAGACTGGGCATGCTCAGAGAAGAAAAAACACACAGCAAGTTAACCAGCACATGACATCACTTCTGAAGTTAGTTTTTGTTGGCCAATAAAATTTGTGTGCAGTCTAGAGCACATTTCAAACACTGGACAAAAGACGGCCGATCGGTCGGCCAACAATCGTTGCGTGTGTACGAGGCTTTAAGTTTTGTGATCAGCGGAACAGATTCTTTAATGTGTACGCCTGAGCAAAATATAAAAATCATTTAGTACATCACACTACATGCACATTTCCCCATGTTGGGTCTCCAAAACAAATACAGAAAAATACTTCCCGATGCTGCCAAAGGGCCAGTGCACTCCAATTTCCAGTAGTGAGCTGACAATGCTGCGCAGAAATCTTGCTGCTAGTTTTCCATGACTTCTCCCCTACAGGATTACAGAACACAGCTCCTGTGTGTTAGGAGAAAAGAAGGTGGTGCTCTTTAATCCAGCAGTTCGAGAACTCAGGCAGGTGTGGCAATATGGCTTGGGATTTCAGTGCAGCAGATGAATCGTTGCCAGTGCAAAGTTAGGAACATACTGGATTTCAGGCAAACATGCAAGTATATTTATACTAGCACATCTGCCCATATTGTCTTTTAAAAACTGCATTGCAATATACTGAACACATGGGGAAATGTGCATGTATTTCACAGAACCGAATATTTTTTTATTTTGGCAATACATTTTAAAAATATACTATAATTGAGTATAGCAGTAATTGATGCTGGGCACCACCATAATTCTGCTGCAGTCTTCAATAGCCACCAAGGGGAAGCATACAAACATAGGCGGTCAATCATCTCCAACAATGGTGTTCTACACTCTAAGGAAAGAGTCTGAATTCTAATGTATGTTTACATTTGCTGCAGAACGAAGCAGAGTATTACTGCCAATGCAGGCAAGTGCACATTTTTCATTGAGTATACCTTTCTGGTTTTGGCTTAGATACTCAGCCATGTACAGTACATATTTTCCAACATTTAAAGAGAAATGTATGCACATAGTGCTTTATGAAAAAACGTATTTAATAGATTTATAATTTAAATAACTTAGATTGGAAAAAAAACTAACAAAAAGCAGGCTGTAAAAAACAAAACAAAAATGGGGAAAAAAGGATATGGATGTAATTGCTCCCCAAACTTTCTTCACCGGCCCTCCCCACTTGGTCTTAAGTCCTCGTACATAATTTGACCTGAATACTTCCCTGCCCCTTTGGGTAAATGTTTTTTTATTTTTCCAACTTAAAGTCGCCTCAAGGCTCTCTTTTTGTCCGTTTTCTTTTTAGCTGCAAGTTTCTTGTCTCGGTCTCCAGCATGTTTCTTGGCCATGGGTCCATCGCCAAGAGCACCTGTTGCTGATGCAGAGGAGCAGGGGTCCGTAGGATCCTTGCCCCTTAAGGATGAGTTCTGTGCATGAATTTCTGTCATGAGTCTTGCACGGGATGCGTACTCTTCATAGTTCTCCAGTAAGAGACGACCAGCCTCTTCATTCAATGCCGACTCTGGGTTTGGGTGAATCAACAAACACTTTATTGTCTTAAGAGAAAAAAATACAAACATTAGTGAAAGAAACCTTCAAAAGTTTAACAAAAAATACAGAATTTTGTATACAAAAACGTCTTTAATATATTTGACGCAAACGCGAACTGAAAGACTTAAAGCAGAACTTCACCTAAAAAGGAAAGATCCACTTATCCTCCTCTCCTTATTGTAAATGTTTTTGGGGGGCTAGTACTTCGTTTTTGACAGATATCCACTTCCAATGGGATCACCTAGGCGATTCGGGCAGAAGTTTACCCCAACACTTAACTTATGTATTTGCTCCAAGCCATTGGCTTCACTTAGTGACTGGAGCCTTAAGGCTCATTCACACCTGCAACAGTGCAACTAGAACCAGACCGCAGATTCCAATAGCAAGAACTGGCAGATTGAATCACAGGTGAATGCAAACTGCAGATGCCCTAATCGCAGGTGTGAATGAGCCCTTTAAGATCAACCAAGAGCTAGTAACTGTTCCCATTCTATTCCCATAGCTTCCTTTTAAACTAGTCATCGCAATACTGGGGGGAGGCATTCCAAGAATAAGATGACAGCACCAGCTTCGGTAACTTGGGTCCTAAGAACCTGACTGAACTGGACAGGTGAATACGAACTGGAGATATTTCCTCTCAGCCACCAACCCTTTTCAAAGTTTTAGGGCAGGTCTGACGGTGATTAAACAAGTTCAAGCAATAACTATGCACAAGGCCCATATTTGTACTTTCACAATCGAGTTGTATGTTGCCATATTACAGGGCTGCACACAAATTTAAATAAAATGATCGATACTGCAGGAATATACTTAACATGCACCTCAGTAGATGTCACACAAAGTAAGCCAACATTACAAAGTGGCTGAAACCCTTGAATTCACCTCTAAAAACGGGCCATGCACTATACAATCAGACTGCACAAAGATTGGACAATCTTTCGCTTTGATTGGACACTCTGGTTAGTGCTCTCAGCCATTGGTTTTCCAGCATGCTTGTCCTGACAGAAGCTGGCCGAATAGCTGACTTCTACACACATGGGCCAAATGTTTATTAAACCCGACATATAGCCCATGTGTAATAGGCTTTAGGCTGACCATACACTACAATCTGTACAATTATTGGTACAGGATTGCCCATTAAAAAAAAAAAAAAAAAAAATAGGATATAAGAGGGAGAAAGATAGTAGGATCCTCATTTATGGTCTAAAAAAATACAGTGCTGTCATTTTAAATCTACAGTTGTGCCATTCATGTTCAGTACAAGCTGTTCACCTAAAAGCTATGTAGCATACCTCATTTTAACAACTTGCTGTTCCACGTCTGCCTATTGCAGCCTCTCTCAACCAGTGTGCCCAGGCACCATGGGGTGTCTTGAGGTTTCTTCAGAGGTTCCTTGGCAAAATGCCTAAAAATTGCCCAAAAATTGTATACAAACCATTGTGTGGCTGAAGCCTGCTTTTTAGTTACACAAAGCCGCAGATTTTCATTGTGAACCATTGCAACCTTCTAGCTGCTAGAATCCTAACGACCAATGACATCATAAGCTGATGAGGATGTCAGTCGCCTGCATAGCAAGCTTCCTTATACTGAAGGGAGAAAACGCTGCTCCAGGTGTGAAGGTAGATTAGAGGTGGAATATCTCAGAGTGCTAGCCCCAGCCCGCCTCCGTGGAAAACTGGTAAGAAAAGAAACGGCCGCACATCCAGGAATTCCAATTGCCTTTAATTTCCAAAGTGATGACACCAAAGACACCAACATAGGGTCACGTAGACGCGTTTCACACATCTTGTGCTTAATCACGATTAAGCACAAAATGCATGTGTGAAGCGCGTCTACGTGACCCTATGTTGGTGTCTTTGGCGGCATCACTTTGGAAATTAAAGGCAATAGGAATTCCTGTACGTGCGGCAATTTCTTTTTTTACATAGCAAGCTTCCTTGTCTGACCCTCCCTTGCCCCTCTCCCATCAGCTTTGGGGTCACGTTAGCTGAGTGATCGATAAAAACTGAGGCAGAAGAGAAACATTGGAATACTAGTCTGTACCAGTGTGCAAAAGTGTATTTGCATTGGAAGAACACCTATAACGTTGGGTATCCTACTTGGACTTATGGATGTTGCTGCATTGTGTAAAACTATTAGAATAGTTTTTACATTTTAGAGCGGGGTGCCTCGAGATTGTCCGTCATTTGTAAAGGGTGCCTTGACTGAAAAAAGGTTGAGAAACACTGGCCTATTGCATGTACAGACTTGTAAAAACACCCTCTAGCGGTCATCTTAGAGATTGCCGTTTCTGAAGGCAAAACTTTATTCACTTTGAATTGAATATGTGAGGGGGTATTTACCCCTGTAAGTTTTATGCTTACCATTTGCATACCATTTCGGAGGTTTCCTTTCACCTGTCCCATAGCTAAAACAGGAAGTGAGAAAATCCCTGAACACCAGAAGTAGTGACCCCATTAGAAGATTTCCTCTATTCCTGTTCTGCGACAACCCAATATTTAGAATTTACTTTTGCTCTCAGTGATAAAGGACAGGTTTAAAATGCCCTAAAGGGACAGAGATCGCAATAAACCAGACCGGTGCTCTAAACCTTTTCTAGGTAATATATACACACATACATCCTACCCTCCAATTTACCATCTTGTCCACAACACAGACGGTGAAGGTCATAAGAAAATATATTTACCACAGAGCCTGTTCTCCATATGACTTTGTAAAAAACCAGGACACTGTCAACGCATTTCATTTGTGCCCTATTAACTATGCCTGATATACATAAAAAACACTAATGAACCCAAAGATGTTTTATAGATTGAATAGATATTTCCAAGGAAGGGTATTTATTGGTATCTGGTTGCCTATAGAGGGCTAATTCACATCCCAAAAATGTCCTCCAGATCCCTTCCAGATGTGTTTCTGCATGCGCATTTTCGGATGTGTTCCAGTTGCTTTTTCACTGTACTGGAGTCTGATGCGTTTTTGGTGTGTAGGTGCGTTTTACTTCCTCCCAGTGTAGCTTTTTCTGGAATCAGAACTGTAACTGCAAGCACTGGTGTGAATGATGCCATTGAGGACCATGTAACCTAGAATACTATGCGTTTTGGATGTAGAAAAAAGCACTGGAACACATGGTGTAAACTAGCCCTTAAAGCAGAGTTCCACTCAAAAGTGAAACTTACGCTTACCCGATTCCTCCCCCTCTCCGGTGCCACATTTGGCACCTTTCAGGGAAGGGGGGAGCAGGTACCTGTTTGACGGGTACCCTGTCGCCACTTCCAGACCTCGCCATAGTGAAGTGTGAGCAGTTCAGTCTCTCTCCTCCCACTGCTACTGGGCCAGTTAAGAGGCCACTTCGCGCATGCACAGTAGGGAACCGGCTTGTTTAGCCACAAGGCTTCACCGTCGGGTTTCCTTACCAGCAATGGCGGCAGCCGAAACAATAGGGGGGGGGGGGGGGTCGCGGACAGAACTCAGCTTTGAATCAAAATTACCTTGTTCAATGTGGAAATTACAGTAACAGTACTTTGAGAAAACCATCCAGTCCTGGGTTATCTCATAGTATATATTGGCAGGATAGAAAAGCTAGCAAGCAGTCAGTATGTTTTGAAGCCAGTAGTTGCAAGCTGGAGGGGAGTTGCTCATTCATGCAAAGCATAGTAAATAGGGGACAGTGATGTTTTGCAGAGGCAAGGATAAAGTTGGAAGGCTTCTAAAGGTAAGCTCCTAGAGGTGCTAAAGCATACATTCCAGCAGAGTAATTTTGATGTAATACTACCTTACATCCATCTGTCCAAGCTCCTGCCTCATCGCTCTTAACGACTCCTTTGCCCATGCTGCCAAAGTTCTAATACTACACTAATACCAACAAGGCTTCTGAGTAGGTAGATCCATTTGCTGACGCTGCTATTAAACGGGGCTCCAAAATGCCTATGAGCACAGCCAGGATGACCACAGTCAGGATGACCACAGTGTCGGCTTCCCTGGTTCCTCCGATGAGTGGATGTTAGTCTGGAGGACTGTACCTTACTATGCAGGCTGTTATTTGCTTTCAGACCACAGTGGGTAATTCCAAATCGGCATGACTAAAAAATCGAAATCCAATTAAAGGGGCAGGCCAGGGACAGTTAGGCCTCATGCACATGGAGTTTGGAGAAAAAAAAAAGCTGCACAGCAGCTGTAAAAACTTGCTTTTTGAAGCGTTTTGTATTGGCGTTAATGCACGTTTTAGCCACGTTTAGCAGCCTTCCTCTGCCCTCTTCTAGTTTCCAACCTCAAATCCAACTACTACAGCTTAAAAACATCTGTCGTGGCCTAACGCTGGATGCGGCCATTAGCAGCGTCAGGCATTTTATAACAGCTCAACGCTGCTGCTACAAAACACGCTGGCCCTGGGTTTTTTTTTTTTTCTACAGCTTAACGCCTATGCTACTTACAGCTCCTAAAAGCCTGTGTGTGCATGAGGCCATAGAACATAAAGGGGCAATTTTAAACTGCAAAAAAAAAAAAAAAAAAAAGCCTGACGCTCCAAAAAGAAGCTGTAAAAAACCTGTGTGCATGAGGCCTTAAGCTGGGGACAAGGAGTATGAAGATGCTGGACATCCTCAAACCAGAAAATGAGGCAGACTATCAAGACAATGCAGTTTTTAATCCACACTGTGGGAAGTGCTGTAAGAAGGTGGTAAGCAATTTCAGTACAGGTGAGAAGCCTGTACAACTGTGCATGATAAAGCTGGACGCCAGCGCCACCTTTTCCCGTACAAGATGAGCTTGATTCCTGTCTACCTACTGGACCATGAATGTGAAGGGTAGCCTTCTCGTTTAATAGGACATTTCAGGAGGTGGGAAGGGCAGGATCACCATCAACTTTTAAAAGAAAACTAGATTTATATAGGTCATTATTAATCTACCTGCTGGTGAGGTTCTCACTAACGGTAGCCTCAAATTATATTCTGTTTAATTTGAAGTGCCCACTCTTGAGGTAAACATGGCTTTTAAATGATCAAACTCCAATTTATACAGCTTTGCAGAAACACAAGTGCCTACAAAAAGTTCTGGCCGCCTTACAGCTCGCTAGGGTTCTGGATCTTGTAGCGCTACAGTCTTACCTGTCTCAACGCTGAGCAATGTTGTGATTTAAAAAAGAAAAAAAACCAGCAAAGTTTGACAGTAGATTTGAGTAGTTGAGTGGAGAACGGCTCTGCACTGAATTGTGGAAATGCCGGATTAAGATTGTGAAGGGGGTTCAATCGAAATCATGATTTTTTTTAAACAATCATGCAGCTCTAAGTGAAAGTAAAAGAAAATCCCAAATTTTGGTTTGTCCCCAGAAAATTAAGAGGAAGTTTTCCAATGGGGACACCAATTCTGGCAAATCTAGGGTCTCCAAGATTTTGCCTTAATTTACAGGGAATTCCCCTCACTTCCTGTTTGGCTATGGGACAGGAAGTGAAGGTAAATCTCCCTAATGGGACAAAGATGGCAAAAATAAACCCTACAGGGGTTATATTCCTCCCATATACTTTCCAAAATGATAAAGTTTTGCCTATAGTTCTACTTTAAATCCATTTTAGATGAAAAAAGTGAAACCGAGTAAGCAGACTATTGCATGAGACAAAAAATGGAATATATTAACTGCCTGTTTGCAATCTTCTTTAGACTATACATTAAGCTGAGCATGCAGAGCCCAGAGTACAATCTCAGCATACCTCAGCACAGGAACACAAGGGTTGCCTGATCCCCCGCTGCCCAACCAAGACAACAGTAGATCTGGCACCCGGAAAAGGCTAAGAGGTCATCTATGCCAGCAAGAGGTTTGTGGACTTTAGCTCCGCTTTAACATATTGGGCTAGCCTTATAGAATGTGCATTACTACCATAGTCTGGTGATCCTAGATATAAGTATGAATATGATTACATATATCCATAAAGCAAGGCTTTTAAAACTTGCTATTAATCAGATCTTTACCAAATCTTTACACTGCAAAGCTTAGTAAACCTTTTCAGTACACATTACTTTTGCATACTTGGTGAATTTATTGCTAAGCACAACTTTCCTGTTTAGTATTAGTAGTTTACTGATAAACTTCCTTTCATTGTTCTTAAAAAGGAATTTCACCCCACCTATGCAAAGCTAAATGCAGCCTTGCATAGTCGATGGAGTCCAGCTTTGTCTTCCTTGCAGCCAAGGTCCTAATCCAATCAGAGAATACCTTGTAAATGCAAGAAATTTGCTAAATGGCGAAGGTAAAAATCTTGTGTTCAGTTTACACATTGCAAGTTCTAGCAGCACCTGAAAAGGATAGTGCCAACTGTATGTGGCACAGACTACAGTCAAGTTCAGCATCCCCAGTGGCCCTCCTGATGGGACACATTGATAACATGTAATCCAAGCTGGACCAACGCAAGTTTAGAATTTAGATTATTCCTCCTGCCCTCATGGCAGTGATTGGTCATAGTTTGCTAGCTGCATACCACTAAAACCCAAGACAGATGTCTACACACTCACCAATAAAACATGTCTTATACCCAACTCGGCCTTCCAATCTTTTTTTAAAACATTGACGCAAATTTCTCCATTGGAACTAACGTTCGGATGAAAGATTTTGGTGAGAAAGTATCCTTTGGGAGGTGCTGCTGGGAAATCTTTACCCAAAATTAATTTCATTCTGAAAATACCACCTGCGTACGGCGTTCCCTCTGCAAAAAAACCAAAAAAAACAATACTGAAAATCTGCAGACTGGAAAAGACACTGTACGGGGTTATAGGATATTTACCACTAAATATTTTATTATGTACAAAATAAAAGAAATAAAAGTTAAATTATGGTGCAATAAAATCACCATTCACGAAAAAAAAAAAAAAAAAAAAAACAGGATTTTTCTAATAACACCGTAAAATCCTATTCTCTAAAGTTCGACAGACGTAGCTCCATCTAGGTCAGAGACAATAGGGTTATGCTATCATGAATAGGCACTAGGCAGGAAAAAAACATCACACCTATGGGGGCTGTCCCTGCAGGCATAACCCCACACCCTGCTACCATTAGTTTAGTTGCAAGCAATGTTTAGAATAGAAAAAAAATCCCATTCACTTATAAGTAGAGGGGCGGGTGCTGCGTCTGTCGAAATTCAGGGAAAAGGATTTTACAGTAAGTTCTTACAAAAATCCAGTTTCCGCTATCGTTCTACATACGCAGCTTCATCTAGTCAGACTATAGGGATGTCCCAAAGCAGTATATTCAAACAGAAATGTAACTTCCCAAAGGCTAAACTTAGCCAACCAGGTAACATGGAGCTTACCCTGAAAACACACCCTCAAAGAGAAAAAAAAAAAAAAACAGTTCTCTTTAAAAAGCAGCCTGCAAAACCTTGCGGCCAAAGGAAGCATCCGAAAATGCCAACATATCTACTTTGTAGAATTTTGTAAACTTATGCACAGACGACCAAGTTGCCGCCTTGCAGACTTCGCACCGATGCCTGGTGGCGAAAAGCCCAAGAGGCACTCAGCGCTCTCGTAGAATGCGCCTTAATCGGGAAAGGAGGAACGTGACCGTTCAGTGAATAAGCCTAAGCTATTGTCTGCCTGATCCACCTTGATCTGGTGCCCGCAGATGCAGCCAATCCCTTACGAAATCCTTTGGTAAGGATAAAAAGAGCATCTGATTTTCTAAAACACTCAGTGGTCTCCAGACCCTCATTGCCCAAACCACATCCAAAGAGTGCAATGCAAATTCCTTAGAATGTTTGGGCTTAGGGCAGAGTAAAGGCAACACAATGTCTTCATTCAGATGAAAATCAGAAAACCTTAGGAAGAAACGACCGATTAGGTTGAAGTACCACTTTATCCCTGTGTATCACCAGATAAGGTGAGTGGCAGGACAATGCCGCCAGTTCAGATACTCTGCGAGCGGAAGTGATGGCCACCAAGAAGGCAACCTAGGACAACGAAAGCTGAGAAATCTCTTGAATGTTCTCAAAAGGAGACTATTGAACAGAATACCAGATTGAGGTCCCACAGAGGTAGCGGGGACCTTCTCGGAGGAGCCATATGGCACACTCCCTGTATAAAGGTATGAATCAAAGCATTGGTAGCTAACGGACATTGTAAATATATAGCCAAAGCAGACACTTAGCCTTTGATAGTGCCCAAAGCCAACTGCTGTTCAACTCCTTCCTGCAGAAAAGCCAAGACCCTAGCTATTGAAAACAAGCAAGGGTGCACCTTCAGTGATTTACTCTATGAAATATACGATTTCCACATACGATGATCTATCTTCCTAGAAGACCTTCTAGTCTTCAACAGCTTAGGAATCAGAAAGACCTCTCAACACCTGGCTTTCAACAGCCATGCCATTAAAGCCAGCGACTGTAAAGCAGGATGGAGGATTGGACCTTGAGACAATAGATCTTCCCTGAGAGGAAGTCCCCCAAGGAGCATCGGCGACCAACCTTACTAGGTCTGCATACCAAGACCGGCGAGGCCAGTCCGGAGCCACCAGAATGGCTGGAATCCCTTCCACCTCTATCCTGCGCAGAAGCCTCGGCAGGAGTTTCAAGGGAGAAAAGGCATAAATTAGCCGATACTGACCCCAAGGGACCACCAGAGCATCTCTGTGGCATTGGCCAGAGGATCGAGACCTGGCTTAGAATCTCAACCTTTTTGAGGCGAGAAGAAAACAGATCCTCGGGAGTCCCCCACTGAACACAGGAGATGAAACCCCTCTGGGTGCAGGGACCACTCCCCTTAATCCAACACCTGACAACTCCGGTAATCCGCTTGCCAGTTCTCTACACCTGGAATGTGTACAGCAGCGAGGGCTGGAATAAATTATTCCGCCCAAGCCAGAATCTCAGCCACCTCTGGCTACCAACACACTCTTGGTGCCCCCCCGGTGATTGATATAAGCCACAGCCATGGCGTTTGATTGAATCCGAACCGGACAATCTCAGACAAGTTGTCCAATGGCTCAGACAAAGCTTTATTGCTCTGAGCTCCAAAACTTCAGTAGTTTCGACTCTTCCCATCGTCCAGGTACCCTGGGCACAGAGCTTCCCCAGCACCCCGCTCCAGCCCAATAGGCTAGCATCCATGGTTACTACTGTCCAAAACAACGTAAGAACTTGCCCTGGCATAGTGCTGGAGACTGGATCCACCACAACAGAGCAGGCCTTGTGTTGTGGCTTAACCGAGTCCAAGGACTTTGGATCCTTGTTCCATTTGACAAGAATCTCCCTTTGCAAAGGTCTGGTATGAAACTGAGCAAACGGAACCACCTCGAAGGTTAATACCATCAGACCCAAGACTCGCATGAAAACTCAGAAGACAGATTGTTCGCCAACAACCGAATTGCCTCCTGCAACTTTTGCAGCTTGTCCGGGGGAAGAAACACCTTGGCTTAAGGCTGAACCCAGAATTAAGCCCAGACAATCAAGTCAAGACAGGTGTCAGTGCGGATATCATGAAATTGATGTTCCAACCGAAATCCTGCAGAGTTCTGACAGTGACCGTCAGATCCCCCAAGACAAGGAGAGTCCGCTCTCAACAGGAGATAGTCTAGGTACCCCAGTACCGCAATCCCTTGCTGGCGCAGCAATGCCAATACCGGTACTAAGACCTTGGTAAACACTCGGAGCGGAGACCAAAGTGTAACGCTACGAATTGATAATGTTCATCTGCGACCGCAAAGCGAAGAAACCGCTGGTGTCCAGCGTAAATAGTAATGTGTAGATATGCGTCCTTGATATCTATGCAGGCTAAGAAGTCTCCCTGGTGCAGCAACGCCACCAGCATGCGGAAGGATTCCATACGAAACGTCTGTACCCACACAAAACGGTTAAGGGCCTTGAGGATGGGACGCACCTTGCCTTCCTTTCCTGGGCAGGCTGAAGAGGTCTGAATAAAAACCTTGAAAACGTTCCTGAAAAGGAACCAGTACAATCACTCCTTGCGACAGCAACTAGTGTACTGCCCCTCGCAAGACCCTTAACCGGACTGGGGATAGTTGAATATTGGACAGGAAGAACCTGTGATGGGCGAGACCGGAATTTGATCTTGTACCCAGAACGGATCAATTCATGAACCCATTTGTCCTGAATCAAGGAGGTCCAGGGTTCCAGAAAGAAACTAAGACGTCCCACTCTAGAATCGGGAGAGGGCGCCCCTTCATGCAGATGAGGACTTGTCTGCAAGTCCAGATTGGCCGGTCTTTGCTTTGCCCGACCACGGCTTCTTGGAACTCCCCAGAAGGCCTGAATGATTTACCTTTTTCTTGCAACCCGGAGGCACGGAAAAGACGTTTTTGAGCATTAAAGGAAGGGCCCTGCCTAGTACGTGGAGGATTGGGGAAGATGAGTGCTCTTAACCCCCCGTGATACCTTTGATCAACTCGTCCAGAGGTTTCAAACAGCCTCTCCCCTAGGAAGGGAAGATCAGTTGAGGCCTTTTTCGAAGCCTGGTCTGCCGACCAGCTTTTTAGCCACACCATGCGCCTTATAGCAATCCACACTGCCGATGCCCTGGCCACCAACAGGACTGAATCCAGGGACGTATCACACCTGAACACCAGGGCTTGAGCCAACTGGTCCAGTAGTTCCAACACCGCAGGGGGGAGCCTGCTACCCCGTGTAAATGGCGGGACAAGGATTTCACCCGTCTTTCCACGGGGTCTGCAAAAGTTGGAGACTCTTCCACCGGTACCAGAGTCGCTTTATTCAACCTTGACACCGGGGGATCCACTTTTGGTGGTACAATCCACCTAGCGGACACTGCCTCTGCAAAGGGGTAACTGAGTGCAAAATGCTTAGGCACCACATGTGCTTAATGTGACGCCATTGTTTATCCACAATAGTATGAAACCTTTCTGGGCAAGGGAACACCTTGCAGGATTTACAGGAGCCAAATGGCACCTACGTACCCGCGCTGTGGGTTCATCAGCCAATTTTAAAGTTTCCTGCACTGAAACTATCAGAGCTTCCACCAAAGCGCGGCAGCTGACAGGTCATCTACCATCAGAATGCGACGACACCGACCCCTCAGGGTGGTCTGCGTCGGCCATGTCATCTCAGTGTCCGAAGATGGAGGGGAGGGCGGAGGGAGTTTGCGGCTGGCAGCACTAGCAATGACAAAATCTACCTCAGACATCGAATTTTGCAAAAAAGCTGCAATCTCTGGCTGAGACTGAGAACCAGAAGATCCCGCAATAGCTCCCAGGGGGTCTGCAGGTGAAAATATCCTGGGACTCCATGTTACACTTTAAAATCGGGCAGTGTCTCCAAGACCGCCAAAAACGCGGTCCCACTGTTATAAGCTCGCGCTCACAATCTCTGGTTATTAGATTATAAGATAATAGAGTAAATGAAGAAAAACATCAGACCACAGAGGAGACTTCCAGCATAATCTGTGCAAAAACGAAACAGACTGACTGTACAGGAAGAGGAGGAGAAAACTCAGCCTCTATTTAAAAAGCCATGCCGCATGCCTGTTCAGCCTATGGACCTCAGGAAAAGGCTCACTCATGCATTCTCAATGGGGAATTATAGAAAATGACTGCCCATATAAACTAATGGCAATATAAAAATCATAATCCACAGCAAACTGGTGGCCCCCCCACGGCACGCCATGCGGTCTCCAGGACCACCAAAAGGGGGCCCAGAACAATAGGCATCGGAAGGTCCCTGCCCAGGGTCCAACACAGGACAAGTCACCCCCTCAAATAAGTGCAACAACTGCCCCCCCAAGTTAAAAACCTGCTAGGGGTAGGGGAATGCTGAGGGGTACACAGGACTAGTCCTCCTAGGTGCCAGGGGAACCAAGGGAGCCCCTAAGGTCTAACTATTCAAGGGAAGAGCCCACGTCTTCCCTGAGACCGCCAGGGCTTTTTTTTGGGGGGGGGGGGGGGCAATTTACCTACCATACCATGGTACCAGGTAGGCGCTATTCCGAAACAGATAACCTCCCAGCCTGGGATGGGGGTGCTGTCAGCCAAGGGGAAGTTGTGACTTAGGCCGTTCCAGGTCGTGTGCGCTCCAGCGAGACGGTCCACCCGCAGGCTCGTCCCCATCCATCAGGGCACTGTCGTGGCGAGGCCTAGTTCTGGACTATAACCTACTCACCCTCGCTGGCCAGGCTGGGAGACCTTAAGGATCTAAATTATCCAGTGTAAAACCTCAGCCGGCTGTTGCCTATAGTTTCTCTGGAACTTGGTCCTCAGGAACTAGTTAAAACAAAAAATCCCAAACTAACAAACTTTTCTATAATAGTGAAGACCGAATGACCAGCAGAAAGCTAGGTCCTATTCCTTAAACTAGGCAGAAACAAACTGATGATAGCAGGGTGTGTGGGGTTATGCCTGCAGGGACAGCCCCATAGGTGTGGTTAAGCTTTTTTCCTACCTAGTGCCCATTTCTGATAGGAGGAGCATAACCCTATAGTCTGACTAGATGGGGCTGCATCTGTTGAACGATAGAGAAAAACACCTGGGCTGCGGAAAAAAAAAAAAAAAGAAGAAGAGGTAGCCCACATTAAGAACTTGATTAGATAAGCAAGTTACCACTCACTAAAATATATAAAAAATGTGCTCATCCAAAACCGTGCTTAAAAAAGAAAAAAAAAAATTCACCACTAATAGCATCAATTAAAAAAGGATGTTTCACAAAGTGAAATTAAACCAAAAGTCCATGGTGAAATAGATGAAAAAAGTCCCATGCACAAGATAAGTGTGATCAGATGTAAATTCCCAACCATTCAGAGATGATTCTTCCTGTATAAAATTGTGAACCTATTTAAATACACCGTGCACCACTGCACACAAGGATTTGCCTCTTACCAGATGGTTTGACCTTTGCAGGTCTAACAGCCTTTTTGACATTGAAAAAGCTGCAAAAAGGCTGTGTTAGACCTGCAAAGTTCAAGCCATCTGGTAAGAGGCAAATCCTTGTGTGCAGTGGAGCACGGGGTATATAGGTAGGTTCACAATTTTATACAGGAAAAATCACCTCTAAATGGTTTTTGGGACTCTACATCTCATCACACTATCTTGTGCATGGGACTTTTTCTCTTTAACCATGGATTCACTTTTGGTTTAATTATTTCACTTTGTAAAACACCCTTTAATATTTTTTTAGCACTGTTTTGGATAAGTGCATATTTTTTTAATACATGGTATTTTCTGTTATGTGCAATATATTTAGGTGCTGCTATCCTCATTTTTGTTGAATTCACATATGTACACATTGTTTTAATGATTGACACCTTATTTCACATGTTAAATACAGGCGCAAATATTACATTTTTTCACTAAAATTAAAGCCAACAGAACACAGCTACTTCACATATGATAAATGATTAAAAAACGGTCACATGAACATTGGCAAATATTTTTAATACGTTGTTCTAGGTATTTTGCAAACCGCTATTGCCCAAGTAGAATACATTTAAACTGTCACTTAAGGGAACTCGGTTATGAGAACAATGGGGACTGCCCTTGAGGACCTTTCAAAAGTGCTAGTGAGGCACACTCTGCAGGGCGGTCATCCTTGAGGAAGAGGACTCGGCCCTAGAAATTTATCAGTATTGGGCAAAATTGATTCCGTGAGAGCAGGTTGCTTTAAGGGTCCATCAGTTGGTCATTGGTATCCAGTGACTCAGGAGGATCCATACCTGGACAGATGCTGTGTTTTACATGCTTTTTGGTTTACATGGTTGTTGTGAGTATGTGAAGTATTTAAATAAAGTCAATTTAAAATTCTGCACATGGCCTTTGTGCTCTGATTTTTAAAGTCTCATTCCATGTTTACTGTGATTTTAGTTTGTTTGAGCCAAGTTGGCCTAAACAAACTATTTCCTTCGCTACATATGTATCTGCTGGGTTTACTGTATACAGTGCTGTGTTCCACCACTAAAATGGGGACGTCCTGTCCTGCTCCCCAAGAAAAAAAAAAAAGTCAGGCTAAATGCTGCTCAGTTATTCAAAGGATGCTTTGTATTCTATAAATACAAATCTTCTGGCCGAGTTGGAGAGCAGATGGATGTCAAGATTTCCACCTCAGCCAGAGGAAGCTTTTTATTTATGCATACAATACAAAGCTTCCTGTGAATGGCTGAGCAGCATTTAGCCTGACTTTTTCTTGGGGAGCAGGACAGGACGTCCCCATTTCAGTTCGCACAAATCGATTGTCAATTGTTCTGGGAGCAGGATGGAAAGTTCTCATCCTGCTGCTGGAATATAGAGGCTACAGTTTATATAGGGCACCCAAAAAGCAGATGTTAAGGTGGCCATAATACTGGGCATGGATCGAATTTTTGCTGGTTCAGCAGGGATCGGTCAAACTTTCGATCCATGTTCTGTCACTTTTGAAGTCTCCCCACTGTCAGAATACAATACCTCTATGGGGGGGGGGGGGGATTCCCCCATCCACAAAGTGCGAGGATTGGGGAATCAAGTCTTTTTTTGTTATCCTCTGGTTGAAAAAATAAATTAAATTAAAAAATGACTCGTGTATGGGCTGCTCTAGTGAAGGAATTATGCGTGGGCTACTTTGGTCCAAACAATTTTAAGTCACAGCAACCAGAGTTGGGTTTCAAAGTGATTGTAAACCTTGCCTTGTCTCAAATGAGAACACTAAGTGTAATGTCTCTCTGCTGCTTCCTTCCTCTGCTATTAGCAAGAATCACTTCTGACAAGTTTTCCTGACACAGAAAAATGGTGAAAAGGGGAGGGAACTCCATCAGATTGACAGCCTCAGCTCTGTTCTTGTCTGAAGAGGGGTGTCTCACTTCCCTCCAATCAGCTCTAAGAGCTCTCCGCCCCTTGCTTTTCAGAGCGGAGATCCTGTGCAAATTCAGCTGTAGGGGAAAGAGCTATAGATACAGGTACAGGATCTGCTTTATCTCCATCACCTGAGGTAAATCACTTCACTGGGTATATGTGCGGGTTTGCAACCACCTGAATACTAGTTTCTCTGGCTGTCATGCCGATTCTATTTTAGCACTGCCTAAGCCTGATACCCAGAACAAGTATAGAGAAAAGGAAGTGACTTTTCTGACACCTATTTACAGTGTGCTTGTTCCAGGTCTGACTCAAAAGTTCTGAAGTCAAGCAACAGGCATCATCACTTTGAACAAAAGCTGTTTCTCCAGCCAACCCCTACATCACTTCTGACACCAACCACAGAACAGAAAGCAGGTCAAAGCGGAGTTACCTTACACCGTCATTTGGAGTCAGGAAGTGTTTGTCATGGACTATTATGAAAGGCAGCAAGGCACAAATCCAGTCTACCACCCGAAGGTAATAACTAGAAAAGTTCCAGCATCATGGTTTTGGAATTTTCTGCCACTAAAGTAAATTAAACTATATCCAGCATCCTTAAACTTTGCTGTGTTAGAGATCTGGGGCCACTGCTGCCATCTTTCACATGTCAGATACCCACTTCTCTCACTTTCATTTGGTTCTTCCTACCACTAGCCAACAGGACATTGGCCAGACAGGGAAGCTACAGTACACAGCACAAAAGATCTTTAGGTTACCACCGAATATATTTTGAGGGCCTTGCTAATGTGTACAATGATTTTAGAAAATTTTAAATGACTACAATGTTTGAGAAGCCACTTGAAGACCAGGCCTTTTCGGACACTGTTTTACAAGTTTAAATCAGTATTTTTTGCTGGAAACCCTAGGAAATAAAATTGAGATTGTTGCATTATGTTACATAGCATTTTTGTAGCGATTATTCAATTGCAATGAATAATAAATTAAATAAAAGACAACATATCCCCCAATTTTTTGTATATTATGAAAGACGATGTCACGCTTTAAAAACTGAGCACGCTCGTGAAATGGCAACTACGGTACTTGAATATCTCCATAGGCGACGCTATAAACGTTAAAAATTAGAGGTCTAGCACTAGAATTTTTGCGCTCGCTCTAGCTTTCGCAGCGATACATCACATGTGTGGTGCGACCACCTTTTACATATGCGTGCACCACTTAGGTATGTGCTCACTTCTGCATGTGAGCACAGAGGGATGGGGGTGCTTTAATTTTTTTTTCCCCATTTCCTTTTTGTTTTTCTATCACTTTTATTCCTATTACAAGGTAAACATCCTTTGTAAAAGAAATCCGTTCCTCTACGTCAAAAGACACCCAAATATTTTACCTGTAAAAGCAAAAACCAACTTTTGATATTTTGTTTAAAAAATAAAAATAAATGGGATTTTGTCTAACCATAAAATCCATTTCTCTGATGATCATCGATGAGCACAGCTACTGATCTTAACCATTGGGTTATACTGCCCCCTACAGGAGTATGACTAGGCAGAAAAAAAAAAAAAGCTAGACTACCCCTATGGGCAGTCCCAGGGGGTATACTCCCACTTTCAGCAATAGGCACTCAGTTTTGTTACAAACAGTGTCAGAAGAAATCCAGCTCCACAGAGGGGTAGGTGGGTGCGGTGTCCATCAATGCACATCAGAGAAATGGATTTTACAGTTAGACAAAAATCACATTTCCTCCATCGATCATTGACGGACAGCTCCTGATCTTCCGCAGGACATCCCAAAGCAGTGTTAAACATGAAGGGTGGGAACAGCGAACTAAATACCCAAGGCTAGCTATAGCCAACCAGGTAAACAGGAGCTCAACCAAAACTAGAGCCCCCCTGAAAAAAACAATACACCCTCAAAGAGGACCAGGTCCTCTAATCAGCAGACTGCAAAGCTTTGCGGCCAAAAGGAAGAATCCGCAGATGCCAACACATCCACTTTATGGAACTTTGTGAAAGTGTGCCGCCTTGCAAACCTGCGGCACTCACACCCCAGGAGGCACTAAGCGCCCTGGTAGAGTGCGCCTTGACAAGGAAAAGGTGGAACCTGACACCCTATGGAAAAGGTCTGAACCACCGTCTCTCATCTATCTAGAATTGGTCACAGAGGAAGGGGACAACCCTTTAAGAGGTCCATCCGTGAGTACAAATAGAGAGTCTGACTTTCTGAAAGACTCTGTAGTTACCAGGTACACCCCAATTGCTTGGACCACATCCAAGGCATGCAACGCAATTTCCTTAGGATGTTTAGGCCTGGGACACAGGGAAGGAAACATCTTCATTCAAATGAAAGTCAGAGACCACCTTAGAAAGGAATGACTGACTGGGGTGAAGAACCACCTTATCCTTGTGAATCACCAAATAAGGTGGACAAGATAAAGCCGCCAGTTCCAACACCCTACACGCAGAAGGTATAGCCACCAAAAAGGCCACCTTCTGGGACAGTGTAAGCAGGGGAATATCCCTATATATTCAAAGGGAGACTTCTGTAGAGCTGAAAGCACCAATGATCCCAAGGCAACAACGGAGCCCGCACTGGAGGAACCAAATGTCCGACACCCTGAAGAAAAGCAGGATGGAAGATCGGTCCATGGGACAGCAGATCCCGACTGAGCTTCCAAGGGACGTCGGCAACCACGCGCACACTAGATGGCGTACCAGGCCCGGCGAGGCCAGTCCGGAGCCACTAAGATGACCAGAATCCCTTCTGCCTCGATCCTGCGTAGGAGTCTGGGCAGAAGCTTGAGAAGGAAGGCATAGATCAGACGATACTGACCCCCACAGGGCCACCAGCATGTCTGTGGCGTCTGCCAGAGGATCCCTTGACCGGGCCACAAACCTCTGTACTTGTGTTAAGCTGAGACGCCAACAGATCCACCTCAGGAGTGCCCCACCAGAGACAGCTGATGAAGGGACCATCCCACTTAGTCCAACAACTCCCAAATTTTCCACCTCGGGAATTTGCAGGGTGGAGAGGGCTAGAACTAACCGTTCTACCCACCTTAGCATGCCGGCTACCTCCAGAACCACCAGGGCACTTCTTGTGCCCCATTAGTGATTGACATAAGCCACCGTGGCACTGTCCGATTTAATGCACACTTGGCATCCCTGAAGAGGATCCATCCAATGATCCAGTCTGATCATTCCGCGTTGCAGGATATCGATGGGTAGTCTGGACTCTTCCAGCGTCCAGATCCCCTGAGCAGAATGCTTGCCGAGGACGTCTCCCCAGCTGAATAGGCTGGCCAGCACCCATATGAAGTCCGACTGTATGATCATTTGTCGGACTGCAGGAGGTGAATTGCAGTCTGCAATTTCTGGAGTTTGTCCAGAGAAAGGAGCTTTGTGGACGAAAAACGGGCAGACTTCTGAAGATTCAGAATCCAGCCCAACTTCCGTCATATTGTAAACTTCAGGTTCTTCACCAGATCAGAGGGAGACTGAGCTCTCAGAAGATCGTCCAAATAGCCCAGTACCGCAATCCCCCATTGGCGTAGTAAGGCTAGCACCGGAGCAAACACTTGTGAAGACCCGAGGAACAGAGGCGAGGCCAAAGGGTAACGCCACAAACTGATAATGCTCCTCTCCCACACCAAAGCAGAGAAAACGCTGGTGACTGGCGCATATTAGAATGTGAAGATAGGCATCCTTGATATCTATATATCTATACAGGCAAGGAAATCCCCGATTCAGGGATGCCACCACTGTTCGAATGGACTCCATTCTGAACCCACACAAAGCAGTTCAGCACCTTGAGGTCCTGGATTAGATGCACTTTGACTTCCTTCCTGGGGACTGAACATGTTTGAGTAAAAACGCTAAAAAGTTCCGAAGTCAGAACCAGGACGGTCTATCCCCTAGAAGGAACAGATCTAGTACTGCTCCAGACCCTGCAACTGGTCCATAGACAGGCGCAGGTTGGAAGGAAAAAACCTTCCTGGGGAAACTCACTCTTGTACCTGGACCGAATGACTGTGGACCCACTTATCGTGCACAAGAGAGGTCCATCAACCGTAAACCAGCAAAGGCATCCCCTTACTTCGATACGGGGGGAGGGCGCACCTTCATGCAGAAGAAGCCTTGCCCGCAGCCCTGGAGAATCCTGCTCTCGGCTTGACCGACCAGGGTCATTTGAATCCACCAGAGTCCCTGAAATGCTTCGAGCCCTTGTCAGTCGATCCTGAGGGACAAAAAACGTATGAGCCGAGAAGGAAGGTCCATGTCTATGACAAGGTTCCTTGCCCTTAGTAGCCTGCGGAAAAAAGGTACTCTCCCCCCAAGCGAGACTTAAATGTCATCCAGGGTAGCTCCAAACAGACGATCACCTTAAAAGGGAGCTCAGTCAAGACCTTTTTAAAGTATGGTCCGCAGACCAGCATTTGAGCCAAAAGACACGCCAAAGGACCACCGCCAAAACAGAAAAGCGAGCCATCAGGGGGGCCACATCCAAAGAGGCATCACAAACTGCAGCCCCTGGACCAGCTGACCCGCCAGCTCAGCAAAGGCAGGAGGGAGTTGTTCACTCTCCAGGTCATGGTGTAGGAGCTTAGTACACTCGGTCAGCTTGCGACACTAGGGCAATGAAACACAGCCTCCGCCTTCTGGATCCCTAAAGGCCAGGGATTCTTCCACCAGAATCATGGTTGCCTTGTTTAATCTGCAAACCAGCAGGGTGACCTACGTCCGATGAGGCAGGGGAAGGCGCTTTGACAGCCCCGATGCCGCAAGCCGCCGCCACCGCCACCACCCGGGACACAAGGGACTCCGGGACCACCGTCAGTAGATTGATGGATGGTTGGCACCCGGAGGGCGCCGCAGCCTCAGAGAGGGGATCAGACGAGGAAACACGCTCCAAAGACTCCATGAGTCTCCAGGGGGACCCCACAAAGTGTAACACTGCTAAGGGACAACCCCTACCACGCTGGCAGCACCACCCAGTCGCCAAGCACAAGGCACAGAGCGATCCTCAGCAGAGAGGGGAAGGACCCCACCAGACTCACCACCCACCAACACAGGCACCTGCAACCACCAGGAGAATCTGCACTACACGTGCGGCGATCAGGAAGCTAAATGATCAAGGAGTTAGCACCAGGGGATAAAGAGGGGCTCCCACTGCCAAAATCGCCGCCCATGGGGCTCCACTGTCATGGCCGGCGCTATTTGCAATGCAAACCACAAGAAAATTCCCTCCAGACTACAGAAACCTGGCCGCTGTGTATAGGAATACACAAGGCTACAACAAAATTAAGGCCACACGAGGCCCACAGGGACCCAGAAATCAGGAGACCAGGCCTCTGGACAGATCCAGGGATGACAGGGAGCCCTGGGAGGAGCCCCAGCCAGTCGATACTCTGGTCGCCGGTGGCGCAAACCCCCCAGTTAGCACCCCAAAAAAACACATTCCCAGCGTATGTGGGGGAGCAGGATGAGGAATTTGGCAAGGGGGGGGCCTGCGGAAAGGAGGGGAACCGACTGTCCCTAGGAGAGGCCCACGTCCCTCCCAAAACCCTCCAGGGGTAGTAGGGGGACAACTACTCACCATACCAGGAACCAGGTGGGCACCACTCCAGACAGATCCTCCTCCATCGAAATGGGGGGGGGGGGGCGCTGACGGCCAGGAGGAACCTTGTGACTCAGGCCGAGGCTAGGTTGTAAGCGGCCTCGCGAGGTGTAACCCCTGTCTGGCCAGCGAGTGCGGCCGACGTAGCGCGGAGCTGAGGCCTGCACTCGCTGGCCAGACAGGGGTGACCACTGGATCTAGATTATCCAGCCCATCGCCCAGTCTGGCAGTCGATAGATCTCACAGGAAAAATGCAGAAGGAAATAAGGTTCTATCTAAAAATGTTTTGCTAGGACTAAATATCCCAGCAAGGAACTAGGGTCCTTACTCCTGAGTAAGCAGAAAAAAAAATTGAGTGACTATAGCAGGGAGAGGGAGTATACCCCCTTGGACTGCCCATGGGTGTAGCCAGAACTTTTACTCCCTAGTGTCCTACTCCTGTAGGGGCAGCATAACCCAATGGTCAATGACAGGAGCTGTGTCCATCAATGAACGAAAGAAACTTGTGTTTAAAAAAAAATTGCAACGATTGCCATTTTATTCTCTAGGGTGTCTGCTAAAAAATGTTTTATATATGTGTTTGGTGGTTCTAAGTAATTTTCTAGCAAAAAATTCTGATATTTACTTGTAAACAAAGTGCTATAAAAGGCCTGGTCTTCAAGTGGTTAAAAATAGTACCCTTAGCAGCAACTTGACAAGAATGTTTTATTTGCCAGAGATTCTGTTATGCTTGTACAGTCTTCTGGAAGTATTAGCAGGTTTACTTCAGAGGTAATTATCTCATTACACTGCTTCAAAGTATCAAATTAATCTGACCATATAGAGATGGGCCCTTACAAAACACAATATACCAACCTGGCCCTTCAATGCTGACTTGCACATCAGTTATGTCTTCTTCATTGGGAATGATCTTTATTCCTTCTGGCGGATCAGATGTCAAAGTAGAAACCTCTTTGTAAACCTGGCGAATTACATGTGGCGGTAGGTTTTCAACGTTTGAATTCTGAAAACAGCAAAGAAAATCATTTGTAAATGCTTAAAGAAACTCGTGAAGTTCATAGGTATCAATCAAAAAGTAACACCAAACTACAAAAGAAACCTCTGATTAGGGCCTGACAGCAGATTCCTGCAACTGGAATCAAAAGTGTATGCAAACAGCCTTTCAGCCTATACAAATGAGCCGATGGCAGCCACATTTGTCTGCATGTAATGTGTGGGGCCTTAAAGTTAATGGTTGTAAACCCTTACATAAAACAAGTCAAGTGATTGGCCTCGGTTAGTGAACACTTTATGTAATAAAGAGCTGGTAAAGCTTACACGCTCTTGCTGTTTTTATAATTTTTTCTTCTCTGAACTTAATCATCCTACCCCTGACTCCAGGTAGGCGGGTGCTGCATATCCAAGGCAGGCCCTATGGAGTATTACATGTGTGATGCTGTTTAGAACTACAATCTTATGGGCAGTCATTACCAGGGCAGCACACAGGTAGAGCAAGCGGGAGAGCCAAACACACACCTCTCTTCCTCCACAGTGATTGACAGCGGCTCCTGTCTTATTGGCTGTGTAATCTCGGATGGCTAGGCATAAGGTTGTAGTTCTAAACACAAGTGTGCACATTGTAGAGCCTCCAATACTACATAGGTTCTGGTAAGCACAGGGAGCACCAACATACGTACCAGCAAAATACGACAAGTCCTGCTGTTTAAGTATATTGTGGCTCTTTTGATGGCTGCCTCCAACTCGCTGACAAATCTTTAACAAAGGACATGAGCCAGGCTGGACGTGTAATCCCAGAGCTCCGCCGCTTCTACCACTCAATCCTGTGCCATCCGCGTAGCTGTGCCCGGTACCAAGGAGATTTCTGCACCCATTGACAGGACACTTTGTGGGCTACCCACCGCTACCCTGACTTCCGTCTCTGGGTGACCGGATTGCAGCGCTACGGACCCCGCGGCCTACTCGCGGTACCGCCGCCAGCTCTTGTGCTGTGCACCTGAGGACCTTGGCAATCACCACCCTATATGGAGATCTGCCATCCGCTCCCTGTGCGCCGACAGACACGATCTCCTACCCCTCAGACACCCGGGGACCCGCGGGAGGTGCCGCTCACATCCACTTCTGAGGCCTTCAGCGGCCGGCATTTTCTCAGGGCCTAATACTCACCTCCATCACTCGCAGGCCTGCAGGCACTTCACCACTCCGGCCTCATTGCATACCAGCCTGCTCTCTTCCCGACCGGACTCCACACACTTTCACACGGCTCCATCTACTCACTGTATAGCTGTGGCCCATGAATAGGAATATGAAATAAAGGTTCCTGACCCCTGAAATATAGTGTATGGCTCACAGAATTAAATTTGAAAATATGTGGTGTTCATGGCTCTCATCCAAAAAGGTTCCTGACCCCTGCTGTAAAGGAAAGAGTCTTATAACTACCTACGCTAAGCACTTACTGGTCACCTGATCTCAGCGGCTGGCTTCAGGTTAGAAAAGATAGCAGTGACATCACCCATAAACTTACTATGGGGCATCTGTTGTCTGCTGTATCGCCTCTACACTAAAGCCAACACAGACACGCAAGACAACTTGATACTGTAAATACATGGTGTGAACTGGCCTTAAAAACTGACTATACATGCAGAGTTAACAGTGCATGGAATCAGGCTCTAATGCAAAGAGTTTCTTCTATATGTTTTATTCCCTATGGTAGTTCAAACATACTGGAGATTTCTTTGGCTTCAACAGCCCTTGATTGTGCAGACAAAGGTAGAGATTTGTTTCTAAGCATCATCAAGGGCAGGCACTGATTTGAATAGTGTGTATCACAAACTTCTAGAACTGGAAAGTTCACCTAAGTCACAGGTCCAACACATACATTGATGACTGCTTGATCTCCCAAGTCAGAGATCATTCAACGATTTCCTCATTCTGCAGTCACTAGCAAACAGTCATCATTTTAAGGAATTAAAATTTATGCAGTGATTAAAATTTTCGGAAGTCATACCAATGAAAACTATCAAGTATACACCTAAATATACACCCACACACAGTATAAATAGCTTGCTATGAAATCTTTACAAGTGAATCACTGGTACTAAACCTTTGCAATATACAACACATGTTCACCAGTACTCCTGCCAGATCTTCACTGAGGCTTCACAAATTCCCCCAGCTGGGTGTATGGGATTGGGATGCATTACAAGAGGCTTCGACATACCAATGAATACATTTTTCAAAGTATGTGTGGAAGCTGCCTCGTTGGGAGACTATAGTAGTGGCTGTGCGGTTTCAAGCAGAATCTGGCAGAAGGACAGGCAAGTATAAGGGTGCTTCCACGCTGCACTTTGGCAGCAGCAAGGGTGAGGGCGCAGTGTGCCAGAGGTTTTTGTTGGGTCTTAGCTAAGCTTTTCCATAGACTTCCACTATGCCCTGCAGTTTTGGTTCGCTTACAGAAAGCCAGCATGAAGGCCTTTGGCAGCATAAGGAGAACCTACTCATTAGGTGGGTTGTAACTAGTATGGCTAATTGTTGCATGTACCTCATTCTAAGAGCCAATTCATGCCAGCATTCCCACTGATTGAACTGCTGCTAGTGTCCGATGGTACCTTTGGTGTGCGCTGGTTGACACTGGACACAATGACAAAGACATGTCCCCGTCCCATGAGTTCTTTTTTGTTCGCGCTTTATTGAAATGTCATCCTATCCTTTGCTTCAAAGGAAAATGCCATCTTAGCCTCTGATCTGCAGTCACCATGGTGTGCATGCGGTCAGTTAGGACACCAGAAATTTGATGGCTTAACCGGTTGAGAGAACAAGCAACTGACAATCATTCGCAGCGTGCCTTGAATGTAATGGTTTTGGAAAGCAGGTTAAAGCAGTGGGTTTAGTTCCACCGAGTTCTAGCCACCAGTGGCATTGGGATGCGGTGGTCTGCATTGCAACCCACTGTGCTGAAAAAAGTAGAGCACGTTGTACTTTTCTCAACACTATGGCAAAAGAGTGGCGTGAGAACTGACACCACCTATTTTTACTGCCCCTGGCCTCAAGTGTAAACCAGGCCTAAAGAAGAGTACTTATCCACTTTGTATATACTTGCAATACTGCTGTCCATGGATTTTTTTATTTTTTTCACTGCGCAATTGAACTTCACCCAAAAGGAGGAGGAGAAGGATGGTAAAGTGATATTAACGGTATATATTTTTTTAACATGTTATACTTACCAGCTCTGTGCAGTGGTTTTGCACAGAGCAACACCCCAATCTTTCTCTTCTCAGGTCTCCCACCGGCGCTCTTGGCTCCTCCCTCGTGCTGTCCCCCCCCCCCCCGAAGCAAACCGCTTGCCGCAGCGGTACCCAAGCAGGCTTACTCCTGAGCCAATGCTCTGCATGCCCATTCACAGAGCCATGGCTCAGCCACGATCCCTCCCTTTTAATTGGCTCACTGGCTGTGATTGACCCACTGCTGTCGCAGCCAATGAGGGAGAGTCCCCAGAAAGCCTAGGCTTTTGTGCACATCACTAGATCCTGATGGGATTCAATTAGGGGGGCTGCAGCAAACAATGTTTTTTTTTATCTTCATGCACAGAATGCATGAAGGTAAAAAATGTTGAGACTTTAGAACCACTGAGGCTTAAAGCTGGCCATACCCTACTTGATTTTACTTGCCCAGCCAGCGGCCTGAAGTAATAACCAATTATTTCCATCCATGCTAAACCATGTGGATGGAGAATCTCCAGCTATTGTATTCAGCAGCCATGAAACCTGGATCTGCATGAATACAGTCGCTCTGCTAAACATTGAAGGCATCTGATAGGATGTCAACGTTTTCCACCCAGCTCAGTTGATTTTAAAATCTATCTTTGAGCTGGGTTTTGCCAACAGGGCCATGCATAGCTCAAAGACATACCTGTAAAACAGGAGTGTACTTACTTTCTGATTGCCCAAATGCGTTGAAATGCTGCGGCTTCCTGACACTCAAGCTCCTCAGGTGGGTGGAATAGCCGTTTTCCCTTCCACATGCTGTGGTTTCTCCAGTCAGCTTGTATGTACAGTAGTGCAGCCTTTCAACCAGGATGCCTTCAAGTTTCTTCGGGGCTGCCGTGAAAAAAATGCTTAAAAACTGTATACGAGCCAGTCACTTTCATCATACACCTAACTCCAAATGCACTGCACTTGGAGTGTGTTTGGGAATCTGACACCTGCAGCAGATTGCACCCCCAGGGTGGGTTCTGGCATGCGTTCTGCTGTGAACAGGGACGGGATTCCCCTCACATCAGAAAGATATCCAAGTCTACAGGACAGGAAGTGACAAGTTGAATATTCAACTTGTCAAAAGTTATTCCTGTGACAGATTGAGAAATAGCCTGACAGCAGTTTCACACAAAATACATGTGTACGAGCATTCGATTTTCACTGGATGAGCCAATAATGGTGAGAGATGGACAAGAGGACATATCCATGGCCATCACACCAACCCAAGCTGACCCGCATAACTACAAACTAAGAAAACCTGGACAATACAAAATGGGCATTCCTAGAAAACCACAATAAGCCCTGAACAGTAAGTTGCACAGTTGTAAGTGCATGTTCCGCAGATCTGACTGCACAAGTTTGTGTTCAGCAGTCAGGTGTCCCAGGATGCCCCCCGTGTGTACACAGACCAGTGACAGGCTGCCGGATCAAGGTGTCACCCGTGTGCACACAGACCTGTGACAGGCTCGTGGATCAGGGTGTCACCCGTGTGCACACAGACCTGTGACAGGCTCGTGGATCAGGGTGTCACCCGTGTGCACACAGACCAGTGACAGGCTCGTGGATCAGGGTGTCACCCGTGTGCACACAGACCAGTGACAGGCTCGTGGATCAGGGTGTCACCCGTGTGCACACAGACCAGTGACAGGCTCGTGGATCAGGGTGTCACCCGTGTGCACACAGACCAGTGACAGGCTCGTGGATCAGGGTGTCACCCGTGTGCACACAGACCAGTGACAGGCTCGTGGATCAGGGTGTCACCCGTGTGCACACAGACCCGTGACAGGCTCGTGGATCAGTGTGACCCCCCCCGTGTGCACACAGACCTGCGACGGGCTGACGGATAAGGGTGCACACACACCTGTGATGGGCTGGCGGATCAGGGTGTCCTCCCCCGTGTGCACACAGACCTGTGACGGGCTGACAGATAAGGGTGCACACAGACCTGTGATGGGCTGACGGATAAGAGTGCACACAGACCTGTGATGGGCTGACGGATAAGAGTGCACACAGACCCGTGACAGGCTGACGGATCAGGTGTCCCCCCCCGTGTGCACACAGACCCGTGACGGGCTCGTGGATCAGGTGTCCCCCTCGTGTGCACACAGACCCGTGACGGGCTTGTGGACCAGGTGTCCCCCCGTGTGCACACAGACCTGTGACGGGCTCATGGATCAGGGTGTCCCCCCCGTGTGCACACAGACCCGTGACGGGCTCGTGGATCAGGGTGTCCCCCCCCGTGTGCACACAGACACGCGACAGGCTCGTGGATCAGGTGTCCCCCCCCGTGTGCACACAGACCCGTGACGGGCTTGTGGATCAGGTGTCGTCCCCCCCCCGTGTGCACACAGACCTGTGACGGGCTCATGGATCAGGGTGTCCCCCCCGTGTGCACACAGACCCGTGACGGGCTCATGGATCAGGGTGTCCCCCCCGTGTGCACACAGACCCGTGACGGGCTCATGGATCAGGGTGTCCCCCCCGTGTGCACACAGACACGTGACAGGCTCGTGGATAAGGTGTCCCCCCCCCCCGTGTGCACACAGACCCGTGACAGGCTCGTGGATCAGGTGTCCCCCCCGTGTGCACACAGACCCGTGACAGGCTCGTGGATCAGGTGTCCCCCCCCGTGTGCACACAGACCCGTGACAGGCTCGTGGATCAGGGTGTCCCCCCCATGTGCACACAGACACGTGACAGGCTCGTGGATCAGGTGTCCCCCCCCCATGTGCACACAGACCCGTGACAGGCTCGTGGATCAGGTGTCCCCCCCGTGTGCACACAGACCCGTGACGGGCTTGTGGATCAGGTGTCCCCCCGTGTGCACACAGACCTGTGACGGGCTCATGGATCAGGGTGTCCCCCCCGTGTGCACACAGACCCGTGACGGGCTCATGGATCAGGGTGTCCCCCCCGTGTGCACACAGACACGTGACAGGCTCGTGGATAAGGTGTCCCCCCCCCCCCCGTGTGCACACAGACCCGTGACAGGCTCGTGGATCAGGTGTCCCCCCCGTGTGCACACAGACCCGTGACAGGCTCGTGGATCAGGTGTCCCCCCCCCCGTGTGCACACAGACCCGTGACAGGCTCGTGGATCAGGTGTCCCCCCCGTGTGCACACAGACACGTGACGGGCTCGTGGATCAGAGTGTCCCCCGTGTGCACACAGACACGTGACGGGCTCGTGGATTAGAGTGCAAAAAAACCTGTGACAGGCTGATGGGTCAGGGTGTCCCCCGTGTGCACACAGACCTGTGATGGGCTAATGGATCAGGGCGTCCCCCCATGTGCACACAGACCCGTGACTGATTGATAGATCAGGGTGTCCCCTGTGTGAACACAGACCTGTGACAGGCTGATGGATCAGTGTGTCCCCTGTATGAACACAGACCTTTGACAGGCTGATACATCAGGGTGTCCCCCGTGTGCACACAGACCTGTGACGGGCTGATAGATCAGTGTGTCCCCTGTATGAACACAGACCCGTGACAGGCTGGTGGATCAGGGTGTCCCCCGTGTGCACACAGACCTGTGATGGGCTAATGGATCAGGGCGTCCCCCCATGTGCACACAGACCCGTGACTGATTGATAGATCAGTGTGTCCCCTGTATGAACACAGACCCGTGACAGGCTCGTGGATCAGGGTGTCCCCCGTGCGCACACAGACCTGTGATGGGCTAATGGATCAGGGCGTCCCCCCATGTGCACACAGACCTGTGACTGATTGATAGATCAGGGTGTCCCCTGTGTGAACAGACCTGTGACAGGCTGATGGATCAGTGTGTCCCCTGTATGAACACAGACCTTTGACAGGCTGGTGGATCAGGGTGTCCCCCGTGTGCACACAGACCTGTGATGGGCTAATGGATCAGGGCGTTCCCCCATGTGCACACAGACCCGTGACTGATTGATAGATCAGTGTGTCCCCTGTATGAACACAGACCCGTGACAGGCTCGTGGATCAGGGTGTCCCCCGTGCGCACACAGACCTGTGATGGGCTAATGGATCAGGGCGTCCCCCCATGTGCACACAGACCTGTGACTGATTGATAGATCAGGGTGTCCCCTGTGTGAACACAGACCTGTGACAGGCTGATGGGTCAGGGTGTCCCCCGTGTGCACACAGACCTTTGACAGGCTGATGGGTCAGGGTGTCCCCCGTGTGCACACAGACCTGTGACAGGCTGATAGATCAGGGTGCACACAGACCTGTGAGTGGCTGATAGATCAGGGTGCACACAGACCTGTGATTGGCTGATAGATCAGGGTGCACACAGACCTGTGATTGGCTGATAGATCAGGGTGCACACAGACATGTGGCAGGTAGATGAATCTATACACAGTGGTTGGAAAACAGATATCCAAGAAAACAGAGGAGGAAACGTTCAGCACAAAGCCGTCACTCCCCCAGCAGACAGCGGCCAGGCCTGAACACTGACAGCACATACCATGCCTATGGAGCAGGGAAGATCGGCTCTTTATCGGTACGGCTGATGGATGCTCCGGTGTGTCACTCAGTCTCAGGCCGGCCGGGGTATCTGTGCGCGGTGACCAGGATGTGACGTTGATGGTTCAGCTCGGAGGCTTGGGGCCCAACCCTTGTGTACGACCGCCGGCGTTCTTCTCCTCCTAGCGGCGCCCTCCTCCTCTTAAGCCGGCTCTCCGGACACCCAGGCCTCCTCCCGTCACTCGGCTTCCCCCGGCACTAAGCCTCTACGGGCCACCGACACCCCTTCATATAACCTTCGTCCCTTTCTAAACCACACCTTCTCCAAATGGTCCCTGCTGTCCAATCAAAACAAAAAAGACGTCACGTGAACTGACCAATAGCAGTTAGCGACCGAGCGCTCTAGCCAGTCATCGAGTCTTTCCTGGTACAGTCTGAGAGTTCAACCAATAGTCAGACAGAGTACCGAGACGGACTCACTTCAACGATAGCAGAACACCGTTTATTGGTTTATTTGAATGGCACAAAGCGACGCCAGAGAGGAGGGGCGGGGTCTGCGCGGTAACGATCGCTTTTGTTTGAGCTGAGGAGACTATTCCTGACAGGAAGTGATATCCTCTCTGGTGTCACGAGGGGGAGGGGAGGAGGAGTTATACGGAAAATAGGAAAAGTCATTTCAGGTTCCTATTACTGTAGTCTTCGGTGCAGTATCGCACGGTATTGATTTCATTACGTTCACTTTTCTTTTTCAAACTTAGTTACGGTGTACGGGTTGCCATGTTCTGTAATGGAGCCGTTTGATTTGTACATCCAGGAAAAACTTTATTGATTTGAGTTGTGAGGACAGCACATGTAATAAAAGACTTATACAGGAATACAGGAAATAAGGGGATTCAATAACGCTGCTGCGCCACTTGTAGAGCACACGAGACACTTTCATCCAATCTGCCCCCCCCCCCCCACTCTGTGTGAATTGAAGGGGAATGTGTACAGAAAGTGCTGCCAGCTCTGTATATATAGAGGCTTTCTCATACTAGATGTGGGCAGAGTCATTCTTTTTACTCATTCAGATCAGTGAAATGATTTGAATCACGACTCATTTCCTCCAAGCTAAGCTGAAAGAGGTTGTAAACCCAAATGTTTTTTTTTCTTTTCACCCTGAAAGAGAAACACATAATGAGCTAGTATGCCGCATACTAGCTCATTATGAAAGACCTTAGAACGAGCCCCCACTGTGCTGCCCGCTTACCTCTATGACGGGCGTATACAGTGCCTTGCGAAAGTATTCGCCCCCCTTGAACTTTGGGACCCTTTGCCACATTTCAGGCTTCAAACATAAAGATATAAAACTAATTTTTTGTGAAGAATCCACAACGAGTGGGACACAATTATGAAGTGGAATGAAATTTATTGGATATTTCAAACTTTTTTAACAAATAAAAAACTGAAAAATTCGGTGTGCAAAATTATTCAGCCCCCTTAAGTTAGTACTTTGTAGCGCCACCTTTTGCTGCGATTACAGCTGTAAGTCGCTTGGGGTATGTCTCTATCAGTTTTGCACATCGAGAGACTGAAATTTTTGCCCATTCCTCCTTGCAAAACAGCTCTAGCTCAGTGAGGTTGGATGGAGAGCGTTTGTGAACAGCAGTTTTCAGTTCTTTCCACAGATTCTCGATTGGATTCTGGTCTGGACTTTGACTTGGCCATTCTAACACCTGGATATGTTTATTTGTGAACCATTCCATTGTAGATTTTGCTTTATGTTTTGGATCATTGTCTTGTTGGAAGACAAATCTCCATCCCAGTTTCAGGTCTTTTGCAGACCCCATCAGGTTTTCTTCCAGAATGGTCCTGTATTTGGCTCCATCCATCTTCCCATCAATTTTAACCATCTTCCCTGTCCCTGCTGAAGAAAAGCAGGCCCAAACCATGATGCTGCCACCACCATGTTTGACAGTGGGGATGGTGTGTTCAGGGTGATGAGCTGTGTTGCTTTTACGCCAAACATAACGTTTGTTGCCAAAAAGTTTGATTTTGGTTTCATCTGACCAGAGCACCTTCTTATACATGCTTGATCATGGGCCTCTTGGCTGCATCTCTGATCAGTCTTTTCCTTGTATGAGCTGAAAGTTTAGAGGGACGGCCAGGTCTTCGTAGATTTGCAGTGGTCTGATACTCCTTCCATTTCAATATTATCGCTTGCACAGTGCTCCTTGGGATGTTTAAAGCTTGGGAAATCTTTTTATATCCAAATCCGGTTTTAAACTTCTCCACAACAGTATCTGGGACCTGCCTGGTGTGTTCCTTGTTCTTCATGATGCTCTCTGCGCTTTAAACAAACCTCTGAGACTAATACAGTGCAGGTGCATTTATACAGAGACTTGATTACACACAGGTGGATTCTAGTTATCATCATTAGTCATTTAGGTCAACATTGGATCATTCAGAGATCCTCACTGAACTTCTGGAGAGAGTTTGCTGCACTGAAAGTAAAGGGGCTGAATAATTTTGCACGCCCAATTTTTCAGTTTTTTATTTGTAAACAAAGTTTGAAATATCCAATAAATTCCACTTCATGATTGTGTCCCACTTGTTGATTCTTCACAAAAAAATTACAGTTTTATATCTTTACGTTTGAAGCCTGAAATGTGGCAAAAGGTTGAAAAGTTCAAGGGGGCCGAATACTTTCGCAAGGCACTGTGTATATATATATATATATATATATATATATACATATATAAAATATTTATATACATATATGTATATAAATATATATATATATATATATATATATATACACGTGTATATCTATCTACAGTGGGATTCGAAAGTTTGGGCACCCCAGGTAAAAATTTGTATTAACCACTTGCCTACTGTGCACTTAAACCCCCTTCCCATCCAGGCCAATTTTCAGCTTTCAGCGCTGTCACACTTTGAATGACAATTGCGCGGTCATGCTATACTGTACCCATATGAAATTTTTATCATTGTTTTTCACACAAATAGAGCTTTCTTTTGGTGGTATGTAATCACCTCTGGGTTTTTTATTTTTTACAAAAAAAAAGAATAAAGACAGAAAATTTTGAAAAAAAAAAAAAGTTTTTCTTATTTTCTGCGAGTAAATTTTGAAAATAAATTTTTCTCCTTCACTGATGTGCGCTGATGAGGCGGCACTGATGGGCACTGATAGGCTGCACTGATGGGCACTGATGAGGTGGCACTTATGGGCACTGATGAGGTGGCACTTATGGGCACTGATGAGGAGGTACTAATATGCCGCACTGATAGGCAGCACTGATAGGCGGCACTGATGAGCACTGATAGGCGGCACTGATGAGCACTGATAGGCTGCACTGCTGGGCACTGAGAGGTGGCACTGCTGGGCACTGATGGGCACTGATAGGCGGCACTGATGGGCACTGGCGGATGGCACTGGACACTGACGGGTGGCACTGATGAGCGGCACTGATGGGCAGCACCATCAGTGCCCACACTCAGTGCCCATAGTGCTGCCAGTCAGTGCTCATCAGTGCCTATATGAGCAGGCACTGATGGGCACTGACTGGCAGCACTATGGGCACTGATTGTGGGCATTGATGGGGGCACTGATGGCGGGCACTGATGGGGGGGCAATGTGTGTGTGTTTTTACCTTTAGTAATCAGGGCACTGGTGATCAGTGCCCTGATTACATTCCTGTGTGTCCCCGGCAGCTAACGGCTCCCCCTCCTTCCTCACACTGCAGGCTCCGTATGAGGAAGAAGCGCCGGCGATGAGAGATGATCTCATATGTTTACATATGAGATCATCACTCATTAGACGGCCCGATCACGTGGTGAATGGCCGCTGTGATTGGCCATTCACCACGATCTGTGATCGGCCGTGTCCAAGGGACACGGCCGACACAGATTTTCCCCGCTGCGCGCTCACGGGAGCGTGCGGGGGGCGTGTCACTGGGAGGCCGTATAAAGACGGCCTCCCGAAAATTCAAGTCCGCGCTGCAGCCGTATATAGGCTGTAGCGCGGATGGGGGGAGGTTAATGTGCATAAAGAAGCCAAGGAAAGATGGAAAAATCTCCAAAAGGCATCAAATTACAGATTAGACATTCTTATAATATGTCAACAAAAGTTAGATTTTATTTCCATCATTTACACTTTCAAAATAACAGAAAATAAAAAAATGGTGTCTGTAAAAGTTTGGGCACCCTGCAGAGTTAATGAGCAATCAGAGCTTGTAAATGCTTTTTGTAGCCAGCCAATAGTCTTTCAATTCTTGTTTGAGGTATCTTTGCCCATTCTTCCTTACAAAAGTCTTCCAGTTCTTTAAGATTTCTGGGCTGTCTGTCACGCACTGCTCTTTTAAGGTCTATCCATAGATTTTCAATTATGTTGAGGTCAGGAGATTGTGAAGGCCATGGCAAAACCTTCAGTTTACGCCTCTTAATGTAATCCCCCCATGGATTTCGAGGCGTGTTTAGGATCATTATCCATTTATAGAAGCCATCCTCTCTTTAACTTCAGCTTTTTCACAGATGGCATCAAGTTACCATCCAAAATTTGCTGACATTTTATTGAATCCATGTTTCCTTCTACTCATGAGATGTTCCCTGTGCCACTGACTGCAATACAACCCCAAAGCATGATTGATCCACCCCCATGCTTAACAGTTGGACAGAGGTTCTTTTCATTAAATTCTGTGCCCCTTCTTCTCCAAACTTACCTTTGCTCATTCCGGCCAAAAAGTTCAATTTTAACCTCATCGGTCCACAGAACTTGTTTCCAAAATGCATCAGGCTTGTCTATAGGCTCATTTGCAAAGTTCAAACGCTGATTTTTGTGGTGAGGACGTAGAAGAGGTTTTCTTCTGATGACTCTTCCATGAAGACCATATTTGTACAAGTATCTCTTTATAGTGGAATAGTGTACCACAACTCCAGTGTCTGCCAGATCTTTCTGGAGGGATCGTGCAGTCAAACGTGGGTTTTGAATAGTTTTTCTCACAATCCTGCGAGCTGTTCTGTCTGATATTTTTCTTGGTCTCCCAGATCTTGCTTTAACTTCCACTGTTCCTGATGACTGCCATTTCTTAATAACATTCCGAACAGAGGATATTGACATCTGAAAACGCTTTGCTATCTTCTTATAGCCTTCTCCAGCTTTGTGAGCGTCAACTATTTTCAGTTTCAGTTTTCTAGACAACTGCTTAGAAGATCCCATGGTGCTGATTGTTGGGGTAAGGTCAGATGAGTCCGGGCATTTAAAACCTTTGAGATTGACATCACCTGGTCTTCCCAGACGATGATTGAGAACAATCTATTAAACTGGCAGGTCTCAGCCTTGCAAAGGGGGCAGTACATGCTATAAATTCTGCAGGGTGTCCAAACTTTTGCAGACACCATTTTTTTGTTTTCTGTAATTTTGAAAGTGTCAATGATGGAAATAGAATCCAACTTTTGTTGAAATATAAGAATGTCTAATCTGTAATTTGATGCCTTTTGGAGATGTTTCCATCTTTCCTTCGCTTCTTTATGCACATTAATACAAATTTTTACCTGGGGTGCCCAAACTTTCGATCCCCACTGTATCATCCTCGAATGAAAAGTCAATAAAACCTGTAATCCGTGACTGGAGCTGGGTAGTGGGACCGACCATCTCCACTCCCAGTGCTGTTGGTTGTTGCAGAGATGAGGGACCTACAATCTCCTCTCCCGCTAACGCTGGCTGGTGCTGGGTAGTGGGACTGACCGTCTCCACCCCCTTGCTGTTGATTGCTGCTGGGATGAGGGACCTACAATCTCCTCTCCTGGTAACACTGGCTGGTGCTAAGCAGAGTCTAGCAGCCGTCTGTAGGCGATCTCCAGCTTCCATTCCCGAACGGCCAGAAACTCCAAATCCTCCAGTCCCCAGAGCACTTGAGATGTTTAGGATCTCTTCTATGTAATCCATAATTTCCTCTAACCACTACTCCAAACCACTCCCAAAGTTAGGATCCTCTGACCACTTCTCTAATGACAGTCCCAGGCCACCATAGCCAAAGCCTTCCGCTGGGCTGTCATCCGCTGTCCATTGGCACACTTGGGTTACATACCAGCAGAGAGCTCTGTAGCTCTCGTCCTACTGCATTTCCTTCCAGACAAGCCTGCTTAACTCAGCTTTCCATTCCTTGTGCAGTTTATCTCCCAAAACCAGCACCCACAATCCATACTGCGACCAGTTGTAACGTTCATGCGTTTTTGTTTGTGGATGGATTTACAGCTGCAGAATTATTACACTCAGTAGCCTTGTAGAGAATCTGTTGAACAACATATCCAACTCTCAGGACTTCATCACCGTGTACAGCCTGTTATATACTATATATATATATTAATAGATGTTTAATGGAGGATAGAGTATATGAGGATATATAGATGAGAGACAGGCTATTATGGTGAGCACTAGAAGTAGTATTAGGAGAGTTGCAGGTGATGGTAAAGCAGATAAGTTCTGATGTCAAGTATAGTGCAGATGGTAAGAGGACACAGATGGAGTATACTTAGACAGAGTAACCTAGTGCAAGGATAGTTGAAGGTAGTCCCAAGAGCTAACAGTCTATGCAGATGATAGTGAATAGATAGATACAGATAGTCTTGGTAATTGCAGTAGATGACAGTAGGAGATTGGTTAGCAAGAATCCCCTGCGGGGTACTTATCACTTAGATAGGTTTAGGAATAACAGTGTCCATTGGAGAGGGGTGATCCCGTAGCGAGATACGGATCACCAGCGAGGTTTCTGGCTTCAGTTCAGCAAGGGAGGTATGTCAGCAGCTCCGACTTCTCAGGCGTAGGTGCGATGAACATGTGGGTTTGAACGAGCGATGAGTGAGAGCAAACCGGCGATTGAAATAGCCGCTCATAGCGGCGCTCGGCAATGATGTCATCCGGTCTTAAAGGTATATGCGTCCCTTGTTACACAAGATGGGATGCAATTAGGAGAGGAGAAATATGGAGACAAGGGTACCAGAGGTACCGGAACATTACAGTACCCCCCCCCCCTTAAGGCCGGCTCCGAAAGGCCTCTAGAACTGGTTTTTCCGGATATTTCGAGTGGAAATTGCGAATCAGTCTAGGGGCATGTATATCGGAGGTATCCAGCCAGGTGTCATCTTGGGGCCCATAATTCTTCCATCGCACAAGATACTGGAGTCTTCTTCTATTGAAACGGGAATCCAAAATTTCTTTTATCTCAAATTCTTCTCCACCTTCCACTTGTACAGGAGGTGGAGGTGAGATAGTAGGCCTTATTCCTTGGTTAGGAACATGGGGCTTCAGTAGAGACACATGGAAGACAGGATGTATCTTGAGGTCTACTGGCAATGTGAGTTGTACTGCAGCTTTTCCAATAAGCTTCTCTATTGGAAAAGGTCCTAGAAATAGAGGTCCAAGTTTTTTACTAGGGATTTTTAGTCTCAGATTTTTTGTAGAAAGCCAAACAAGATCCCCAATGGCATATTGGGGAGAGGGTTTCCTACGGAGGTCGTAGTACTTTTTTTGTTGGCTATGAGCATGAGATATGGTATTGTTGAGTAATCCCAGAGAATCCTTTATCTGGGCAAGATAATCAGATGCCACTGGATTACTTGATGGCAAGATACGTGGAGGAAGGAGTGTGGGATGAAACCCATAATTCAGGTAAAACGGACTTTGCTTAGTAGTGCTATGAGTAGCGTTGTTATAGGCGAATTCCGCCAGCGGGAGGAGATCTGCCCAATCGTCCTGTAGATACGAAGTATAGCAACGCAGGTACTGTTCAATGCACTGGTTAACTCTCTCTGTCTGTCCGTTGGTCTGAGGGTGGTAGGGAGAAGTAAGGTTACGCTCTATTCGCAGTATCTGACATAGAGCTAGCCAAAACTTTGAGATGAATTGTGATCCACGGTCAGACAGCAGTGTTTTTGGAATACCATGTAACTTAAAGACATGTTTCACAAGTAATTCCGCTGTTTGTTTGGATGAAGGTAGTTTTCGGATAGGAGTGAAATGTGCCATCTTGGTCAGATGGTCCACTGACACCAAGATGGTGTTGAATCCTTTGGAAGGTGGTAGTTCCACATGAGACTCGTCAGCAGTTACAAGAAGTGCCTGTGTCTGACTGGTGATAGGACCAGAGGATAAAGGGGTACCGTTAATAAAACTAACGGAGACAGGTTTGGGTTTTGAAACAATAGGTATTTTATTAAGGGAGACAAAACAAATGTCAATGTAGTTTCCACAAGATCCTGCGTCAATCATAGCCTTGGTGGTGATCCTAGTTTGGTCCCACTGCAATGTTAATTGAACAAAAAGATAAGGATTAGAAAAGGAAGTTGTGAGTCCCCCTAGCAAGACATTTGAACACTCACCCTCTTTTCTGCGGACAAGAGGACAGTCGTTTACCAAATGATTCGGGGATGCGCAGTACATGCAAAGATGTTCGGTTTTCCTCCTGGCACGTTCAGAAAGGGTCAGAGGTGGACGTATCATTCCTACTTCCATAGGAGTAGAGTCAGCAGGCAACATCTGAGAAGGACTGGAAAATAGTGAGCCCATCTTCTCAGCCTTTCTTTCTCGTAGTCGTCTGTCAATATTGATACTGGTCTGGATCAGTCCCTCTAGAGTGCCAGGTAAATCCGCTCGGGAGAGCTCGTCTTTAACGGCCTCAGATAGGCCGAGTCTAAGCTGCGTTCGCAAAGATGTGTCGTTCCACCCTGAATCAGGGGACCATCTTTTAAAATTCGCCACGAAATCTTCAACAGGTCTCCTTCCTTGTTTTAAGGCCCGTAATTGGGTGTCAGCGGTACTCTGCTTGTTGGGGTCTTCATATAAAGTAGCAAGTTGTGCTAGAAATAAGGGATAAGAATTAAGGAGTGGATCATCCTTTTCAAAGAGAGCATCTGCCCAGGCCCGGGGTTCACCCGTTAAGTAGGAGATGATGGTACAAACCTTAATTTGGTCAGTGGTGTAGGTTAGAGGTTTTAACAAAAAAAACAATCGACATGCGTTTTTAAATTCACGGAATTTGCTCCGATCACCAGAAAACACTATAGGAGGGTTTATCTTAGGCTCACGGGGCTGAGCAGCGGGAGGCTGTGTGAGACGGCCAAGCTGCTGTCTCAAGGTTTGATTGTCATTTTTTTACCTCTGTAAGCGCAAGGATCAATGCATCTACTTGCTGTTTTAATTGTAGTACATGAGTGGATAATTCTGCTGAATCCATATTTTTTTTAAAGGCTCGTTCAATCTGTAACGTTCATGCGTTTTTGTTTGTGGATGGATTTACAGCTGCAGAATTATTACACTCAGTAGCCTTGTAGAGAATCTGTTGAACAACATATCCAACTCTCAGGACTTCATCACCGTGTACAGTCTGTTATATACTATATATATATTAATAGATGTTTAATGGAGGATAGCGTATATGAGGATATATAGATGAGAGACAGGCTATTATGGTGAGCACTAGAAGTAGTATTAGGAGAGTTGCAGGTGATGGTAAAGCAGATAGGTTCTGATGTCAAGTATAGTGCAGATGGTAAGAGGACACAGATGGAGTATACTTAGACAGAGTAACCTAGTGCAAGGATAGTTGAAGGTAGTCCCAAGAGCTAACAGTCTATGCAGATGATAGTGAATAGATAGATACAGATAGTCTTGGTAATTGCAGTAGATGACAGTAGGAGATTGGTTAGCAAGAATCCCCTGCGGGGTACTTATCACTTAGATAGGTTTAGGAATAACAGTGTCCATTGGAGAGGGGTGATCCCGTAGCGAGATACGGATCACCAGTGAGGTTTCCGGCTTCAGTTCAGCAAGGGAGGTATGTCAGCAGCTCCGACTTCTCAGGCGTAGGTGCGATGAACATGTGGGTTTGAACGAGCGATGAGTGAGAGCAAACCGGCGATTGAAATAGCCGCTCATAGCGGCGCTCGGCAATGATGTCATCCGGTCTTAAAGGTATATGCGTCCCTTGTTACACAAGATGGGACGCAATTAGGAGAGGAGAAATATGGAGACAAGGGTACCAGAGGTACCGGAACATTACACCAGTACCTTTCCAGAATGGAGGGGAGGATTTTTAACTGGTGTCGCTGCTCACGGGCTAGCGTTTCCTTCCAGAGTCCCAAGCGGATTAAATCATATCATCCTAGCAGGACCTTCTCTGACACTGGTCATCTGTGCTGTATCCACAACCTCCTTCCAAATTCCTCTTCCATGGCAGCTGGTGTCTGTACCTCTCTCTTCTGCTATTCGGACCTTGGATCCCAGTGGATGTTTGGATGTCCCAGACTGCAGAAAGCATCCTGCCATTGCCAACCAGTGTAACGGAACCGCGACCCCACAACTTGTTTGTGGGCTTCCGTCAGTATACGGCTTCCTACAGTCTGGAACATAGATATCAGATATTCCAGCCGCCCCCAATACAAAACTAGCCGACAACTTAGCTTGTATGTATCTGAAAACAACTAACTCCTTTATTGAACAAGAAACAGATTTTTTTATACACTTGAGAAGTATGTCAGTCACTACATCAATAATGCCCCGAATATTTACCCAAAACATCACACAATGGTTGGATAAAGAGGTACAGCTGACTCATGGCTAATCCCATCTAGACAAGGTTATCATTAACATGCTAATTAACTCAGCACACTTAAAACAGCCTGGATGACCAGACGGACGGCAACGAGGCTAAAACAAAATACAATATACACTATTATAAGTGTAAACACAGAGTAAATCAGCATAATTACGATGTGTGGAAGACAGGTGGTTGAGCTGATGATATTATCATCTGCTATGAGTCTGACTGTGTTAAGCCTTATTGGCAATAGGCAGCTAGGCTTAGAGTCCCAGAGTCTTCATATACAGTCAGGTCCATAAATATTGGGACATCGACACAATTCTAATCTTTTTTGCTCTATACACCACCACAATGGATTTGAGATGAAACAAACAAGATGTGCTTTAATTGCAGACTTTCGGCTTTAATTTGAGGGTATTTGCATCCAAATCAGGTGAACGGTATAGGAATTACAACAGTTTGTATATGTGCCTCCCACTTTTTAAGGGACCAAAAGTAATGGGACAATTGGCTGCTCAGCTATTCCATGGCCAGGTGTGTGTTATTCCCTCATTATCCCATTTACAAGGAGCAGATAAAAGGTCCACATTTCAAGTGTGCTATTTGCATTTGGAATCTGTTGCTGTCAACTCCCAATATGAGATCCAAAGAGCTGTCACTATCAGTGAAGCAAGCCATCATTAGGCTGAAAAAAAAAAACAAAACAAACCCATCAGAGATAGCAAAAACATTAGGTGTGCCCAAATCAACTGTTGGAACATCCTTAAAAAGAAAGAACACACCAGTGAGCTCAGCAACACCAGCAGACCACGGAAAACAACTGTGGTGGATGACCGAAGAATTCATTCCCTGGTGAAGAAAACACACTTCACAACAGTTGGCCAGATCAAGAACACTCTCCATGAGGTAGGTGAATGTGTGTCAAAGTCAACAATCTAGAGAAGACTTCACCAGAGTGAATACAGAGGGTTCACCACAAGATGTAAACCATTGGTGAGCCTCAAAAACAGGAAGGCCAGATTAGAGTTTGCCAAACAACATCTAAAAAAAGCCTTCACAGTTCTGGAACAACATCCTATGGACAGATGAGACCAAGATCAACTTGTACCAGAGTGATGGGAAGAGAAGAGTATGGAGAAGGAAATGAACTGCTCATGATTCAAAGCATACCACCTCATCAGTGAAGCATGGTGGTGGTAGTGTCATGGCGTGGGCATGTATGGCTGCCAATAAAACTGGTTCTCTTTTATTTATTGATGATGTGACTGCTGACAAAAGCAGCATGATGAATTCTGAAGTGTTTCGGGCAATATTATCTGCTCATATTCAGCCAAATGCTTCAGAACTCATTGGGCGGCGCTTCACAGTGCAGATGGACAATGACCCGAAGCATACTGTAAAAGCAACCCAAAAGTTTTTTAAGGAAAAGAAGAAGAATGTTATGCAATGGCCAAGTCAATCACCTGACCTGAATCCGATTGAGCATGCATTTCACTTGCTGAAGACAAAACTGAAAGGAAAATGCCCCAAGAACAAGCAGGAACTGAAGACAGTTGCAGTAGAGACCTGGCAGAGCATCACCAGGGATAAAACCCAGTGTCTGGTGATGTCTATGCGTTCCAGACTTCAGGCTGTAATTGACTGCAAAGGGTTTGCAACCAAGTATTAAAAAGTGAAAGTTTGATTTATGATTGTTAATCTGTCCCATTACTTTTGGTCCCTTAAAAAGTGGGAGGCACATATACAAACTGTTGTAATTCCTACACCGTTCACCTGATTTGGATGTATATACCCTCAAATTAAAGCTGAAAGCACATCCTGTTTGTTTCATTTAAAATCCATTATGGTGGTGTATACAGCCAAAAAGATTAGAATTGTGTTAATGTCCCAATATTTATGGACCTGACTGTATGCTTTGAGATATATTGTTGACAAATATTACTGTCCCATTTGAGTAATCCAAACCATATTCTCAGTGTCCATTAAGTCCATCATTTTCTTGGCCACTCTGTGTCACTAATAGACACAGGGTGACTTACACATAAGAGGGGCCTAGGGAACTGAGACAGAGATTTCCCAACCTCTCTAAGGTAAGCTGGGTTCCACAGGCCCCCCCCAACCAAAGTGACTACCGTCACAGTATATGTATACTTGCAAATACACCCCAAAATACATTCTGCTACTCCTCCTGAGTACGGTGATACCACATTTGTAAGACTTTTACACAGCCTGGCCACATAGAGAGGTCCAACAAGCAAGTAGTACCTCTAGGCGTTCTAGGAGCATAAATTACACATACAATTTCCTGACAACCTATCACATTTTTGAAGGCCCTGGAGCACCAGGACAATGGAATTACCCACAAAATTAGCCCATTTTGGAAAGAGAACACCCCAACGTATATCATAGGAGTCATAATGAGTCTTTTAAACATGTCATTTTTTTTCCACAAGTTTTTGGAAAATGTGGAAAGAAAATGAAAACTTATTTTCTCTTTCATTGACGGACACAGCTCCTATCATTCTTGACCATTGGGTTATACTGCCCCCTACAGGAGTAGGACACTAGGCAGAAAAAACTTCTGGCTACACCCATGGGCATCGCCAGTTAGCGCCCTGCCCCCAACCCAGGAAAGTGGCAAGACCACCCAAAATATATAAAAAATATCTCCCCAGCATATGTGGAGGGGGGAGGGGCAGGATGAGGGACTTGGCAAGGGGGGGTGCCTGCGGAAGGAGGGGAACCCGGGGGTCCAACCATCCCAAGGAGGGGCTCACGTCCACCCCAAAACCCTCCAGGGGTAGAGGGGGGAACAGCTACTCACCATACCAGGAACCAGGTGGGCACCGCTCCAGACGGATCCTCCTCTCCATCGAAATGGGGGGCTGTCGGCCAGGCGGAACACTGCGACTCAGACGGAGGCCTGGTCGTATGGGACCTCACAAGGCATTTAACTCGCAGGGCCAGCCCTCGTCCAGTGGGGCTATGTTGCGGCCAACCTAGTGCGGAGCTGAGGCCTGTGTGCGCTTGCTGGCCAGACTGGGGTGACCACTGGATATGAATTATCCAGGCCGTCGCCCAGCCCGGCAATATATGCCAGTCACCATCATTTTTCTCCGCTTTGCTGTGGGAGATTATCCGTTTGTAGCGTTACCCTTTGGTCTCATCTCCGCTCCTCAGGTCTTCACAAAAGTGTTTGCTCTGGTGCTAGCCTTGCTATGCCAAAGAGGGATTGTGGTACTGGGCTACATGGATGATCTCCTTCTGCGAGTGGAGTATCCCTCTGCTCTGGTGGAGAATCTGGAGATCACAATACGAACTCTGTGTGAGTTTGACTGGATTCTGAATTTTCAGAAGTCTGTTCTGGTTCTGGACTATTTGGGCCTGACTCAGGACTCGGCTGTAGCCAGAGTGCTCTGGACAAACTCCAGGAATTGCAGGCTGCAATTCGCCTCCTGCTGTCCCACTAATGGTCATCCCTCTGGACTTGCATGCAAGTGATGGGCCTGATGGTAACTACCTTCGAGGTGGTTCTGTTTGCACAGTCCCATACAAGGTCCCTGCAAAGGGAGATTCTGACCAAATAGGACAAGACTCCGCAGTCTCTGGACAATCACATCCGGCTGAGTCAGGGAACAAAGAAGTCCCCTGATATGGTAGCTTTGCTCTCCGGCGCTTTGGCTGGGAAAATCCTTCCTCCCCTTGTATTGGACAGTGGTTACCACAAATGCCAGCCTGTCTGGCTGAGGAGGCTTCCTTGGCAAGCATTCTGCTCAGGGGATCTGGATGCTGGAAGTCCAGACTACCGATCAATGTCCTTGAACACTGAGCGATCAGACCATGTCTGGATCATTGAACGGATTGTCTTCAGGGATACCCAGTGTGCATTAAATCGGACAATGCCACGGCCGTGGCTTATGCCAATCACCAAGTGGGCACAAGAAGTGCCCTGGTGTAACGCTCCTGCGTTTTATGTATGATGTGTATTTTCAGCTGCAGAAATATTCCACTTCAGTAGTCATGTAGAGAAACGCTGAGACACCAATCCCAACTCTCAATGACTCATCATGTGTGGATGATCTCAATTCAGCAAGTAAATACACACACTCAATAAGATGTTTCCTAGAGTGACTTATGTATATAGTAACACAGTGATGATAGGCTGAAGAGACAGGTTGGGTAGAGATGGTAGATGACAGACACTTGAAAGGAAATGTTCTTGAAAGTAAGATAGTAGCAGATGGGATGCAGATAGGTTTAGCAATCATGTATGGTAGCAGATGACAGAGTAGCAGTTGGACATACAAGAGAGATCAACCCAGTGCAAGAACAGGTGGTAGTAGGCTCAAGAGCTAGCAATCTTAGATAATGCAGATGTAGTAATAGTCCTTAGTATGCAGAGCTAGATAGTGTAAGCTTTAGTATGAAAGTTATAGAGGTTTCCCCTGTGGGGTACTTATCACTAATAGCAATGTAGCAGAGGAGAGGTTCGGCAAGAGCGGATGATCCGGTAGCGGGATACAGGGATCAGCGCAGCGTGGTTCCGACAGCGAGGTATGCTTGCAAGCATGAGAGCTTCAAGACAGGTTAGCATCAAGGCACAAAGCAGTTTGAACGAACACATGTGAGTGAGAGCCGGCGATCTAAATAGCCATCCAGTCCGGCGCTCAGTGATGACAGCATCAGTCTTAAAGGTGTATGCGCACCTTACCAAAAGAGAATGGTGGGGCGCATACACTTATGAAAGAGTAATTAGGGTACCCAAAGGTACCAGAACATTACAGTACCCCCCCCTTAAGGCCGGCTCCTGAAGGCCTCTGGAGCTGGTTTGTCTGGGTACTTCGCATGAAAATTGCGGATTAATCTAGAGGCATGTATGTCAGAGGTGTTTAGCCAGGTGTCGTCTTGGGTCCCATAGTTCTTCCATCGAACCAAGTACTGAAGTCTTCCTCTGTGGATACGAGAATCCAGAATCTCTTTTATCTCGTATTCTTCTCCACCTTCAACTTGTACAGGAGGAGGAGGTGGGATAGTAGGCCTTATTCCTTGGTCAGGAACATGGGGCTTCAGTAGCGACACATGGAAAATGGGATGTATTTTGAGGTCTATTGGCAATGTAAGCTGTACTGCAGCTTTTCCAATAAGTTTCTTGATTGGGAAAGGTCCCAAGAACAGAGGTCCAAGCTTTTTGCTAGGGATTTTCAGTCTTAAATTTTTTGTTGAGAGCCAAACCAGGTCCACGATAGCGTACTGAGGAGAAGGTCTTCTGCGAAGATCATAGTACTTCTTTTGTTGACTATGAGCGTGTGCAATGGTAGTATTAAGCAAACCCAGAGAGTCCTTTATTTGGGTAAGATAGTCTGAAGCTACTGGGTTATTTGAAGGAAAGATGCGTGGTGGAAGAATAGAGGGATGAAACCCATAGTTCAAGTAGAACGGACTCTGCTTGGTCGTACTGTGGGTTACGTTGTTGTAGGCAAATTCTGCCAGAGGGAGAAGATCCACCCAATCATCCTGTTGGTAAGAAGTGTAACAACGTAAATATTGCTCGATGCATTGGTTGACTCTTTCAGTCTGTCCGTTGGTCTGCGGATGGTAAGGAGAAGTGAGCTTCCGCTCGATCCGTAGTATGTGACATAGTTCTTGCCATAACTTGGAAATAAATTGTGATCCACGGTCAGACAGAAGAGTTTTTGGGATACCATTAACTTAAAGACATGTTTCATCAGGAGTTCTGCCGTTTGTTTGGACGAAGGTAGTCTGCGAATAGCAATGAAATGTGCCATTTTTGTCAGATGGTCCACTGACACTAAGATGGTATTAAATCCTTTGGAAGGAGGCAATTCCACTATAAAGTCCAAGGACACAACTTCCCATGGAGTTTGGGGTATTGGTAGACTGCATAGTAGACCGGATGGTCTCGTAGTGTCAATTTTGGACCTGGCACAGACATTGCATGAAGAGACGAATTTTTGTATAGATGTTTTCATGTCAGGCCACCAGAATTGCCTGGTAATCAGATTAAGAGTCTTTGTCATACCCATATGTCCTGCCATAGGCACATCATGCGATAATTCCAAGATCTTGGTGCGTATGGTAGGTGGTATGTAAAGTTTGTCGTTGTAGTAGAGGAAGCCTTCTGCATCAGTATTTAGTTGTGGTGGGGGTGTATCCAAACTTATACCATGCAAAACCTCTTCCTTCAAGGAACGGACAACTCCAATAATGCGTTTGTGAGGTATTATAGGAACGGAAGGGATTTCGAAGTAGTTTTCTTCAGTTAGTCGTGATAGTGCATCCGCCTTTTTGTTCTTATCTGCAGGTGTGTAGGTCACTAGGAAGTTAAACCTTAGAAAGAATAGTGACCATCGTACCTGTCGGTGCGAGAGAGTTTTGTTAGTCTGAAGATATTGGAGATTTTTATGGTCCGTGTATATAAGTATTGGTAATTGGGTGCCTTCGAGTAGATGTCGCCAATTCTCCAGAGCCAATTTTATAGCAAGCAGTTCCTTTTCACCCACGGGGTAATTTATCTCTGGACTGCTTAGGGATTTAGAAAAAAAGGCGACTGGATGAAGTGGTGAAGTGTGAGTTGGTCGTTGGGAGAGTATTGCTCCTACTGCCATGTTTGACGCATCTACTTCCAGAATGTATTGGAGGGATGGGTCTGGATGGCGTAGTATGGGAGCAGAAGTAAACCTTGTCTTTAACAGGTGAAAAGCTTTATTTGCTTCATCTGACCATTTGAAGGGTTTTTTAATGCTAGTGAGCTGTGTGAGGGGTCTCACAATGGCAGAGAAGTTTCTAATGAACTTCCTGTAGAAATTCGAAAATCCAAGGAATCGCTGTAGCGCCTTGCGTGTGGTTGGTGTAGGCCAATCCTGAATGCAGGATATCTTACTCATGTCCATCTCGATTCCTGTTTTGGATATGATGTAGCCTAGAAACAGTACCTCTTCTTTATGAAACAAGCATTTTTTCAGTTTCACATAAAGGTTGTGTGCAAGCAATCTCGATAATACTAGTCTTACATGTCTTATGTGTTCAGACAGGGATCGTGAATATATAAGTATATCGTCCAGATATACCACAACACAGACATCTAGTAAGTCTCTGAAAATATCGTTTATAAATCGTTGAAAAACTGCAGGGGCGTTGCATAGCCCGAATGGCATTACAAGATATTCGAACAATCCGTATCTGGTTCTGAATGCAGTCTTCCACTCGTGTCCATCACGGATTCGAATGAGATTGTATGCTCCTTTCAGGTCCAATTTTGAAAAATAGGTAGCTCCACGCACCTGCTCAATGAGCTCAGGGATAAGCGGTAGAGGATAGCGATCTTTTATTGTAATAGCATTCAATTGCCTATAGTCGATGATAGGCCTGAGACTTGAGTCCTTATTGCGGACAAAAAAAGAGTCCTGCTGCTGTGGAAGTGGAAGGTCTAAAAAAACCTTTTTCCAAATTCTCATCCAAATAGTCTTTGAGATGGGAAAGTTCATCCTGTGAAAGAGGATAAACATGACCGAACGGCAATTTGCTATTTGGGAGTAGATCAATGCTACAATCATAGTCTCGATGGGGAGGTAGTGCTTGAGCATTTTTCTCAAGAAAAACCTCAGAGAGATCCTGATAACATAGTGGTGCAATCTCATCTGTCACCACAGACAGGATCTTCCCGAAAGACGGGAGGTTACACGTACCCTCGCAATAGCAAGAGAGGAAGGTCAGGGTCCGTTCCTTCCAATCTATGGTTGGTTGATGTGTGTGCAACCAGGGAAGTCCCAAAACAATGGGAAAGTGGGGTGAAGGTATTAGATCGAAGGTAGTGGTTTCCATATGAGACCCGTTAGTAGTGACTAGGAGTGCCTGTGTCTGATCAGTGATCGGACCAGAGGATAAAGGAACACCGTTGATAAGACTCACTGAGACAGGTTTAAGTTTAGAAATAATAGGAACTTTATTTAAAGCAGCAAAACGTATGTAAATATAATTTCCACAAGATCCTGTGTCAATCATGGCCTTAGTAGTAATCCTGTTCTGGTCCCACTGTAATGTTAAGCAAACAGAAAGGTAAGGGTTAGTGATTGAAGTTGTCAATCCCCCTAGGAGGACATGTGAACACTCACCCTTCTTTTTGTAGACTAGGGGACAGACGTTTATCTTGAGATCCGGGGATGCACAGTACAAGCAGAGATTAGCAGATCGTCTTCTGGCTCTTTCCATAGTTGATAGAGGTGGGCGTATGGTTCCTACCTCCATAGGAACGGGGTCAACGGCCGAGATCCGAGAAGAACTGGATAATGGCATTCCTATTTTCTCAGCCTTTCTTTCTCGTAGTCTTCTATCTATGGTGATACTGAGTTGTATCAATGCATCCAGGGTTTTTGGCAGATCCGCTCGGGCGAGCTCGTCTTTAACGGCCTCTGATAGGCCAAGTCTAAATTGGGATTTCAGAGATGCATCATTCCATTCTGAATCAAGGGTCCATCTCTTGAATTCTGCGACAAAGTCTTCTACAGGTCTCCCACCTTGTTTCAAGGATCTTAATTGAAGATCGGCAGTACTCTGCCTATTGGGATCATCATATAGGCTAGTGAGTTCTGCTAGGAACAAGGCATAGGAGTTGAGAAGCTGGTCGCTTTTCTCAAAAAGAGAGTCTGCCCAGGCCCGAGGATCGCCTGTTAGGTAAGAAATAATAGTACAAACCTTAATGTGATCAGTAAGGTAGGTACGGGGTTTTAGCAAGAAAAGTAACTCACATGCGTTTTTAAATTCGCTAAATTTTTTGCGATCGCCTGTAAATACCAAAGGAGGATTTATTTTGGGTTCAGGGGACTGAGCAGTGGTAAGTTGTGTCAGTCTAATTACCTGCTGCGACAGAGCCTGATTGTCTTCTTTTAATTCAGCAAGTGCGTGTATTAACGCAGTTACTTGCTGTTTTAATTGTGTCATCTGAGTGGTTATTTCTGCTGAATCCATTTGGGGTTCGTTCAATCTGTAACGCTCCTGCGTTTTATGTATGATGTGGATTTTCAGCTGCAGAAATATTCCACTTCAGTAGTCATGTAGAAAAACGCTGAGACACCAATCCCAACTCTCAATGACTCATCATGTGTGGATGATCTCAATTCAGCAAGTAAATACACACACTCAATAAGATGTTTCCTAGAGTGACTTATGTATATAGTAACACAGTGATGATAGGCTGAAGAGACAGGTTGGGTAGAGATGGTAGATGACAGACACTTGAAAGGAAATGTTCTTGAAAGTGAAAGTAAGATAGTAGCAGATGGGATGCAGATAGGTTTAGCAATCATGTATGGTAGCAGATGACAGAGTAGCAGGTGGACATACAAGAGAGATAAACCCAGTGCAAGAACAGGTGGTAGTAGGCTCAAGAGCTAGCAATCTTAGATAATGCAGATGTAGTAATAGTCATTAGTATGCAGAGCTAGATAGTGTAAGCTTTAGTATGAAAGTTATAGAGGTTTCCCCTGTGGGGTACTTATCACTAATAGCAATGTAGCAGAGGAGAGGTTCGGCAAGAGCGGATGATCCGGTAGCGGGATACAGGGATCAGCGCAGCGTGGTTCCGACAGCGAGGTATGCTTGCAAGCATGAGAGCTTCAAGACAGGTTAGCATCAAGGCACAAAGCAGTTTGAACGAACACATGTGAGTGAGAGCCGGCGATCTAAATTGCCATCCAGTCCGGCGCTCAGTGATGACAGCATCAGTCTTAAAGGTGTATGCGCACCTTACCAAAAGAGAATGGTGGGGCGCATACACTTATGAAAGAGTAATTAGGGTACCCAAAGGTACCAGAACATTACACCTGGTGGCTCTGGAGGTAGCCAGCATTCTAAGGTGGGCAGAACAGGTCGTTCCAGCCCTCTCCACAGTGCACTTTCCCAGGGTGGAAAATTGACAGGCGGATTACTTCAGTCGGCAGGGGTTGGACCAAGGGGAGTGGTCCCTTCATCCAGAGGTGTTTTATCAGCTGTGTCTCCTGGGGGGCACCCCCCGAGGTGGATCTGTTGGCATCTTGGCTCTTGGGGTCAATATTGCCTGATCTACCCAGACTCCTACGCAGGATTGAGGCAGAAGGGATGCCGGTTATCTTAGTGGCTCTGGACTGGCCTCATCGGGCCTGGTACGCCGATCTAGTGCAGCTGGTCGCTGATGTTCCTTGGAAGCTTCTTATCAGGTTGGATCTGCTGTCCCAAGGACCGATCTTCCATCCTGCTTTACAGTTGCTGGCTTTGACAGCTTGGCTGTTGAAGGCAAGGTGCTGGAGGATAGGGGTTAATCTGAGGCGATGATTCCTACCTTGTTGAAAGCTAGGAAATCTATATTTAGGAAAATCTACCATTGTACGTGAAAGACGTACATTGAGTGGTGTGAGTCTCTTGGGGTTCATCCTCGCTCCTTCTTGGTGGCTCGGATCTTAACCTGTCTTCAACTGAATTTGGCCTTGAGTACCATCAAGGGTCAGGTATCGGCCTTGGTGTTCTTTTTCCAACGACCTTTGGCCACAAACCCCTGGTGCGTACTTTTCTTCAGGGGCTTCAACATTTGGTTCCTCCAGTGCGGGCTCCATTTCCGCCTTGGGATCTTAATTTGGTGCTTTCAGCTCTACAGAACCTTCCCTTTGAAAATATTTGGGCGATTCCCCTGCTTACGCTGTCGCAGAAGGTGGCCTTTTTGGTGGCTATCACTTCTGCGTGCAGGATGTGGGAACTGGCCTTGTTATCCTGTCGTTCACCTTATTTGGTGATTCACAAGAATAAGGTGGTGCTTTGCCCCTGTCCTTCATTTCTTCCTAAAGTGGTCTCTGACTTTCATTTGAATGAAGACATTGTGTTGCCTTCCCTGTGTCCCAGGCCTAAACATCCGAAGGAAATTGCCTTGCATGCTTTGGCCATTAAACTCCAGTTATGGTGTGTTACTTGGGTAAAGAATTAAGGGGGAGTCTTAGTCAAGCAGTAATAGAGACAAAATCCTCTTTTATACCCTAGTCAAGTAAGGCCCAGATTAAGGAAAAGAAACCTAGACGAAGGGCGCCGACATGACAGGGTTAAAAAAGGCTGGAGTATTAGGCGTTTCAGGAGGGTTTAAAATAAGTAGTAAGGGGACACTTATTGGATTGGTGGAGTGGAGTGGAGGGAACAGGTGGGGCTTTAGGGGTGGACCAGTAGGAGGATCCTGGTGAGGTCCTCACTCAGGAGAGAGTCGACGTCAGAACAACTTCCCACCCTCCCTCCCCCTTTTTGGTGGTTAAGTTCTTGGGTAATTATGGGCTATTTCCATTGGTGGCATGCCATGGCAGCTTGCGGGGTACAAGGTCCTTGTATGTGGTTTATTTGATAAATGTAAATTGGTAGGGACCCGTCTTGGGTGCGGCTCCCTGTGGTTTGTCTGGGTTGTATCTGCTAATAGTGGTGTTGTCTCCGAGCCAATGTTTTGCGGCTGGAGGCCTAAGTTTGGTTAAGCAGGTATGTGAAGTAGTGGTGCCTACAAGGACCTTGGGGTTCCAAACTTCCGATTGTACTGACGGTTGCTTGTATGATTTGTATATGTAATTAATACAATTTGGTTTAATAAAAAGCTGCTTTGGCCAATAAATTCCAGGTATGGTGTCTTGTGTGTTACTTGGGTAAAGGGGATTGTTAGTCAAACAGTCATGAGACAAAACCATCTTTTATACCCTGGTCAAGTAAACTCAGGCTTCCCAATACTTTTGGTAATATAGTTTACATATCACTGTCAATATTAACAGCACTTTACATATTTATTATACATTTACATCACTTTCTGCCCTCAAGGAGTTTACAATCTAAGCTCCTTAATTCACATTCATACATATATTAGGGCCAATTTAGACAGGAGCTGATTAACCTACCAGCATATTTTTTGGAGTGTGGGAGAAAACTGGAGTATTCGGAGGAAACCCACACAGGCACAAGGTGAACATGCAAAGTGCTAGGCGGAAGTGGTAACCACTTAGCCACTGTGCTGCCCCAAGATGACAGGGCGATTAAGAGTGGATGTATAGGGATTCTTTTTGGAGAATACAGACATTGTTTAGAGTCTCTTTCATGTTGGCCCATTACCTCTTTAACGTCTTTTTTTAGTCAGTGAGGTTTCCCGCAATAGTAAAGAGCCAACAGGGAGTTGGGAGGTGCAGAAAGCAAACAGAACTTTTGCCAACACAGTTGAGATTTGAAGAGGAATGCACATGCCTTCATGGTGGCAATACGTGCTTCGATAAATGATTGATTTATTTTACGATCAATCTCTCCCTAGAAGAATAATCGATAGTCAACAACCCATTTGATCAATATGCCACACACAGGGGAGTGGAGTTCATAAAGAAGTCAACTTTAGTTAAGATATTATAAATTACAATCATAATTTATTAAATGCATGTCTTTTTCCATCATCTAATCCCATAATCTGATGGATCAAACAACATGATCAAAAATTTTTCACTTTAGCTGATCAATTAAGTTTGATCGAACTGAATTTAAACTGATCCTGAATTGATCGAAAGGGACATTATGGCTATTCATCATTTTGGATAATAAAATTCAAGCATGTATGGCCACCATTACTGAACACAGAGGCTATGGCATGATAGGAACAGGCTTAGTTTTAAACTGAATAAAGTACAGATAAAGTACAGTACTGTATATACAGCATAGGATTCTCCTTGGCCTCAATAGATGTGAACTGAAGACAAGTACTGTACTATGAGGAGGTCACCATTAGATGTCAGTAAACACAAGCAAATAATGTAGTCGTGGTCCTTGTACTCTGTTTCAAACCTTTGGCATTTATGTTATAGTATACTTGTCAGGACTGAAGTACGGTAGATGTACTGCTATTGCTTATATTTTTACCTCCCCGACTGTCATTCTTATCTTCTGTAAAGTCTGATCAGAGGCTCCTTACCTTTGTAAAAGTCACTATGTTACAACAGAACAAATTTTCTCAAGAAGACACCACAGCTTAGTTTAAGTGCATCTTCTGAGATTTGCTGGAAGGATCATGAGGTCATCCTTGTCTAGGCACTATGGGTGGAAGACAGGGGTAAGGTAAGTACAGATTCTGTTTTTTGCCTTTCCTCTCCTCCTCTTGCCCACCCCACTAAGCAGGCTTCTGAATCTTGATGCATGTACAAATAACTACTGTAAAATGCCTATAATACATCTGAAAAATTACCTACAAAACACCTAAAAAATGCTTTAATATCACCATGAATATGCTCTGCTTATGCTCAATTGTAAATGTAGGCTTAGGGCCCCTTCACACGGGCTGTCCAATCAGGTCCACCTGTCAGTTTTTTCAAGCGGACCTGATCTGACCCTCCAGTCTCCCCCATGGAGCAGTGGATGTCAGCGGACACATAAAACCCGCCACCATCCGATCCAATCCTGCCCGCAAAAAACAAGCACAGACCTGTCATCCACCTGCTCAGTGGGGATCATCAAAACGATCTCCCGCTGAACAAGCAGAATCCACTACACGGAGGCACTCGTGTGAAAGGGGCCTTAGGTTGCATTCAGTGCTATAACTTTTTGTGAGTGTACGCAAAATCATGCAATTTTGTGTGCAGTTTCGAAAGTGTGTTGCGCTTGCATTGCCAATCATTATTAATGGCACCCCAGTTATGCTATGACCAAAAAAAAAACCTGGAAGCTGATTGGTTTCTATTCAGAGCTGCGCCAGATTTATCACTCACCAGTTTTAGTAAATGGTCTGCAGCTCCCCTGTTTTGGGGGTCATAGTCAGCTGTGCCATTGGATGGCCCTATTGATGCTCTGTTAAATGCTGCTATGGGATCCCTGTGGCTCCTGGGCTCTCCTGTTTCCCTACCTACAGAGCTGGGTTGCTCGGCACACATATCATATGGTTTTAGCCTCTTTTATACAGACCACTGGTGATCATTTGACTTTGGTGTAATGTCCAAGAAATAGCCCTTGACGAAGAGCAAGTCTTGAAACGCGTTGGACTTTGGGCTCAATTGATTCTGAGTTGTTCATGGATTCAAAATTATCCCCTGAGTTTGGGGCAAATACAACCCATGTATCGGGGAAATGGGCATAGGGGAACTGGCAATATTGCCAATAGTAGAAATGGGCACATCCCTGTGCGCTGTGGCGCAGGAGCGTCAAACAGGCGTACACAAATGCGCGATGATGCGAATTTTGCGAACGCGCATGCACAATAGCGCACGCAATGTGTGACAGATACGGCCACTCGCTGGCCTATAAAAGACTGCTGTGGGATCCATTCGATTGCTAGATTGTCGTCAGCCCCCCTGTGTTCCTGAGCTCCTGTGTACTTCTCTTGGATTCCCCGTTGTTGTGACCCGGCTTGTTCCTGACCTGCTTGATCTCCTTCTTCTGGCATTGGCCTTCTAACTTGCTTTACCAATCTTGCTCTGTTAAATCACCCGTGTATGACCCCAGCTCTCGTTATGGATTTTGCTATTACCTCCTGCCTGCTTTCCTGCTGTTTCTGCTACTTGCCCTATCCCTGAACTGGCTACCCGTGTTTGATCCTCAGCCTGGTCTTACCACTGCTTCCTGTGTGCACAGGTTTGCTGAGTTCTTCTGGAGTTCCAGAAAGACATCTGTCTGGCTGTGTTTTCTGATTTCTCCAGTACTCACCAGGTGTCCACCGGCCCAGCTCTTTGGCACCCTGTGCTTCTTTGGGCACTACATCTCCTGTACCACCTTCAGGAGTGTGCCACACTTAGCCGCAAGGGGAGCCCTCTTAGCACCTTGGCCTTGGATCAGGTACGTGACACTATGATAAGGGTTATGCACACCATTGCTATAGATATGTTTTTAGAGAAGCAGTATAGATAAAATCAGATAGTCTGATGGACATGTTTTTAGCACTTTATGAATAAATAATATACATTTTATGTACAGCATCTCACAAAAGTGAGTACACCCCTCACATTTTTCTAAATATTTTATTCTATCTTTTCATGTGACAACACTGAAGAAATGACACTTTGCTACAATGTAAAGTAGTGAGTGTAAAGCTTGTATAACCGTGTAAATTTGCTGTCCACTCAAAATAACTCAACACACAGCCATTAATATCTAAACTGCTGGCAACAAAAGTGAGTACACCCCTAAGTTAAAATGTCCAAATTGGGCCCAAAGTGTCAATATTTTGTGTGGCCCCCATTATGTTCAAGCACTGCCTTAACCCTCTTGGGCATGGAGTTCACCAGAGCTTCACGGATTGCCACTGGAGTCCTCTTCCACTCCTCCATGATGACATCATGGAGCTGGTGGATGTTAGAGACCTTGCGCCCTCCACCTTCAGTTTGAGGATGCCCCACAGATGCTCAATAGGGTTTAGGTCTGGAGACATGCTCAGCCAGTCCATCACCTTCACCCTCAGCTTTTTTAGAAAGGCAGTCGTCATCTTGGAGGTGTGTTGGGGGTCATTATCGTGTTTGGAATACTGCTCTGTGGACCAATCTACGAAGGGAGGGGATCGTGCCCTGCTTCAGTATGTCACAGTACATGTTGGCATTCATGGTTCCCTAAATGAACTGTAGCTCCCCAGTGCCAGCAGCACTCATGCAGCCCCAGACCATGACACTCCCACCACCATGCTTGACTGTAAGCAAGACACACTTGTCTTTGTACTCCTCATCTGGTTGCCACCACACACACTTGACACCATCTGAACCAAAAAAGTTTTTATCTTGGTCTCATCAGAACACAGGACACTGTTCCAGTAATCCATGTCCTTAGTCTACTTGTCTTCAGCAAACTGTTTGCGGACTTTCTTGTGCATCATCTTTAGAAGAGGCTTCCTTCTGGGATGACAGCCATGCACACCAGTTTGATACAGTGTGCAGCGTATGGTCTGAGCACTGACAGGCTGACCCTCCACCCCTCTGCAGCAATGCTGGCAGCACTCATATGTCTATTTCCCAAAGTCAACCTCTGGATATGACACCAATCACGTGCAATCAACTTCTTTGGTCGACCATGGAGTGGAACCTGTCCCGTTAAACCGCTGTATGGTTTTTTCAACCGTGCTGTAGCTCAGTTTCAGGATCTTGGCAATCTTCTTATAGCCTAGGCCATATTTATGTAGAGCAAGAGATTCTTTTTTTATAGATCCTCAGAGAGTTATTTGCCATGAGGTGCCATGTTGAACTTCCTGTGACCAGTATGAGAGAGTGAGAGTGATAACACCAAATTTACCACAAATAAAAAATACAAAGTACAGCGCCAATAATTCAAATGCTGGAAATATCTCTATGAGGGAAAAGTCCAACAAATGCAAGTGATGATCCACAATTGAAGATGAAAGTCCAGCCACCAAGGAGTGGAATCAATAAGGTAGGAACATCAACACCGCATGCACCAGAAAGTAAAAGATGTCTACTTACCAGAACCTCATGACCCCCTGTTAGGGTGGGTCAAATGAGCGTGTAGTAGAGAAATCCAAGAAGGGGGTCCTCTGGGTTGAGGGAACCAATCCGATAGATCACTCCAGAACAAGCAGGTTTCCGGCATCCAGACAAATCAATGCAGCAGAGGACAATACCATACCTCAAAATGAAGAGGGAGACTCCAATGGCATGGTAAACTTAAATCTTTAATGTGTAAGGAAATAAAATTGGCAACTCACAATCCGAACAAATCAATGCGCATGGAAATAGTAGCCTGGAGAAGCGTGTCGACATGCGGGCGTGCCTGACGTTTCGTCCCACTCAGGACTAAAGTTGGTGGTGGTTAGCCCCTGCAATGTACAGTTCCCTCTCTCTGCTATAGCAGCGCCGCTAGTGCGCTGGAACTTGTAGTGCTACCGCTGCAGTGGTAAAGGGGGTTTTCATATTTTTATATTGCGGGCAGCCTCCAGGTTAATGATGAAGGCCCTGGAGCACGTGTCACCACCTGACCCACTCTCAGAAGCTGTGGGACCCCCTGGGTCTCAGCCTGCCCTGGCAGCCATAACTGCGGTCCTGCGGTCATTAGTGTCAAAAGTAGATATGGCCATTTCAAAGCGGCCTAGCAAAAAGCGCCCTCCGCCTTCACCTGTCTCCTCTGCCTCCTCAGATTCTGAGGTGGATTTGGCAGCCGTGAACACGAGTGAGCCTTCTGGGTCTGCGTGCGTGCACCCTGAGTGCTCTGACAGTGAGGATGAATCCTCTTCCACTGCAGCAGCACATGAAAAGGCTTGTGGAGGCACTGATTGTGTCAGTAAAGGAAACGTTAAAATTGGAAGACACCGCTAATGCTGCGTCAGGGAAAATTGGTACCTGCAGACGGTCCAAGGTTTCTAAGGTGTACCATTTTCCTGCCTATTTTGGTGAGATTGTCACAAGTCAGTGGGGATCCCCAAAACGCATGGTTGGGATACCTAAGCGTTTCACTAGGAGGTATCCTTTTGAAGAGTCCCTTTTGAAGAAATTGAAAGTTCCACCTGTGGTGGATTCTCAGGTTTCCAGATTGAGTAAAGCCACGCTTCTTCCGGTGGAGGATTCCCCGTCTTTTAAGGACCCAGTGGACAAGAGAGCTGATGCTCTGGTCCATGGAATTATTGATATCTCTAGAAGTTCTAAAAGTTATTTGCCATCATCCCTTTAAGGTTACAAAATTGTTAATCTTCTTGGGGGTGGGGTGGGATTGTGTAGGCAATAATATAAAACTGTTCTAAATAAAATATATTGATTTTATTGAATACAAAAAGTCCACGGGGGCAGTGGCATCCGGTGATGTGCGCACACAGCTGGACTGGCGCATGCGCACTTGACACCAGGGCGGGCCGTACATCCTGAAGAAGACCGCCTGATGACGCGAATCTAGCGAAATGCATTGTGGTCCCTGCTAAAATCAGAAGTTCAGAGCACCTGCGAAGTCACCTCTGCTCTAAAGCCTCGTACACACGCAACGATTATCGGCCGACCGATCGTCCGACTTTTGTCCAAGTTGTGTTTTGTTGGTTGGAATGTGCCTAGACTGCACACGCATTTTCTCGGCCAACAAAATTCTACTTTAGAAGTGACGTCATGTGTTGGTTAGTTTTCTTTGTGTTTTTTCTTCACTGACTGCATGAAAATCGGCCGTTATGTTGATGGCCAACAAAAATTTTATAGCCTGCACACCAGATTTTTTTCGGCCGAAAAGTCGGAGTTGGTTGTCGGAAGCATCATACTAACAAGCCGAAAATCGGCAGATCGGACGTTGGCCGAAAATTCCCTGCCAATTTTCGACGCGCGTGTACGGGGCATAAGCTGTGGAACGCACGCTGGACCGCTGCCACGCTACAAGGGGAAATACAGATACCTTGTGCAAATAGGAGGATTTACAGCCACCGCACTGATCCCTTGCCATAGCAACCAACGTACATTACCCTATGCCAGGTGGGCACAGCTAAATGTAAGCAGCAATTTTAAAGCCCTTTTTATTGATTCTTAATAAATTTACAGTATTACACTATTTTGGCTTTATATATTGTTTCCCTGCATATCGGCTTGAAACTTTCCTATGAGCTTGAGTACAAGGAGGAGTGAGAAGAAGGAGAAATCTGTCTTTTACTATTTTCCCCACATTTTATGGTATTACATTATGAGAAATGGAGGAGTCTTGATGGTCTGATCCACCCCAATTAATTAGGATCAAAGGTGCTTGAGGTCTGTGTGACCTGGTATAATCTGGTAAGAGGCATCAATTACCACTTATCACTCACTGGAGCACCTGAATGAATAAGAACTCCTACATCACTGCATGAATTATATTGGATCACAGTTCACTATTTATGCACTGTTCACTTTAATATTGGAGTATTAGAAATTTATTGTATTGATTGTATACATATAATTTTTATATATTGAATAAATATGGAACAAGTATTGATTTCAGCACCATTATTAGCACTTTTATAAATTGTCAGCACATTATATATAAAAAAAGTACAAATACCAATGCAAACCACAAAAATTGTTTGTTTTGCACATAAGGATAGCACTTTATTTTTGTAACTGTTTATTTATAGCATATTTTTGCACAGAGAGTAAGCAGTTTATTGCAAAACTATTCACAGTATATTGCACATAAATAAAAAAATTATTATTAACTATACCAGCGCCTTTTTACCCTATACCTATCCTGAAGAAGGGGTCCCCATAAGAAGACGCTGGGGACTATGAGAGACACCATTCCCCTCACCACAGAGGGAAGGAATGAGCGTCTCCAATATCTGAACAGGAAAACGGTGTCTCCCCCTTGCCATCCAATACTGGGATCTGAAATAGGGGATCAACATCTGGTCAGGATCACTGAAGTCCCTCATAGCAGGCAGAAACAGAGTAAGTGAAGACCTCTAACCTCCTCCTGATCTGCCCCTCTTTTATTCCTACTGAGGAAAAGTTTTATTGCACACAATAATATTATTCAAGAACCACTAAATTGTGCCCGATTTCTGGTTACTCCCCACAGGGATAACAGATTGAAAAACCTTCTGTGTGAAAGCAGGGAATTTCATGGCTATCCTAGTTCAGGGTCCTTGTTCAAATTACAGCAGAGGGGGATATGGCGCTCCCTGGTGGCTGTGAGACAACTCTGCATACTTGTTGATTTAGGTAAATGGCAATGTTGTCCTCTATTTGCAAAAGGAGACTACAATTGCAGAAATGTAGCTGGCTAATTATAATTATACTTGCAGAAGTGGTGATTCATTTCCTTGAAAAAGACATTGATTGAATCGTTAAAACGCGTTGGAATTTCAGTGTTACTTCGGCATCCACAGCAATCATGCGACACGGATGACAGCAAATAACATCTGGAATCACCACACTCTCTATCATTCCCAACAATTTTGTTCTCACATGCTCTCTGTATAATGTTTGATATGGATGTTTGCTACCAAGCTATCAAGTTACCATGTTCATAGATTTGAAGACCTCAAAATTAGTCTTTCTTTATGACTTTTTGTATTCAATAAACACAATATATTTTATTTATAACAGTTTTATATTATTGCCTACACAATCCCACCCCCCTAAGAGGATTAACAATTTTGCGATGCTCTGGTCCATTACTTTTACACCGTGGCAGGTTAAATGCTGAGGCTGGTGTTTGCCATCACTTTGGTCTCCCAGACCTTAACGGAATGGGCAAAGCTTCTGCGCCAGGATTTGAAAGGGGGTCAACATCCTCCTGAGTTGGCGAAGCTGGCGGATCAGTTGATACATGAGTTACAGTATATCTGTGATGCCACTCTGAATGCCGCCCCTTTAGCCTGTAGAGTGTTTGTGACAGCTGTGACACTTCGCAGCATGATTTGACTGCAATGCTGGTCTGCGGACCAGGCTTTCAAACAGGTGTTGACTTATCTCCCTTTTGTAGGAGACCTCCTGTTCAGAGCTTCTATGGGAGAGATCATTAAAGGTCTTACGGGAGGTAAGAGTACTCTGTTTCCACAGGTTGCCAAGAGCAAAGAGCCTCGTCATAAACATTCTCCTTTCTTTTTGGCCCTTTCACAAAGGGTCACAAATGGCCCTTTCATCCTGCGGGCTCGCAGGACAAGGGACAAAAGTCCACCCGTCACTTTGCGGGGGTTCCAAGAGGCCCTGGGCTGGTAAGTCAAAAGCGGGTTCCACAGACAAGCCCTCCTCTGCCTGAAGGGGCGCTCTCTCCTGTATCTAGGGTGGGGGGACATCTTCGCTTCTTTCCAGACCCATGGACCTCTCTCATTCAAGACAATTGGATCCACGAGTTTATTCGGTCCGGTTTCAAGATCGAGTTTCGGTCCTTGCCTTGGACAAGGCTCTTTCGTTCCAACTTGCGCCTGTCCCTGGATCGGCTGCAGGGCCTTTACGGGGCGGTGCAAGATATGCTATCACAGGGAGTAACTTTTCCGGTTCCAGAGTTGGAACATTTTCAGGAATTTTATTCAAATCAAATTACTGTTCCCAGGAAGGAAGGCAAGGTCCAATCCGATCATGGATCGCAAGGCCCTGAATCGCTTTGTGCGGCTTCAGAAATTTTGGATGCAGTCCATTCACACTATAGTGGCATCCCTTCATCAAGGGGATTTTCTAGCCCCTCTCGATATCAAGGATGCTTACCTTCATATTCTAACATATGTAAGGCATCAGCGTTTTCTTCCTTTTTTCCCGTGGGAGAGGAACATTATCAATTTGTGGTGTTACCCTTTGGTCTTGCCTAAGCTCCTCGGTTGTTCACAAAGGTGTTGGCCCCGGTGTTAGCCTTGCTCAGGCAGAGGGGCATCGCGGTACTGGCGTACCTGGATGATCTCCTTCTACGAGCAGAGTCTTCATCTGTCTTAAAAGATTATCTGGACATCACTGTGCGAACTCCTGTAAGGGTTCGGTTGGACGCTGAATTTTCAGAAATCAGCTCTGATTCCGTACACCACCCTGGACTAGCTGGGCCTGACTTTAGATTCAGCCTCATTCAGGGTGTTTCTACCGCAGGCGAAACTGCTGAAGTTGTAGCATACGATTCAGCTCCTGTTGTCCAACCATCTGTCGTCTCTCAGGACTTGCATTCAAGTGCTGGGTTTGATGGTCTCCACCTTCAAGGCGGTTCTGTTTGCTCAATTCCATACCAGGAAATTCTTGCCACATGGGACAAGAATCCTCAATCTCTGGACAATCTGATCCTTTTGAGCTGGGGTGCGAGGGGATCCTTGCTTTGGTTGCTCTGTTCCCCGGGGCTTCGACAAGGGAAGTCCTTTCTTCCCCTGTACCAGACAGTGGTTACCATGAATTCCAGCCTGTCCGGGTGGGGAGGGGTCTTGAGCACGGATTCAGCTCAAGGGGTTTGGACTCGGGAGGAGTCCGGTCTGCCAATCAATATCGAGATCCGGGCGATCAAGCTTTGCCTGTCCCTGTGGACGGATCATTTGCAGGGGTGTCATGTAAGAATTCAGTCACAAAATGTCACAGCTGTGGCATATATCAATCAAGGGGGCACTAAAAGTGCCCTAGCGGCCAGAGAGGTAGCCGGAATTCTAAGGTGGGCAGAATGATATGTTCCAACCCTCTCTGCTATGCACATTCCAGGGGTGGAAAATTGGCAGGCGGACTACCTCAGTCGGCATGCCCTTAATCTGGGCGAATGGTCTCTTCACCTAGAAGTGTTTTAACAACCGTGTCTCCGGTGGGGGACTACGGATGTGGACCTTATGGCCTCCCGTCTCAACCCGAAGGTTTAGAGGTTTGTTGCAAGATCTTGGGATCCCTTGGCCGACGCTCTGGTGGCCCCTTGGGGTCAGCATTGTCTGATTTACACTTTTCCTCCACTTCAGCTTCTGCCGAGGCTTCTGCGCAAAATCGAGGCAGAAGGGATTCCAGTTATTCTGGTGGCTCCAGACCTGCCTCGCCAGTCTTGGTACACAGGCCCTGTGAGGCTGGTAGCTAATGTTCCTTGGAGACTCCCCCTCAGAGAAGATCTTTTGTCTCAAGGGCCGATCTTCCATCCTGCTTTACTGTCGCTGGCTTTAATGGCCTGGCCATTGAAAGCCAGGTACTGAAGGATAGAGAGTTGTCGGATTCGGTGATTCCTACATTGTTAAAAGCTTGAAAATCTACTTTCTAGGAAGATTTATCATAGAGTTTGGAGGGCATACATTTCTTGGTGTAAGTCTCGGGGGGTTTCTTCCCATTCCTTTTCGGTGTCCCATCTGCTGGATTTTTTACAACAAAGTGTAGATAAGCGTTTGGCTCTGGGCACCATCAAGTGCCAGATTTCTGCCTTGGCAATTTTCTTCCAATGGCCGTCGGCTGCAAATTCTTTGGTACACACTTTCGTCCAGGGGGTTCGCCACTCGGTTTCTCTGGTACGGTCTCTGGTACCTCCGTGGGATCTCAATTTGGTACTGTTGGTTCCTCAAAGACCGCCTTTTGAAAACATTTGTGAAATTCCTCTGCTTACTCTGTCACTGAAGGTAGCTTTTTTGGCGGCTATTACTTCTGCACGCAGGGTGTCAGAACTGGCTGCATTGTCCTGTCGGTCAGCTTACTCTGGTGGTTCACATGAACAAAGTGGTGCTATATCCCTGTCAGTCATTCCTTCCTAAGGTCGTCTCGGGTTTTCACTTGAATGAAGACATTGTGTTGCCTTCCTTGTGTCCTAAGCCGGCACATCCTAAAGAAATTGCTTTGAATTCCCTGGATGTGGTTCGAGCAATCAGGTTGTACCTGGTGGCGACTGAGTCGATTTGATAATCAGATTCTTTGTTTGTCCTTACGGATGGATCTCGTAAGGGGCAGGCCACATCTGCTGTGACCATTTACAGATGGATCAGGTTGACAGAGGTGCAGGCCTATTTCATTAAGGGTCAGGTTCCTCCTTTCCCTGTTAAAGCGCATTCTACATGGGCTCTTCGTGCCTCCTGGGCCTTCCGTCATCAGGCATCAGTGGTTCAGGTGTGCATACATTCACCAAGTTTTACAAGCTGGATGTACTCGTATCTGCGGATGCTGCTTTTGGCAGCAAAGTTTTGCAGGCTGCTGTTGCAGAGGTTTCTGCCTCCCGAGTGTGTATTCTTTCTGGTTGGGGAGCTCCGGTTGTTCCTGGTTGAGCTCCTGGTTTACCTGGTTGGCTATGTTTAGCCCTTTTTGGGAACCCTGTGCATTGCTGTGTTTTTCCCACCCCTCATGTTGACACCCAAGGGTCAAAGAAGATATGGAGCTGTGTCCGTCAATGAACGAAAGAGAAAACTGGATTTTTGTCTTACCGTAAAATCCTTTTCTCTGATCTGTTGAGTTGGGTTATGTATTCTTCTGACACTGCTTGTTACAAACTGAAGCCCTATAGCAGGAAGTGGGAGGTATACCCCCTAGGGCCGCCCTAGGGGTGTAGTCAAATTGGTTTCCACCTAGTCTTACTCCTATGGAGAGCAGCATAACCCAAGGTTCAAAGAAGATATGAAGCTGCGTCCATCAATGAACATCAGAGAAAATAGTTTTACGGTAAGACAAAAATCCATTTTTTTTTGGCATAATATAATGCACTTTTTATGCATAATTTGAAGTTTATATCTAATTAATTTTATTATATTTATAACACTGACCACTTTGATACCACCAGTGTAATTTAATATTAGAGTTCAGGTAGCACCACTCTTATTATAATGGGCTAGTTGTACTCAAAACCCTCAATATCTCATTCCAAATACTTGTTTTCATTATATTAGTTTTAATATAACACAGTAATTAGGCCAGAAATAGAGCACTTCAAATTGAGAAAAAGCATTAGATATGGTCATAGACTTACTGGAGACAAGGCAAAGAGCAACAACCTCTCTAACATAAAAAGATGCAACACCCAAACTTAATGTTACTAGCTAAGAGGAAACATTGCACATATCTCTGTTTATTCCTGACATTAGTTTTATGATAACTGATCATTAGAGGTTTTTTTAAAGTGCTGCCAAATTTTAACTTTGATTTTTTTTTTTTTTTTGTTATTACTAGCTGTCCTGTCCTATAAATTACATGTACAATCTCGGAATCCGGAAATAGAAAATAATTAGTGAAAATAATATCTGTTGTTATGCACCTACACCACAGATATCCTTAGTCTTAAGTCTATCAGTTTTTTTACATACTGTATAAACGTAAAAAAAAAAAAAAAAAATGTAATTTAGCTTTTTTTCAATAAAGAGGATCCTGCTTGTCTATGTCAATCTTATTAAAGTGGTAGTATACTCCACTTTTTACCTTTTACCTACAGGTGAGCCTATAATAAGGCTTACCTGTAGGTATAATTAATATCTCCTAAACATGCAAGCCAGTGGCGCATGCGCTCTGAAGGTCTGGTGGACCTTCAGAGCTCTTTGCTGGATGCTTGCCGGAAAGTGACTCCCGCGCGCATGCGCGGGAGTGACGTCATCGCGGCTCCGGCCACTCATAGCGCCAGAGCCGCCGAACCAGGAAGAGACGCCAAGGGAACATGACGGCTCCCTCAGCGGTGATCGGGTGACCGTGTCGGGGCTTCGTTTTAAGGTAAGTATTTCATAATGAGCTAGTATGCGATGCACTTTTTTTTTTTTAGGTGAGTATACAACTGCTTCAAGAAAAAAATTTAAAGAAAAAGAAACAACCATAAATAAATATGTTTACATTTAAAAGTGATTGTCAGGTGATTGGACACGAAAAAGGACATACCCCAGTACAGCTCCACTCCCAGCTAGCCTTAGATTTTTGCTAGTATCCTTAGGTGATAGACTGCTCTTCTCCACTGAGAGAAGCTTACTTTCTTACTATGAACACTTTTCTCTTTTTTTGTTTGAGGAATGATGTCCCAACATGGTAATACTTCTGTAAAGAGTCCTGCTGTACAATAGCCACTACAGCTCTAATGCAGTTACTGGATTGGTTGACACCTCCGCAGAGCATTGGGGGACCATACCTGTACCCTGCCTGAAGGAGGATTCAAGGCCAGACTGTATTGTTGTTGCCATGCACTCAATCTTATTGTAGGTGCTCCCTGTAGCACCTAATGCAACTCGTGGAAATAATCACAGGGTGCTTTACAGGTGTGGGGGTTTGTTCTGCCTGAAGCAGAGCTGTGTCCCTGAAGACCCATGAAGGTATACAGTCAGGCCCATAAATATTGGGACATCAACACAGTTCTAATCTTTTTTGCTCTATACACCACCACAATGGATTTGAAATGAAACAAACAAGATGTACTTTAACTGCAGACTTTCAGCTTTAATTTGAGGGTATTTACATCCAAATCAAGTGAAAGGTGTAGGATTTACAACAGTTTGTATATGTGCCTCCCACTTTTTAAGGGACCAAAAGTAATGGGACAATTGGCTGCTTAGCTGTTCCATGGCCAGGTGTGTATTATTCCCTCATTATCCCATTTACAAGGAGAAGATAAAAGGTCCAGAGTTAATTTCAAGTGTGCTATTTGCATTTGGAATCTGTTGCTGTCAACTCTCAATATGAGATTCAAAGAGCTGTCGCTATCAGTGAAGCAAGCCATCATTAGGCTGAAAAAACAAAACAAACCCATCAGAGAGATGGCAAAAACATTAGGTGTGGCCAAATCAACTGTTTGGAACATCCTTAAAAAGAAAGAACACACAGTGAGCTCAGCAACACCAGAAGACCACTGAAAACAACTGTGGTGGATGAAAGAAGAATTCTTTGCCTGGTGAAGAAAACACCCTTCACAACAGTTGGCCAGCTCAAGAACACTCTCCAGGAGGTAGGTGTATGTGTGTCAAAGTCAACAATCAAAAGAAGACTTCACCAGTGTGAATACAGAGGGTTCACCACAAGATGTAAACCACTGGTGAGCCTCAAAAACAGGAAGGCCAGATTAGATTTTGCCAAACAACATCCAAAAAAGCCTTCACAGTTCTGGAACAACATCCTATGGAAAGATGATACCAAGATCAACTTGTACAAGAGTGATGGGAAGAGAAGAGTATGGAGAAAGAAAGGAACTGCTCATGATCCAAAGCATAGCACCTCATCAGTGAAGCATGGTGGTGGTAGTGTCATGGCGTGGGCATGTATGGCTGCCAATGGAACTGGTTCTCTTGTATTTATTGATGATGTGACTGCTGACAAAAGCAGCAGGATGAATTATGAAGTGCTTTGGGCAATATTATCTGCTCATATTCAGCCAAATGCTTCAGGACTCATTGGACGGCGCTTCACAGTGCAGATGGACAATGACCTGAAGCATACTGCGAAAGCAACCAAAAAGTTTTTTAAGGGAAAGAAGTGGAATGTTATGCAATGGCCAAGTCAATCACCTGACCTGAATCCGATTGAGCATGCATTTCACTTGCTGAAGACAAAACTGAAGGGAAAATACCCCAAGAACAAGCAGGAACTGAAGACAGTTGCAGTAGAGGTTTGGCAGAGCATCACCAGCTATGAAACCCAGCGTCTGGTAATGTCTATGCGTTCCAGCCTTCTGGCTGTAATTGACTGCAAAGTATTTGCAACTAAGTTTTAAAAAGTGAAAGTTTGATTTATGATTGGTAATCTGTCCCATTACTTTTGGCCCCTTAAAAAGTAGGAGGCACATATACAAACTATACAAACAAAACAAATCAAACTATACAAACAAATCAAGTGAACAATGTTCACTTGATTTGGATGTGAATACCCTCAAATTAAAGCCCAACATCTGCAGTTAAAACACACTGTGTTTGTTTCATTTCAAATCCATTGTGGTGGTGTGTAGAGCCAAAAAGATTAGAATTGTGTCATTGTCCCAATATTTATGGACCTGACTGTATGCTCATCATAGGGGGATGAAGCAGGAATGGGGTAAATCCCCTGTTACTCCTGTCTTTTAGATCTCCTATGGTTAGCATACTGCAGAAGCCTTTTAAACATTCAGCCTAGGATCCCTCTTTATTCTCTGAATCCCCTTTGGGGTGTGTAGGAGCCACCGACCAGCCTTATGGTGGTGAGGGTGGGGAACCAGGAGTGCCTGGGTTAATTTATATTTTCCACAATTTTTTGTCCAATAGCATGTATTTATCTTTGCAATGCCTATTTCTAATAGGGTTACTGTGGCTGCATTCCAAGCCCCTTCCTTTCTCTGGGCAGGACTGTGAACCAGCAACATCTCCTAACAGATGCCTTTGTCCAAAGTCAGTTAAACGTTTTACCTACAGCCTTATGCTATTGCAAAAAAATTGTCAAATCTCCAGGATGAGTTTTCTCTCTATCCACATGTACAGGATTCTTTGGCTTAATTGCTGGTCAGCTGAGCTGCCATGCAAAAAATTCTTTGAGTGGTACCCTATAAAGGTAAATACCTGTTTGGTCCCCCCCTTGGATAAGTACATAAAAGAGATCACAGGAGTAAGCTTACTCTTCTTACCCAGAAAAAGAAGGGTTGAGCTTCTAGCAGTAGAACTTCTACTTCTGAGATAAAGCAGAGTTCTTTTTGTCCCTCCTGTAGGTGTTAAATTCTTACCGTCGGCTTCCCCCTCACCTTACCTTGACTTCAGGGCCCTGGAAGTCCTGGTTACTCAAACACGCACACTGGACTTAAGAAAAGAGACTTTTTTCCGTGGCTCATCGTGTTAAGTATACAAAAAACTTGCCTACTAATCAGATACAAATATAATGCATATGCATATTATATTAATGCATATCCATTTCAGAGGATTGATGACAAATTTCCTTATAGAGAAGACCTCCTTTATACATTTAACTAATCATAGAGATACACATTTCGAATTCTTTACGTATTTGTAGCTAGGCAAAACTATAATGTTACTTTGAAGAGTTTATAAAAAAACTAAAGCGGTTTCCTCTGTCTAACAGATGAGACATTGGTTCGGTACATATCTTCACTTACAAGTTCCTCATAATAGGTTTCACAATTAATAAACAAACTTACTGCAAAATGTTCTATAACACTCTTTTAAAGAGTAAGTAAACCCTCCTCTACAACTTGTACCTATAGGCAAGCCTATGATAAGGCTTACCTATAGGTACTGTAAATATCTCCTAAACATGTACCGTTTAGGAGATATTTACCTTACATGTCGCCAGTGACGTCACTGGCGCATGCGCTCTGAAGGAACGGCCGATCGTGCCGTTCCTTCAGAGCCCCGTGCCGTGACTGTCGGCTCCCGCGCGCGTGCGCGGGAGTGACGTCACCGCGGCTCCGGCCAATCAGATGGCCGGATGCCGCGATCCCGGAAGACGGGCGACTAGACATGTCGCCCGTCATAGAAGTGAGTGAGCGGCACGGCGGGGGCTCGTTCTGAGGTAAGTATTGCATAATGAGCTAATATGCGATGCATACTAGCTCATTATGTCTTTCTTTTGCAGGGTGTAAAAAAAAAAAAAAAAAAATCAAACGAGTTTACAACCTCTTTAAACTGAATTGTTAAAGAGGCACTCTACCTACAAGTATAAAATATTATCCATAATTATCTTAAACATATATTCTTCCTATTACCCTTTCACCTCCCAGTCTTCCAATGCTAAGTCTAAGGCTGGATATACATTATACAATTTTCTTATTCAATTTCCTTTAGAGTTACCTTCCACCCTGTAGTGCAAGGGTCTGCCTGATTGCAAATTGGAAGTGTTTAGGTGTGACCTCATATATGCTTTTGTAAATCTAAAGGAAAATTTTACAAGAGAATTGTATAATGTATGGCCAGCCTAAGACTGGTACGTACACTCCAGTTTTAGTAAATCAACCCTATAGCCTTACAAACCAGCAAAGACTAGTTCCAAGGCCTCTTCCCATGGATGGTGCACCGCCCACTTGTAAAAATTATTGGATGTCTGCCTACCTTCTGGGTCCAGAAAATCTCAGATGCATGGGTCCAGAGTGTAATTTTCGAGTTTTACACTCTGCTATCACTCGGTGGACACCTGTCTGGGTCCTCTGAACCATTTTTCCCAAGGGCCTGTATTCTCATTCTGCCTTTCTAAGGAGCAAGAGCCTATTGGATTTGGTCATCTGTAGCCTCTTGAAGGTAGAAAGTCAACTTCTTGTAAAGTCTACAATCGCACCTGGAAGGCCTAGTTTACTTGGTGCGAGTCAGGGTAATTTAATCTTAGAAAGTACTCCATGGGATGTATTTTGTCTTTTCTCCAGTCCACTCTGGATCAGTATCCAACTTTGAGCACCAACAAAGGACAAATTTTGGCCTTGGCCATTTTTTTCAGAGACCTTTGACCTCCCACTCCATAGTTAGGGCCTTTTTTCCCTAGCTCACATTTCCCCCCCTGTGAGCTCTCTTGTGTCCCCTTGGGATCTTAATCTGGTTCTGTTAGCTCTTCAGAAGCTTTCTTTTGAACCCACAGTATTCGGGATAGTCCCTTGCCTGACCTTACTTGCAAGGTGGCTTTTATTGTTGCTATCATCTCTGCACAGAGGTTCTCTGAGTTAGCAGTCCTGTTTTGTAAGGAGCCATCCTTAGTGTTGCACAAGTACAAGTTGAATTGAGGCCTAAAACCTTTTTTGCTCCCAAAAGGAGCCTTTGCTTTGCACCTGACATGGACATTGTCCTTCCTGCTGTTTTGCTCCAAAACATCCACTGTTTGGACCTGGGGCACGCTGTGAGAGTTTACCTCTCAGCTACTGCCTCTTTAAGGCAATCGTATTCCTTTTTTGTGCTTCCTGAAGGTCCCCACAGTGGCCTCCCTGCTTCCCACTCCACTATTGCTGGATGGATTAGTCAAGTTATCATTGGGGCCTATAGTCTGAAGGATGGGGTGCCTTCTTTCGCTGTTAGTGTACACTCGACCAGATATGTTTGTGTTTCATAGTCTTTTTGGTATGGCACCTGGGCTTCTGTTCACACGTTTATTAAGTTCTACCAGGTGGATGCTTAGGCCCCTTTGGATGCCAGTTTCAGCCAAAAAGTGTGCAAACTGCTCTGAGTATGTCAAGCCTCCTTGACCCATTTGTTATGTGAACTGGTTGGCATTGTTTGATGTCTTGCCCACTCCTCAGTTGGACTGCTTTTGGATATCCCAGTCAAAATTTCTCTCATTAAAGATGCTGAAAGTACTGAACAAAAAACCTGTTATTCTGCCAGAAATCCAGTGTGCTTCTAATTTCCCTTTAGTGATCTTACAATACACTGCTATTATAGCACTAAAATCCTAAGCAGTTTTGTCAGCTCTGCCCAGCTTTTTATTTGGACTATAGAACACCTCCCCCACACGTCATGGAAATGTGGATAGGGGAAGTTGTTTAGCAGTTAAGAAGAGTGAGAGAGGTGTTCTTCAGTCCAAAACAGAGCACAGGTTAAAGCTGACAACACCAATTGGGATTTCAGTTAATTAAAAGCAGAGTTGTCAGCTGAAAGTTAGGTGCTCTCTGAAATTCTGTCAAATCAGCAGGTATTTTTCTGTACTGTTTCTTTTAGCAAAACACTTAATTTTAGAATGTTTTATAGAGAACACATTTAAATTGTAGGTCTAGATTACCGCTTATAGATATACATTTTGGTAATAACCATATACACTATATTACCAAAAGTATTGGGATGCCTACTTTTACATGCACATGAAATTTAATGGCATCCCAGTCTTAGTCTGTAGGGATCAATATTGAGTTGGCCCACCCTTTGCAGCTATAACAGCTTCAACTCTTCTAGGAAGGCTGTCCATGAGGTTTAGGAGTGTGTCTATGGGAATGTTTGACCATTCTTCCAGAAGCGCATTTGTGAGATCAGGCACTGATGTGGACAAGAAGGCCTGACTCACATTCTCCACTCTAATTAATCCCAAAGGTGTTCTATCGGGTTGAGGTCAGGACTCTGTGCAGGCCAGTCAAGTTCCTCCACCCCAAACTTGCTCATCCATGTCTTTATGGACCTTGCTTTGTGCACTGGTGCTCAGTTTTATTGGAATAGGAAGGGGCCATCCCCAAACTGTTTACAACAGGGAGGGGGGGGGGGGCGTAAGGATAGTGGGACTTTATATGAGGTAGGTTGCTATTGCAGATATCCAAATGAAAATAAAAAATAAAAATAAAATAGTTTCAGAATATTGGTTTATTTCTTGCTGCACGATAAAAGAATGGATCATGCAGCAATAATCAATAAATAGAATAAATAGAATCTCACATATTCACAGTACAGATACAGACAATCCAGGTATGGACATACAACAGGTAGTAAAGGAAATGCCTTGCTAGGCATATACACATAATAAATAGATATATAATAGCAGATACAAATATCTTACAAAATGCATATATATATATATATATATATATATATATATATATATATATATATATATATATATATATATATATATATATCAAATACATAGCAAGAATACATCCAGTGGCTCATGGGCTCTTTCATACATATTATGTAATCCATGTCTTGATAAATCTTCATATTTCATATTTTATGGCTCTACGCGTTTCGTGGAGTTATCATCCACTCTTCAGGAGCTTAGTACAAATTTTCTGTAAATAAGGGCTAGTTTAGACTAAAAAGATCATATATGGATAAAGGAAACACACCGATAAGTTCCCTCAAAAGTTTTCAAAAAATCTAAAGCTCTGATACTTACATATTTAAAACAACAAAGAAAATCGCAGAGAAAAATCGCATAGTCTCCCGTCGCTGAGTACACCGTGGATATACGCCCGATCTGGGGCTGAGGCGGGTAAATGCCACTTGGTCCAAAGAGTGGGGGGGGGGGAGGAGAAAAAATCCCACAGAAGGAATAGAAGAACCAGTGATTTCATCACATCAGTGACCAAGTTATCTATTCAAGAAAACTGTTCTCACAAAGTTGGGAGCATGAAACCGTCCAAAAAGTCTTGGCATGCTGATGCCTTAAGAGTTTCCTTAACTGGAACTAAGGGGTCAAGCCCAACCCCTTAAAAACACCATAATCCCCCCCCCCCCCCCCCCACCAAATGATTTGGACAGTGCACAAAGGAAGGTCCATAAAGACATACGTAGAATGCATGAAGGTAAAAAACCTTGAGCCTTTTGAACCCCTTTAATACTATTAATAGATTCTGTCATATACAGTATATGGTTTATAATTTTGCCCATGGGTACACTTTAAAGCAAATCTTGCACTACCAACCAAGATCTTATTTTTTTTTCTTTTTATAGCCTCCATGCTAAAATGCTTTATTGAAATAAAATTACAAAGGCTGTGGGGAGAAAAAAAGCTTAGCAAATATACTCACGTTACCCCGGCTTCCATACTGCAGGGGGTAACGTAACCAACCTTTTGGCAAGATCCCAGGGAATGTTGAATAACCAAAATACTTGAAATACCTGACAATTAAGTGTAGTAGTTTCTTTTGAAGGGATTTTGGGTATTCCTGGATACTGGAATCTATATATATATATATATATATATATATATAATTATTTTTTTTTCTTTTATATTTCACTAAAACAGTGTGGAATGGGGAGGGACTCTGTGAAAAAAAATAAGTCGACCTTTTTTAATGCAAGGTCTGCTTTAAGATAAACTGGATTGTTATGGTAGACAATGAGAACCAACGATTGTGCCTAGCAAGGAAAACAGGACAAGCCGGCCTTTTTTGAATAGAAAAACAGAAAACAATGAAACATGAAAACTGTAATTGGAATGTCAAGATAAAAGAAACCAGATGTAACACTGAGTGCAGGAAACATGTTAATGCCTTGGATTTCATCACAAGCCTTAATGGTTTTCCCTAACAAATATTTCAGGTGTTTCATTAGATATGTATAGTTTGGAGAGTATTACAGTATGTAAGCTTAAAGTATAACTAAAGGCAAAACTTTTTTTTTTTTAGTTTCGGATAGAGTGGAAAGAAATTTTAACACCTGCCAGTATTCATTGCTATATGTGCCCCTGTTAAGGAGATTCACCCTCTCTGTTGGTCCTGTTTACCATTATTCTTGAAAGTGAAAGTAAGAGAAATTACCCAAAATTTGGGCTGTCCCCAGAAAAATAACGGAGGGGAAATCTTCCAATGGGTACACTAGTTCTGGGGGTCCACAAGGAATGGCCTGGATTTACAAGGATTTCCTCTCACTTCCTGTTTGGCTATGGGCAGGAAGTGAAGGGAAATCTCCACAATCCCGACGATGGCAAAAAAAAATCTGACATTGGTTATATAACCCTTCCTTGCTCTATCCAAAATGGAAAAAAAAAAACGTTTTGCCTATATTTCTAGTGTGTAGAGATGACATGCTTTTTATTAGCTAGTAAGTGGATAAAAAGCATTCTATTTTCCTTGAAAATTGTATAATGGGACTTTGGTTAATGAAAAGCTGATGGCCCAACTGCAAAATACAATGCCTAATTTCCGGTCTGGGACCCTTGCAGCATGATATTCCTCCCAAGGGAATTTGACCACAGGTTACTAGAACTATGAAATTACACTCCGGATTATTATGGCAACTCATCTACCCCTGCCAGCCAACTCACCCCCCCCCAACCCCCCTCTTAAGCCCCGTACACACGCACAGCTTGTTGGCCGTAAATTGTCGGCCAACATCCCTCTGCCGATTGTAGGCTTGTTAGTATGATGCTTCCGACAACCAACTGCGAATTATTGGCCGAAAACAATCTGGTGTGCATGCTATAAAATTTTTGTTGGCCAACAAAGAACGGCCGATTGTTCCTCAGTCAGTACAGATTTCGGCAGACAAAAATCAGATGAGCAAGACTGGGCATGCTCAGAGAAGAAAAAACTCACGGAAAGTCAACCATCACATGACATCACTTCTGAAGTTGGTTTTTGTTGGCCAACAAAAGTCCAGTGCAAGTCTAGAGCACATTTCAACCAACAAACAACACTGGACAAAAGACGGCCGATCGGCTGGCCAACAATCTGTGCGTGTGTACGGGGCTTTACTTTTATTCTTCTCAACCTTTTAGCTGCCTCCTGCTCCATTGTACGACCCTCCAAGCTGCAATTACCACATGTGCTCCAGATCTTGAGTTTTTGCACTCTCCACCGTTTATGTGCTTCACCAAATTTACATTGTCTATTTATGCTTAAATTTACTCTTTACTTTGACTCTTTACTCTGAATCCACATAACTTTTACATTTAATTGTACTAAGCTTCCTGTTGTTACCTTGTAACTCTTATGAAAATTCAATAAAGTTATTGAACCGGAAAATTGTATAATGTACAAAACTGCTGAATAGGCCTTCTTTACTTAAAGATTATAGATTTACTTAAAATGATAGGGTATCAAAAAAAAAAAAAAACAACATACATTAATTACTAATCTCTATGCATCATCTGTGTGAAACTGCTGCTAGCCCATGCTGGACCGAGAGCTGAGCAATCAAAGGTCTGCTTTCAGTGGAGTGTTAATTGGAGACCCAGGCTGGGAATAGGGGAAGGGGGGGTATGGCAGACATTTCAGGCTCTAGCTCTCAGCTATGCACTGAAAGGCAGAGCCAGTTGGAAAACAAGTAGATGGGTGGATCTCCACAATATTGTCGAGATTCTTCCTGAACAGATTCTAGTTCACTGGATAATGAAAGTAAAGGTGCTACTCCTGTGAGCCCAAACAGAATTATGGCAAAAACACATGCTAATACTTCTCCTTTTTATAGCTTATTGTCAGCAATACAGCCATACCACTGCTTTAACCACTTAAGCCCCGGAAGATTTTACCCCCTTCCTGACCAGGGCCTATTTTGCGATTCGGCACTGCATGAATTTAACGGACAATTGCGCGGTCGTGCGACACTGTACCTAAACAAATTTGATGTCCTTTTTTTCCCACAAACAGAGCTTTCTTTTGGTGGAATTTGATTACATGTGCGATTTTTACTTTTTGCGCTATAAACAAAAAAAGAGCATCAATTTTGCAAAAATAACAATATTTTTCACATTTTTTTATATGAAATTCCCCCAAAAGAAATGTAAAAATCAAAATTTTTTAACATTTTAGGCCAATTTATTTTATGCTACATATGTTTGGTAAAAAAAATCGCAAAAAGCTTATTTTGATTGGTTTGCGGAAAAGTTATTGCGTTTACTAACTAAGGGAAAGATTTCTGTCATTTTTGGTGTTTTTTTTTTTTAACGCGTAATGGCGGTGATCTGCGATTTTTTTTTGCGGTACTGCGACATTGCGGCGGACAGATCGGACCCTTGACTGACATTTTTGAAACTTTTTGGGTTACCAGTGACATTACTACAGTAATCAGTGCTATACATATGCACTGTTACTGCAAAATGACACTGGCAGGGAAGGGGTTAACTTTATTGGGGAAGGAGGGGTTAAGTGTGTCCCTAGGGGCGTGCTTCTAACTGTGATTGGACATGGCTACTGGTGTAGGAACAGTGATCAACGGTCCTACATAGTAGAACCGTATGATCTTCCAATCTTCTAATGTCCAATTTTGGTGATATTGTGCAAATTGTAGCCTCAGTTTCCTATTCTAGGCTTACAGGGGTCGCTCCAGGTGTGGTCTTCTGCTGCTGTAGCCCATCTGCTTCAAGGTTGGATATGTTGTGCATTCAGAGATGGTATTCTGTATACTTTGGTTGCAAAGAGTGGTTATTTGAGTTACTGTTGCCTTTTATTCATCTTGAACCAGTCGCCCATTCTCCTTTGACATCACCAAGGCATTTTCGTTCACACAACTGCCACTCACTGGATATTTTCTCTTTTTCGGACCATTCTCAGTAAACCCTAGGGATGGTTGTGTGTGAGAATCCCAGTAGATCAGCAGTTTTCAAAAGACTCAGAACAGCCCGTCTGGCATTAACAACCATGCCATGTTCAAAGTCACTTAAATCCCCTTTCTTCCCCATTCTGATGCTCGGTTTGAATTTCAGCAAGTTGTCTTCACTACATCTAGATATCTAAATGCATTGAGTTGCTGCTATGCGATTGGCTGATTAGCAATTTTTTTTCAGATGAGTGTGTGTATATTTTTATATATATATATATATATATACAGTCAGGTCCATAAATATTGGGACATTGACACAATTCTAATCTTTTTGGCTCTATACACCACCACAATGGATTTGAAATGAAACAAACAAGATGTGCTTTAACTGCAGACTTTCAGATTTAATTTGAGGGTATTTACATCCAAATCAGATGAACGGTGTAGGAATTACAACAGTTTGTATATGTGCCTCCCACTTTTTAAGGGACCAAAAGTAAATGGGACAGATTAACAATCATAAATCAAACTTTCACTTTTTAATACTTGGTTGCAAATCCTTTGCAGTCAATTACAGCCTGAAGTCTGGAATGCATAGACATCACCAGATGCTGGGTTTCATCCCTGGTGATGCTCTGTCAGGCCTCTACTGCAACTGTCTTCAGTTCCTGCTTGTTCTTGGGGCATTTTCCCTTCAGTTTTGTCTTCAGCAAGTGAAATGCATGCTCAATCGGATTCAGGTCAGGTGATTGACTTGGCCATTGCATAACATTCTTCTTCTTTTCCTTAAAAAAACTCTTTGGTTGCTTTCGCAGTATGCTTCGGGTCATTGTCCATCTGCACTGTGAAGAGCCATCCAATGAGTTCTGAAGCATTTGGCTGAATATGAGCAGATAATATTGCCCAAAACACTTCAGAATTCATCCTACTGCTTTTTTCAGCAGTCACATCATCAATAAATACACGAAAACCAGTTCCATTGGCAGCCATACATGCCCACGCCATGACATTACCCCCACCATGCTTCACTGATGAGGTGGTATGCTTTGGATCATGAGCAGTTCCTTTCCTTCTCCATACTCTTCTCTTCTTGGTCTCATCTGTCCATAGAACATTGTTCCAGAACTGTGAAGGCTTTTTTAGATGTTGTTTGGCAAACTCTAATCTGGCCTTCCTGTTTTTGAGGCTCACCAATGGTTTACATCTTGTGGTGAACCCTCTGTATTCACTCTGGTAAAGTCTTCTCTTGATTGTTGACTTTGACACACATACACCTACCTCCTGGAGAGTGTTCTTGATCTGGCCAACTGTTGTGAAGGGTGTTTTCTTCACCAGGGAAAGAATTCTTCAGTCATCCACCACAGTTGTTTTCTGTGGTCTTCCGGGTCTTTTGGTGTTGCTGAGCGCACCGGTGCGTTCTTTCTTTTTAAGGATGTTCCAAACTGTTGATTTGGCCACACCTAATGTTTTTGCCATCTCTCTGATGGGTTTGTTTTGTTTTTTCAGCCTAATGATGGCTTGCTTCACTGATAGTGACAGCTCTTTGGATCTCATATTGAGAGTTGACAGCAACAGATTCCAAATGCAAATGGCACACTTGAAATGAACTCTGGACCTTTTATCTTCTCCTTGTAAATGGGATAATGAGGGAATAACACACACCTGGCCATGGAACAGCTGAGCAGCCAATTGTCCCATTACTTTTGGTCCCTTAAAAAGTGGGAGGCACATATACAAACTGTTGTAATTCCTACACCTTTCACCTGATTTGGATGTAAATACCCTCAAATTAAAGCTGAAAGTCTGCAGTTAAAACACATCTTTGTTTCAGTTCATATCCATTATGGGGCCAAAAAGATTAGAATTGTGTCAATGTCCCAATGTTTATGGACCTGACTGTATGTATATATATATATATATATATATACACACACCTGACTTATACATATATTTATATATACACTGTATACCGTCCACTATATTAGGCACACCTGTTCAGTTGCTTGATAACACAAATTGTTAATCAGCCAATCACTTGGCAGCAACTCAATGCATTTAGGCTTCTAGATGTGGTGAAGATAACTTGCTGAAGTTCAAACCGAGCATCAGAATGGGGAAAAAAGGGGATGCAAGTGACTTTAAATATAGCGTGGTTGTTGGTACCAGACAGGCTGGTCTTTGTATTTCAAAAACTGCTGATCTGCTGGTATTTTCACGCACAACCATCTCTAGGATTTACAGAGAATGGTCTGAAAAAGAGAAAATATTCAGTGTGGAAAAAATGCCTTGTTGATGTCAGATGTCAGAGGGGAATGGGCAGACTGGTTTGAGATAATAGAAAGGCAACAGTAACTCAAATAATGACTCGTTACAACCAAGATATGCAGAATACCATCTGTGAGCGCACAACACAAGGAATCTTGAAGAAGATGGGCTACAGCAGCAGAAGAACACACTAGGTGCCACTCCTGTAAGCTAAGAACAGTAAACTAAGGCTACAATTTGCACAGGCTCACCAAAATCAGAAAATAGAAGATTGAAAAAACGTTGCCTGGTCAGATAAGTCTCGATTTCAGCTGCGACATTCAGATGGTAGGGTCAGAATTTGGCATAAACAACATGAAAGCATGGATCCATCCTGCCTTGTATCAATGGTTCCGACTGGTGGTGGCGGTGTAATGGTGTGGGGGGACATTTTCTTGGCACACTTTAGGCCCCTTAGTACCAATTAAGTTTCGCTAAAATGCCACGGCTTATCTGAATATTGTTTCTGACCATGTCCATCCCTTTATGACTACAGTGTACCCATCTTCTGATGGCTCCTTCCAGCAGGATAATGCACCATGTCACAAAGCTCAAATCATCTCACCACTGGTTTCTTCAACATGACAATGAGGTCACTGCACTCCAATGGCTTCCACAGTCACCAGATCTCAATCCAATAGAGCACCATTTGGGATGTGGTGGAACGAAAGATTGGCATTATGGATGTGCAGCCAACAAATCTGCAGTAACTGCGTGATGCTATTATGTCACTATGGACCAACATCTTTGAGGATTGTGTCCAACACTGTTGAATCTATGCTATGCACAATTAAGGCAGTTCTGAAGATACTTCTTAACTGGTACTAGCAATGTGTACCTAATAAAGTGGCCAGTGAGTGCCCTAAGCCCCTGTTCACGCTACTGCGACTTGTCATGACTTGCGACACAGAAAGTCGCATGAAAGGTCAACGCACATTCATTTCAATGTCCACTGTTAGTTCCCATTACTTTTTTTCTTTAGAGATGAACTAACACTTTAACCACTTTAGCCCCGCTCACTGTGCCTCTACTGCGGCACAGTGGCTCATTCCCGTCCAGCGACGTCGCTGGACTCCTCCCCTTGTAGGCGGCGCTTGCGCGCCGCCGGAGGCTTGCTCCCGCTGTATTCAGTCACAGCGGGAGTCAGACAAGGGGAGGAGCAGCGGTGATCACCGCTGCTCTTCCCCCGATCGTCGGGGAATCGAGTTTGGAGATCCGCCCGCTTTTGTAAACAAAGTGGGTGGATCTCCTAAGTGACAGGCAGGGTCAGATTGCAGGGTTCAGAATAGCTGAACATCTGATCTGTCCCTGTGTCACTCAGTCACCTCCCCCCTACACGTCAGTAAGCACCAGGCATACATTAACCCCTCCCTCTCCAATAAAATTAACCCCTTCCCTGCCAGTGTCATTTTTACAGTAACAGTGCATATTTATAGCACTGATTACTGCAGTAATGTCACTGGTACCCCCAAAAGTGTCAAAAATGTCAGGCAAGGGTCCGATCTGTCCACCGCAATGTCGCAGTCCCGCAAAAAAAAAATCGTAGATCGCCGCCATTACGCGTTAAAAAAAAAAACACCAAGAATGACAGAAATCTTTCCCTTAGTTAGTAAACGCAATAACTTTTGCGCAAACCAATCAAAATACGCTTATTGTGATTTTTTTTACCAAACATAGGTAGCGGAAAACAAATTGGCCAAAAAATTTTTAAAAATTTGATTTTTACATTTTTTTGGGGGGAATTTCATATAAAAAAATGTGAAAAATATTGTTATTTTTTCAAAATTTACGATCTTTTTTTGTTTATAGCGCAAAAAGTAAAAACTGCACAGGTGATCAAATACCACTAAAAGAAAGCTCTGTTTGTGGGAAAAAAAAGGACGTAAATTTCGTTTGGGTGCGGTGCCGCACGACCACGCAATTGTCAGTTAAATTCGCACAGTGCCGAATCGCAAAAAGTGGCCTGGACGTAAGACAGCAAAATCCTCCGGTGGTAAAGTGGTTAAGTCATTTAAGCCATTTATTCACCCTCTGGAATACACATGACAGATCTTTTCTAACTTTGTGGGATCTTCCCTTTGTGTTGCAGGTGGAGGTCTGTGTATGTAATGTGGCACAGTACATTTTAATATAATACATTAAAGAATAGAAACAGGTTGTGATTAGAAAGTCCACCTCCCATTGTATAATTACCCATGGACATCCTGTGCATTCTCTTGATCACTTCAGCTTATGTTTGTTTACCAGTTCCCTAGAGTTCTAACAATACATTGACCTCTTCATGCCACTGCCAATCCTACACTGATAAGTGTACCCAAGAAGTCTGGCATATGTTGCTTACAAGTAATTATATTATGAAGAATTCTTGCCAAGTCTTCTGGGAGTCTGCCATTTTATTGTTGTGATGTATCAGCTTCAACAATCAAACCCAAAAAGGCCTTTGTGCCGAATGGAGACCACACATTTACAAGGGTGCTTATGTTCTAGGAAGCCTGCTCTTTTAACCTTTGGAAAAGGTCCTGCTTTCTAAGGTAGTGGTGATCAAGCAATGACATAAGACATATTTTGTCACTGAAAGAGTTTTCAGTGACACAAAATATGTATTTCCCCTATTTAAATTACACTTAACAATTATCTTAAAGTGGTTGTAAATCCTTACATATACCCAGTGCAGTTACTGGCCATAGGTGATATGCAGAGATTAAATAAATCCTCCTACATAAGTTGCACCTGTGCATCTGCAACCAGAGTTGTATAAAGCAGCCCTCAAATTTTTCACTCGCCTGCTCGTATTTTGCGAGTGAAAAATGATTGAATGCGAGCAAGGAGAGGAAGAAAGAGAACACTGTCTGGACGTGCAGGGGTGGGCAGTGTCCATATCTGTGATGAGGGGGGGGGGGCGCACTTGGAGCTTCTGCCTTCACCTGCCTGACAGGAGTGAATGTCATTCTCCCTCCTGTTATTGCAGCAGCACAATGCATGATTTCTGGACTCCTCCGTTCCAGCCACTTATCCCTCCTGCAGCCGTTAATCACTTCTCTCCTAGTTCCAAGCTCCCCTCCCCTGTTGGTTTGTTCTACTCGGCCAGGTTACTTTCACTTTGTCTGTCTCCTTGCACTTGTCTTTATCTTCCCTGCACAATCGTAAATCCTCTGTTCACATTAACCCTTCATCTACTTCCATCTTTCAGCTGTCCTCTCCATAAATCTGTACTGAATGTCCTGCAGCCTCTGGTCCCAGCTCTGAGCATTCCAAGCAGCCATTTAGCTGACCCTGTCCTGTCCCAAAATACAGCCTTAGCACTTTCTCTACAGCCCTTCACTCTGCTCTTCATTAACATATATTATTACAACCCAGACCCCCCAGCCCCCCCTATTCAGTCTCTTATCCCTAATAACTGGTGAACTGTGGTTTTGTAATTGTATGTGCGTTTTACCTGGATTTTAGGTGCATTTTTATTGAATTTCTATTACAAAGTGCGTTTTCATGAAAGCGCTTTAAAGTCCTGCATGCTGCATCTTTGATGCGGCTTCAGAAAACGCACTGTGTAATAGAATTCAATAGAAGTGCACCTAAAATCCAGGTAAAACGCACATACAATCACACTGTTGTTATTAATATTTATTAATATATAACTTCTGCAGTCATGCAAAAACATTTAACAGTGTAATTTTATAAAATAATTTTTTGAGGGCGCATTTAGGGCAGGGTAGGGGTTAGGTGGGGCAAGTAGTGGCGAGTAACCCTTAAGGCCTGGCTAGTAGCTCAGGACTTGAAATTTTGAGCTCTGGTATAAAGTACTCAAAACCCATACTTGAGTAAAAGTACAAGTGCTCGATCAAAAAGTGACTTGAGTAGAAGTGGAAGTGACTAGTTTATCCAACAACCACTCTTCCTTTTTACATAGAAGTGGAAGTGCTCGATCAAAAAGTGACTTGAGTAGAAGTACTAAAGTATTCAACATTTTTTGTACTTAAGTATTGCAAGTAGTTTTTTTAAAAAAATTTTGCTACTTAAGTACTGAAAGTAAAAGTACCAGTAGTTTTGAAAAAAAATTGCTACTCAAGTACTGAAAGTAAAAGTACAAGTACTGTGTTATGTAGTTATTAAAGAAAGAAGTCAAAAGTTTGAACATCATATTGTTTTTTATTATTTCAAATGCAGCTTTTATTTATACATACAGTAGCATTTATTTTCGTATGCGCTGATAATACACATGTTTTGAGCTTCATGAAACCTGCCATCTACTGTTCTGGCAGTGGTAATTTTTATAATAGTAACGAGTAACTATGCAGCACAAAAAAAAATATCGGAGTAGAAGTATTGAAATCATCGAAAAAAATGTAGTGAAGTAAAAGTGGAAGTAGGAGAAAAAAATTCTACTCCAGGAAAGTACAGATACCGCCTTTCGGTACTTAAGTACAGTAGTGAAGTATTTCTACTTAGTTACTATACATCTCTGTCTGCAACCCTCTCTTCCCTACAGCCGTTCAAAGTGCAAAATGTATATTGCTTGTCTCAACTCTCAGAAAGCAAGGGGCGGGGAGCTGAAGTTACACTCTACAGAGCTGAGGCTGTCAAACACAGCCTGTGTGCTAGAGCTCCCTCCCCTGTCACCTTTTTATTGCTTGATGTCAGGAGACTCTGTCCCCTTAACCACTTGCCGACTGCCGCACGACTATTTACGGCGACGGTCAGCCCCTCACAGGCAAAGCTACGTAGGGCTACGTCGCTAGCCTGTGAGGCTCTAGGGAGCGAGCGCGCGCCGCCGGAGGCGCGCTCCCGCTCAGTCACGGACCGCCTGTCATTCTTCCCTGTGTAAGAATGGAGATCATATGGTTCTGCTATGTAGGACCGTTGATCACTGTTCTTACACCAGTAGCCACATCCAATCACAGTTAGAATCACGCCCTTAGGGACACACTTAACCCCTCCCTCTCAATGTTCACACTTAGCCCCTCTCTTCTTGTAATCAATGTAATTACAAGAAGAAGGAGTGAGGTACTGGCAAGTCATACAGCACATTATGGGAAAGGGTGAAGTAAAAATGTTGCCCATCAACAACTATTTTTTTTTTTTACAAAGATGGTGCTTGTCCATCCAAGGATCCTGGTCATGCATGCATGGGATGTATGACATCATTGCAACTACAGCACAGGTGCAATAGGCAACAAAGCCATAGGAATGCATTGGTGCCATGATGGAAAAGGGCAGGCACCAGAGAAACATCGCAGATAAAGGCAGGTCCAGGAAACCAAAGAGACCAGAAACACTATCACCAAAGGCATATGGACCAGCTCAACACCCTGGGCAAGTGGGATCTGGACCCAACTAAAAAGAGCTATCAACCAGGGCATTGCTGAGATCCCTCCACCCAAGAAGGAACATGGAAATGCCCTGAGTGTGCCAGACAAGGGGAAGGAATACCGAAGACTGCACCATGGGGACACACCAAACCATATTATAACATTATACAACACATCCTCAAATCAATTTCACAACATTATTAGCAGCTAACATATCAACATATACATATGTGGGCAAAGGTACACTATCACATGTCATACTACAAGGTACATGGTCTAGTGACAATTAATATATTGTACATGCACAAATTGTTAAAAAAATAGGATGTATGCATCTCAATATAGATTCCATAGTTATTTCACAACACTATATAGACTAGAGCAGCATTTTTTAACCAGGGTGCCTTTAGCTATCTTCAGGGGTGCCTTGACAAAATACCTAGAAACTGCCCATAAACTGTACACAAGTCAGTGAGGGGATCAAGCCTGCCTATTAGTTACATAAAGCCACAGGTTTTTGTTGTGCACCATTATAACCTTCTAGCGGCCAGTGTCCTAACAATAATGATGATAAGGAGGATGTCAGGCACATGCACTGCATCATTGTTTGCCCCTCCTCTGGCCCTCTCCATCAGCACTAGGGTCAAATTAGCAAGAGGGGGAGGTAGGCTTTGTTATACTGCATTCCAAGTCTTAAGGAAAAGAAAGGTATGACCTTATATGGCTTCTTGACCAGAGATTACAATGCATTAGTGAGCCACTGTATTAAATGAGAGAAATATGTAATATGCAATTTCCACAACACTCCACCACTTTAAGGTGAAGTCAAACAATGGATAAGCAAGCCCTTTTCTCCTCAGGACAAAGGGTGTTGGTTTGGGGGGATGGTATATTCCTTATACACAAGTCTAAATACTTCTGCCCAAAGCATCAGAAAAGCAGTCTCACAGAAACATCCATGAAGCAAGAACTGCTGACTTCCCTGAGCCATGTGCATGGAATGGGACTCCATGGCTGCAAACTTCTTTTAGTTAAGTATATTTGCTTTATCTTTATCTGTATCTGCTAGTCTTGTATTATGCTCCTAAATATTGTAATAGTTTTGTATGTACAGATTGCTTTTGCATAGTAAAAGCACATTTATACACCACAAAGGTCTAAGTTTCCTTGTTTGTACCGCAAAGTAACCTTGCTAGAGATACGCAAGCAAAACAGTTGCTACATTATGCAATATTATTAGTTTAGTTTTTACATTTTAGAATGGGGTGCCTCAGAATTGTGCACAAATTTAAAGAGTGCCTTGACTGAAAAAATGTTGAGAAACACTGGACTAGAGAGACGGAACACGGTCCAACTCATTTCATCCTGAAGGAAGGAAGAAATTTTGAAACGTGTTGGGAACAAAGAGAGCTGTATACAACAACCGTGATCGCAAAATTTGTATTGTCAGAGATTTGTAACCCTTGCATGTGCCAGCAATTTTAAAGTATTTGTCAATAAATATGATCTTTTATTGATATACAGTGTGCTTTAAGAAGAATGATCCGATTTCAAATAGTTATGTTTAATAATGAAAATGTGTTACAGTTACTTAACAAATTACAAACTACAAGTTTCACTCACCATGTTATAAATGCTCTATGTGTCCTTCCCCCTGCTTTGCGGATAACATCAAGGCGATAGCTGAATTCATCCCCAATGCGTCTGAAATTGTCTTCTTCCACAGAAGTTACTGCAGCCGTGATTCTGCTCATCTAAGTCAGTGGGTAATTGTGGAAGGACGAGCACGACAAGCGGGCTTCGCTGAAAAGCCTCTTGAATTAATTGCACATTTTTCTCTGAAGTTACATAGTTAGTCAGGTTGAAAAAAGACACAAGTCCATCTAGCCCAACCAATAAAAAAAACCACAAAAAAGAAAACACAACCATACAATCCCATTTACACATTCCTTTACCCAGAGTTGATCCAGCGGAAGGCGAAAAACCCCAATAAAGCAAGATCCAATTTGCTACAGCAGAGGAAAAAATTCTTTCCTGATCCCCTGGGAGGCAATCTGATTTTCCTGGATCAACTTTACCTATAAATGTTAGTAACCAGCTATATTATGTACATTTTTTAGAGCAATCTTCTGAGCTGGCCAGAACCACCCCTGGAGGGAGTCTATTCCACATTATCACAGCTCTTACTGTGAAGAAACCTTTCCATATTTGGACACAAAATCTCTTTTCCTCTAGACGTAAGGAGTGCCCCCTTGTCCTCTGTGATGACCTTAAAGTGAATAACTCAACACCAAGTTCACTATATGGAACCCTTATGTATTTATACATGTTGATCATATTCTCCCTGAATCTACTCTTCTCAAGAGAGAATACATTCAGTTCCTCTAAGCTTTCCTGAGCTCCTCCATGCCTCTTATCAGTGTGGTTATCCTTCTCTGCACTTTCTCCAGCTCCCCGATATCCTTTTTGAGAACTGGTGCCCAAAACGAAACTGCATATTCCAGATGAGGTCTTACTAATGATTTGTACACGGGCAAAATTATATTCCTCTCTCTGCAGTCCATGCCTCTCTAAATACAAGAAAGGACTTTGCTCGCTTTGGAAACCACAGCTTGGCATTGCATGCTATTATTAAGCCTATGATCTACCAGAACTCCCAGATCCTTCTCCGCTATGGATTCCCCCAGTTGTACTCCTCCTAGTATGTATAATGCATGCATATTCTTGTGTGAAGTGTGTGGTCGCCCTGGACTCTTCCCCTTACATAAACACCCCAATTTTTCAAATTGTTTATACTAACAACAAATGTTCTTTGCCACTGGTGGATCAATCCCAAAACACTGAAGGAACGCATGCTGCACTGGTATTAGAGACGGTCAGTCTTGCTACATTGGACAACACAAAATGCCTTCTGTTGCATGGACTCCATATTGTTAACAACTAAGGATAACATCTGTTTGGGCGCTAGTGGTGGTATCTAGCTGTCATTTGAAGTTCTAGGCCACAGGTGTCAAACACAAGGCCCACGGGCCGAATGTGGCCCCCCAGGCCATTTCATGTGGCCCTCGCACCTGTCCTGCAGCACCTCCCTTGTCTCTGCCCCCACCTTGTCTCTGTAGTCGGTAGCAGAGAGGACAGAACTCCTTTGCCAGATCCTGCACTCCTCTGTGCAGCTGCAGAAAGGCTCATCTTTGCCCACCCCCCTTTTCAGCAGAGAGGAGGGCAGAGGGCACTCCTCCTGTACCTTTCTGTGCAGCCAAAACACCATGACTTTGCCTCCCCTGGTCTCAGCATTCAGCAGACTCTGGAAGCAGACTCCAGCCCTCCCCTGGTTCTCCTCTAGACCCTGCACTTCCACCCAGATCCACCTGCATCTTCTTCCTAGCGACAGCACAAGGTAGAGGGGTTGCATTGTGATGTAAGGAAGGGTGGGTGACTCTTGACTTCTGATGGTGGGGGGGTTCTTGACATCCCATGTAACGGTGTAAGGGGGTGTGGGGTGCTCTGGATAGCTAATCCTATAGATATAACCGGCCCTTTGAGGGCAACCATAATGCTGATGCGGCCCGCAATAAAATTGAGTTTGACACCCCTGTTCTAGGCCATGCCCATTTTAGTAGTACAGGTTTAATTCATTGGCTGTGCATGGTTGCACAGATATAAGGTTTTAAAATCGATTCATTCTTTTTGAAACACTGTTTATTGTATACATGGATACATGAAAAGTCCCATCCAGATATGTTTGTTGTCCTATTATAAATCTGTTTTTAGGATATGATTTATATAGTTTAATTTAATGCAAATCAGTTTTTATTCATGTTCTGTAAAAATAAAATTTTTAGCACCTAAAAAGTCCTGGTATAACTTTCTGAACAATATAAATGGTGTGTTCTGCACTGAATCTTTCTTCCATTTTTAAGCCTGCACAGAAGAATCAGATAAAATATGAGGCTGACAAAGAAACTTATAGTGCATTAGAAATTTATATAGGCAGCCTAGGCCTATGACACACGATAAAAAAGAGATCTGAATTGTTTTTAATCCTACAGTATAATAAATATATTTTCTCTGTGCCCATCAACAGCTGTTCTCACAAGTAGTTTTTCCTTCACTGTTTATCAATTTTACCTACATGTCACTCTTGCAGACCATCTTCTAAAATGAATAGATGATAAATTTATGAAAATGTTATAAAGAAACCACACACTGCAAAGTTAACCAGGGAACTGTAACATTTTATTTTTTGTGGTTAAAGTTAACATATAAAAATACATAGAATAGAATTCATTGACAAGCATAATTTAATGTGACAGCTCAAGCTCAAGGCCAGGGTTTGCTGCAAATAAATAGCTTCTTATAAATTCAGACTGTAGGTTCAGGAGTTCACCTGCAATGTTTTTAACTCCACTAAACTCTCCAAGGTGTAACAGGAGCAAAATGTAACAGAATCAAAAAAGTGGAGCTAAACTCATCAATATGGTTTCCCAAAACAGTTACATTCAAGGCGTGCTGTGAATGCTAACTGTCACATTTGCTTGTGCTTTCACCTGAACTGTCAAGTCATTAAATGTCTGGAGTCATAACTGATGACATGGAGCAGCACCATGGTAACCACAGATTATTCACTTCAATACAGGGCACTTTCCTGGCCAGGCCAATTTTCAGCTTTCAGCAATGTCGCACTTAAAATGAGAATTATGTGGTTTTGTGACACTGTACCCATATGAAATGCTTATCTTTTTTTCCCCACAAATAAAGCTTTCTTTTCGTGGTATTTGATCACCACTGGCCTTTTTCTTTTTTTGCACTACAAATAAAAAAAGAGCTAAATTTCTTTAAAAAAAAACGTTTTCTTTGTTTCTGTTATAAAATGTTGTAAATAAGTAAGTTTTCTCCTTCACCAACAGGCACTGATGAGGAGGCACTAATATGCAGCACTGATGGGCACTGATAGATGGCACTGATATGCAGCACTGATAGGCGGCATTAATATGCAGCACTGATGGGCACCGATAGGCGGCACTGATGGGCACTGATAGATAGCACTGATAGGCAGCACTGATGAAGAGGCACTGACAAGCATTACTGAGGGGCACTGACTGGCATTACTAATGGGCACTGATTGGCTTTACTGGCACTGGTGGGCATCACTGGTGGGGCACTGATGGGAAGTACTGGTCAGGCATTGGTGGGAATCGCTGATGGGTCTGCACTGATAATCAATGCGTTGATTATCAGTGCAGACCCCCCCGTCATAAGAGCTGCTGATCGGCTCTCCTCTACCCGCACCTTGTCAGCACGAACAGAGGAAAGCCGATAAATGGCACTTCCTGGTCACCATATGATCAGCTGTGATTGGACACAGCTGATCACCTGTTAAAGAGCTTACGTCATAGGCTCTTTACCTAGATCGGAGATGCAGTGTAACGAACCGACACACCGCACCACCGTTTGCCGTTCTGCGTGCCCCCGGGTGGCTTTTCCTGCTGAACATCATATTACGTCCAGTCAGAATAATGGAACACTCACCTGGCCATCATTTTGCTATAGGCAAGATGGGAAGTGGTTAAACACTTCCAGAAGGGGAGAGGGCTATGATGTGCCAGGAGGAAGGGGGCTGAACTAAGGAACTACGTAATTCTTCCTGGAGTAATGACATTTTCTAGCAAGTTCAAATGCACATTGCAAATAATTTAAATATTCCTTAATGGAAATTAAAAACACAGCAACTAAGTATTTAAAATACTTGATTTTTCGGTGCTAGGGTTCTAGAAGCCATTATGCTTTTTGTTTAATAGTCACTAGATATAGGAGTATATAGAGTATTATAGAGAAGCTGTTTCCTTGCTATGGAACACAAAGATCCTTCCTCCTTAACAATCTGGATCCCTCATTCAATTCAGAGTGAAAATAAATCTTGCGGGAGTTTTCCAAAAATGTAATACATTGGTGAAATAGTCAGTGATTGGTCATATTATATATTACCCACTTGAGCTCTGGAAGGATTACCCCCTTCATGACCAGGCCATTTTTTGCGATACAGCACTGCGTTATTTTAACCGGTTGCCGACCGCCGCAAGTACATATACTGCGGCGGTCAGCCCCGGCCAGGCAAAGTGACGTATGGGTACGTCACTAGCCTGTCACTGGCTCGTTCCCTAAGAAGTCAGTGCATTTGACCGGCGGACCCGATGTCACTCGCGATCGTGCGCCGTGAAGGGAGAAAGGCAGGCGGCTAATGTAAACAAAGCCGCCTGTCATTCTCCCCTGTGTAAAAATGGAGATCAAACGGTTCTACTATGTAGGACCGTTGATCTCTGTTCTCACACCAGAAGCCATGTCCAATGACAGTTAGAAACACGCCCCTAGGGACATACTTAACCCCTCCTTCCCCAATAAAGTTAACCCCTTCCCTGCCAGCGTCATTTTTACAGTAACAGTGCATATTTATAGCACTGATTACTGTAGTAATGTCACTGCTACCCCCAAAAGTGTAAAAAATGTCAGTCAAGGGTCTGATCTGTCCGCCGCAATGTCGCAGTCCCGCAAAAAAAATCGCAGATCGCCGCCATTACTCGTTAAAAAAAAAAACAACAAAAATTACAAAAATCTTTCCCTTAGTTAGTAAACGCAATAACTTTTGCGCAAACCAATCAAAATACGCTTATTGTGATTTTTTTTTTTACCAAGCATAGGTAGCAGAAAACAAATTGGCCAAAAATGTTAAAATTTTGATTTTAACATTGTTTTGTGGGGAATTTCATATAAAAAAAATGTGAAAAATATTGTTATTTTTGCAAAATTTTCGCTTTTTTTGTTTATAGCGCATGATCAAAAAATTGCACAGGTGATCAAATACCACCAAAAGAAAGCTCTGTTTGTGGGAAAAAAAGGACGTCAAATTACTTTAGGTACAGCGTCGCACGACCGCGCAATTGTCTGTTAAAGTCACGCAGTGCCGAATCGCAAAATACCCCCTGGTCGGAATGGGGGTAAAATCTTCCGGGGCTTAAGTGGTTAACTGCGCAGCCGTGTGATGCTGTACCCAAATAAAATGCAAGTCCCTTTTCCCCCACAAATGGAGCTTTCTTTTGGTGGTATTTGATCACCTCTGCCCACTACTCGAGCGTGGGAGTATAACTTTTTAAATATAGAGGCTGCACTGTGTAGCAGGGCTGGGTAAATCTCAGAACTAGTTGGTCAGCAATTCAAATAGTTTGGTGGGTGACCCTGCTCTCATACTGCATACGCATTCTAGCAGTGTATTTAGCTGTTTGCCTGCTTTAAATGGCACAGTCCCACACAATCTTGGGTGAGGCTTAAAATGTATGTGAGTAATCTTAGGAGGCAATGATGAGTGCGTATCATATTTGTCGTCATTATCAGTCCCAGGGCCTTTCTACTTGCTGCATTGAGGTGTTTCCCACCCCAGCATTACAAACAATCAACTCTCTTCCCCTCCAGGGAAAGATCTTCTGAAGATGTACAATTACATGCAAGATCACAGATATAAACTACTGGTGGGAAACCTGTCTATAGTTAATTAAGAAGACAGAATCTCAGATGTTAATTCATTTTAGACAGACCTGGAAAAAAAAGGAAAAAACTGAGCTAAAGGAAAGAGAAAAACATAGGGAAAACAATTGTAATGTGCTTTTTTTTCTGTAGTATTGTAACTGAAAAAGTTTCCAGTGGTGTCAAGCAGATGAGACCTTTAAAGCATATGGTTGGAGCTTAAAGATCAAAAATCAGAATTCAACAACGATCCTTGTATGCCAGAATCTTCTGAATTCCAACTTAGCAGAGTAAACATGCTTCCATGGAAGTCAACCTAAAGCCCAACTCCAAGAATCATAAAAATGATCCTCTGCAGTGAGGCTGTGCCTGCATTGCAAGGGTTAACTGCTCATTTAGTCTAGGGGAAAGTAAAAGCTCCCCAGCAGACAGTGCTCCCCTAGGATGGACTGACCCTCCGCATCATCACATTCAATGCAGGGCTATGGACACTACCTTGATGATGTCAGGACCTTAGACCACTGGAGCGCGGGGAAGAATATGCTATGGGGACCGCTCTAGCAGTGGAGCAGAGCGGAGAATCTGTTAAGTAGATCTTCTTTTCTATATCCCCTAGACCTAAACAAGCAATAACTCTTGCAGTGCAGGCACACCCCCACCACAGAAGGTAATTTTTAGGATTCTTGGAGCTGGGCTTTAACCACTTTAGTACCACACTATAGCCAAAAAATGGCACAGTACTATAGTCCTGGAAGGGCATCCATAGACGTCCTCCCAGAACCCCGCCCCTTGTGGCGTGCTTCAGACATGGTCTGTGACCACTGTGTCCTTCAGGCACAGTGGATCATAGATCGGGGTAAAGGGCCAATGACAGCAGCCCTTTACCATGCGATCAGCTGTGTCCAATCACAGTTGATCACATGTAAACAGACTTGCCGGTTAACGGCGGTCCATTCCTCATGCACTGTGTCTGTGTGAGGAAAGGAGTGCTGATAACTGGCAAGCCTGTCAGCACACTGTTTACACTGATAATCAGTGCACTAATCATCAGTGATATGATTATCGGTGCAGCCCCATCAGTGCCTATCAATGCAGCCTCATCAGTGCCCATCAGTGCAGCCTCATCAATTTCCATCAGTGTAGCCTCATCAATGCCCATCAAGTGTAGCCTCATCAGTGAAGAAGGAGAATTAGTTAATTTTTAATCTTTTTCGTTTGTTTAACAAAAAGTAGAAAAACCCAGTAGTGATTAAATACCACAAAAAGAAAGCTCTATCTGTCTCAAACAAAATGATAAAAATGTAATTTGGTTACAGTGTTTCATGACTGTGCAATTGTCATTCAACGTGTGACAGCGCTGAAAGTTGAGAATTGGCCTGGGCAGGAAGGGGGTAAAAGTATTGAAGTGGTTAAACTGTCTCTGTCAGAAAAGCAGTGGTTAAGGAGTCTCACTATAGAGCAGGGGTCTCCAAACTGCAGCCCACAGGCCAAATTTGGCCAAATGCAAGTTTATCCAGCCCTTCTGGTTTAAAAGGGGACTTTCATGGGGACTCAGATGTAAGGGAGGCACTGATGCAAGGGCGACTCTGATGTAAGGTGGACTTTAATGGCGACTCTAATATGAGGGGGCTCTGATGTGACCCTGATGTAAGATGAGACTCTGATGGGCTCAAGTTTATTTAGAATTTATTTGCTATGTTTTTAAGTTGTTTTAAATCATATAAAGCTAACTAAAAAACTCCAAGTAAAACATAATCATATAAAGTTCATTCATTTGTTTAGAAAAACTGTTAATTTTAGCCTGTGAAAATCTATAAAATATACAATGCGGTTCTCATACTAAAACATTTGGAGAACCCTACTATAGAGGTCTGGTAAAACTGGGGTAAGACTTTACAATTTGCTTTTGAACTGGCTATCTGGCTATAATGAGTACACACCCAAGAAACTTTTTTAATTGCATTGAATTTGAAGCAGGTAAATGTTAATTCAATTTACAGACTGTATGTTAGCTGTACTATATTATAGTGGATGTAACAAGGTCTGCTTCCATATATGATATCCTGGTAGATCTGTGAGGTAAAACTGGACTCTAGTGGTGAAGCCTGGTTACGGTCTTCTCCTGATGTGAGCAGCTATTCATCGAGGGAATTCCCTGTGGCTGCTTTTCTCCTAGAAGGGAAACAGGCCCTTCAGATATGTAGTGCAAGTACTGGTGCGTCACGGAGCATTGCATTCTGGATTTCGTTTTTTTTTTGATACCCCCTTATTCAAGGCTATAGGACCATACCAGAAAAAAAATCCAAATTTGGCAGTATTTTTATAATCAGAGTGAGAAGTAATAAATTGCTGTACCTAGAAATTTCTTAGTGATTTGCTTTTTTGTCCAACAATGCTTTCTGATAAATTCAGTTATGATTAGCTGAGAGGGATATTTTAACTAGATTTACTTTATATACCTCTGCAATCACTTTTAAGAGGTCAGTCCAGATTATTAGTGGAAGTTTGAGCAGATGCCCCTGAGATCCATGGCATCTACTTTTCCCATTTTTTATGAAATGGGCAGGAAGTGCCCAGTAAACTGCCAGGTCTTTACAGCTCTAAAGCCTCGTACACACGCAACGAATTTCCGCCGACCGATCGTCCGTCTTTTGTCCAGAGTGGTGTCTGTTGGTTGGAATGTGCTCTAGACTGCACACGAATTTTCCCGCACGACAGAATTCTACTTCAGAAGTGATGTCACGTTTTGGATTGCTTTCTTTGTGTTCTTTCATCTCTGAGCATGCCTAGTCTTGCTCATAAGATTTTTCCCCATCGAAATCTGTACTAATGAGACGAAAATCAGACGTGTTTTGACGGTCGACAAAAATTATATACCCTGCACACCAGGATTTTTTTCGGCCGAAAAGTCGGTGTCGGTTGTCGGAAGCATCATACTAACAAGCCGAAAATCGGCAGATTGGTCGTCGGACGAAAATTCCCAGCCGAATTTCGACTCGTGTGTCCGGGCCTTAAGACTCCAGCAGAGAGTAGTACACCTGTGACAGGTTGGGTTTTAAGCTGAGTTTCAGTCACCTTCTGAAAAATGTTCCCTATGTATTCCTACTGAATTAATTAACAGCACCATGATTGGCTAGGTGGTAAGAATATGCCACCCTGTCTCTGAGCCTTCTACTGATTTGAACTTTATGGCCATGTAATAATTTAATATCTTTTCCTGAAATACTTATATCTGGTATGTCTGTGGAAGTTCCAATTTATGTGGTTCATAATATATCTATTAATATTTAGTCACATGTAGCATGACTTGTTCTGTTACTTTGAGGATGTTTCTTAGCATATCCAAGCCAGTTCTTCAGTTGCAAGCTACACTTCTTTCACCTTGGATGAGCTATGAAGTGTCTTCAACATTATAGAGCAAGTCCATTTGAATGTAACCAACTAATACTAAACATATCTGGTATAGGATTCTCTTCAAGATGAGCTGAAGTAAGATGTGTGTTTTTAGGCGTCATGTAGACCTTACTGGAGTGATTCAGTAAGGCATTATTGGCGGAGTGGATGCTGTCAGAAGCTGTGCAACAAATTCATAAAAGCAGGGTGACACTTTCATTAGAAATACCAACAAGTGCACCAAATTCAAGAAGTTCACGATAGAAACAAACGTATTATCTGTTAGTTTTGCTGCAACAAATTCAAAAAAGTATATTGCCATGTTGGTTCTAAAAAAGTGGAGTATACTAAGACCTCGTCCATGTTGGTATTAGTTGTGTGGACTTTTTCTTCTAAGGTTGTACAGTTCCACACATCTAGCATCTCTAGTATCTACACTTCTGTTATGCTAATGAATTCAAATATCATCAGAAGAAATAGAAAATATACTGGACCTCTTATGTAAAAAGTGGCTTAAAAGAACATTTTCTGTGTTTTCCATGGTTAAAACATCCTTACTATTTTTTCTATCCCAAATAGGAAAAATAGCAACTGGAATCTGTCTGGTTAGCATTTATTTATTAATTTCAAAATCGAGTAATCATTTATTTTGCCTTACAGAGACACTGTCACTTTGCCCAATCAAGCCAAACTTACAGTGCCTGTAGATAGATCCCCCCCCCCCCTTTTTTATTTTATTTATTTTGTATCAAGGCCTACTACCTTTCCTTTTCCCCGCTGTCAATTGGGATGCTGCTATCAGTAATCGGAATTGAAACGCCACACTGTAATAAGTCAAACAATCAGGGCTAATATGTGACATGAAAGGAATAAAATATAAATTATAATGTTTAATACAAAAAGCTAAAAAAAACTATATCTGAAACCAGTAATGAAAACATAAAATAAACTAGTAAATTGGTAATAATTATGATATAAAAATTGTGGCAATATACAGTATATAACAAATTTTGTGTATTTGTATTACCACTATTTTTATTACCGATTTAATACCTTTAAGTCATGTTGTGCTTACTGATTTCTGATGTTATTTTTTTTTTATTATTATTTTGAACTATGTGTTATCATTTTTATTTTTCATGTCACATGTTTACGCTTAGGAAGGGAGTGGAGTTGAAGAACCCAAGATCGGTTGGCTTTGTTAACATTATGTCATTAGAATAAGCTTATGTTTGAACATTATGTGTGGCACTTCAGTTCCTAGTTACCCCTCCTTAACACAACCTAAGGTGATCTTGGAAGCCCTTTGATGTGTAGACGCTGCCAGCTCAATATTCAGATTCTCTATGTCTAAACTCTTACATTTGATATTAACAGTCAAAAAACAAGGTTATCATAGAAAGAATCCTCAGGGTTCCAGCACCACTTATCAACATTTCTTAGTACTGGTATATTATGTTAGCTTGTGTGACAGAATTTTGGCCTGGTAATTGGTAGATCAGACCTGAGCACTGCCACATAGGGGAGGTTAGGACAGGAGGGGTGTTGGGCGCTAGTGCCAAAAGGAACGGACCCCAGTGTAGCAACAGATGATAAGTTGAAAGATAGAAACAATCAGGGACTGCTGGGGGCTGGGCTCCACAAATGCTGATGTACTTCAGGGCAGCTCTGGCAGGCAAAAGACGGAAATCCCGCTGACAAACAAGGAAGAGAAAACAGGCGCCGCTGAGTGTAGCATAAAAGTTTTAACACATGAAATGTTATAGCAGCTCACATGGGAATTAGCTTGTGTCCATTATCCTGGATCGATTCCTGTATAGACAAGTCTGCATACCGACTGGCCCGCAGCCAGGAGATGACGTTGCAGGAAGGACCGAGAGGGAGCTGGATCGGGTGGTGGTTGCGGTGAACCGCAGACCTACCGGAAGTGACGTAACGTGTTTTGGAGCATGCGTACTAGGCTCCTTCTTCAGACGTCTGATGAAGGAGCCTAGTACGCATGCTCTGAAACGCGTTACGTCACTTCCGGTAGGTCTGCGGTTCACCGCAGCCACCACCTGATCCAGCTCCCTCTTGGTCCTTCCTGCAACGCCATCTCCCGGCTGCGGGTTAGTCGGTATGCTGACTTGTCTATACAGGAAGCGATCCAGGATAATGGACACAAGCTAATTCCCATGTGAGTTGCTATATCATTTCATGTATTAAAACTTTTATGCTACACTCAGCGGCGCCTGTTTTCTCTTCCACATAGGGGAGGTTACATGCTCCTCTATACCTAGAAGCAACACTCACGAGTCAGTGTTGGGAGACAGAATGGGAAACTGGCACAGTAAATATAATTGCTCAGGGGATGAGCATCTTTAGACCCGAAATGGGAAAGTAAGAGTATCTCTTTAAATCTGATGTGTTTGATAGTCAAACTGATGTGATTAAACCCTACTATTCTTTACAGCCAAGGAAGCTACCATCTTAGCCTCTGTTTAATTTATTTTAATCAGTGTTGATATGTGTATAATAAAGATGTATCCTTGTTTGGATACCTTTATTCTGATCAGATGCCATGGATCAGGCTCTGTAGTAACAATATATAGTGTTTTTTCTTCTTTCATTGATTCATTCATCTATATTTAGAGATAGATGTAATAATCAGAAATAGTCACTACCACTGGCATATTGGTGACTGAGATTTGTCATGGTGGTGGCAATGATAGAAGGGATATCTCTACTGAGCTACTTAGGACATGTAACAGTCTGACAGTGGATTCATCCCTACTGGAGCCAATTATATTTAAACTTTTTTAACCCTTATTTTCTACCCATTGCAAATTTCATTCTCAACCATATAGGCATTTTTATATTCTGATTTTTTTCAGTTTGCTCTCATAAACCAGTTCTGCCAAGTCTTCCATGATCTTTGCCTTCCTTCTCTTCCTGTAGTATCTCCATGCACAGCTGAAAACAATAGAGGCAATCCCAAACAAGAGGATCGTGTGTCCTACTATGCAAAGGGCAAGGTCTGATTGGCCATTTGCATAATACACACTTGTCGATGATATGCCAATCAATAAAGCCACTATTCCAAAGCCCAACAAACAGCTGTGGCAGGAGTTTTCCATTCCACCAGTGGTAGTGCTGACCAGATGTGGGTCTTCTGTGCTTTTGTTAGACTGTTCCTTGTCATCACTCTGGTCCTCCAGCCCATGTTCATCTAGCTCCACGGTTATCTCGCCAGGTAAAAGTGATGATGCCATTGAGCTTGTAGTAAAGCAACTGCTGAGAAAACAAACGTGCAACTTGTAAAAGAAAAATAACAGAAACTCTCAAATAAATATCCCTATCTTTTCTAATTTAATATTATAATGTGTAAGTTATATTTTAAATTTGTCATGGTCACTGGGAGATTCTGCCTTTAGTCTTGAATTGACCTGAACTGCCCAGTGAGGTCACATCTTCAGCACAGACCAACACACAAACATTGGCTTTTTCCCAGCAAGATCCACCCTCAGCACACACACTGTTTTTTTCCCCCAGTAAGGGTTCATGCACAATGGACGTTCCTTAGATTCCTTTTTCCTGAAGGCAGAAAAAAGCTGGACGCTGGTAAACGTGTACTGTGTTTAGCCGCATTTTACCCGCGTTTAGCAGTGTCCAGCACTTGGGATCTAATTAATTTAATTGGTCAGAAATATAATTTATTTTGGCCATTGATATGAAAGCCCTAAACGCGCATAGCATTAACACCTGTTTACACATGTTTTTACTGCATCCAGAGTTTTTCTGCCAAAACTCTCCTCTCCTGAATGCGATTCTTCTGTGTTTAAGAGAATCGCATTCAGGAGAGGGGAATTTTGTCAGAGAAAAACGCTGGACACAGCAAAAACACGTGTTCTGTACAGTGACAATGTACAGTTTTATATCTGATCACTGCATGTGTCAGTATTGAGAGAGTCTGTTAGCACCAGATTGCCCTCCACACTATCACAATTGCTGATCACCACCATTTCCACTATAGTGTCATAGCTGCGAAAATTGCAGTATATATACCATAGTTTGTACATGCTATAACTTTTATACAAACTAATTAATATGCACTTATTGGGATTTTTTTTTTTTTTTTTTTTACCAAAGACATGTAACAGAATACATTTTGGTCTAAATTTATGAAGAAATGTGAGTATTTGATTTTTTGTATTGGATATGTTTTATAGCAGAAAGTGGAAAATATTGTTTTTTTTTTCCAAAATGTTCTGTCTTTTTTAGTTTATATAATAAAAAATAAAAAACCCAGTGGTGATCAAATAACACCAAAAGAAAGCTTTTATGTGAAAAAATGATATAAATTTTGTTTGGGTACAATGTTGCATAACCGCGCAATTGCCTGTTAAAATAGCGCAGTGCTAAATAACAAAAAATCTTCTGGTCATGAAGAGGGTAAACCTTCTAGAAGTCAAGTGCATAACGCTAATTTTCTCCTGTCAAGAGAAAATGCAGTTACAAAAAACGTGTGCATCAGGCTTAAAGTTCCTAGGAAAATAATATTTTAAGAAAGTTTGTTCTTTTTCCAAACAAATGAGTGGGTCAAAGCAACGTTTGTTTTCGACCGCAGGAGCTAGAAAATTCAAGGGAGCAGTATGGAAAATTTTTCTGGAACAAACCCAAACAGTGTATGTGGTTTTCATGAAGTCCATTCATTCCAAAATCAAATGTTAAAAGCAAATGCTATCTTTTGTTCGACATTCACGTGTTCTTAAAATGTTTGGATGAATTTTCCCAATACTATTCCTGGCCAGCTTAAGGTATCATCTCCACATGGGTCTTTCTCAGCTAGATCCCACCCCCAGTACACACACATTGGCTTTTCCCCAGTGAGATCTCACCCCCAGTACACACACACTGATCTTTGCCCAGTGAGATCTCACCCCCAGTACACACATTGGTCTTTTCCCATTGAGATCCCACTCCTAGTACACGCACACTGATCTTTGCCCAGTGAGATCCCACCCTCAGTACACACATATTGGTCTTTCCCTAGTGAGATCCCACCCTCAGTATACGCACACTGGTCTTTCTCCAGTGAGATCCCACCCCTAGTACACACACATTGGTCTTTTCCCAGTGAGATCCCACCCTCAGTAGACATACATTGGTCTTTCCTCAGTGAGATCCCACCCTTTGTACACACATATTGGTCTTTCCCCAGTGAGATCCCACTCTCAGTACACACACACTGGTCTTTTCCCAGTGAGATCCCACCCGCGGTACACACATTGGTCATTTCCCAGTGAGACCCCAGCCTCAGTACACACACACACTGGTCTTTCCCCAGTGAGATCTCACCCTTAGTACACACACATTGGTTTTTCCCCAGTGAGATCCCACCCTCAGTACACACACATTGGTCTTTCCCCAGTGGGCTCCCACCCTTAGTACACACACATTGGTCATTCCCCAGTGAAATTCCACCCTCAGTACACACACATTGGTCATTCCCCAGTGAGACCCCACCCTCAGAACACACACACTGGTCTTTCCATAGTGAGATCCCACCCTCAGTACACACATATTGGTCTTTCCCTAGTGAGATCCCACCCTCAGTATACGCACACTGGTCTTTCTCCAGTGAGATCCCACCCCTAGTACACACACATTGGTCATTTCCCAGTGAAATCCCACCCTCAGTACACACACATTGGTCATTCCCCAGTGAGACCCCACCCTCAGAATACACACACTGGTCTTTCCCTAGTGAGATCCCACCCTTAGTACACACACATTGGTCTTTCCCCTGTGAGCTCCCACCCTCAGTACACACACATTCGTAATATCCCAGTGAAATCCCACCCTCAGTACACACACATTGGTCATTCCCCAGTAAGACCCCACCCTCAGTACACACACATTGGTCTTTTCCCAGGAATATCCCACCCCAGTACACACACACACACACACACACACACACACACACACACACACACACACACACACACACACACACACACACACACACACACACACACACACACACACACACACACACACACACACACACACACACACACACATCATTCCCCAGTAAGTTCCTACCTCTGACACACACATTGGACTTTCTCTTGAGTCCTTCCTCTAGCACACCCAATCTCAATAGTTCTTCTCAGTGACTTTCTATTATTCCCCACACTCCTCTCACATAATTTGTATATTGTACTTGCCCCCCTCCACACACTTTGCTCGCTGGTCCTGGAAAGGGGTGGCTCAGCATTCACAGTGAAGCTCAGTTTAAAAGTAGTCTCTGTCCTCCCTCTGTCTGCCCCAGTCTCTAGTGCATGAATTTGTGTGTAGTGTACTGTGCCAGGACAAGGTCATCCAGCGCCCAGGGCAAAGATGCCAAACTGCACCCCCCCCACCCCATGATGTGCAAGCTTGGGGGGGTCCTATACCCAGCAGTCACTCGCTTGTCAAAATCAATGCCACTGTCACTACTCCTGTCAGCCTTGTAACAAAAGGAAGGCACCCCCATCCCTATAGTAACCTATTGCGCCCAGGGCAGTTGTCACTCCCGCCCACCCCTTGTCCCGCCCCTGGTAGTGTAGGATACCGATTTGTAATTGCATTAATCTCTTATTGGTGAGCCCCCTCAGAGTGTGAGCCCCAAAGTCACCTATCCCCAGCTTATGTTTATTAACCCTTCAGTGACTTCTCTGTAGTCTATGTGCATTTTTCCATCAGTGATCAGCTCCAAAAAATGTGTGTTAGCCCCTCACTAATGAATTTGCAATGATCCATCCAACTACCTACAGTTGAGTGCATTAAGTCCTTATCAACCAATTCCTATCTCTTGTGCATACAGTATGTTATTTTTCCTTAGCACCTGAACTTCAGCCCTTGTGTATTAACCTCTAAACGCTCAGAGCCATGAATCTGTGTCTTAGCCCCTAAATACCCACTGTATGTGTTTTACCCTCTCAGTACCCAGTCCCATCTGTTGTATTTTAACCCCTTAGTGTCCAATTTATGTGCTTTAACCTTTAAGGGCAAGTTTATGTGTGTTAATTTCTCAGCTGCCAGTACCCCGATCATGTGTGTTAACCCCTCAGCACCTAGTCACCAGCATGTGCTTTAACCACTCATTCTCCAGCATATGTATTTTAACCTCTCAACAGCCAGTCTCCAATACATGTGTATTATCCCCTTAGTGTGTTAACACCTCAGCACACAGTCTCCTGTGCATCTCCACTGACCCAGGTCGAATAGTAGAATTAAGTAACATTTAGGCTGGGTTCACACTGATGCAAATTGGGACCGGGTTTCCCCACATCCAATTTGTATGACAGGAGAGTGCGACCGGTTCTCAATGGGCAGAGGGGGTGCCAGGTGTGTCTGGGCACACCCTAATCACCCTGTGTGCTGCAGATTCCCCATTTAGACCCCTGATATACAAACATACAAATTGTAAACAATAATAAAAATAAAAACTACTGACACCGTCCACTGCCCTAATGAAACCAAACTCTGCCCTACTGACACTGTTCACTGCTCTACGGACATGGGCAGTATATATACACATGCACACACATATGTGTGTGAGCTTTGAGGTGCATACCCTATATACACCTTACGCGTTTTTATTTTCTTTCTTTCAGGGTATCGCCCTGAGGAGTAGCAGAATGTATTTTGGGGTGTAATTTTTGCTATTTACATGCTATGGCTTCTTTCACACGGTCCGCCTCCGTAGGCGGATCCGTGCTGCTCAGCGGGGGATCAATACACAGATCCCCACTGAGCAGGCAGGTGACAGCTCCCTCTTCGCTCTGTCTGCGGAGAGGGAGGTGTCAGAGCCCCATGCATCTCTATGGGGGAATCAGATGAGAGCGGACCGCCTGTCCACTCTCATCCGATTCCATCCGATCCCCTGGACGGATGGAAAATAGGGTTTCCATCCATCCGGATTTCATGGACAGGATCGGATGCGGATGGCAGCGGGTGTCAGCGGACATGTCTCCGCTGACATCCGCTGCCCCATAGGGATGCATGGGGGATCCGATCAGATCCACCTAAAAAACTGACAGGCAGGTCTGATCGGATCACTTGTGTGAAAGGACCCTAATTGTTAGAAATATCTTATAAATAAACAACTCTGTTTATAAAAAAAATGCATTTTCATATTCTGTTCTTGCTTGTTAGTGTCTCAAGAAATGAGATGGGCCGTCGGTACATCAGGTGTGATCAGGTGTGATCAGTTTTCAATGATTGGCACCAAAGATTGTAGACTCAATAACCTTCACAAAGACCAAATAACATACACTGATCTGTTTTATTTTTTACCAAAGACATGTAGTAGTATAAATTTTGGTAAAAATTTTTGAAGAAAAGTTGCTAATTTGCAAAATTTTATAACAAAAACGAAGGAAAATTATACAGTACATTTTTGGTATTTTTTTATTTATTGGCAAAAAATAAAAAACCCAGTGGTGATTGAAAACCATTAAAAGAAAGCTCTATTTGTGTGAAAAAAAGGATGAAAATGTCATATGAGTACAGTGTTTCATGGCTGAGTTATTGTCATTCAAAGTGGGAGAGCGCTGAAAGCTGAAAATTAGTCTGGTTAGGAAGGGGGTATAAGTGCCCAGTAGGCGAGTGGTTAAACCTTTATTTAACCGATTGCCGACCGCTGCACGACGATTTACGTCGGCAGTCAGCCCCTCACAGGCAAAGCGACGTAGGGCTACGTCGCTAGCCTGTGAGGGTCTAGGGAGCGAGCGCGCGCCGCCGGAGGCGCGCTCCCGCGCAGTCACGGACCCCCCCCCGCGTGTGTGCCCTGCGGACCGCGATCTTCCGTTACACCGGAAGAAAGGCAGGCACACAAAGCCGCCTGTCATTCTTCCCTGTGTAAGAATGGAGATCAAACGGTTCTGCTATGTAGGACCGCTGATCTCTGTTCTTACACTAGTAGCCACAGCCAATCACAGTTATAAACACGCCCCTAGGGACACACTTAACCCCTCCCTCTCCAATAAAGTTAACTCCTTCACTGCCAGTGTAATTTTTACAGTAACAGTGCATATGTATAGCACTGATTACTGCAGTAATGTCACTGGTAACCCCAAAAGTGTCAAAAATGTCAGTCAAGGGTCCGATCTGTCCGCCGCAATGTCGCAGTCCCGCAAAAAAAATCGCAGATCGCTGCCATTACTCGTTAAAAACAAAAAACAACAAAAATGACAAAAATCTTTCCCTTAGTTAGTAAACGCAATAACTTTTGCGCAAACCAATTAAAATACGCTTTTAGCGATTTTTTTTACCAAACATAGGTAGCATAAAACAAATTGCTCTAAAATGTTAAAAAATTTTGATTTTTACATTTTATTTTGAGAATTTCATATAAAAAAATTTGAAAAATATTGTTATTTTTGAGAATTTCATATAAAAAAATTTGAAAAATATTGTTATTTTTGCTCTTTTTTTGTTTATAGCGCATGATCAAAAAATCGCACAGGTGATCAAATACCACCAAAAGAAAGCTCTGTTTTTGGGGGAAAAAAGGACGTCAAATTTGTTTAGGTACAGCGTCGCACGACGCGCAATTGTCCGTTAAAGTCACGCAGTGCCGAATAGCAAACTAGGCCCTGGTCAGGAAGGTGGTAAAATCTTCCAGGGCTTAAGTGGTTAACCGTATCACAGATAATTTCTAACTATAAATATGGCAGTCAATATAGCAGAACAAGCAGAGTAGGGAATATTTATTCCTACAGAGACTAATGGGGATTGTACAGCAAGCACAGTACAAACACATTACAAGTGCAGAATGGCATATAGAAAAATGCTTCCCAATCAGTGTGCATCCTCTGAAGATTACATGGTATAACTAATGGTTTTGGGTCAGTTTTTAGGTTTATGTTAACCTCTTTTAGGCTCCATTCACACTTGTGCAACCTATCATGCAACTTTGGACATCAGAGTTGCACGACATCCCGTTCCCCATGTTTTCCAATAATACCTATTCATATATGCGCAACTTAAAGTTGCAGCAACTTCAAAGTAGTTCATGCACTACTTTGGTCGGACTTTCATGCAACTTCAGGGCCATAGACTTCAATGTTAACCCTCAGAATTTGCATTAAAGTCATACCTGAATGTTATACAATGCAACTTGTGTGCAACAGTTGTCCATTAAACTGGTCAAAGCCAAAGTCGTATCCAAGTTGCACCCATCCAAAGTTGCATCAAAGTTGCACCAAAGTGCAAATTTGGAGTCGTACAAGTGTGAAAGGGGCCTAATAGACAGATTGGGGAGTTTCATTGAGTCAGGATGAGACATTGCTAGTAAATGTAGCCTAAAACAGCACTGTACCACGAGATGCTCACTAGAGCAAAGCAGATTGATTGTAATGAGAACAGATATAAGAACAGGGACTGACCACATTTCAATAGCTCATACCGGTAGACAATGGCCATCATAACTGCTTGAACAGACATTTTTCCTTTTTGACTGAATTGTCTCTATAATGGGATTTGGTATTACATTGACATCATGAAACTTACATTTGTGCCATCAAGACAAGCACAAGAAACCTCCATCTGTTGCTGAGCTGAGACTAGGAATAGGGTCTTCAAAAGTTTCTCTGTGTACAGTATTTAGTCATTTTTATTGAGCCTTTATCATTTTCTCTAAGAACTGTTCTAAGCTACAGCAAAACCATCATTCAGATACCAAGCTGTATTGGAAAAAGTGTCAATGTGTTTGCTGGCTCTGGATCTATTGAACTGTCATACATATTTGTGACTCATTCAGATGGGTGATTAATCCCACTGGCAGATACATGTGCATCCACCTTGGAGCTACTTGCAGGCAGCCCACAGAAGTGGATGCACATGCAGAAGTTGCATAGATAAAATTGCATGTAAAAGTTACACTCGCTCTTGCCCGCATGTCAAACTTTAACATGCATTTGAATCAATGCCGGTGCTGCATGTGCATCCACTCCTATGGGCTGCCTGCACGCAGCTCCAAGGTGGATGCACACACACCTGCCAGCTGCTCTACATGGAGAAAAAGGGTTATTCACCCATCTGAATGAGCCCTAAGAGATACATTCCACGTAGTGTTAAGCATTGCTGAGTTTTGAAAATTCAAGCAAGGACATGTGCACCTGTTACCCTTAAGCTGGCCATACACTAGTAAAATTTCGGACAAAATAATTTGCTTTAAAGATGTTAATTCAATTTTCTAATCATTAGTAGGGTAAAATCTGCATTTGTTTTCAACTGCAACAATGAGAAAATACATAGGAGCAGGATGGAAATTTTTTCTCAAACAAAGTTCTAACAATGTATGTGGTTTACGTGCGGGAAACTACATTTATTCCAGAATCTAATGTTAAAAGCAAATTTATTTTGAGACACTTACTAATGACATTCATTAAGTCATTGAATGTGCTGAGAATGTTCATATAAATGTATATTAGAAAGGCTACTGGTGTATGACCAGCTTAAGTACCCTGTTTCCCCGAAAATAAGACATCCCCTGAAAATTAAACCTAGCGCATCTTTGGGAGCAAAAATTAATATAAGACACTGTCTTATTTTCGGGGAAACAGGATAACATTACATTGCTTGTATAATATATATATATATATATATATACATATATATATATATATATATATATATATATATATATATATAGATAGTATACTGATTGCATTATTGCATTTCCACATTTTAAATACATTGATTACCCCAAAGACATTTATATATATGTATATATATATATATATATATATATATATATATACACACACACACACATACATAGAAATATGTAAAGCAAAAATAGACAAAAAAAAGAGTACCAAGATAACAATGACTAGTAGCACTAATAACTAAAATATTCTCACCTGATTTTACGTTGAAGATGTGGATATTGCAATAAGTCGCCACGGTGGTCTTTCCCTCTGTGCACGTCTATATCCACGCCAAAGAACAGTTTTCTCCAGAATCACATGAATATGTATGACTTGAACTTTATATTTTCTTGGAAATGTCTATATTAATTAGAAAGCGCTTCCATTTCTCATAATGATTATCATATATATTGACCTTCGTTTTATGAATGTATTCTTTTTCATTTACCAATGACAGCTCTATAGCCTCTCCGCAGCATGCTGCGTCTCTTATGCCTTCTAGAAAGATTCTGTATCTTGCTGCAATTTTTCTCAGCTTTAAAGTTTCCCTAAGTTTTTTTTTTTTGTTTTTTTTTTTTTATTATATACACATCACTCATTACCAGTTCCCTCCCATTTCAGTTACAGCCCAGACTGAGATGAAAATGATAAAAGAACAAATTAGCCAGTTCCTTTAGCTGCGTGTAGACAGCTGTTTGAGCAGCACAGGCTTTCACAGCCTTTCCTCCCAAGCATGATCTGATAGAAAGAGCCGTCATCAAGCTGGAGGAAAGAAAATAAATAATATGGAAGAATGGCACTGGATTCCAGCAATTGTAGTCAAATTTTGCAACCAAGTATAAACAAAAGGCACTCTAAAGACATCATTGTAATTGAATATTAAGTAAAACAGTGCCCTTAGAGAATGAAGAAAGCAGAGATATTCTGAAAAAAATTTAAAATTGCAATTCTTTGTTTTCTTTTCCCGGACTTGAGTGTTTATGTGTTTATTTAATTCTTTTTACAGTTGTGCTCAAAAGTTTTCATACCCTGCAGAAATCAGGAAATGTTGGCATTGATATTGAAAATATTACTGATCATGCCAAAAAACAATTGAAGCTATTAAAGTAGAACTATAGGCAAAACTTTTTTTTTAAATTTTGGATAGCGCAAGGGAGAATGATAACCCCTGTCAGATTTTTTTTTCTTTGCCATCTGTGTCCCATTGCTGAGATTTCTCTTCACTTCCTCTCCAATAGCCAAACAGGAAGTGAAATAAAATCCCTGCAAATTAGGGGAATCCCTTGGGGGCCCCCATGTCACCTGAACTAGTGTCCTCATTGGAAGATTTCCCCGCTATTACTTTTCTGAGGACAACCCGACATTTTGGATTTACTTTCACTTTCAATGATAATGGTAAACAGGAAAAATAGAAGGGACGAATCTCTCTAACGGGGGCACAGACAGCAATAAAAACTGACAAGCGCTCTAATCCCTCTGCACTCCCTCCAAAACGAAAAAAAAAAAGTTTTGCCTTTAATTATACTTTAATTATCACATAGTTTTTTGGCCCTTTTTAAATCATAATGATAACAGAAATCACTCAAATGGCCCTGATCAAAAGTTTACATACCCTGGAATGTTTGGCCTTCATACAGACTCACAAGGTAACACACACAAGGTTAAAAATTGCGATCTCTGACTTCTTAAATTGCAATTTCTTACTTACTAAATTTCAATTAGTGTCTTTGTATAAAGAGTCAATGATTTTGTTAGCTCTCACGTGGATGCACTGAGGAAGCTAGATACTGAGCCATGGGGAGCAGAAAATAACTGTCAAAAGACCTGTGTAACAAGGTAATGGAACTTTATAAGATGGAAAAGGTTACAAAAATATATACAAAGCCTTAAGTATGCCAGTCGGTACTGTTTAATCAACTATTAAGAAGTGGAAAATTCCGGACTCTCTTGATACCATGCCAAGGTCAGGTGGACCAAGAAAGATTGCAGCCACAACTGCCAGAAGAATTGTTTGGGATAAAAAGAAAAACCCACAAGGAGAAATATAGCCTGCTCTGGAAAAAGACAGTATGGTTGTTTCAAAAAGCATGACAATACTTGAACAAAAATGAGCTGCATGGTCCAAGTTTTGAGAAAGAAGCCTTTACTGCACTAATGCCACAAAAAAGCTTGGTTACAATATGCCCAACAACACCTTGACATGCCTCACAGCTTATGGCACACTGTCATCTGGAGTGACAAGACCAAAATAGTGCTTTATGGTCACAACTATAAGCGCTATGTTTGGAGAGGGGTCAACAAGGCCTATAGCGACAAGAATACTATCCCTACTGTGAAGCATGGTGGTAGCTCACTGATGTTTTTGGGGTGTGAAAGCACTGAAGTTACAGGGAATCTTGTGAAAATTTATGACAAGACGAATGCATAAATTCATATGTAATCAGAAAATACTGGCAGATAATTTGCATTCTTCTGCACAGCAGCTGCGCATCTACACTCTGGCCCTAGCTACATCACCAACCTTCTCACAAAATAACATCCAAACCATTTATTCTTCTCCCAAGACTTCTGGCTTTGTAGCTCCCTTGTCACCTCCTCTCTCACGCTGACCTCCATTACTTCTCCAGAGACTTACTTATACACCATTGCAGGCTCAAATTACTTGGCTATACTGACCATTATTTGATGTTACAACTATTTGGCTGTGATAGTCTTGTGGCTAAAAATAAAAATAAATATGGCGAATAAAGCATGCATTACATTTCAGTGAATTGAGTCACATTTCTTACACACAAAATTTTTATTGATATCATTACCAAATCAGCATAATTTACATCAAAATAGAAGAGTCCATTGTGTACTTAGTTTGTAAACTTCAAGTATACATAATATTACATTACAAAATTACAAAAGCACTATAATTACTTTAAGAGGTTCTAGTTCTCTTATGAATCAGTGTGTAGTAATTTTATAGAATTTGAAGTCCTCATAGATCGTGATTTGGTGGTTTCCAAAAAAGTAAGTAGTATAAATTCAAAGAGTGAAGTTAGAAGCCCTAAATGTAGAAAGGTGGGGAATAGGTAGGCTTGGATGATTACAGAGCAGTGGTTTCCTAACTATGGGCCTCCAGTTGTTTGGGAACTACAATTCCCATCATGCCTAGTCATGTCTGTGAATGTCAGAGTTTTACAAAACTTCATGGGATGTTTAGCTCCGCAACAGCTGGAGGGTCTTAGTTTGGAGATCCCTGTTATAGAGAATAATGGGAGAAAGGTGAGTTGGGAAGAGGAACATAGGATGGAGTAGGTGAAAATAGGGGGAGGAAATCCTAAAGGGTTAGTTGTAGTTGAACAGACAACAATGAGTTCTCAAATCGCAAAGGTTGGATGTATGATATCCAGGATTTTTTAAATGGATTGAGATTCAAGGTTATTATACGCACTACATCCCAAGTTTAAGAAACATTTTTTTGGAAAAACACACAGGACTTTTTTAGGTGCTCATAGACAAGAAAATTTTTTGCACATATCTAAAATGAATTTTTTTTTCAGATAATTAAAGGTAAAAATTACATATTGTTAAAACCAAAACTCATACAGTCACTGCACAGAGGTTTTTTTTGCTCAACATGTTTCACCAAGAGTTGCTGCTTCTTCAGGAGACTTATAAAGCCTTGTACATAATGTCACTATGAATAAATAGAAACAGTATAAATTCATTAAATATGGACCTTTAACCGTCTACAAGTCAAAACCAAATTAACACATGGAAAAACATTTTCAAAGATTTTTCATTGTTATACAAACACTTATAACATCTTAATATATGGGAAAGTTCTCACCCCAGATGTGAAATAGGAATTCAAACACTTTGATGGAAAAACATGGATAGATAGACATGTGGAATGTCAGTGCGCCATAGAGTGGGTACGCCCCCTAATGGAACCTGCAAATATGTAGGACCCATCCCCATTGAGAAAAGGGGGAAAAAAACGAAAAAGAGAAGCAAAGGGGAGAAAAGAGAAAATGGGGGAAGGGGAGAATTTGTATACTTGAACTTATATAATTGAGATTAATGTATTATTAGTTTTCCAAAATTACACAACAAAATTTTACCCACCATATTCAGGAAGCTGATCCCCATGTTTTAAACTCTATTGGGGTCCCATGGCCACCTATTAGCTGTATCAGACATCAGAATTCCAAAGCCAAAGCTTTAACTACTAGCAGTTACCTATATAGCAATGTATGTTACCAAGGTAACCATTGGACTATAAATCAACTGATATGGAAACATGTCATCAGTCCCCTCATTATCCTCCCATATTTCTCTTACCTCAACTTCAATTGGCCATCAAACATCAGGGGAAGAGAGAAAGAGACTTTCCATTTCCACCTTTGATTCTAATGGGTAAATCAGACCAGGCAAATGGATAAACCAGACCAGGCACGTCAGTGATGCCCTCAAGCTGGAGCAGTCCCCCAAAGCAAGCAACTACCATGATACATCTATATCCATTGAAGCTTCATCTTTAGTTACAGCTTGTCAGGGGATGCATATAATACCTACCTAAATCTTACACAATCCACCAGGGCGAGCGATCGTAGCAATTAAAATGCCATCCTGAGGGTCCTTTTATACCTCCTCCATCCCGGCGGCCTCTTATGTCACTGCCGCGATGCGGATGCCTACTCACTGTCTCCTGCCACTCCCATTCATCTCAATTATGGCCCTGATTGACTGACGCATGCACGCGACCACTTACGTCAGAAATGGCGTTCCACGCATGCGCGAAACAGCCGCGGCCATCTTTGCAATTCCATCTCAATGCTAATCTGTTAGGCTTTCCCACATAATCACAGAGATTTCATCACCTGTTATATGCTGTACAAGTGCAGATTCCCTATGATCAGCAAGCTAAGAACCTCCATCTTAGTGTAACAAGGCAACCCCGACCTATATGGAAATCGACATCTATTGCGCACAACAATTGCAGCATTTTTGTTCACTGTTAGCAACATTCGCAAATAAAAGCAATATCCTAACATTTTAGAACACCACTGCAGAGTGCATTCAGAGACAATTGGCGCCACCTAGCCACAAAATGATGGTGTTGCTCAATCTATAGACCAGAATGGCCCCCTGGGCGTCCGTATGGCCACCCACTTTGCAGAAAAAAAGGCAGAAGGGTCATTTCTACCCTTGGGGGTTTTAGCTAGTTACCTTGATGTTATACAGGAAATTTAGAGAAAAGGTTTGAAGCTGAGAGCTTCATTTAATCCTCACAATCTTGTCCCCATAGTGAGTTACGGGAAGACTTCACAATGAAAGATTTAAAATCTCTTAATGACCTTATTGAGCTGTGGGAAGAGGGCAACTCCACAGATGGACAGCTCCTACGAGGGGAGGATGATGGGGTTGTACTCCCTCTGTCGGGTGATTCCTCCAGGGGTTCCTGTTTTCTTCCCACACAGCTCTATAAACCAAAATCCTGGGCCTTTCCCCTTCTTCAAGCTAATCCCAATATTTGGGTGTTTACTCAACAAGTAATCAAGATCAAAAATATGAAATGGAAGGATTTAACAACGTCTAACCTTACTTCTGCACAGAAATTGGCCATTACAAGCATAAAAGATAACCCACAATTAGTTATAAAACCATCTGACAAGGGTGGAAATATAGTAGCTATGAATTCTACTCAGTACGAACAAATGGTTTTGGACATACTGAGAAATCACGAATGGTATAGGAAGGTACCAGAAATTTTCCTTGAAAGGATGACAAATAAATATAGGCATCTTATTACTGAATTACATTTGAAAGAAATTATTGACAAGAAAACGTTGGAGCTTCTCAATGTTATAACCCCAAGAACCCCTACACTATATGCATTAGCAAAAATACAGCCCAACCACAAGGGAGACCAATAGTGTCTAGAAACGGCTGTTTGAATGGCTCTGCCAGCCAGTTAATTGACAATTTTTTGAGATCGCACATAAAAGTTAACATCCCACATCCAGGACACCAGAGATTTGATTCAGCTCTTGATGGTATTACCATTCAGAAGGGAGCTTGGCTGGTGGCAATTGATGTGGAGGCCCTCTACAACTCCATTCCCCATGATTGGGGGGGGGGGGAAGTTGTGCAGGGTTTTATATCAGAGCGTGCAATTTGCGGCAGGTCTATATAACCAATTTGTTTTGAATCTCCTATGATTTATTCAAATCAACAATTTTTTCACGTTTAAGCTCTCCCACTACCTCCAGGTGCAGGGAGTTGCGATGGGGACTCATTGTGCCCCATCGTATGTGAACCTGTACCTAGAGGGGTGGGAGCATGATTTAATTTCAAGAGCTGACCTGCAGGATCATCTAAGTAAAATTCCTATTTGGAAAAGATTTATTGATGTTATTTTCCTAATTTGGACTGGCTTCTTGGTAGAGTTGGCAGTCTTTTTGGAAGCATTGAAAGTCAATGATTATAATTTGAAATTTACAATGACATATCATCAACAGGTCATCAATATCTTGGATTTCCAGATCTATGTAAATGTTGATGGTAGCCTGGGATCCAGTCTTTATAGGAAACCATCATCGGGTAACACCATTCTCAATGCCAATAGTTCACATCCGACACCTTATAAGGCTGAGGCCAAAGCACTACAGAGACCTTTGTTGGATGGGGATACAGTAGATCATGCCTAAAAAAGGCTTACCAGCGGGCCAATGGCCAAAATAGGAATTCCTTAATACATAAACAAACAATGAGAATAGAAAGTCAAAGTGTAAGACTTATCACTCGATATTCTTGACAGCACATTCAATTTTGGTACCTTTTGGAGGCGGAAGTCTCTAAATACATAAAAGACTACCCTGAAATAACCTTTAGGAGATCAGAATCTCTAAAAAACCAATTAGTTCACTACCACTACTCCACTCCGTGTAAGAAGGAATGTCCTAAGATTACTGGCACTGCTCCGTGTAGAAAATGTAATTTCTGCCAAAATGTATGGCAAGCGCAGCAAATTAAGCTGCCTAATGGCAGAGGAATGTATAAACCGCATTTTTATGCAACCTGTCAGTCCATTGGCATTGTATATTACAGTGTGGCGTGTTCTACGTGGGTAAACCAAAGAGGCTATTCTTCCATAGAATTAGGGACCAAGTTAAACTGGTCTCTAGTAAGAAATTTGTGAGCCCATTAAGCTGTCAAATGGGTTTATATCACCAATATGATGTCACCAAGATTGCATTTTTCGCCTTGGAGTACATCCCTAAAAATAAAAGGGGTGGAGATGTGGACAAAATACTCTTACATAGAGAGACCAAATGGATATTTATTTTATCTGCTACAAAATATACAGGATTAAATGAAGCTCTCAGCTTCAAACCTTTTCGCTAAATTTCCTGTATAACATAAAGTTCAATATATAATATATTTTTTTCCCAGTAACTAGCTAAAACCCCCAAGGGTAGGAATGACTCTTCTGCTTTTTTGTAAGAGGGGGATTGTTTCAAGAAATTAATTATAATATTTGTCTCCCAAAAACTTGCAATCACCTCTAATAGAATGAAGATGTTACACATTAATTAATTATAAGGATTTTCTGATGGATTTTTCTTGAATTGTCCAGATGTGATTATATGGGAGTTGAGTTGTTGTTCTTTAATGGATGGATTGGACTTTCTGTGGAGTGGGTGACAATACAGATGCCCAGGGCGCCATTCTGGTCCTTAGATTGAGCAATGCCATCTTGTGCTCACTTTGTTGCTAGGTGGTGCCAGTTAACCCTAAATGCCCTCTAAATTGGTGTTCTAAAATGTTAGGATATTGCTTTTATTTGTGATTGTTGCTGACAGTGAACAAAAATGCTGAAATTGTTGTGTGCAATAGATGTCAGTTTCCATATGGGTTGGGAGTTACCCTGTTACATTAAGATGGGGGTTCTTAGCTCGCAGATCATAGGAAATCTGCACTTGTACAGCATATAACGGGTGATGAAAGCTCCGTGATTATGTGGGCAAACCTAATAGATTAGCATTGAGATGGAAATTCAAAGATGGCCACGGCTATTTTGCGCATGCGCATAAACCTAATTTCTGAAGTAATCGGTCACGTGCGTGCGGCAGCCAATCGGGGCCATAATTGAGATGAATGGGATTTGCAGGAGACAGTGAGCGGGCATCCGCATCTCGGCGGTGACGTGAGACGCCGCCAGGATGGAGGAGGTATATAGGGACCCTTAGGGTGGCATTTTGATTGCTACGGCCACTCGCCCTGGTGAATATCTGTAAGCATTGGTGTGTAAGATTTAGGTAGGTATTACTGTATATGCGATCCCTGACAAACTGTAACTAAAGATGAGGCTTCAGGGGATTTAGGTGTATCATGGTATTTGCTTGCTTTAGGGGACTGCTCCAGCTTGAGGGCATCGCTGATGTGCCTGGTCTAGTTTATCCATTTGCCTGGTCTGATTTACCCATTAGAATCAAAGGTGGAAATGGAAAGTCTCTTTCTCTCTTCCCCTGATGTTTCATGGCCAATTAAATTTGAGGTAACAGAAATATGGGAGGATATTGAGGGGACTGATGACATGTTTCCCTATCAGTGAATTTATAGTCCCATAGTTACCTTGGCAACATATATTTCTATATAGGTAACTGCTAATAATTAAAGCTTTGGCTTTGGAATTCTGATGTCTGATACAGCTAATAGGTGGCCATGGGACCCCAATCAAGTTTAAAACACAGGGATCAGCCTCCTGGATATGGAGGGTAACATTTTGTTGTGTATTTTGGGAATTTTGGAAAACTAATAATACATTAATCCCAATTAGATAAGGTCAAATATACTAATTCTCCCCTCCCCCATTTTCTCTTTTATTTTCTTCCCTTTTCTTTTCTTTTTCCTTTTTGTCCCCCTTTTCCCAATGGGGATCAAAATAGCTGTAAATTTTCCATTATTCATGATATCTGTTAATCAGTTTTAACTGCTTCAATGCTTAAAGTGTGTGTGTGGGGGGGGGGGGGGGGGGGGGGGTTCAGTCTCTGGCTATTGTAAGTTAGTCTGCATTTGAACTACTAAAATTTGCACCAAGTGCTACATTTTCAGAATTTTTGTTTTTTTTAGCAATGCTTTATATGGGTTTTTTTTTTTTTCCTTAAATGAAGGTTAATATGAATCTATGTATAAATGAGCTTGCAAACCTGTATCCAGAGTCTGCTCACTACTGGACAGGTCCACCAAATATGGGTCATTACACCTCCTGGGGACATCCACGGAAACAGGTGGAAGGATATGTCAGCATAAAGTGAGCCAGACAGACTGTGGTGTGATACTATCTATAAAGAATTTTGTATGAGTTTTCAAAAATAGGTACCTATCTAGAGCTTTAAGCATATAGTCTGGCAGTCCTCTGATTCTAAAGATATATTAAGCTATTTTTCCAATTGGGTTTGGTACGGTCTAATGGGCATTTGTTTAGATAATATAAAAGAGGAATAAACCAAAGAGATAAGGCCTTGGGCGTGGGGGTCAGATCTATATCTGTAAATAACTGGATTTTTGACTTACCGTAAAATCCTTTTCTCTTAAGCTCATTTGAGCGACAGAGAAATATAAATAGTCCTGCGAGCAACCAAGATGTGTAAAAATTAATGCTGCAGGCACTCCACTATATCATAAGTGTAAGCAAATAATGCTGCGCAATAAATATAAATATTTTAACTGTGCAATAAAGTACTTGAAAGATACGTAAACCTCCAACGTATGAATATGTGCTAAATAACAAATGTAGGATCATACATCTACAGTATATTACACAAAAAAATGCTTAAATATCTATATTGTGCAGTGAAAAAAGTATATATAATATAGTGTAGAAAAAAAGTCCATATAAATATAAATATGAAGTGCTGTCACGGACAATCCTTTCTCCAAAAAGTGCCAGTAGTGCTGTAGACGTGTCTATATCATGCTCATAAAGAAATACAAAGTGACGATGTGCTTCAAACAGTGTCCCAGTGAAAGTACACCTAGAACCGCATACCCCCTCATGGCTGAGTCCTCACCTCAATTTATGCGACCTTGCGATTAGGCTTGGTCAGAAAACGCTTAGTGCCTTCCTAGGCTAGGAACAATCTTCCAATTTCTTTTTAGCAAACAGTGATGATATCATACATAGGGGAAAAGAAACTCAATAGTGCTGAAACCCTTTTTATTTTAAATTTATTAGATAAAAGCAATACATTTACTCACATACTGTTGGTGCTGTGAGTGCACCAATCTATCAATAGCAATCCAGTATCAGAAACTGTATCGTAATGGTGTAGTAGAATCACTGGTGAACCTCTAGCCACCTGCATCCACCTGCTGCCTGTCGGTGTGTGCAGGGATCCGTCCTCGGTAGGGACAGGGACGGAACCGCCTGACACCCGCGATCACTCCCAGCTGAGGGAGGAGGATAGTCAGCTGTTGTAAACACAGCAGACCATTGTTCTCTCTGAAATGATCACAGAGTGCCTGTGATCCTTCTATATAGGATCACAGGTCTCTATGATCATTTCTCAAGTCCCTCCCCCCACAGTTAGAAAACACTCCCCTAGGTTCACAATTAACCTTTTGATCACAACTAGGTTAACCCCTTCCCTGCCAGTGTCAATATTACAGTAACAGTGCATATTTTGCAGAAATGCAAATATGTCAGTTAGGGGTCCGATCTGTCCGCTGCAATGTTGCAGTCCCGCTAAAATACGCAGATTGCCGCCATTACTGATAAAAAAATAAAGAAATAAATAAAAATTATATAAATCTAGTTTGTAGACGCGATAACAATAAAAATACACTTATTGGGATTTATTTTACCAAAAATATGTAGCAGAATACAAATTGGCCTAAAAGGGTGAAAAAAAAATAGATTTTTACATTTTTTTTGGAATGTTATATAGCAGAAAATGAAAAGTATTGTTTTTTTTTCAGAATTGTTGCTTTTTTTTTTTGTTTATAGCGCAAAAAAAAAAAAAAAAAAAAAAACACACACACAGGTGATCAAATACCACCAAAAGTAAGCTCTATTTGTGGGAAAAAAAGGACATCAATTTTATTTGGGTACAGCATCGCACAACCGCGCAATCGTCCAGTAAAGTAACACAGTGCCGAATTGCAAAAAATAGCCTGGTCATTAAGGGGGCAAATCCTTCCGGTCCAGAACTGGTTAATAAAATGATTGTCATTCTTGAATCATATTTAAAGTTTAGGATGGAGGGGTGGAGGCTTTTTATAGATGTCTGTGTCTCTGTATTGCTGGGGATAGTCACCCTTTTGTATTTGTCCTTGTGACCTTTGTCAGTGGGACAGAAAGTGATGGGAAATTCAAATTGTTGCAGTTGTCACCGGAACAGCGACAGAGGGGAAACCTTCCAATGGAGACACCTGGCACTAAAGCTTTTTTAAAAATCTTTTATTACCAATTATTATGGGCAGTTTTGCAGCATTTGATGAGTGTTAAGGCGTGTTAAAACTGCTCTACAAATTTCAGTTAGTAAAATAATCTTACGAAGAAAAGAAGAAAGATCCGCGCTTAGGATAAACTATCTATAAAATAGTGCGTAAAATTTCTATAAATAAAACACTAATGGCTGCTGCCCACTCCAAAAGATGCAAACCCAATGGGGGAGCGTCAGGTGTAAATGTCAAAAAGGGGAGTGATTGGCGCTGCCAGGAAAGTAGGTTAATGGGAAATCTGGGTTAGGCTCCTATAGTTCAAGACCAAGTTCAACACATGCAAATGCACATAGAATGTATGTGGGAATGAGAACTATATAAGTAATAGGATATAAAAACACAATGGGTGTGTAATATGTGTGTAAAATTAACACTATGTGCTGATACCAAATCAATAAATAAATAAATGTGTTCAATACCTAAACGGCTTATTGAGACTCAACATAAATATGCAAATATATGTAAATGTAGGTATAAAAATATAAAAGCATATAAAGATAGTATTAATAAATTATGGTGATATAGAGAGTTAGTGTGCAAAGGTGCTAAAAAATAAATATAGTGCACTAATCAAACTAAATAAGGTGCATTCCGAATAGTCATAACCATCTATTCAATAAAGTGCAACTGCATACTCATAAGCAATGAAAATAAATAAGTGGGTGAACTAAGTGCATCCCACACTGGTGACAATATAAACACTAGTAAATAAATAAGTGCAGCCGTGCAAATAACTATATAAATTATGAAAGTGAGAACCATATAAATTCAAAGGCTCAAAAAGCAGGTTCTGTGTATTTTAAAATTGTCCAAAAATAGTGCAATCAGAGTTGGTACAGAAATCATAAAGTTCTATAGTCCATATAAGGATGGAGTAAGGTGCTCTTTTTTTCTATGAAACCGGGAGTGCAGTGAGTGATTGGAAGATAGGGTGCTCCCCCTCTCCTGGGGTCCTGTGCTTACCGGATGTCCGTACCCCTACAGGGGTAAATGGCGGGTCGATAACAGGGATCGCTCCCATACACCGGCAATCTGGTTCCGTCCTATCCTTCCTATTACCACTCGTATCCACTCCTTGCTCCGGTACACATAGGGGTTAAAGCATCAGGGAGAGAGCTCCAGTACAATTCCCGGGTATATGAAAAAGGGGAAAAACAGAAGCCTCCGATAGTGCAGGATTGCCTTTAAAACTTTTATTTAGATTCCAAAAAAGACATGTACTCACATAAAATCAACATGCAGCGCATCCGTATGGCATAGGGTCCGCAACTACCTCGTTCGCGGTGCTCGCCTGGGATCAGCGTGCGTTCCTAGCCTCGGGATCGTTCAGATGGAAGTGATGTGGTCACGTTCTCGACGCGTTTCGTCACACTGACGTCATCTGGAGAAGTGTTTGAGAAGCGTTGCCATAGACTGGAATGGTAGGCGTTGAAAGGCTTCAAATGCTTCCTGACTTGACATGAGGCTTAAATTTTGAAGCAACGCAACACTTATGTTTCAAGTTTTGATAGTGTGAACAGCACTATGTGCTGTCCATTGTATAATTTTCATAGGCGTTTGAGGGGCATTTTTAACGCCTCCCAAACGCCTGCTTTTAATGCCAGTGTGAACTTAGCCTTAGGAATTTAAAAGTAAAAGAAAATTCCACTGAACTTGTTTAGGTGCTTGAAATGATGTCAAGCATAAAAATGACCCCTTTAGTAAATGCGGCAGCTGTTGTCAGTAAGGGATTATTCTCTAGGATTATTCTCTAGTAGAAAACACAGCTTTTTAGCTGCTGCTTAAGCTGCTTTTTGTTTATTAGCCTCCCACTAAATAATCATTGGACATTTTGGTAAATGTGATTGACAAATTGATTGATTAACTGATAATCAACATAGAGTATCCTCTCAGTGCCCAAATCCCTGAAAGCACAGAAGGGAACCCTCATCATATATAGTGTTCAGTTCTGAAGAAGGGCACTAACCACACAGCCCGTAACTGCTATATTCAACACTGAATAAGAATTTTCTTTCGAATGTCGTTTTTCTACATTAAGTCTTAAGAGCAGCAATCCTCTCTTCATTTTAAAGATACATACTGTATATATATATATATATATATATATATATATATATATATATATATATATATATATATATATATATATACACAGTATCTTACAAAAGTGAGTACACCCCTCACATTTTTGTAAATATTTTATTTTATCTTTTCATTTGACAACACTGAAGAAATGACACTTTGTTACAATGTAAAATAGTGAGTGTACAGCTTGTATAACAGTGTAAATTTGCTGCCCCCTCAAAATAACTCAACACAGCCATTAATGTCTAAACCACTGGCAGCAAATGTGAGTACACCCCTAAGCTATAATGTCCAAATTGGGCCCAAAGTGTCAATATTTTGTGTGGCCAACATTATTTTCCAGCACTGCCTTAACCCTCTTGGACATGGAGTTCACCAGAGCTTCACTGGAGTCCTCTTCCACTCCTCCATGATGACATCACTGAGCTGGTTGATGTTAGAGACCTTGCGCTCCTTCACCTTCCATTTGAGGATGCCCCACAGATGCTCAAAGGGGTTTAGGTCTGGAGACATGCTTTGCCAGTCCATCACCTTTACCCTAATCTTCTTTAGCAAGGCAGTAGTCATCTTGGAGGTGTGTTTGGGGTCATTATGTTGGAATACTGCCCTGCCACCCAGTCTAAGAAGGGAGGGGATCATGCTCTGCTTCAGTATGTCACAGTACATGTTGGCATTCATGGTTCCCTTAATGAACTGTAGCTCTCCAGTGACGGCAGCACTCATGCAGCCCCAGACCATGACACTCCCACCACCATGCTTGACTGTAGGCAAGACACACTTGTCTTTGTACTCCTAACCTGGTTGCCGCCGCACACGCTTGAAACCATCTGAACCAAATAAGTTTATCTTGGTCTCATCAGACCACAGGACATGGTTGCAGTAATCCATGTCCTTAGTCTGCTTGTCTTCAGTAAACTGTTTGCTTTTTTGTGCATCATCTTCGACAGCCATGCAGACCAATTCGATGCAGTGTGCAGCATATGGTCTGATCACTGATAGGCTGACTACCCACCCCTTCAACCTCTGCTGCAATGCTGGCAGCACTCATAGGTCTATTTCCCAAAGACAACCTCTGGATGTGACGCTGAGCACGTGCACTCAACTTCTTTGGTCGACCATGGCGAGGCCTGTTCAGAGTGGAACCTGTCCTGTTTAACTGCTGTATGGTCTTGGCCACCGTGCTGCAGCTCAGTTTCAGAGTCTTGGCAATTTTCCTTAAAACCTAGGCCATCTTTATGTAGAGCAACAATTCTTTTTTTTTTCAGATCCTCAGAGAGTTCTTTGCCATGAGGTGCCATGTTGAACTTCCAGTGACCAGTATGAGAGAGTGAGAGCAATAATACAAATTTAACACACCTGCTCCCCATTTACACCTGAGACCTTGTAACACTAATGAGTCACATGACACCGGGAAGGGAAAATTGGGCCCAATTTGGACATTTTCACTTAGGGGTGTACTCACTTTTGTTGCCAGCGGCTTAGACATTAATGGCTGTGTGTTGAGTTATTTTGAGGGGACAGCAAATTTACACTGTTATACAAGCTGTACACTCACTACTTTACATTGTAGCAAAGTGCCATTTCTTCAGTGTTGTCACATAAAAAGATATAATAAAATATTTACAAAAATGTTAGGGGTGTACTAACTTTTGTGAGATGCTGTGTGTGTGTGTGTGTGTGTGTGTGTGTATATATATATATATATATATATATATATATATATATTTCTTATAATGCAGGATTTATATAGCACACCAACAATTTGTGCAGTACTTTACAAAATAAAAAGAGTCAATACAATTACGGTACAGTTCAACACAAGAGAATTAGCAAGGTTCTGCTCATTCGCGCTTACAAGTTAAGAGCAAGTGATACAATAATAACTGTGAGAAGGTAAAGGTACAGTTTATAGGTGGAAAAGGGATAGTCTTGTAAGCAGGGGTTCTCCTTTAAATTGAGGCCACTCCTTTTTGGAGGTGTGTTTTTGTATTAAGCCTGCCCTGTTACTTACAGAATCTAGGTCTTCCATGCCAGCAGCTGCGAGAGAAGGGATGGACCTTAAAACTGGGTTCACACGAGTTGCGGCCGCGGGTCACAGCTGGGGGTCTGGTGTTCCCCCGTTCTCTGTTTCAAATCAGGTCCGAATGTGTGAATCAGGTCCGAATGTTTGCCTGAATTAGAACCTGAAACGGACCAGAAGATGCATAGGACCCTTTTCCAGTGCAGACCATGGCTGCCCTGGAGCTGTGTGAACCAGCTTCACTGAGAGCCGGTCACACTCTCCTGTCATGCGAATTGGATGCAGGGAAACAAGCATTCAATTAGCAAAAGTGTATACCTGGACTTAAAGAAGAGAGCTTCTCCTGGAGACAGGGAGAGGAACTGGACTCTTGGAGGCCTAAGGCCTGGACAGAATAATATAAAGGAAAATAGTGAGTAGCACCATAGTACCCCTCCTTTTAGCTAGCGGGGCATTATATTGAGAATGCAAGGATTTGGAAGACCTTTGTACTATGTTTTTGCCAGGCCCTAAAAAATGTGTATACTGAATACACTGAACATTATGCCAAGTTGCAGACTGTTGTAACTTGGTAATCCATTCAGTAAAGTTGAAAGCAAAGATTCACCTTGACTCATTCTTGTCTACTCCGGCAAAACTATAGATGTCATATTGTGAGTTTGGCTTTATCGAGAAGAAGGAATAAATGGGTTACTGTGTAAGGTTTAGGAGAGGGTGGTGACTATGGGAAGGAGTCGCCTTCTTGGCGGTGAGCTAATCCTCTCACGGAACAAGCACCAGGTGACCTGGGCTCTCATTTTTCATGAGCTCCAAGTATTTAGATGGACTGCTGGAGCTCTAGTCTGGACCACAACAGTGTAGGCCTAACAAGTAGTTAGCTTAGAGTTTAAGGGGTTTATATGAACCGTGACTAGGAGGATGAGTTAGTGTGGTCTCCAGCCAGCCCGTGAACAGTGTGTGGACTTGGACATTGGAACTAGTGAGGTGACCTTGAAGCTCTGTCTGTAGGTGGAGCCCTGCTGCACATGCCGGCCACATGAGGGAAATATGGGCAGCCTGAATACAGGCTGCTATGAGGAAATAAGTTTCAGGGATCACCTAAAAGTGGACAGAATAGGAGATAGTAGGACAGATTGGGATAGGGAGTTTCAGAGGATGGGAGAGGCTCTGGAAAAGTCCTGTGGGTTAGCATGGAAGAGAGGACAATGGAGCTAAAGAGCAGGAGGTTTTGAGAGGCGTGGGGAAGACAGTTTGGGTGGTATTTTGAGATGAAGTTGAAAATAAAGCTTGGAGCAGAATTGCAGATGGCTTTGTATGTTGTTGTTAGAATTTAATTTTATACATTAGGTTAGTGGAGGCCAGTGAAGGGATTAACAAAGAGGTGCAGCGGCCACTTAATGATTGGTAAAGTGAATAAGTCTAGCAGCAGCATTCATGAAAGATTGAAGGAGCAACACGATTTGACACCCTTGAAACGCTGTTGTGGAAGTCGATCTACTACTTGTGGCATTCATATGATGGTAATAGGCTCATTAAAATTAAGCATCTGGTGAGTTTGCACTACATGCTGGGATGATGGAGTGACGCACTGGATTTTTACATTTTTTTTCATAAGGGGTGCTCTATTCCTATCAGCTTTGCTAACATTCAAATAACATACTGCACTGTGAACATTATTCATTATTTTTTCTTGGTATGATGGTAAAAGAGTTGCAAGCACTCTTCAATAAAAACAGGCCTCTTTGGAAACCTACACAGGTATCTTCATAGGTATACAGAGCCTATCTGCTTTTAATGAGTGACTTTATTATTTTGAGTGAAGGAGGGACACGGCTGGACTCTTTTTGTTTTTGGCTTTCTTTGGTATCATTACCCTAATTTGGACTATTGCACTATCATTTGGTGTTTTATGATTCATGATTTTTAGAAGCGCTGCAAATTTTTTTTTTTTTGGATTGAAGGTAGTATGTTTTCCTTTATCGCAAGCAGCTATTCAGTATATACTTGCGCTGATCTTTCATGTTAATTTTATTTTTGAAGGAGGGAGAGCCTGTGTAAAGGTAGAGCAACAAGTTGCAAAGGTAGACCAATGAGTTGCAATAGTTATGGCAAGGGATAACAAGGGAGTGAATTAATAGCTTGGTGGTGTTGTTTGCTAAGAAGGATTGAATTTTGCAAATATTATAGATGTTAAGGTTATATGATTTATATTGGATGATTGGATGTTAGGGCCGAAGGTCAGAGTCCGGGAATTATCTTATCACCCTGGCATGGGTGGAGGGACTGATAGCTGTGCCCAATGGAAAAGTCGGTGAATGGGGTGGGAATTACTACAGTGCATCTGGAAAGTATTCACAGTGCTTTACTTTTTCTACATTTTGTTATGTTACAGCCTTATTCTAAAATGGATTGAATTCATCATTTTCCCCAAAATTCTACAAACAATACCCCATGATGACATTGTGAAAGAAGTTTGTTTGAAATTTTTGCAAATTTATTTAAAACAAAAATCACATGTACATAAATATTTACAGCCTTTGCCATGACACTCAAAAATTGAGCTCAGGTGCATCCTGTTTCCACTTATCACTTTCTACAACTTGATTGGAGTCCACCTGTGGTAAATTCAGTTGATTGAACATGATTTGCAAAAGGTCCCAGAGTTACCAGTGCATGACAGAGCACAAACCAAGCCATGAAGTCCAAGGAATTGTTTAAAGACCTCCGAGACAGGATTGTATTGGGGAAAAGATCTGGGGAAGGGTACAGAAACATTTCTGCAGCATTGAAGGTCCCAATGAGCACAGTGGCCTCCATCATCTGTAAATTGAAGAAGTTTGAAACCACCAGGACTCTTCCTAGAGCGGGTCACCCGACCAAACTGGGAGAAGGGCCTTAGTCAGGGAGGTGACCTAAGCACACAGCCAAGATAACAAAGTGTTGCAGAGTGTGATTACTGGGTGCAGCGGAGTCCATTCAGATCAGACATTGTGGAGTAACAGGAACTGGCTTCTTTATTGGAACATAACCACAGATAGCAAAGATGTCACCTTCTCATTGTGAGGAAAAAAACACAGACAGAAAGAGATAACCAACAAGTTCAGTACAGTGCACATGAAATTACAACACATCATAGGAAATGCATAGTATATCACTGAGCATTAGCGACATCTAGTGTCCTATTTGCGAACTGCAGTTAATCAATGCCTTGTAGCAGTGGTGAGATACAGCAATTTCCCTATTGCCTTCCTGTATTGAGTATTCATAGGTAATAGGATATCTTGGCAGTTTATCTCCTTTAGATAGTTGGTTTCCATAGGAGACTTTATTGGTTTGGCGTCTTCCATTCCAAATGATTCAATTATTTCTTGTATTTTGTGTCTTTGGTTCAGAAGAAAGCTGCCATCTTCCTCTTTCTCGATCTGGATGCCGAGGTAACTCTTTATGTTGACAAGATCTATGGTGTTGAAGTTCTGATTTAGTTTTTCTAGTATGTCTGCTTCATCCCCTTCTTGCTCAAAGCAAATCAGGATATCATCCCCATAAATAAGCATATAGACCCATCTTTTTGCCAATTTCTTTGTGTATAAGCAGGGGTCTGCTTCACTCCTCAGAAAGTTTTGATGTGTAAGCACTTAATTTATTTTTATATTCCACGCTCTGACTGCTTGCTTTAGACCATATATATACTCCTGTGAAGTTTGCATACTAGGTCTGGCCTTTGTTCATCTTTGAACCCTGGCGGCTGTTCCATGTAAATTTCTTCTGTTAGCTCGCCATGTAGAAATGCAGTTTTCATATCAAAATGTTTCACTTGCATTTTCTTTGTGACGGCTACTGTCAGTAAAGTCCGTATTGTAGTGTGCTTGACTACTGGTGCAAATGTCTCGTCATAGTCCTCTCCATGTTCTTGAGAATAGCCCTTGGCTACTAGCCTTGCTTTGTATCATTCAATTGTACCATCTGCATTGTATTTCACTTTGAAAGTCCATTTACAGCTTATGGCTTTCCTTCCGGGTGGTAGCTCTGTAAGTGTCCATGTTTTAGTGTCATGCATGGATTTTATCTCTTCATCAGCAGCCTTTATCCATTTACTTGCTTCTTGTTCTAAAAGCTGAGATATTACTTCCCAGGTTGCAGGTTCGTTGATACTGGCAGTACTTGCTTTGTATGAGAGACGTACAGGTGGTTTACCTTTGTTTTCTCTTGTTGAACGTCTCGGTTTTGTGTCTGAGCCTTCTTGTGTCTGCTCTTCGGCAGTGGCGGCTGGTGCTCAAAACTTTTGGGAGGGCGCAAACAGAAAAATGTAATAGGCATTGCTTTGCGGCAAAAAACGCTGTAAAAAAAATACGTGACTTAACAAACAATCATTAGGTTGGTTCAAGATTGACCAGCGTGTCCCCATTCAATGTACAGTCATCAAAATGTCCCCCATCAATGCACAGTGTCCAGCATGTCCCCCATCAATGCACAGTGACCAGCATGTCCCCCATCAATGCACAGTGACCTGACCAGCATGTCCCCATAAATGCACAGTGACCTGACCAGCATGTCCCCCATCAATGCACAGTGACCTGACCAGCATGTCCCCCATCAATGCACAGTGACCTGACAGCATGTCCCCATCAATGCACAGTGACCTGACCAGCATGTCCTCATTCAATGCACAGTGACCTGACCAGCATGTCCCCATCAATGCACAGTGACCTGACCAGCATGTCCCCCATCAATGCACAGTGACCTGATCAGCATGTCCCCCATTCAATGCACAGTGACCTGACCAGCATGTCCCCCATCAATGCACAGTGACCTGACCAGCATGTCCCCATTTAATGCACAGTGACCTGACCAGCATGTCCCCATCAATGCACAGTGACCTGACCAGCATGTCCCCCATCGATGTACAGTGACCTGACCAGCATGTCCCCATCAATACACAGTGACCTGACCAGCATTTCCCCATCAATGCACAGTGACCTGACTAGCATGTACCCCTCAATGCGTGCCCCCCCCCCCCGAGACTTCACTTACCTCTGGTGCCACTGCCATCACCGTGCCTGGCGTGCTGCTCGGGACTCGGTCGGACGTCTTCTCCATCCGAGTCCTCGTCTCCACCGGACTCTTCTTCCTCCATGCGCGCCGCCCGCTGCCTCTTCTCTGACGGCGGGCGGGAAGGTGACGTCGGGACGGTGCATGACTAATGGCACAATTGCTATTATTAATAGGGATATACAAAAATCACCCAACAATTCATATGGAGGTGCTGCACTTTGTAGGTGGTGTCCCAGTTTACTCCCATAGACTTCAGCCTAGTTCTTACTGGGATGATCTCCCCACCCCCCAAGAAGACAATGGGCTACAAGAAGGCAATGGGTTTCCAGACCCTGGGGGCTGGCTGGATTGATGGCACAATTGCTATTAATAATAGGGATATACAAAAATCACCCGACAATTCATATAGAGGTGCTACACTTTATAGGTGATGTCCCAGTCATGTCCATAGACTTCATCCTAGTGCTGGGATGACCCCCCAAAAATTAAATGGGCTACAAGAAGGCAATAGGCATATGTGCCCCGGGGGCTGGCTGGATAAATGACACCCATTGCTATTAATAATAAGGATTAATATATAATAACCCGACAAATAATATGGAGGTGCTGCACTTTGTAGGTGATATTCCAGTGACTCCTATGGACTTCAGCCTAGTTCTTACTTGGATGCCCCCCCCCAAAAAAAGTCACCTGCTTATTTAACCCCTTCCAGCCTGTCCATTACATGATCCCTTTCCTGGCAAGCACAATTCTGCATTGCAGGCTGGTCCAGCCAGGACAGGGTTACACAACTGGGGGGTATGGAGTCTCAGTGTGATGGGGGGGGGGGGGGTTGCTTCCACTCACCTTTTGTGTTTCAGCAGCAGCAGAGTCCCAAACAAGTCGGGACCGACTGGGCTCCAGCTATCAGAGCTGTCCTCCTGGCTTGTAGCGCTGTCTGTAGCCGTCCTGTAGGGAAAACTACAAGCAGAGCCAGTAGAGATGTCTGCATGGAGCATGCATGGGGTGCCTTAGAATAAAGTTCTTGTGACAGATGGGACAGTCCTGCACTGGTCCTCCAGATCATGCATTGTATGGAGGAGGATGCACACAGCCTTCCTCTCCCCTCCTCCAGCCCCCGGGGCTGCTCTCCACGTGCAGGTCCAGGCTCGGCTCGGTTCAGCCCACCCCCATACCCCTCCTCCTCCTCCTCCTTGGTGATGAGTCAGTCCCCAGGCTGTGCGAACGGTTCGGAAGTTGCTGAGCTTCCAATGCAGAGCCTGATAACCGGTGACGGTGCGTGCTTATGCACGCACCGGCACTGCCCCCAACGACGGGGTCAGGATGTCCTGAATGCTGGAGACTGGACCAATCACAGCCAGGACATCACGAAAGTGGGGAGTGTCGGAGCGCATTGCTCTGCGCCCCAATGACCCCCCAGAAGGCAGCCAATCGGCGCCTCTGCCGGGTGGAAAACCCCACACCACCCCCACCCCCCCATAGCCACCAGTGAGTCTGGCGACCGTGGTGGGTGGGCTAAAAATTGAATTTTTTTTAATCTTTTTTTTCTTCTTTTAATCTTTTTTTTCTTTTCTTTTTTTTTTGGGGGGGGTGGCGCCTCTGCACCCCCTATACACAGGCCGCCACTGCTCTTCAGTACTGGTAGAGTCTGCACTCACTTCAACTGTTTGTTCAGAAGTTACAGAGATAGGCTGGTCAATGTCAGTTTTCCCTTCTATTCTTGCTTCTACTGTTGTCATTACATTGTCTCTTTTAAATCTTCAACAAAAGTTATGCTGTTGCTAATGGTAACCTTGTCTGTTTTGGGATTTAGGATTCTGTAACCCTTGACATTGTCACTGTATCCAACAAAGATACCTTCAAATGCTCTGTTTTGGAGTTTGGTGCGTTTTTCTTCAGGTAAGTAGATGAATGCTTTGCATCCAAAAACTCTTATGTGTTTTACATTTGGCTTCTCATTGTGCCAAAGTTCATGTGGAGTTTTCTCTACTGTTCTTGAAAGAATTCTGTTCTGCAAATATGTAGCTGTCATAGCTGCTTCACCCCAGTATTTCTGTGGTAGTCCAGAGTCTGTCAGCACACATCTGATCATTTCAGTCAGAGTTCTGTTCTTTCTTTCAGCTACTCCATTTTGTTCTGGTGTATATGGGACTGTCTTTTGATGTTCTATTCCATTCTGTTTTAAGTACTCTTGTATCTTATATCCTGTGAATTCACCTCCATTATCACTCTGAAGTATGAGAGGCTTCCTCTGAAACTTGTTACTGGTCTTTATTATATAGTCTTGTGATTTGTCAAAAACTTCACTCTTGTGTTGCATTTGGTAGGTTACTGTGTATCTTGAATAGTCATCTATGAAAGTCACGGATGTACCTGTTGCCTCCAGGTGTAGGTGGGTTTAGGGGAACACACATGTCACTGTGAACTAAGTCAAGTGGTCTTGAAGCTCTCTTCTGACTGACTTTGGGAAGTGTTGCTCTTGTAGCTTTGGATTTAATGCAACATTCACAGTTAACAGTTACTGGACAAGGGGATATTGTTAGATCCCTTGTCAGATTCCTCCTCTGTAGTTCCTGTATGCATTCTGGGTGTCTGTGACCTAGACGTCTGTGCCATATATGTATACAGTCATTGTGCTTGTGTGTACATAGTCTCACCTTTTCCTTCACTGTGTCGAGGTGATATAGATGATCATCCAGCTTGGCACTTGCTACTGTCTGATTGTCGTTTAGGATTGAACAGTTGTCCCCTTGGAATTTTACAGTGAGTCCTCTGGCTGTCAGATGCTTCACAGATAAGAGCCCTCCTTCTAGATTAGGAACATAAAGCACATCTTTCACTGGTATGGCTAGATTGTGTCCCACATCATCAGGGCATACAAGGGTTCCATGCCCACATCCTGCTGCATGTATTTTGCTTCCATATGCAAGATAAATAATTTCTTTGTTGTTCAGATCAAGTTCTGTGAAAAAAATTCTATCACTCGTCATGTGACTGGTTGCCCCCGAATCGATGCACCAGCCTTGACACACTCTGGTCTCTTTCCTGTGTAACCTTGCGTCTGTAGCTTTAAGAGCGGTTCTGGTGTCGGTTTCTGTGGAGTCATGCACTAATTCCTTTCTTCTCTGATACTCATCTATGAGCCTGGTTTTTACAAATGCTAGCATCAGATCTGTCTCAGGTCGTGTCTCCAGTGCATTGATCAGTGCAGTATATGTATCGGGCAAACTGCATAACAACATGGCTGCTGCGTGGCTGTCTGTTATATTCTCCCTGATTGATCTGAGTTGCGCAATCACTTCCAGCATTGCGTTTATATGCTCCTGCATGTCCTGTTCTCTGCTAAGTCTCATTTTGTAAAGTTTCCGCAGTAGAAACAGCTTGCTGTTTAAACTGGATCTTTCATGCAGTCATTTCAGTACGTCCCACATGCCTTTTGCTATGTCCTCATGGCGTATATGTATGAGCTGATCATCCTCCACTAGTAAGCTTATGGTGGCCCGTGCCTGTCTGTTTTTCTTGTCCCAGTCCTGATTACTGTCCTGTGGCCTCTCTGTGGTGGTAACCTCCCACAAATCATCTCTAGATAATAGCATTTCCACTTTAAACTTCCATAGCTGATAATTGTAATTGTTCAGCTTGGGCACTGAGAGTTTAAGTTTTGAGTTTCCAGACATTTTCCCCTCCTTTATATATGAACAGTCTTACTTGTCTATATGAGATGTCACTGGAAACCTTCCTTATGTCAAACTTTATCCGAATCCTGGGCCCATAACCTGTTGCAGAGTGCGATTACTGGGTGCAGCGGAGTCCATTCAGATCAGACATTGTGGAGTAACAGGAACTGGCTTCTTTATTGGAACATAACCACAGATAGCAAAGATGTCACCTTCTCATTGTGAGGAAAAAACACAGACAGGAAGAGATAACCAACAAGTTCAGTACAGTGTACAGGAAATTACAACACATCATAGGAAATGCATAGTATATCACTGAGCATTAGCGACATCTAGTGTCCTATTTGCGAACTGCAGTTAATCGGCACTGTATATGCTCAGAGTTTGAGGAAGTGGTGTGACATCCATACCGGTATGTCATTTAGTAAAAAATAATGAGTGAGGGGGCTGAAAGGATATGCTGAGAAGTGGAGAGATAGATTTGGGTGTTGTGAACATAGACATAGACAGGAAAAGACAGAAAATCACCCCGATGGAGACAGAGTTAGTCATAAAAATATGAAATTGGTTCTAACCCTTTGCTATTCCATACAAATAAAAAATATAAATACATACAGTATATTGGCTATGGTTACACTTTAAAATGTCTAGGAAAACCATCAATAAATGTGTTACTTAATTGTCTACTTGAAAATTAAAGGTTAAAAATTCACAATGATGTCAGACTCCAAGGGATACAAATGTTGTCATATTTTAGGAAGTATAGAAGATGGCAGTCTTCAAGGGATAGGGATGATGTTAGACTTCAAAAGATACAGATGATGTCAGAGTTCAGGGGCTACAGGTGGTGTCAAACTCCAAAGAGTGCAAGAGGGTTGATTTACTAAATGCGAAAAGGATGTTCACATTGCAAGCATGGTAACTATGGTAAAACATCACTTAACAAAGAATACCCAAGGAAGGTAAAAAAATGATATATATATATATTGGCTTGCACATGATTGGATGATGGACATCAGCAAATGTCACCTTATTCCCTAAGCTAAGGGTAAATTCCCTTGCAAAGTAAAAAGCCTATTTGACATTAGTAAATAAGTGCCATCATATCCATCAATTTAATTTAATGGACTGCCTCACTGACCAACAAAGGGCTAATCCAGAGAGTAGGAGGGCAGGCCAAGTAGCACCTTTGACTACAAAAATCTATATTCGTGTACAAGGGTACCCTAAATTTATGGTGCTCCAATATTTAAAAGGCAAACAGAAGATGACATGTTTTTGCTTTACAAAGGATTATGTGATTACAGGTACTTTTTAAACATGAGCACTTGATAAATGAATTCCATTGGTATTAAAAATTATATAATTCTCAGTGGAACAAATTTAGACCTAAACCTTCCAATTTGGTGCTGTCTTGTATACAATGGTTGCTAGATAAATGGATGAAATAGGTAATAGAGCACGTAGCTCATTTTAGTTTTCAGCAGCACTTGCTGGAGGCCATAAATCTTGGTTGTACCTGAGCTGACCTAATTCCTTCCAACTAAGAGCCCTTGGAAGACCTCTGCGGACGTTAAGCACCTCTGTGTTCATTTACAGCATGCACTAATGGAGCTGCCCTCTGCTGCAAATCCCAGCAAAGCCTCTTTGTAGACCTCAGCCCATGCCGGCAAAGAGCACTACCATGATCAAACCTAAGTAAAGGATGTGTGAGTCAAATCCATTAGGCAGCAAGAAAGAAATACAGGCTAGAACACTCCCAAACTACAGAGGATCCAAACAGGCTTCCTCATTAGTCTGCAGCCTAAACAATTGGACTGAGGCTTCCTGTTGCTAACTTTATACTAACAATCCTGTTTGTTTTGCCACCATATCTATACAGTTCCTGAGTTACTTTACTTGTTACCATTCTATTTAATCATAAAATGTGTAATTAAAAATATAATTTAAAAGTAAATAGTGTGAGGTCTATTATATTGATTCCCCGATCATTTCAAGTTACAGACAGAAATTTGGCTGACCACACGTGTATTTGGAGAAATCTAACCTACTGCAAACCTCATGTGAAGTACAGTATGCCATGACAACAAATTAGATATCAGCTGATTAAAGTGATCAGTGAAACATTCCTTTTGATTGGTTTCTATGGATTACTGCTCTTTCCAAAATGCTCTTTGCTTTGCTTGTAAATGGGCTTAAGCAAAGTGTAATCTTATTTAGCAAATATCTTCTAGTGATTAATTTTACAATTTGTTAAAGGAAGCTTCAATTATGAAATTACTATTATTATTGTTGTTATTATATCTTGACATTGCTGGACTCACAGAAAAAATGCTAGATGCCTGGCTTTAGTCCAAAAGTTTCAAATAGTCAGATCAAAAGTTCTGACTTCACTAGCTGCATGACAGTTCTTAGTCAGTGGCTCTAGGCATCAAGCATTTTCAGAAGAAGATCAATAATAGCGATCTTTATATTCCTTTTCAGTGCAGGTTTCCTTTAAGCTATACCTGTGCTATTATCCACACAGGAGCCCAAGGTAAGGAATTTCCTAGCCTTGTGGTATACAGTTTGATTTTTCACCTTGCACATGTTTTAAACATAAAGGAGAGTGGAGAAGTAGTGAACTCCTCACCTTAGTGTGACCGATGGATAAGGAGTGACATTAATTCCTCTTTAGTGACAGATCAATAAGGACAAGAAGATTAAGCATGTGCTAGTGGAAATTAAAGCTAAAGCAGGACTTTTGTAATTGCATTTAACAGGATGTTAGACTGCCAGCTGCCTAGAGTATGTTTACTCTAAAAACATGGGTAATTCATTTTTCCTACGTAAATGTACCACCTGCTATTCTGGAGTAGCTATATCGTGATCTAATATTCCTGAGTGGAATGAAGTTCTGAAGGTTCGATTTACAAGGCCGCTGACACCTTAAAATTTAATTACTTATTGTTGTAATTAGTTAATCGTCAAAAAGCTTCCATATACAAATCTTAGAATTGTATGTATCCCCTGTTTAATAACACAGTAAACAATAAACTGTGTTTTATCACTCATAAGCTTAGTAGAAGGCAATGGCACAATCCAGTTATAGAAGGAGATTAATCATTATTAAATGCATATCAATTTTATATGCTAGTAAATAGGTGTGTTAAATGCACACTGTATTGTAAGTATTTGTAGCATGTGTAGTGTTTGCAAGCCTGACATCATGATACTATTTTGGGTAAGCCACCTCCAATAAGCAGCGTGCATCACAAAGCTCCAGTACATGTGCATCTGCCCTGCATGTCTATCTCCATAGCCTAATGTGGCCTATAACAACATAGTACACTCTGCCCTGCGTATCCATCTCCATAGCCTAGTGTGCCTTATAAGTGAATATTATAACTGGCCCTGCATGTCCCTCTCTATAGCCTAGTGTGCCCTATAACTTGATAATATATTCTGCCCTGCATGTCCATCTCCATAGCTTAGTGTACCTTATAAGTACACAATATAATTGGCCCTGCATTTCCATCTCCCTAGCCTGGGGTGCCCTATAACTTCATAATATATTCTGCCCTGCATGTCTATCTCCATAGCCTAGTGTGCACTATAACTGCATAATATATTCTGCCCTGCATGTCCATCTCCATAGCTTAGTGTACCTTATAAGTACACAATATTATTGGCCCTGCATGTCCATCTTCATAGCCTGGTGTGCTCTATAATTTCATAATATAATCTGCCCTGCATGTCCATCTCCAAAGCGTAATGTGGCCCCTAACGACATAGTGCACTCTGCCCTGCATGTCCAACTCCATAGCCTAGTGTGCCCTATAACTTCATAATATAATCTGCCCTGCATGTCCATCTCCATAGCCTATTGTACCTTACTGTATAAGTAAATAATATAATTGGCACATTATAGCCTAATGTGGCCTATAACGACATAGTGCACTCTGCCCTGCATGTCCATCTCCATAGCCTAGTGTGACCTATAGTTTCATAATATAATCTGCCCTGCATGTCCATCTCCAAAGCGTAATGTGGCCCCTAACGACATAGTGCACTCTGCCCTGCATGTCCAACTCCATAGCCTAGTGTGCCCTATAACTTCATAATATAATCTGCCCTGCATGTCCATCTCCATAGCCTATTGTACCTTACTATATAAGTAAATAATATAATTGGCCCTGCATGTCCATCTCCATAGCATAGTGTACCCTATAACTGCATAATATAATCTGCCCTGCATGTCCATGTCAATAGCATAGTGTACCCTATAACTATCTAATATAATTGGCCCTGCATGCCCATCTCCATAGCATAGTGTGCTCTATAACTACATAATTTAAACTGCCTTGTATGTCTATCTCCATAGACTAGTTTGCCCTATAACTTGAGGTACACTCTGTCCTGCATGTCCATCTCCATAGCCTAATGTGCCATATAGCTACATAGGACACTCTGCACTGCATGTCCATATTCATAGCCTAATTAAAGCCAAAACAAAATAGTGGGAGTTTTAAAGTCCAAAATGTATGGAAGAATAAAATCAGTGTTAAAAATAAATTCTATTGATTTTGTTAAAAATTCATTCAAACATGTCTCCAAAAAAGCCTTAATACACTATTTAGTATTGATCCATCCTTTAGCCTACCACTCATCAATCATAATGTACTGTATATACATCAAGGTATGATAATACATAATTTATACAGTATCAGCTTATGATAGTGAGGCTGTAATTGTTCTCACAACAAGATATAATAATACATTATTCATAAAGTATCAACTTCTGATAGAGAGGCTGTAATTATTCTTAACGCATTTTGTTAAAGAATTCACTTCTTCAGGACACAGGTGGATATCTGTGATACACAGACAAAAAGAGGAGGGGTTATTTACAATACATACACATACTATATACACACCGATCAGCTATAACTTTATGCCCACCCTCCATAACCCATCCAGGCAATGACTCCTCTAGACCTCTGAAGGTATACTGTGGTATCTGGAACCAAGTTGCCAGTAGCAGATACTTTAAGTCCTGTAGGTTGTGAGGTGAGGCCTCAAAGGATTGAACTTGTTTTTCCAGCACATCCCACAGATGGTTAATGGATTGAGATCCAAAGAAGTTAGAGGCCAAGGCAACACCTGGAATCCATTTTTGGGTTCTTCAAACCATAATTCATTAGACAAGGCCATTTTCTTCCATTGTTTCTGTGGTTTAGTTTTGATGTTCATGTGCCCATAGTAGGCGCTTTTGGTTGTGGACATGGGTTAGCATGGGCACCCTGACCAGTCTGTGACTGTGTTGCCCCATACGCTACAAACTGTGATGCACTGAGTTTAGACACCTTTCTATTGAAACAACATTTTTCAGCAATTTGAGCTAAACTAGCTCTTCTATTGGATCCAACTACAATGGCCAAGCTTCACTCCCCATGTGCATCACTGAGTCTTGGCTGTCCATAACTCTATTGTTGATTTACATGTTTTCCTTCCTTGGACCACTTTTGGCAGGTCCATTGCAAACCAGGAACATCCCACAAGAGCTGCAGTTTTGGAGTTGCTCTGACCAGTTATCTATCCATTTGAATTTGGCCCTTGTAAGAGTCACTCAAATTCTTATGCTTGCCCATTTTTTTCATTTCATCAAGTTCAGGGACAAAAGTTTAACTTGCTGCCTAACATATTCCAGCATTTTCATGTGCCATTGTAATAAGATAAACATTGTTATTCACTTTACCAGTCATTGGTTATATTATTATGGCTCACTGGTGTGTGTGTATATATATAGTGTATGTACAGTATCTCACAAAAGTGAGTACACCCCTCACATTTTTGTAAATATTTTATTATATCTTTTTATGTGACAACACAGAAGAAATTACACTTTGCTACAATGTAAAGAAGTGAGTGTACAGCTTGTATAACAGTGTAAATTTGCTGCTCCCTCAAAATAACTCAACTCACAGCCATTAATGTCTAAACCGCTGGCAACAAAAGTTAGTACACCCCTAAGTGACAATGTCCAAATTGGGCCCAAAGTGTCAATATTTTGTGTGGCCACCATTATTTTCCAGCACTGCCTTAACCCACTTGGGCATGGAGTTCACCAGAGCTTCACAGGCTGCCACTGGAGTCCTCTTCTTCTCCTCCGTTATGACCACCATGCTTTACTGTAGGCAAGACACACTTGTCTTTGTACCCCTCACCTGGTTGCCGCCACACACGCTTGACACGATCTGAACCAAATAAGTTTTTCGTGGTCTCATCAGACCACATAGTTCCAGTAATCCATGTCCTTAGTCTGTTTGTCTTCAGCAAACTGTTTGCAGGCTTTCTTGTGCATCATCTTTAGAAGAGGCTTCCTTCAGGGATGCCAGCCATGCAGACCGATTTGATGCAGTGTGCGGCGTATAGGAAAAAATATACTTAGTATATTTCCACGCTCCTCTGGGAAAGGGTGAAATGGTAAATATTGCAATTAACTAAGTAATATTAATTAAATAAATAGGTGAATATAATAGCAGCTGCTGTATAAAAGTGTGCGGAGTATGGTCTGAGCACTGACAGGCTGACCCCCCACCCCTTCAACCTCTGCAGCAATGCTGGCAGCACTCATACGTCTATTTCCCAAAGACATCCTCTAGATATGATGCTGAGCACGTGCACTCAACTTCTTTGGTGGACCATGGCGAGGCCTATTCTGAGTGGAACCTGCCCTGTTAAACCGCTGTATGGTCTTGGGCCCTGTGCTGCAGCTCAGTTTCAGGGTCTTGGTAATCTTAATATAGCCTAGGCCATCTTTATGCAGAGCAACAATTCTTTTTTTCAGGTTCTCAAAGAGTTCTTTGCCATGAGGTGCCATGTTGAACTTCCAGTGACCAGCATGAGAAAGTGAGGACAAAAACACCATATTTAACACACCTGCTCCCCATTCACACCTGAGACCTTGTAACACTAACAAGTCACATGACACCGGGGAGGGAAAATGGATAATTGGGCCCAATGGCTGTGTGTTGAGTTATTTTGAGGGGACAGCAAACTTCCACTGTTATACAAGCTGTACACTCACTACTTTACATTGTAGCAAAGTGTCATTTCTTCAGTGTTGTCATAATAAAATATTTCCAAAAATGTAAGGGGTGCACTCAATTTTGTGAGATACTGTATATATATATATATATATATATATATATATATATATATATATATATACACACACACATAATCATATTGTTCCATATATAGTCATATCTAAATTCTAAAGTTAAAAGATCTACATAAAGTGGGTGGGAGAATGACAACAAAGTGGTGCACTGAGCTGGAGGATGGCCAGTGAAAGGAGGATAGAACAATACAAATGACTATAATAAGTCTAATATTACTCAGTCTGAAATGTCAAAGGGGGGATAGTCCTTGAAGAACTAATAAAAAATAACATGTCCATCAAAGGTGAAAAAGAGCTTTCTGCCAGTGATTATTTACTGCTCTTCCAAATCTGTATGTGTCACATATAGTATTAGTGCATTCAATATTAAAATCCGGTTGGAGTAGATTTACTACAGGGATATAGACTGGAAAGCAGTATGAGATTATGGTAAAGCCATTAAAATCAAATTTCAAAGGTGAACGGCCAAAAAGATGGTCATAGCTAAGCTTGACTCCACCATACTGAGATACCTCCGTTAATTTTTATCTTACATAGGCAGACGTTTCCTTACCCAAAGAAAGCGTCTGCTGCATCCCTCAAATCAACAATAGCAGCCCCTTCTGACAATGAACGTGAGTCAGGGAGTCTCCACAATTTTTTCTGGAGGTGCTCAACTCTTCCTCAGTCTATCACAATCTAGTGTTTGGTTCCCTGAAGACCAGAGCGATGCAACATTTTTGGAGAAATTCAGATCCATGCACTACACAGAACTCACAGCAGCAACTGATACACAGGAGTTAACCTTACGTGGGAAATCCAGGAAACCAAGTTCCCCGCTGAAGAATTGGAATGTACTATGAATGATATTACCATTATAGACTTTTATGAATATGATGTGGAAGTACTACACAAGGATCTCTCTTCTACCCTTTTCCAGCTGGAGGATATGGAGGAACCGTGCTAGACACAGAAACTTGAGAGTAGGCCAAATGGCAAATATAATGTCAGTGTGTGACTTATATGTGCTGGAGGTCACAAAGTTGCGAGTAATTGTTATGTTGTGGGATTGCATAGCACATGGTATTTGTCCCTATTTCTAGTAGCATGTGAAAGAAAAATGGGAAAATTCATGGAGCAAGAGGAATCCAACTAGAAAACAGGGATTGGAAGAAGTAGTGAAAGAGAAGAAAGCAAAAGAACAAAGGAGAAAGGGAGAGAAAAAAGTGAAAAGGAATGGGGGGGGAGAAAAAATGAAGGGTGGAGGGGGAGGGAGGAGTGGTGGGGAAAATAAAAATGGCTGGCCCAAGACATTGTGCTGCCTGGGTCCAAGAATGAAACGCTGCCCCCCCACCCCCCCCCCAAAAAAAAAAAATCACGCTCACCAAAAGGCCCTCACATCCATTATTTCATATCATGATAATTAAAACTAAAATTACATTTATCAGGAAGTCAGATTTACATGTAACAGCACCTTGTCTATATGCAAAATTATGACATACCACTATGTTACCGCTCCCCCATCTTGGACCCCTAGGGCATCCATGGGTGCAGTGTGTGTCAGCGCAGTGGGCCCCCCCACCCCTCAGGGCCCATGTGCAGTTAACACATTGCACCCATGGATGATTTGCCACTGGGATAGGGCTGTATAGGGGCGGGCTAGGGCAGTATAGGGGCAGGCTAGGGTAGTATAGGGGCAGGCTAGGACAGTATGGGGGTGGGCTAGGGCAGAATAGGGGCAAGCTAGGGTTGTATATAGAAAGGCTAGGGTAGTATATGGACAGGCTAGGGTAGTATATAGTATATGGGCAGGCTAGGGTAGTATAGGGGCAGGCTAAGGTAGTATATAGACAGGCTAGGGTAGTATATGGACAGGCTAGGGTAGTATAAAGACAGGCTAGGGTAGTATAAAGACAGGCTAAGGTAGTATATGGACAGGCTAGGGAGTATATAGACAGGCTAGGGTAGTATATGGCCAGGCTAGGGTAGTATATAGAAAGGCTAGGGTAGTATAATGGCTAGGGCTGTATAGGGATTTTTGAGCATGACAGGTTATGCAACATTTGGCCATCCAGCAGATCAGAAGCCACTACTAGAAAAAATGATGGACACCCTTTCTGTCCTGTCACACAGTCTTCAGTGCCTAGCCTCCCGCATGCACCAAAGCAGAAGGCGAGCCAGGCCCAAGGCCGGCCGCACCCCCTCCTCCAGTTCTGCTGCATAGCACATGGTATTTGTCCCTATTTCTAGTAGCATGGGAAAGAAAAAATGGGAAAAATCATGGAGCAAGAGGAATCCAACTAGAAAACAGGGATTGGAAGAAGTAGTGAAAGAGAAGAAAGCAAAAGAACAAAGGAGAAAGGGAGAGAAAAAAGGGAAAAGGAATGGGGGGAAGAAAAAATGAAGGGTGGAGGGGGAGGGAGGAGTGGTGGGGAAAATGAAAATGGCTGGCCCAAGACATTGTGCTGCCTGGGTCCAAGAATGAAACGCTGCCCCCCATCCTCCCCCCCAAAAAAATCATGCTCACCAAAAGGCCCTCACATCCATTATTTCATCTCATGATAATTAAAACTAAAATTACATTTATCAGGAAGTCAGATTTACATGTAACAGCACCTTGTCTATATGCAAAATTATGACATACCACCATGTTACCGCTTCCCCCATCTTGGACCCCTAGGGCCTTCATGGGTGCAGTGTGTGTCAGCGCAGTGGGCCCCCCACCCCTCAGGGCCCATGTGCAGTGAACACATTGCACCCATGGATGATTTGCCACTGGGATAGGGCTGTATAGGGGCGGGCTAGGGTAGTATAGGGGCAGGCTAGGGCAGTATGGGGGTGGGCTAGGGCAGGATAGGGGCAAGCTAGGGTTGTATATAGAAAGGCTAGGGTAGTATATGGACAGGCTAGGGTAGTATATAGTATATGGGCAGGCTAGGGTAGTATAGGGGCAGGCTAGGGTAGTATATAGACAGGCTAGGGTAGTATGTGGACAGGCTAGGGTAGTATAAAGACAGGCTAGGGTAGTATAAAGACAGGCTAAGGTAGTATATGGACAGGCTAGGGAGTATATAGACAGGCTAGGGTAGTATATGGCCAGGCTAGGGTAGTATATAGAAAGGCTAGGGTAGTATAATGGCTAGGGCTGTATATTGATTTTTGAGCATGACAGGTTATGCAACATTTGGCCATCCAGCAGATCAGAAGCCACTACTAGAAAAAATGATGGACACCCTTTCTGTCCTGTCACACAGTCTTCAGTGCCTAGCCTCCCACATGCACCAAAGCAGAAGGCAAACCAGGCACAAGGCCGGCCGCACCCCCTCCTCCAGTTCTGCCCAATAGAAATGCAAGCCTCGCAAGCTGCACCTGAACATCGGCTGCTGGCCTGGGGAAGTGATCTTTCATTGCTCTCTGTCTCCTGTGGGTACCCCGCCTCCAGCAGCACACACATCTGAGCTCTTAATGTGTGCTCGGGTGTTTAACAGCCATTGTTAGACTGTGTGCGAGCAGCCTCGCGCCCCGGCAACTATGAGTATGCATTTTGGGGGCAGCAGAGCTGCCTTTTTACAGGGCAGCGGAGTGGCCCGGGAGGCAGGGAGACAACTGGATGACACACAAAACTACTGAAAAAAAAAATCTTGGGCGTCAATTTGCTGCCCCTTGTAAAGTGCCATCTGGGTCCAACAGACCCAGCAGGACTTATGGTAGAGTCGGCCCTGAATACCAGGCCCGGTGCATAGCAAAATTGGTTTTGTGGAGAGCAGTTTCAGAGCAAGAGAAGAAAATACTGGAAGTTCATATGGCAGTCATATTTCAGCCATGGGGACCACATTTTGAGAAATTAGCCTAATGTTGGTGTAGCACCCTACAAGTAGGTGCTAGGTAAATGTATAGTGGGCCTTGTCTGCCTAACAGCAGGGCCATGATTTCTTTAGTGGGGTGTCATGGATTCCAGATGTGTTTGCTGAAGGGGAAGTCTCCCCACTGGCTCCTGTGACAGCCTTCTCATGGGGTAGTGGAGGAAGCCCAATCGGGGGACACATTCAGGCTTATGGCTACCCCAGAAGGCAGATTGTGCCGCAAGGGAATGTGGGAGTGGATATGGGTTTGGGGGAAGTGCGTGACGCGGTGTCTTTGGCAGGAGCAGAGTCCCAGGAGGGAGAGAACGGCTGTCTCTCCTCCTGTCTGAGGAAGCGGATGTCTCGGGGTGTCGCCTAGGAATCCAGAGAGTGCTGAGTTGAGCTGAGGGGATCCGGTGTGCCGAGAACCTGCAGAGAGCGAGAGAGGGGTCCAGTCCCAGGAAAGCCTACACAGGTCGTGAGTACTGAGGATTGCCCCTGGGGGTCTGTCTGAAGTCAGATGGGACCGCTCCGGAAAAGGTTATAGGATCCAGTGTCAGCTAGCTGAGGAAAGGGGGTACCTAGGTTGAGGACCCTGAAGTTACCAAGGGGGTACATAGTCAGTGAACCCCAAAGAGTTTAAAGTTAAAGGGGGCACCTGCAGTTGGGCCCTGGATTGTACAGAGTGTCAGTTGAGAGTTGCAGCCATACAGGAACCTACATCAAACTACCTCAAGCTAGTGCAAGGCTGGGAGGAGTAGCCAGTGACTTTGTAGTACCGCAGCGTCAGTAGTTCTATAATCCACAGTCCTGGATCTTCTGGACCTAAAGTTGAGGATTCACCACTTCTATCAAGTTACAGTGTGTTCTGAGAGTCAGTGAGCATTAGCTAGCGTCGGCTGGCGTCAAGGCAGAGCTAACAGACATTTTTCCTGGATAAAGCCCCAAGTGTATTTAGTTGAGTCTAAGGAGTATCCCACTCATTCCCTTCTACCATCCCCTTTATCTACAATAAAACCACAAAACAAAGATGCTGAAGTTGTCAATGTGTCAGTTCTCACACCCAGGGTCGCAGCTCACATGGGCTGGAGAGGTAACCAGTAACAATGGCAGACCCACATCAGGCTCAATGCTTGGAAAACCTGCTACATTAATATTATGTTTATTTGACATGTTTAAAAACTGCAAAGTATAGGCAGGAGGTGTTTACTGAGCTATAGGTCTTCCTCTGCCCCTAGTTTAAAAAATAAGCAAATTAACCTGCTAATTATTATTTTTTTTTTTTTAAACTCATATGCCCTCATGATTACTCATTTTAACCACATGAACCCCGGAAGATTTACCCCCTTCAAGACCAGGCCATTTTTTCTTTTTGGCACTGCTTTACTTTAACTGACAAATGCACGGTCATGTAACGCTGTACCCAAAATAAAATGATATAGCTTCTTTTACACAAAGATAGATTTCATTTGGTCATATTTGATCACCACTGGGTTTTTTTATTTTTTGAGCTATACATGAAAAAAGACAACATTTTGAAAAAATTTTACTTGCTGTAAAACATATCCAATGAAACATATTAAGAATAAATTTCTTCATAAATTTAGGGCAATTGTATTGTGCTACATATTTTTTTGTTAAAAAAAAATCCCAATAGGCGTATATGGATTACTTTGCGCGAATGTTTTAGCGTCTACAAATTATGGTATATATAGTGGATTTTTAATTTGATTTTATACTAGTTATGGTGGTGATCAGCGACTTATAGTGGGACTATGATAGCATGGAGGACAATCTGACACCAACTGACACTTTTGACACTTTGCGGGAACCAATGACACTAATACAGTGATCACTGCTAAAAATGTATACTGTCACTGTACTAATGACACTGGCTGGGAAGGAGTTAACATCTAGGGTAATCAAGGGGTTAAATGTTTGCCTAACAGTGCTTGGTGCATTCACTGTGTGCTGTTTTTACTAAGGGATGTGCCAGTTTTTACAGGGAAACAAAAACGTGCATATCCCCACTAACAAGACAAAGCTCTGTCCTGTCATCCTCTTCGCTGATCAGTGAGTGCCAGTGGTCAATCATTGGCTGGGATCCGCTGATAGGCTTCTGCTGTGACTAATCAAAGCACCGCTGGCGCAACCCCTACCTGGAAGTGCTGGATCACGTATTATCACCCCAATAAAGCATGATCCATTCATTCCAGTAGAGAAAAAAAATCCTTCCTGATTCCCCAGGAGGCAATTCGATTTTTACTGAATCAACTGCCCCTGTCATAATTACCTCTAAAAATTAGTAAATAGATATATTTTGTGCATCCAGCTCTTTTTTTAAATAATTTACTGAGCTGGCCAGAACTAGTTCTTGAGGGAGTCTAGTTCACATTTTCACACCTCTTATTGTGAAGAAGCCTTTCCATATGTGAAGGTTAAACCTTGTTTTCTCTCCGTGTAAAGAGTGTCTCCTTGTCCTCTGTAATGACCTGGAAGTGAGTAACTGTACACCAAGTTCACTATATGGACCACTTATATATTGATATACAGTATGTTAATCATATCCCCCTTAAACTCCTCTTCTCAAAAGAGAATACATTCAGTTCAGCTAATTTTGCCTCATAGCTCCTCCATGCCCCTTATCAGTTTGGTTGCCCTTCTCTGCACTTTCTCCTGTATGCCAACATCCTGCATATAAAATGAACTTATTATTCTAGATGAGATCTTACAAATAATTTGCTAGGTTTAGAAACTGCTATTATTTAATCTGTGATCTACCAGAACACCCAGATCCTTTTCCACCACTGCCTCCCTCAGCTGTTCTCCTCAAAGAATGTATAATGCATGCATGTTTTTAGCCCCAAAGTGCACAACTTTACATTTATCAACATTAAACCTCATTTGCCAATTAGTTGCCCAATTAAATAGTGCATTGAGGTTGGCTAGTAAGTTGGAGACATCCTGTAAGGACAACATTTAACTGTATAATTAGATGTCATCTGCAAACACTGAAATTTAACTTTTTATTACAGACCCTATATCTTTTATAAATGTTAAAAGGTAAGGGTCACAGAGCCCATACCATATGGTATGTTTCTCTTGGATCCCTTATAATTATGACATACCACATTGGGAGCCTGGGAGGCCTCTGGTTCATGCAATCCATGGTCTGACTTGTGGGGGTACTTCACAATTCAGCCCTGGATACCGCCGACCTGGAGAGCCAAGGGCCATTTCTCGGCTGGCTGACCTTAGCTTTGGTGTTTACATTTGCTCACCCGAACACCCCAATCTCTTCCTTCTCCTGTAGTTGCCTTATTGGTTAGAAAAGGGGGCCTTCTGGGGTCTTATACTAATGTCTTTGGTTGCTATAACACTGTACTCTTTTGATTATTTTCAGCTGTATATTACCCTCGCTGCATTTTCCTCGTATATGTTGTTTTTTCTTCTTATGCAAACTATATGAAAAATGAATTTATAAATAAAGATTACATAACAAAAAAACAAGGGTCCCAACACTGAACCTTGGGGTACACCACTAATAGCCTTAGACCATTCACAGGCTGAACCATTAACCACTACTCTGAATGCAGTCTTTTAGCCAGTTTTCTATTCATTTACAAACTGAATTTTCTAAGCCCGTAGACTGTAATTTACACATTAGCCGCATGTGTCAAACGCTTTGGCAAAATCCAAGTATACTATGTCCAAAGCCACTGTCTAATTGTTTGCTTAATTCCTTATAAAAAAAAATAATTTTTGTTTGAAAACTTCGGTCTTTCATGAATTCATGCTGGCTATTGCTTAAAATTTAATTTTTTAGCAAAATCTCCTTATTGTGTTCTTTTAATAAATTCTTTAGTAGCTTCCCGACTATAGAAGTTAAACTAGCCGTGCTTGTAGTTACTTAGTAAAGACCTTTTAATATAGACAAATTAGAAACAATGGCTTAGAAATAATAGAGCTCACCTCCTTGAGGACCTCTGCATGTAAGCCATCTGGTCCAGGTGCTTTATTCACCTTTATTTTGCCTAAATGTTTCTAAACCCTGTCAGTTTTGAACCCTTTTTGGATCATTCAGTGTTATGTTAATATTATCCCCATTAAGGTCTTGAGCGACGCCATTTTCCTTTGTGTACACTGATTTGAAGAAGCTATTTAATAAACTAGCCTTCTCTATGTCCTCTGTAACCAGCTCAAAATTATCTAGTAAAGGGGCCTACATGGTAAAACTTGACCTTTTAAAGTGTTAATAAATTTAAAGAATTTATAGGGGTTTGTCCTACTCTCTTTTGCAATCGGTCATTCGTTTATATTTTTTGCAGCCTCGATTTCCTTTTTATTATTTTCTTCTTCTTCTATATATTTTCTATTATATTCTTTGAAACTTTTAAATAATGATAGTGTTCCTTCATTTTTATATTTTTTTAAAAGCTCTTTTCGTATTATTTATAGCTATTAATTTAGACATAGGCCACATAGGTTTTATTTTTAGCCTTTTAAACTTACTGCCTATGGGAAAATATTTTGCAGTGTGTTTGAATATAATCAATTGAAGCATTCCAATTTCTGTTCTGTGTTCTTTTATGACAACATTCCCTTCCAGTTTAAGTCTTGGAGAGGAGCCTTTAGCCATGGAAAATTTGCTCTCCTAAAGTTAGAGGTTTTCATCTTTACACTATATGTTTGTTGTTTACAGCTAACATTAAGGCTCCATTCACACCTGGGCGTTTTTGAGCGTTTTTCAGCTCCAAAAACGCTAAAAAAAAACGTTCCAAAATGCCCAACAAGTAAAATGCCTGTAGCTGAAAAAAGTACAGGAGCTTCTTTTTGGGCTGATTACCAGCGTTTTTGTTCGATTTCAATGGCTGCCTCCAAAAAAGCCTGAAAAAAATGCCTGAAAAGCGCAGTAAAATCACGGTAAAAATCGCGGTGAAAACACCTTACACTCAAGTGTGAATGCAGCCTTAATGAAGTCATGATATGGTCTCTGCTACCCAGATGTTCCTTTATTTGAACCTTAGTAATAATCTAAACATTGTTTGAGATTAACAGGTCCAGGAGAACATCATTCCTAGTCGGGGCCTCTATGAACTGTACCATAAAATTGTCATGGAATAAGTTCATAAATTCCGCCCTTTCACCGTTCCAACATTGCCATTACTCCAGTCAATATCAGGGTAGTTAAAATGCCCCATTATCATCACTGTCCCAGGCCTTTGCAGCCCTTTCTATCTGTGCAAGGAGCTGATTCTCTGCCTCTTCATTAACACTTGGTGGTCTATAACACACTCCAATAATTAACTTTGAAGTACACACACCCATTTGCATCTCCATCTATAATGCTCCAGCACCAGTGTTGGGGGTAACTAGTTACAAAGTAACTAATTACAGTAACTACATTACTTTTTTTGGTAACTAAGTAAAGTAACTAGTTACAATACTAATATTGGTAACTACACTACTTTACAAGGCTATAGGAAGTAACTACACTACTTTACTAGGCCTATAGGAATGCGCTTTCCTGCGTTACCCAAGCCGTGTGATACAATCGTTATTTCGAAGAATAGAGAGGGATGAAGTTTATGACTTTTTGTTGCACTTTATGTTTTATTCTGTTTTTTCAGGTTTTGTTCTCATGTTTCCCAAAACCTGTGTTTATACAATAAACTCTATGCAGAAAGAGTGTCATGTATCTTCTTCTACACGGTCAATTAAGAAAGAGGAGAGTAAAGTAATAAGTAGTGAAGTTACTTTTCAAATGCAGTAACTAGTAAAGTAATCTCATTACAATTTACAGAAGTAACTAGTAACTAGTTACATTTTTTGAGTAACTACCCCAACACTGTCCAGCACCATTACGCCCATCAACATGGTCTTTTTTTTTTTTACATGTGCTTTGAGATCACTTTTCACATATAGACAGACATCACTACCCATTTTCCCTGTCTCTCCAAAAGGGGGCATAGCCAGGAATATTAATAGCCCAATTGTGTAAAGAATGAAGTCAAGAATCAATATTACCAATTAAATCATAGTTCTCACCACCTCACCTATTTTGCTTGGCAGACTTCTGGCATTGGTGAACAAACACTTCAATTCATTTTTGCATTTTCCACTTGTGTTTTGCTTTTTTTTTTGTAGTTTAAAAAGTAGTATAGTTTCCAATGGCGGTTTGTTACATGGAAACCATCTTATCACTTGCTATAGCCCTCTCCCCATCTTCCCCCATTCCAATCACCATTAGGGTCTGACCCCTGTCTGACCTGTCTGCCCCATTATATTCTAACTAACACACCCCCCCCCCCCTAAATCCTAGTTTAAATACTCCTTCAGCCTTCCCATAAACCTCTTTCCCAGCACAGCAGACCCCCTTCCATTTAGGTGCAAACCCTGTTTAGCATATAGGTTGTACCCCTTTGAATCACCCTTACACAATGTCTTTAGACATATACGTTCAGTTTTCTAATCTCCCCCTGCCTTGGCCACTTTGCATGGCACAGGCAATATTCCAGAGAATATCACCTTGGATATTCTGCATCAGAAGTCACAGTAAGCTATTCATCACCTGATCCTATAAGGGTTAATGATCCAATTTCACATTGTGGAGTATAAATGTAACCTTGTACATGGAATTATGTGTTATGTCATGTCCTTATTAAATGTCTTAATGATTTTAAACTTTGTATAAATACATTTTTGATACTTTTTACCTTCTATGTAGTTTGTCATTGGTCCCAACATGGACCAAGACAACTGCATCATGCCCAGTCCCTCCCAGTAATTTACCAACCTGGTCCACCACATGTCAGACCCTGGCACCTGGCAGGCAACCCTGGCAGTCCTTCTGATTATAGAATCCCCCACTAGGGGGTACTGCAGAGCAAAGGCTCCAGTTTAGTTTGCTTGTGGGTTCCATCTTATACCTCCTACAGTTGGGTGATTGTCGGGATAGAGTAGATTTTGGGTGATTGTCGGGATAGAGTAGATGATAGTTTCTGACCTGTCAGGTCTTAATTGACAGGTAAGAGGTTTTAAATTTGTCTTGCAAATCCATTTATCTTTTTTAACCGTTAAATGATTCATATTAATGTTCTTCTCTTCACTATCACAGCAGGATGTTTACCTATAGGCTGATCAGTAAAAAGTTTTATTCCTCTCAGTAAAATTGTGAGATCAACATCTAGAATTTGGAAACATTTCCACATTACAGTTTCTGTTGAGAGCAAAGCTGCTTTTCCAAATGCTACAAAGACGAAAAAACATATCCATGCATGCCAGAGGTGCCCTAAAGGCCTAAGGACCATAATGTAAGTGCAAGTAGCTTTTTCCCTCCCGAGTTCTCATTCTGGAAACACTCTTTCTGCTGCTTCTGGATCATCACAAAGTGGTTCTTCACCCAGCAGCATCTTCAAATAAGGAAGTGCTGCAAACCACGGCCTCACAAAAATACACAATCCATTAATTTATAGATAAAATTACTCCTGAAATCAGGAGAACATTGATTAACCATACAATATATGCTTCTGGATTAGCAAGTCAATAACTGAAAATGCATATTGGCAGAAAGCTTTTAAATTAATCACTTCAGTTCTGGAAGGTTTTACCCCCTTAATGACCAGGCCATTTTTTGGGATTCGGCACTGCGTTGCTTTAACTGACAATTGACTCTGTACCCAAATAAAATTGATGTCCTTTTTTTCCTACAAATAGAGCTTTCTTTTGGTGGTATTTGATCAACTCTGCAGTTTTTCATTTTTGCGCTATAAACAAAAAAAAAGAGTGTCAATTTTGAAAAAAAAAAAAATATTCCCAATACAAAAATTTTAAAAATCACATTTTTTTTAATCAGTTTAGGCCAATTTTTATTCTGCTACATCCTGGTAAAAAAAAAAGAGTTTCCCAAAAAAGCGCATAATAATTGGTTTGTGCAAAAGTTATAGTGTTTACAAACTATGGGATAGATTTTTGGACTTTTTATTATTTTTTTTTATTAGTAATGGCGGCGATCAAGGATTTTTATCGGGACTGCGGCATTGCGGCAGATAAATCTGACAATAAATGACACATTTTGGAGACCAGTGACATTAATACAGTGATCAGTGCTAAATTATATTCACTGTTCCTTTATAAATGACACTGGCAGGGAAGGGGTTAACACTAGGGGTGATCAAGGGGTTAAATGTGTTCCCTATATGTGCTTTCTAACTGTAGGGGGATAGATTGAACAAAGGCAGAGGGAAATCTGTGATTCAGCTAAGCTGAATTACACAATCGTTCCCTGCCTCTCTGACAGGAGAGCCGTCTTGCATTGTTTACATTTCAGGCGGCTCTCCTGTCAGTCTAGCCGAAGATCGCGGGAGGCGGGTAGCGGGCGGCGATCGAGCCCGCTCCTCCCGCGGTCTGCCTTCTGCTACGTCTAATCACAGTGGGAGCGCGGCACATAATCACGTAGATCTACGTGATTATGCTCAACCGAGCCACCCTGCCGCAGTGAATCTGCGTGGGGCGGTCGGCAAGTGGTTAATATAAGGGAAAGCAGGATGGGCACCTGTTCTCATGTATAGTTAAAATGTTCTTAACATATACTTGTTAGTCAATTTGTAATAAAAAATAGAAAATAAAAATAGAACATTTTTAAAAGCAAGTTTAGTTTATTTACTGAACAAGCTGTACTTTTATTTCAAGCATAATACTTTTCTATATATATACTGCATTTCACCTTCCCAGTGTAACACAGGGACTTTCAATTTATAAAACTACTCCACACTGTTTTTTTTTTTTAAATTTTTCCACAATTTCCATTTTTTTCCAGAAAAGAAAACAGGAAAAAAAACTATTTTTTCCCCATGGCTTCAAAATTTTCAGAAATTTTACATCTCTAGGTCCACCTAAGAAAATTTTCATCAGTATTAATTGTATTCATTTTTAGAACTTTTAGATGAGAACTTTTACCTTTATTAGATGAATCTGTTTATTTATCTCTTACATTATGGTCCACACTATTCCCTATGTTTAGTTTCATATATTTATGAATGTTTTTTTAATTTTCATTTCTGTCTTTATTAACTTTACTGCTGTAAATCTGATCATCAAAACCAGTCTAATTATCAGAAGACGCGGGTGTTTTTTTTTTTTTCAATTAAATTCCTTACTTGTTCTCAATCTCTTATATCTTAAACTTCTTTTTTGTTAATGAGGTAGTCCTCATTTTGTTTCCTATATTCCCGTAGATATTTTTTTCAGCTCACATGATCATTTTCAACCTGGCTCAGTCAGTGCTTGCAGGACCACCCATGGTTTAAAGGACAAGTTTACCTTTATAACATGTTACATGTTACACGTTACACCCATGTTTAGGGTGCAACATGTTACAGTACAGCACCTACCCACACTACCCTTCCCTCCCCCCCCCCCCCGTGACAGCAAGCGGGGGACCTTCTCCCCACATCTACTGTCAAAATTTAAAAACTTCATGGCTGTGCAGGACTCTGCCTACAAGGCCGCGGCATTCATTCACAGAGTGATGTAAGTGAATGAACTTCGAGTACCACCGCTGACCACCGTTGCAGAAGGCTTGCAGTTCTCAATTAACTGCTAGGGTGTTGGTAGGCGCTCTTGTAGTTCATTGATTCTTCCTGCAGTTCAGTAACTGTCTGCCTATCTGCTGATTGCAGGCACAATGCTTTACAGGCTGCAATGTAAAAAAATAATACCAGAAAAGATAAGTATTTCAGATCTGCTATTTTATTTATTCATCCAAGCAAGGGGTTCTAAATCCTAAACTTTTCATCATTCTTTGCATTAACCACTTACCGACCAGCCGCTGTACCCAGGTCGGCTCTGTTACGTGAAACAACGTACCTGTACTGTCATGCCTCCAGCATAAGGAAATAATTAATTCTATTGGAACTTGTAATACCAATATGGTCCACAAGATGCCACTGTGACATAGACTGTTGTACAGTACTTTATGGTACTTCCTGTTCTCTATTGCTGGATTAGTTCCACCCCTCTCTGAGAGAATCTCCATTTAGATTTACCTCAGGAAGGAGCAGACAGCATCTGAGGTTGCTGTGGGAAGATTCCTGAACCCCCCTTTGAAGCATCGCTGGTATGCCTATGAACTGTCAGTTATATACTCAATGTATATATTGTTTATGTTTGTATACTGATTATATGCCTTTATATGTTTATTTACAGTTTCACCTCTATTCACAATCCTATTCGCATATCCATTCTGACTTGTAACCTGTTCATGTGACCACTATTCTATCTCTGGAATAAAGCCTTAAGTTACAAAAGTTATTGCATGATTAAAGGTTTAGCTGTATGTTGAGCTGCACACGCCTGGGGCATACGTGTAGTGAGAACAGAACAGTGAAACAGCGGCTATCCAGCAAGTGGGATTTAGGACAGAGACTATACAGAGGCCTGCTACTCTGCCAGCGCAGTCATCTGCATATGCAATACAGCAGTCTCTACACAGTCAAGCATTCCTGCAAGCGACATGTCACATAGCCAGTCATCCTCACTCAAGACAAGGTCCCGAGTTTCCGGCTCCTCTAGATCTTCCTCCTCAAGCAGTGCACTCGCCATAGCACGTGCGAAAGCTGAAGCCGCCAAGGCCCGAGCAGCCTTTAAACAGGAGAAAGTGAGGATAAAAAAAGAGGCAGAGGAGGCCGTCCTAGAAGTAGCCCTAGAGAAACTGACTGTAGAGAAGGAAGTAGCAGCAGCCATAGCTGAAGCAGAGGCCTTAGAATTAGCTGTATACCCAAGAAGTGAATGCAGCAGACGCAGCAATATTCTCGATCCAGCAGCTGAAACTTCAAATTCTCTACAACAAACTTCAGATTACATCAATCAACACTTTAAAACAAGCAGTGTCAAAGATGATGTCAAAGAGACAAGCCAAAGACACTCCACGGTACTGCCGCAAGTCAGTGACAAGCCCCAAGCCTGCAAACGGGAGAAATCCGTACAAAGTGACGTCTCCTACGACAGACTCCCCATAAGTGCGATAATAGAATCACCTTCTAATCGCCCTCCAGAACCAACGCCCAAGCCAGAACGGTACATAAGAGGACAGCTTGGTGCCAGCAAAAGGTATGACTACACAGCCATCTTACCATGACAACACACAACAGGCTAACCAAGCCACCATAGACTTTGCAAGGTTCTTTGCCCGACGCGAGTTAGTCACCAAATGACTTGAAAAGTTTAATGACCGCCCTGAAAACTAAAGAGCCTGGCGGTCATCCTTTCAAAACACTATCAGAGACTTAGGCCTATCTTGCAGCGAAGAGATAGATCTCCTGATCAAATGGCTTGGAAATGAGTCTGCCGAGCATGCCAGGCGAATCAGGACAATAAATATAAACTACCCAGACACTGGTCTTAGAACAATTTGGGATAGACTTGATGAGTGTTATGGTTCAGCAGAAGTAGTAGAAAATGCATTATTCAAAAGACTTGATAACTTTCCCAGAATACCTAGCAAAGCCTACCATAAACTTAGAGAGTTAAGTGACTTGCTAATGGAACTTCAAGTAGCTAAATCCGAGGGAGACTTACAAGGACTTGCATTCCTTGACACAGCCTGAGGTGTCAACCCCATTGTGCAAAAGTTACCCTATAACTTGCAAGAGCAGTGGATTACACACGGATCACGATATAAAAGACAGCATGATGTTCCATTCCCTCCTTTTTCTGTTTTTGTGGACTTTGTGTGCCAGCAAGCCAAAACAAGAAATGATCCAAGTTTTGATTTTACGCTGTTGTGTGCTGCTCCTGTGGGACTTAACCCTCGCAAACCTCCAGTAGCAGTACACAAAACTAACGTGTCTCCTCCAGGTTCCTTTCACAGGTCTGTCAACTTCTCTAACTCAGAGGCAAAGGTCAACGATCCTGGTAAGCAGTGTCCCTTGCATCGGAAGCCACATACTCTCCTAAAATGCAGAGCCTTCAGAGAGAAAACCCTGCAGGACCGCAAAGCCTTCCTCAAGGAGAACCACATCTGCTACAGGTGCTGCTCTTCAACATCCCATCTCGCCAAGGACTGTAAGGTCAGTTTGAAATGCACAGAATGTGACAGCTCAGATCACAACACAGGGTTACATCCTGGGCCAGCTCCATGGACTTTACAACACACCCTCAGCACTAGTGAGCACGGCGGGGAGGAGGAGCACACCACCACAACTACACCAGAGGTCACTTCACAATGTACAGATATCTGCAAAGGAGCCATAGGTGGTAGGTCCTGCTCCAAAATCTGCCTAGTCAGAGTCTACCCAGCAGGCCAAAAAGACAAAGCTATTAAGCTTTACGGAATCCTGGATGAACAAAGTAACAAGTCATTAGCCAGCTCAACCTTCTTTGACATGTTCGGCATTAAAGGCCCCAGCATTCCCTACTCCTTAAAAACTTGTGCAGGAATAGTGGAGATGGCCGGTAGGAGAGCATCCGGCTACCAAATCGAGTCCATCGATGGGCGATCACGCTTGTCTTTGCCAGCTCTTATCGAATGCAATCAGATCCTTGATCACAGATCTGAAATTCCTACACCAGATGTAGCTGCTCATCATCCACACTTGAAACGCATAGCACATCTGATACTAGAACTTGATCCTCAGGCTCAGATTATCCTACTCCTCGGGAGAGATATCTTACAAGCCCACAAATCAAGAGCTCAGATTAATGGTCCCAATAACGCTCCTTATGCTCAGAAGTTAGACCTCGGATGGGTCATCATAGGAGATGTCTGTCTAGGAAGCGTGCACAAACCTAACTCCGTTAGCAGCCTGCTCACAAATACCCTAGAGAATGGACGTCCCTCTCTTTTCCAGCCATGCCATAACCATTTCCTTGTTAAGGAATCAGCCTACGCCACCCACTCATCTTGTCCCTTCACAAGCCTCACTAGTGACAACTTCGCCTGTGACAGTGACCAAGACCATTTAGGGTGCACAGTCTTTCCGAGAACTAAAGATGACAATCGTGTGGCAATGTCTATTGAAGACAAACTCTTCTTAGAATTAATGGAGCAAGGTCTAGTCAAAGACAGCACAAACAGCTGGGTCGCACCTCTTCCCTTCAGACCACAGAGACAACACTTACCCAATAACAAAGAACAAGCGTTACAACGTTTTGCTTCCCTTAAACGTAATTTACAAAGAAAGCCAGAGATGAAGGAACATTTCTTTTCTTTCATGGGGAAGATCTTTGAGAACGGTCATGCCGAGGTGGCTCCCACCCCTAAACACTCTGAAGAGTGTTGGTATCTCCCTATATTCGGAGTGTACCATCCTAAAAAGCCAGGTCAAATTAGAGTAGTGTTTGACTCTAGTGCCAAATACAAGGGTATCTCCTTAAACGATGTCCTCTTGACAGGCCCAGACCTTAACAACAAACTCCTGGGAGTGCTCTTACGCTTCCGCAAAGATTCTATTGCCTTCATAGCTGACATCCAGCAGATGTTCCATTGTTTCTTGGTCAGAGAGGAAGACAGGAACTTCCTAAGGTTCCTTTGGTTCCAAGACAATGATCCTTCAAAAGATATCTCAGAGTATCGCATGAGGGTACACATCTTTGGCAATAGCTCTTCACCTGCAGTCGCTATCTACGGACTCAGACATTCCGCCCAAGAAGGTGAACTTGAGTTTGGCTCAGATGCAAGACAATTCGTAGAGAAAGACTTTTATGTGGATGACTGTTTAAAATCCTTACTGTCCAGTGAGTCTGCAATCTGTCTTCTTAAAAGAGCACAGGAAATGCTTGCTTGTTCCAATCTCAGGCTTCACAAGATTGCTTCTAACAGCAAAGACATAATGGAAGCTTTCCCCGCCCAAGACCATTCCAGTGATCTAAAGGACTTAGATCTGGGTACAGACTCTTTACCTGTACTATGAAGTCTAGGTCTACTTTGGGACTTGAAATCCAATTCCTTTACCTTCCAAGTAAATGGAGAAGAAAGACCCTTCACTCGCAGAGGTGTCTTGTCTACAATCAATAGCCTGTACGATCCATTAGGATTTGCGGCACCGGTTACAATTCAAGGCAAAGACTTACTTAGAGACTTGATTCGTGAAACATCCGTTTGGGATGCCCCACTACCCCTTGATAAGAGGAACTCTTGGGTAGAGTGGAGGGACTCTCTATCAGTCTTATCTGATCTCCATGTTTCACACCCATATGCTCCTGTACCTTCTACAGAGATACAGAGTCAAAACCTTTGCATATTCTGTGATGCTTCTGTCAAGGCAATAGCTGCTGTGGCCTACCTAAGGACTGTTGACACTACAGCACGATGCCACGTAGGATTCATCATGGGCAAAGCAAAGCTTGCTCCACACCCTGAGCACACTATACCTAGGCTAGAACTTTGTGCTGCAGTACTAGCTGTTGAACTAGCAGAGTTAATAGCCTCAGAGATGGACATTGACCTCAAGGATGTTCAACTCTACACAGACAGCAAGGTAGTTCTAGGCTACATCTACAATGAAACCAGACGTTTTTATGTTTATGTCAACAACAGAGTGTTGAGGATTAGGAGATCCACTAGTCCAACACAATGGCACTATGTACCTACTGACTACAACCCTGCAGACCATGCTACAAGAGCTGTTGCTGCATGTAACCTGAAAGACACAACATGGTTTACTGGACCTGCATTCTTGTACGATGCAGAACAAACCTTTCCTAAAAGTGACACGATTGAACTAGTAGATCCAGACTCAGATACTGACATCCGTCCTGAGATCTCAACATTTCATACTGCAACTTCAGGTTGTCAGCTTAAATCTGACAGATTTACCAGATTCTCAAAATGGAAGACACTTGTTCGAGCTATTTCTTGTCTTATCCATATAGCTCGCTCCTTTAAAGGTGACTCAAACAGCTGCGACCGCAAGGGATGGCACCATTGTCAAAAGATCAGTTCAGTATTAGAACTACAGCAGTCTCAGGATCTTATCATCCGCACTGTAAAGCATGAAGCCTATGCTAAGGAGATTGACTGTATCTTGAACGGAAAACCTATCCCTAGAGACAGTGCCCTGAGAAAACTTGACCCGTTCCTTGATCAAAATGGACTACTTAGGGTAGGTGGTCGTCTAAAGCAAGCCAACCTAGAGTCAGAAGAGAGAATCCCTCTAACAGTTCCTGGTCACCACCACATCGCTCACTTGATTGTATCACACCATCACTCCCATGTAAAGTGGAAGTCAAGATCCAGAGAATCAAGGAGACAAAGTTGTTCCTCAGACCAGTTTCTGAACCGATCTTGCTGTTATCATCTGAGGAATAAATAGTGGTATCTGATGATACCAGGCGGGGAGTGTCATGCCTCCAGCATAAGGAAATAATTAATTCTATTGGAACTTGTAATACCAATATGGTCCACAAGATGCCACTGTGACATAGACTGTTGTACAGTACTTTATGGTACTTCCTGTTCTCTATTGCTGGATTAGTTCCACCCCTCTCTGAGAGAATCTCCATTTAGATTTACCTCAGGAAGAAGCAGACAGCATCTGAAGTTGCTGTGGGAAGATTCCTGAACCCCCCTTTGAAGCATCGCTGGTATGCCTATGAACTGTCAGTTATATACTAAATGTATATATTGTTTATGTTTGTATACTGATTATATGCCTTTATATGTTTATTTACAGTTTCACCTCTATTCACAATCCTATTCGCATATCCATTCTGACTTGTAACCTGTTCATGTGACCACTATTCTATCTCTGGAATAAAGCCTTAAGTTACAAAAGGACTGGTTATTGCAGGATTAAAGGTTTAGCTGTATGTTGAGCTGCACACACCTGGGGCATACGTGTAGTGAGAACAGAACATGTACATTGTTTCGTGCAGCAGTTAGTGGGGGCCCGCGCGGGCGCTGCCAGGGACGCGCGCATGTGCCAAAAGGCTAGAGGGGGAGCTCACCAGCGGGTCCAGCGGGCGTGATGTCCACCGGGCACCCCCGATTGCTTCCAATGGATATAGAATGGTGGTCTGCCGAAGTAAACACAGCAGACAGCTGTTCTGTCAGTGATGAACACAGGGATCCTGTGTTACTCCCATTTAGGAACACAGGTCTCTGTGTTCATCCAGTAAGTAAATCACCCACACAGTTGGAAAGCATCCCCTTTAAATGATTGCCCCTGGTGGTAACCCCTCTTCCTGTCTCATTAGTACAGTAAAAGTGCATATTTTTAGCACTGATTACTGTAGTAATGTGACTGGTCCCCTCAAAAGTGTCAGTTAGGTGTCCGATCTGTCCGACTCAATGTCGCAGTCCCGCTAAAAATCACTGATCACCGCCATTACTATTAAAAAAATAAATAAATAAAAATGACGTAAATCTTTCCCCTAGTTTGTAGACGCGATACCCTTTGCGCAAACCGATCAATTTACACTTATTGGGATTTTTTTTTTTTTTACCAAAAATATGTAGCAGAATACATATTGGCCTACAGTGAGGAAAAAAATTAGACTTTTTATTTTTTTTTGTATTGGGAATGTTATATAGCAGAAAGTAAAAAAATATTGTTTTTTTTTTCAGAACTGTCGCCCTTTTTTTGTTTATAGCGCAAAAAATAAAAATTGCAGAGGTGATCAAATACCACCAAAAAAAAGCTCTATTTGTGAGAAAAAAGAACATCAATTGTATTTGGGGACAGCATCGCAATTGTCAGTTAAAGTAACGCAGGTCTGTGTAGCAAAAGATGGCCTGGTCATTAAGGGAGTAAAACCTTCCGGACCTTAAGTGGTTAAGGTAAAAAAAAAAACCTTCTGTGCTGCAGGACCTCTCACCCCCCCCCCCCCCCCCCTTACACTGATCTTGATCTGGCGTTGTGAATGAGAGCAACGTCTCTCTCCGCTCTCTCCCTCCTCACTGGGCAAATTGATAGCAGTGGAAGCCATTGACTCCTTCTGTTGTCAATCAAATCCTGTGACAAAGAAGTGGGGGCGGGGCCGAGAGGAGGATCGGGCTGCTCTGTGCAAAAGCATTGAACAGACAGGTAAATAAAACATGTTTGTTATTTTATTATTAAAAAAAGTTAAAGCTTTGCAATCACTTTAACATTTGAGCTTGGGCCTGCTTTAAAGCCAAACTCTAGGCAAACAACTAAACACACAGATAATATACATAGCTGTTTCAGCTACTGAAGGATTTTTATTTCTGCCCATCCAGTCTTGAGATTTAGACAGGTCTGCTACTCAGCACAGATGTGTCTGGCAGGGAAGAAGGTGTGATTTTTCTTTGCTGCAGTTAATTAATAGTAAGACCTCTTTCACAGGGGCATCGTCAGTTTAGCCACGTTAAAAAGTATCAACTATCATCCGTTGCAGTTCTGTTAATCTTCATTTACATCCGTCTCCTGTTCCATTAACATCCGTTAACATCCATGGATTAACCCATTTACATCCATTCATATCCGTATCTATCCCTTTACATCAGTTTTTCAGGCTTTTATTACTCAGAAAGCATTGCTCCTCCTACGTTGCATTGTAGTTATCAGTGACTTGTGCTTGCTGTGTCCTTGTGTGTGCTAACTTCAGACAATATTTGGGACAGCGTGACATTATTTGTCATATTTGGCTATGTGTGGGGAAAGGAGAGCAAGAAAAAGAAGATTGTGGCTAGGAGATGTTGTAGATTTTGGACCCATCCCATACTACTAAAGCGGCCTTCTAAAGGTTTTGTGGCTGTGCACTATGGTTATCTCCAACAGTATCCTACAATGTTTTTCAACTTCACCAGGATGACCATAGCCACATTTGACTACTTACTAGACAAGCTGCACCCATGGCTGCAGCAAAGACATTTTACCATGAGAAGGTGTGTACCTGCAGATGAACGTTGAGGTAAGAAGTCATTCAATTATTAATTTTTATTTTTTTTTTGTTATGGTCTACTATATAAATATAGAAAATTGTCCGCCATGAGACCATTAAAATATATATGTGTGTGTGTATATATATATATCTATATATATATATAGGTAAACCTTCCAATTCGAATGCATATCCGTATCCAAAAGCCTCCAGGTCCGGGGTCAAGATTTCATAATTACAAAAAATATTTCTCATTTGTCCTTATCTCATTTGTCCTTATGGCTATCTGTGATAGCAATTATAACTTTATAGCTGTGGACATTGGGGCATATGGCAGCAGTTTTGATTCCAGAGAGAGTCTGTAATGGGTGAAAGACTGCAAGAAGGATAATTCAACATAACGTCTGATCAGCCTCTGCCTGGAACAGAAGGACCAGACCTACCTTCCGTGCTTGTTGCAGATGAGGCCTTCGCACTTTCTCAATATCTGCTTAGGCCTTATGTTAGAAGTAATCTGGATGATAAGAAGAGTATCTTTAACTACCAACTGAGGTGCCTTGCACATTGTCCAGTAAATGGCGTGTTTTCCAAACACCCTTGCAACTAAGCCTTGACAAAGCTGAGTTAGTAATTCAGGCCTGATGCATTCTGCATAATATTGTCTGAGATAAGGAGGGCATTAACCTTGATGAAGAGGAAGAGTTCCACCTGCCCTCTGTCCAGTACAGCAGAGTGCGAGCAAGGAGATCTTACATAGCCATACATGGCCAATTTGTCGACTACTTTATCTCTCCACCAGAAGAGGTTCCATGGCAATTAGTGATAGACTGATATAATGTTTTTTAATGCCGATACCGATATTTTGGTCATCGGATATCGGTATCGGCCGATATCGTCCGATATTTTCGGGCATGTAAAAAACAAAACACCAGGTGCCCCTAGAAGCAGCTGTAAAAATTCCAGTGTTTACTCCCCTGTGGGGCAATCCCAGTCTTTCACATTTCCACACAAACGCAGATCCTTCCCTATGGGCCAGACACGAAATTACACTACTCAAGCATATTATGCCACAGGGTTTCCTTCTGTCGTTTAATACGATGCGAGACTGTTATCAATTGCCCAATCATGTGTTTTTCTGATTTCTCCAATTGCGACATACTGCACAAGTCCCTCATACTGACCTCTTGACCCCTTAGAACAGCTGTTGTCTTCGGAAGACCTCTCTAAACCGCTAACGGCACTTTATTCTCAATTGATTCCCTTAACCCTACCCAAATGACTGATCTTTATAACAAATGGCGAGCTGATATTAACTCCCTGATGGATGATGACTATAAAGATTGCGTGCTTTGATTTCTAAAAACTATGATTTCCTCTAGAGATCGGTTTCTTCAGCTGAAATTCCTCTATCATGTTTATTATATACCCCAGTGACTTTCCCTTATGTATCCTGAGTCCTTAGATATTTGCTCTCATTGTGGCGTGGAAATGGGTACTTATTTTCATGTTTTTTTGGTCATGCCCTATTATACAACATTATTGGAATGGAAGCCAACGTGGTACCAATATTTAAAAAGGGGCCGAGATATATCCCGGGTAACTATAGGCCGGTCAGCCTAACATCAGTAGTCTGCAAAATTTTGGAGGGGATGATAAGGGACCACATACAAGACCTTAGTAATGAAAACGGTATTATAAGTAGTAATCAGCATGGATTCATGAAAAATCGTTCATGCCAAACCAATCTATTAACCTTCTACGATGAAGTGAGCTGCCACTTAGATAAAGGTAAGCCTGTGGATGTGGTGTATCTGGACTTTGCAAAGGCCTTTGACACCGTTCCCCACAAACGCTTACTGTACAAACTAAGGAAGGTAGGTATGGATCATAAGGTGAGTACCTGGATAGAGAACTGGCTCCAGGGGAGAGTCCAGAGGGTGGTGATTAATGGGGAGTACTCTGATTGGGCGGGTGTGGAAAGTGGGGTCCCCCAGGGTTCTGTCCTGGGACCAATCCTGTTTAATTTATTCATAAATGATCTAGAGGAGGGGATATCTAGTACAATCTCAGTATTTGCAGATGATACTAAATTAGGCATGCCAATATCTTCTATGCAGGATGTGGAAATCTTGCAAGCAGACCTGAACAAAATAATGGGGTGGGCAACTACATGGCAGATGAGATTTAATGTAGAAAAATGTAAAGTAATGCACTTGGGGGCCAGTAACCAGAAAGCAAGCTACTCACTAGGGGGGGAACCTCTGGGTGAGTCTAGGATGGAAAGGGACCTGGGGGTACTGGTAGACAACAGGCTTGGAAGTGGCATGCAATGCCAAGCCGCTGCAAGCAAAGCCAACAGAATACTGGGTTGTATAAAAAAGGGGATTCACTCCAGAAATAAAGAGATTATTCTTCCACTCTACAAAACTCTGGTCCGGCCACATCTGGAGTATGCTGTCCAGTTCTGGGCACCGGTCCTCAGGAAGGATGTGCTGGAACTGGAGAAAGTCCAGAGAAGGGCAACAAAAATAATTAGGGGAATGGAGGACATCAGCTATGAGGAAAGACTACAAGCACTGAACTTATTCTCTCTGGAGAAGAGACGATTGAGGGGGGATATGATATCAATGTACAAATACTGTACTGGCGACCCTAGCATAAGGAACAAACTATTCAGAGTAAGGGAATACAATAAGACACGTGGCCACTCACTAAAACTTGAGGAAAGGCGGTTTAACCTTAAAGTGCGTAAGGGGTTCTTCACTGTAAGAGCGGTAAGGATGTGGAATTCTCTTTCGCAAGCAGTCGTATCAGCGGGGAGCCTTGATAGTTTCAAAAAACTATTGGATGGACACCTTAAAGACCACAACATACAGGGGTATACAATGTACGGTTAAAAGCAAACACACACACACATCATAGGTTGAACTGGATGGACTTGTGTCTTTTTTCAGCCTCACTAACTATGTAACTATGTAACTATGTAACTATGAGTGTTAACAATGTAGTTAACAATGTTAACAATGTAGGTGATCTTTCACCTTCTTTTGGATCCAATCATTTGGTTGTTGGGTCTGGTGAAAGAGGTGCTGCCTGACAGGTACACACGACTTTTTGTTTTCTACATGGCATATTACACAGGTAGTGAGATTCTTCTCCGTTGGAAGTCTCCCTCAACCCCCCCCCCCCCCCCCCCACTGTGAGCAGATGGAAAACAGCTATTAATGATACTCTCCCCCTGTGTAAACTGGCATATGCTAGTAGGAACTGCCCACATAAATCTGATAAAATTTGGAACTGTTGGGTTGATGCACAGGGTGACACCGTGTGCTACATTCCCTGCTGTGTTTCTATTTTTTTTACTTGTACTGTAGGATTTTATGCTGCCTATGACCTTGCCCTTCCCTTTCTTCCCCCCCTTCTTGCTGCTGGTTGTACATTCCCATTTACCTTCAGTTTGTGTTAATATTGTCTGTAATATTATTACGTTATGATATTGCACTATACATTGGGCTTACTGGCCTTACCTTTCTTTGTGAATATGAGATACTGTTGTTACAGGGTAGCTTATTCCTTGTACGTAAATCCTTTTTCCTTTGCTTTTGTACTTTTATACCGAACTGTATATTCTGCAGACTTTTACTGTAAAAAAAAAATAAAAATTCTCGTGTGCATGTGGCCTAAATGTAGCCACTATTACCGCTTCCACTGTAACAGGCTAAAAGATTAAAGTGCTGTTTCAGGCTCCGGGCCTAATAAACATTCCTTTTTCTATCCAAAAATGTTGGCTTTTGATTTACAAACAGAATGCTCCTTTCACAGACGTTAAAAGCTCTGCCTTCTCCTCTCTCCAGTCATGAAAAAGACAGGTAAGGAAGTCTCCCTCCTCCTTTTGCACATAACCAGCCTTGAGAGTCAGACCCATCTTTGATGCCACCAGAATGTGGGTAAAGACAAGGGTCCAGGTGCAAAGACTTTCCACAGGAGTCACAGAAATATGTTAGAACCTGTTAAATAATTAAACCTCCCAACATTTATTTCAGTTCTGAGAAGATACACCCTTTAAGTTGAAGTTGAACTTTCTGGTCAGTGTAAAGACAGTACTGGTAAATACTTATAGACTAATAGGCTCACAGGATTTTCCAGCTACAGTCCTGTTCAATTATGCTGGTACATACAAACATCTACGTGCTTTACTATGCATATATTTAGGTTAATGAATACAGATACAAAGCAAGATAAAGAAAAGTTCCAGATATACCGATACTGAAAAAAATCTGGTGATTTGTTGTGGCCTACAATTTAGTGTAGCTACGGAGAGGAGGAAAGGATATAGACAGAGAGCATATGGCGGAAATTAAAGACATGACTAAATCTGCTCAGGGCTGAAATCTCCCTTCATTAAAAAGATATAGGTATCACTAAGCCCTTTACCAAGGCACTTCTAAAAGGTGTAGAAGAAGGGGCTGGATTTTCAATCTCTGATGTAATAAGTCACTTAAGAATCTATAAAAGGAGAATTAGGCATTCTTGACATATCTACTTCAGTTAAGCCCAGCAGAAGTAGCAGAAGTTTGAAGATATTTATTTTCTTACTGCAGCCACTGGTTAACATAGTGTAAGGTATCACAACGACCATGGGGAACACAAAAAGTGGAGCCCTTTCAAAAGAAATCCTTGAAGACCTGAAATTGAACACAAAGTATTCAGAGGACGAGCTTTTCAACTGGTATGAAAGTTTTAAGAAACAATGTCCAGATGGCAAAATAACACGCCCAGACTTTGAGAAGATCTACGCCAATTTCTTCCCCAATTCGGACCCGAAGACATACGCAAGGCATGTTTTCCGTAGCTTCGACACAAATGATGATGGCACCCTTGACTTCCGAGAGTACATCATTGCACTTCATCTAACCTCTTCAGGGAAAACCAGCCTTAAGTTAGAATGGGCATTTTCTTTGTTTGACGTGGATAGGAACGGTGAAGTCAGCAAAGTTGAAGTACTTGAGATCATCTCAGTAAGTAGAGTTTTGTGTTTAGCATTTTACTAAAGAATCCACTGTGTAAAATGAACTGATGTTTAACAGAGTTTTGTGTTTAGCATTTTACTAAAGAATCCACTGTGTAAAATTAGCTGATGTTTAACAACTTCACGTTAGGGGCAATTTTGTGATTTTTTTTCACACACATGTTGAAATCTGTATTTTTTGACAGAAAATGGCTTCAAATCCCCAAACAATTATAATAATATAATCTATAGCATAGAATGGTAGTTGTTGCAATTTTATGTTACTTCATATTTGTGCAGCTGTTTATCAATCGCCTATTTTCAGTAAAAAAAATACCCTAATATCATTTTAATGCACACAAACACTGTATAATTCCCAATTTTGATAAAATATGAAAGATGGGGTTACACTGAGTAAGTAGATACTAAAACATTTCAAGTCTTAAAATTATACACACCCTTAAAATGGCAAAAAAACTAGAGCACCCCAAATTGTCCATAGGCAACGTTTCAAAAGGCTTTTTAAAAGTCATCAATTTAGAGTTAAAAGTGAATGATGACCTTAGAATAATTGCTGTCACTCCAACATTAGCAGCAATACCAATTTGCATTTGTATGTGTGTGCAGGGTGATGGGGTTGTGGTTTAATTTTTTTTTTTTTTATTTACATTTTTTTATATATAATTTACATTTTTTTACACTTTTTTATTTTACATATAACTTTATTGCTATTCCAAGGGGGCTAACAATCCCCCTATGTAATAGCATTTGCAAGTGACAGGCTCTTTTTATGTAGACATCCGGGTTCTATTACACCCCTAATATCTCCCCCACTGCCACTGCAGCTGATCAAACACAGGACTGTGCTTGTTTGGGCTGTACACCCGGCATTTCGGCAGGGATTTCGAAAGCTGTGAACCCAGAAAGGCTCAGAGCTCAGCACTTCCATGTTCACTCATCGCAGAACAGATCGGAGAACTGCACTGTTGCGCACAGAACTGTAAAAGTGACCAGGCAAATTTACAGCCACCCAAACCACTTTTTTATGGAAGCTGGGGACCAGGAAAAAAAAGAATACAAAGCTCATAGACTGCAAGTGGTTACAAATTACAATATTTCTTTATCAGGTACTACAGACCAAGGACTAGAACAGGGGTTCCTAATTGGTTTTATCTATAGCCCTTAATCTCTGATTAGTTAAAATATTTGAAACAGAATTCTCTGCATGAAGGCATCAAAGTGGAGAAACCGACATGAAATGTCCAATGACTTGCAAGTAACATTGTCATTGTCTGTACCTCTCTATTCCATGTGTTGATTGTACAAAAACAGCAACAATTTTACTAGTTAGAGCTAGCTTCGTAAGTGTGATTATTTTTTTTTTATATAAATAAAAATAATAAAATCTTTATGACTTTCTTTGTTCTGTTCTTAGCTATTCATATATTTATGTCATATTATATTTATGTCATATTGTTAATAATCACGTGTGGCAAAAATAATATTGGAAAATACTGGGCGATTAATTACAGCCCGTTCACACTGGTGCGCTGAAAAATGTGGTATGCGTTTTGCATTTTGCAGTATACATTTTAGTTACATAGTTGGTAAGGTTTAATAAAGACACCAGTTCATCCAGTTCAACCTGTACTGGTTGATTTAAATAATTACAGAGGGTTTAAATGGGGAAAATTTTTGCGTGGTTTTGTTGCGCTTAAAAGGTGCGTTTTAAGTGCGGCAAAAGTGCACCCCTGTGATAGGGCCTTAAGGTCTGTGATCAAAACAAGGTAAAGAATTCAGATAGAATTAGCCATGCTAGGCCAACAAGATCAGATTTATTGCAGATTTAGTTACACAAAAAGTGTAAATATCCATCACCTGTGGCATCACCTGTTTGATACTAAATCAGCATGAAAACTGGGGCCCTTATATACTATATTGTCAAAAGTATTGGGACACCTGTCTTTACACGCACATGAGCTTGAATGGCATCCCAGTCTTAGTCCATAGGGTTCAATATTGAGTTGGCCCACCCATTGCAGCTATAACAGCTTCAACTCTTCTGGGGATGCTGTTCACAAGGTTTAGGAGTGTGTCTATGGGAATGATTGATCATTCTTCCAGAAGAGCATTTGTGAAGTCAGGCACTGATGTTGGACGAGAAGGCCTGGCTCACATTCTCTGCTCTAATTCCTCCCAAAGGTGTTCTATCTGGTTGAGGTCATGACTCTGCAGGCCAGTCAAGTTCCTCCACCCCAAACTCCCTCATCCATGTCTTTAAGGACCTTGCATTGTGCACTTGTCCATATAATTTGGTGGAGGGATTTGTGTTTTGTTGTTGTTTTTCAGGGGTTGGGCTTGGTCCCTTAGTTCCAGTTAAGGGAACTCCTAAGGCTTTAGCATAACCTTAAGGCATCAGCATTTTGGACAATTTCATGCTCCCAACTTTGTGGGAACAGTTTGGGGATGGCCCCTTTCTGTTTTAACATGACTGAGCAACAGTGTACAAAGCAAGCTCCATAAAGACATGGATGGGAGAGTTTGGGGTCGAGGAACTTGACTGGTCTGCATCAGAGTCCTGATCTCAACCCAATAAAACACTTTTGGGGTGAATTAGAGTGGAGACTGTGAACCAGTCCTTCTTGTCCAACATCAGTGCCTGACCTCACAAATGCACTTCTGGAAGAATGGTCAAACATTAGACACACTCCTAAATCTTATGGACAGCATTCCCTGGAGAGTTGAAGCTGCTATAGATGCAGAGGGTGGGCCAACTCAATCTTGAACCCTACAGACTAGACTGGGATGCCATTAAAGTTCATGTGCACGTAAAGGCAGGTGTCCCAATACTTTTGAAAATATAGTGTATAAGAGCCGATTTACCTACCAGCATGTCTTTGGAGTGTGGGAGGAAACTGGAATACCCAGAGAAAATCCACACAGGCACAGGGAGAACATGCAAACTCCATGCAGGTAGTGCTGAGGTTGGGATGTGCGTGTAAAGGCAGGCATCCCGATACTTTTGACAATATAGTGTATATCTTTGTAAGCAATAATGTGTAATGCCTGATGACAATAAATTATTACTTTATGTTGTTGTGCTGTATATCAATGAAAAGTTGTCTTTTGGATTGTTTCAGGCTAATGCACAGGCTTAATAAATAGACTACAGGATTTAAAACTGAAATTGGTTTAAATTCACTAATTAGCTTTAAGGGGTTTCTAAAGGTTCAGCTTTTTTTTTTTTAAAATAACAAACATGTTATACTTACCTCCTCTGTGCAGCGGTTTTGCACAGAGCAGCTTCGATCCTCCTCTTCTTGGGTCCCCTGCTGGGGTCCCTAGCCTCTCCCCCTGCTGAGTGCCCCCAAAGCAAGCTACTTGCTCTGGAGGCACTCATTGGTGCTCACTCCTGAGCCACCTCTGTGTGTTTATTAGACACACAAAGCGCGGCTCAGCCCCACCCTCTGCTTCTTCCTCACTGGCTGTGATTAACAGCAGCGGGAGCCAATGGCCAAGAGGAGGCAGAGACCCAGGAGAGGTTCTGCTCTCGCGCACATCGCTGGATCGGTGAGTTTAGGGGGGGCTTCACACTGAAGGCTTTTTACTTTCATGCATAGAATGCATTAAGGTAAAAAACCTTCAGACTTTAGAACCACTATAAATAGTTTACACATTGGTAAATTACTATAAAGGTAATGAATATCTTCTGATTAATAATATAAGTACCCAATGACACTGACATACAGTATGAAAACTAATAAGTGATAATTATTCATATAACTTAATATGTAATAATTCTTTACAGACCAAGCTATTCAGATCTGTCTTCTTGCCTGCTTTCTAAGGAGTTAACGTCAAGTCCCAGGCTGGCTGAGATTATATGGATATGAATAGGCAATTGTAGATGGGGTGTAGGCCTTTTCCTGTGCAAGTACAATCATTTGAAATCCAGCGGTCTATTTCCTAAAACATAAGCATGTGTTTACAATGATATGCATCGTAATCTGATTGCACAAAGTTGGAAAAAAAAGGACAAATAACAGTACTCAGCTTTCAAGAATTTAAAAAACGTGTATTTAACTGTAAAGTTTTCATAAAAATAAATAAATAAATAATAATTCACATAATCCAGATCCCTGCTGATTATAATGTGGCTTTTCCAAAAAAAAAAAAAAAAAATACAAACAAAAATAATTCACACAATCCAGATCCCTGCTGATTATAATGTGGCTTTTCAAAAATAATAATAATAATAATAATAATAATAATTCACATAATCCAGATCCCTGCTGATTATAATGTGGCTTTTCAAAAATAATAATAATAATAATAATAATAATAATTCACATAATCCAGATCCCTGCTGATTATAATGTGGCTATAATATTGTAACTGAAACTACCACTGAGCTCTTTTATATACAGAATTTGCTTTAACAAGGAAAAGTTAATGTATTTTTGTGTGACTGCAGAGTCGAAGCCTAGGTTTTTTTTTTTTTTTTTTTTTTTAAATCTTTATTTACATTTTTTAAACAATAAAGAGATAATACAGATGTTACAAACATTTTCCATAAGGAAGCATCAACAGGGTTCCAAACACAAACACTAGATATTCTGTATGATAAACACCATCAAACTGGGAGTGGGAGTAATTACTGGGAACCCAATATTGAGTATCAGGAGGTGCAGGGGGGGGGGGGGGAATGTGGGGGGGGGTGAGGGGAGGGGAGGGGGAAGGGAAAGAGACAAAGTTTAGATTATTAAAACAGATATCATTTAGGTTTTAAGCTAGAAAGTGATTCATTTTTTGGAGGAGTATATATTCGGCTCATCCAATGAACCAGTGGCGGCCTGTGCATAGGGGGCGCCAGGGCGCCGCCCCCCCCCTAAAAAAAGAAAAGAAAAAAAAAATTAAAAAAAAAAAAAATTACAAAAAATCTATAAAGTTTTCAAAAAAAAAAAAATTGTGTTCGCCGGCCTATGTGGAGGCTGTGGGGGGGTGGGGTTTACGACCCAGAAGAGGCGCCGATTGGCTGCCTTCTGGGGCGTAACCTGGGCGCAGGGTACAGCGCTAGGAAACCCCCACTTTCGGAATGTCCTGGCTGTGATTGGTCCAGTCTCCAGCCTGGACCAATCATCATCCAGGACATCCGATGCTGACCCGTGACCCCGCTGACGTCGCGTACGTCAGTCACGAGTCAGTGCGGTGGACGGATGGGCACAGCAGAGCGGAGCGGACTCAGAGTCAGCGGAGACTCGGAGAGCAGACCGGACACCGGAATCGGCTTCAGAGAGACGGACGACCCGACCAGGCAGTCACCTCACCAGGCCGCAGCCGCGCAGCGTCTCCAGAGGAGTGCAGGTCATCTGGACTGGAAGAGAAGACTCGATCACCACCGGTAAGTGAGCTGTGGCGCTCTGCAATCATTGGGGGACAATGCTGTGGCACTCTGCAATCATTGGGGGACAATGCTGGCACTCTGCAATCATTGGGGGACAAAGCTGTGGCGCTCTGCAATCATTGGGGTACAATGCTGGCACTCTGCAATCATTGGGGGACAATGCTGTGGCGCTCTGCAATCATTGGGGTACAATGCTGTGGCACTCTGCAATCATTGGGGGACAATGCTGTGGCACTCTGCAATCATTGGGGGACAATGCTGTGGCGCTCTGCAATCATTGGGGTACAATGCTGGCACTCTGCAATCATTGGGGGACAATGCTGGCACTCTGCAATCATTGGGGGACAATGCTGTGGCACTCTGCAATCATTGGGGGACAATGCTGTGGCACTCTGCAATCATTGGGGGACAAAGCTGTGGCACTCTGCAATCATTGGGGGACAAAGCTGTGGCACTCTGCAATCATTGGGGTACAATGCTGTGGCACTCTGCAATCATTGGGGGACAATGCTGTGGCGCTCTGCAATCATTGGGGTACAATGCTGTGGCACTCTGCAATCATTGGGGGACAATGCTGTGGCACTCTGCAATCATTGGGGGACAATGCTGGCACTCTGCAATCATTGGGGGACAATGCTGTGGCACTCTGCAATCATTGGGGGACAATGCTGTGGCGCTCTGCAATCATTGGGGTACAATGCTGTGGCACTCTGCAATAATTGGGGGACAATGCTGTGGCACTCTGCAATCATTGGGGGACAATGCTGTGGCACTCTGCAATCATTGGGGGACAATGCTGTGGCGCTCTGCAATCATTGGGGTACAATGCTGTGGCACTCTGCAATAATTGGGGGACAATGCTGTGGCACTCTGCAATAATTGGGGGACAATGCTGTGGCACTCTGCAATCATTGGGGGACAATGCTGGCACTCTGCAATCATTGGGGGACAATGCTGTGGCACTCTGCAATCATTGGGGTACAATGCTGTGGCGCTCTGCAATAATTGGGGGACAATGCTGGCACTCTGCAATCATTGGGGGACAATGTTGTGGCGCTCTGCAATCATTGGGGGACAATGCTGTGGCGCTCTGCAATCATTGGGGGACAATGCTGTGGCGCTCTGCAATCATTGGGGGACAATGCTGGCACTCTGCAATCATTGGGGGACAAAGCTGTGGCGCTCTGCAATCATTGGGGTACAATGCTGTGGCGCTCTGCAATCATTGGGGGACAATGCTGTGGCGCTTTGCAATAACTGGGGGACAATGCTGTGGGCACTTTGCAATCATTGGGGGACAATGCTGTGGGCGCTCTGCAATAATTGGGGGACAATGTTGTGGCGCTCTGCAATCATTGGGGGACAATGCTGTGGCGCTCTGCAATCATTGGGGGACAATGCTGTGGCGCTCTGCAATCATTGGGGGACAATGCTGTGGCGCTCTGCAATCATTGGGGGACAATGCTGTGGCACTCTGCAATCATTGGGGGACAATGCTGTGGCACTCTGCAATCATTGGGGGACAATGCTGTGGCGCTCTGCAATCATTGGGGTACAATGCTGTGGCGCTCTGCAATAATTGGGGGACAATGCTGTGGCGCTCTGCAATAATTGGGGGACAATGCTGTGGCACTCTGCAATAAATGGGGGACAATGCTGTGGCGCTCTGCAATCATTGGGGTACAATGCTGTGGCGCTCTGCAATCATTGGGGGACAATGCTGTGGCGCTCTGCAATCATTGGGGGACAATGCTGTGGCGCTCTGCAATCATTGGGGGACAATGCTGTGGCGCTCTGCAATCATTGGGGGACAATGCTGTGGCACTCTGCAATCATTGGGGGACAATGCTGTGGCACTCTGCAATCATTGGGGGACAATGCTGTGGCGCTCTGCAACCATTGGGGGACAATGCTGTGGCGCTCTGCAATCATTGGGGGACAATGCTGTGGCACTCTGCAGTGATTGGGGTACAATACTGTGGCGCTCTGCAGTGATTGGGGACAATGCTGTGGCGCTCTGCAGTGATTGGGAACAATGCTGTGGCGCTCTGCATTGAAAGGGGCTCGCACGCTTAACTCTGCATTGATGGGGGCACGGAACAGTTGCATTGAAGGGGGCACGCACGCTGAACTCTGCATTGTGGGGGCACAGAACAGTGTTTATTGCATTGAAGGGGGCACAGCACAGTGTTTATTGCATTGAAGGGGGCACAGCACATTGTTCATTGCATTGAAGGGGGCACAGCACAGTTGCATTGAAGGGGGCACAGCACAGTTGCATTGAAGGGGGCATGCACGCTGAATTCTGCATTGTGGGGGCACAGCACAGTGTTCATTGCATTGAAGGGGGCACAGCACAGTGTTTATTGCATTGAAGGGGGCACAGCACAGTGTTTATTGCATTGAAGGGGGCACAGCACAGTTGCATTGAAGGGGGCATGCACGCTGAACTCTGCATTGTGGGGGCACAGCACAGTGTTTATTGCATTGAAGGGGGGCACAGCACAGTGTTTATTGCATTGAAGGGGGCATAGCACAGTGTTTATTGCATTGTGGGGGCACAGCACAGTGTTTATTGCATTGAAGGGGGCACAGCACAGTGTTTATTGCATTGAAGGGGGCACAGCACAGTGTTTATTGCATTGAAGGGGGCACAGCACAGTGTTTATTGCATTGAAGGGGGCACAGCACAGTGTTTATTGCATTGAAGGGGGCATGCACGCTGAACTCTGCATTGTTGGGGCACAGCACAGTGTTCATTGCATTGAAGGGGGCACAGAACAGTGTTTATTGCATTGAAGGGGGCACAGCACAGTGTTCATTGCATTGAAGGGGGCACAGCACAGTTGCATTGAAGGGGGCACAGCACAGTGTTCATTGCATTGAAGGGGGCACAGCACAGTTGCATTGAAGGGGGCATGCACGCTGAACTCTGCATTGTTGGGGCACAGCACAGTGTTCATTGCATTGAAGGGGGCACAGAACAGTGTTTATTGCATTGAAGGGGGCACAGCACAGTGTTTATTGCATTGAAGGGGGCACAGCACAGTTGCATTGAAGGGGGCACACACGCTGAACTCTGCATTGTGGGGGCACAGCACAGTGTTTATTGCATTGAAGGGGGCACAGCACATTGTTCATTGCATTGAAGGGGGCACAGCACAGTTGCATTGAAGGGGGCACAGCACATTGTTCATTGCATTGAAGGGGGCACAGCACAGTTGCATTGAAGGGGGCATGCACGCTAACTCTGCATTGTGGGGGCACAGCACAGTGTTCATTGCATTGAAGGGGGCACAGCACAGTGTTTATTGCATTGAAGGGGGCACAGCACAGTGTTTATTGCATTGAAGGGGGCACAGCACATTGTTCATTGCATTGAAGGGGGCACAGCACAGTTGCATTGAAGTGGGCATGCACGCTGAACTCTGCATTGTGGGGGCACAGCACAGTGTTTATTGCATTGAAGGGGGCACAGCACAGTGTTTATTGCATTGAAGGGGGCATAGCACAGTGTTTATTGCATTGTGGGGGCACAGCACAGTGTTCATTGCATTGAAGGGGGCACAGCACAGTGTTTATTGCATTGAAGGGGGCACAGCACAGTGTTTATTGCATTGAAGGGGGCACAGCACAGTGTTTATTGCATTGAAGGGGGCACAGCACAGTGTTAATTGCATTGAAGGGGGCATATCACAGTGTTAATTGCATTGAAGGGGGCACAGAACAGTGTTTATTGCATTGAAGGGGGCACAGCACAGTGTTTATTGCATTGAAGGGGGCATGCACGCTGAACTCTGCATTGTTGGGGCACAGCACAGTGTTCATTGCATTGAAGGGGGGCACAGCACAGTGTTCATTGCATTGAAGGGGGCACAGAACAGTGTTTATTGCATTGAAGGGGGCACAGAACAGTGTTTATTGCATTGAAGGGGGCACAGCACAGTGTTTATTGCATTGAAGGGGGCATAGCACAGTGTTTATTGCATTGTGGGGGCACAGCACAGTGTTCATTGCATTGAAGGGGGCACAGCACAGTGTTTATTGCATTGAAGGGGGCACAGCACAGTGTTTATTGCATTGAAGGGGGCACAGAACAGTGTTTATTGCATTGAAGGGGGGCACAGCACAGTGTTTATTGCATTGAAGGGGGCACAGCACAGTGTTGCATTGAAGGGGGCACAGCACATTGTTCATTGCATTGAAGGGGGCACAGCACAGTTGCATTGAAGGGGGCATGCACGCTAACTCTGCATTGTGGGGGCACAGCACAGTGTTCATTGCATTGAAGGGGGCACAGCACAGTGTTTATTGCATTGAAGGGGGCACAGCACAGTGTTTATTGCACTGAAGGGGGCACAGCACAGTGTTTATTGCATTGAAGGGGGCACAGCACATTGTTCATTACATTGAAGGGGGCACAGCACATTGTTCATTGCATTGAAGGGGGCACAGCACAGTTGTATTGAAGGGGGCATGCACGCTGAACTCTGCATTGGGGGGGCACAGCACAGTGTTTATTGCATTGAAGGGGGCACAGCACAGTGTTTATTGCACTGAAGGGGGCACAGCACAGTGTTTATTGCACTGAGGGGGGCACAGCACAGTGTTTATTGCATTGAAGGGGGCACAGCACATTGTTCATTACATTGAAGGGGGCACAGCACATTGTTCATTGCATTGAAGGGGGCACAGCACAGTTGTATTGAAGGGGGCATGCACGCTGAACTCTGCATTGGGGGGGCACAGCACAGTGTTTATTGCATTGAAGGGGGCATAGCACAGTGTTTATTGCACTGAAGGGGGCACAGCACAGTGTTTATTGCACTGAGGGGGGCACAGCACAGTGTTTATTGCATTGAAGGGGGCACAGCACATTGTTCATTACATTGAAGGGGGCACAGCACATTGTTCATTGCATTGAAGGGGGCACAGCACAGTTGTATTGAAGGGGGCATGCACGCTGAACTCTGCATTGGGGGGGCACAGCACAGTGTTTATTGCATTGAAGGGGGCATAGCACAGTGTTCATTGCATTGAAGGGGGCACAGCACAATGTTCATTGCATTGAAGGGGGCACAGCACAATGTTCATTGCATTGAAGGGGGCACGCACGCTGAACTCTGCATTGAAGGGGGCATGTACACTGGTCTCTGCATTGAAAGGGGGCATGTACGCTGGTCACTGCATTGAAAGGGGGCATATACCATCTCCTGTACCATGACCCGTGACATGCCTATACCATATCTGTGCCATGCCTATACCATCTCCTGTACCATCACTTGTGCCATGCCTGTACCATCACCTATGCCATGCCTATACCATCACCTGTGCCATGCCTATACCATGACTTCAAAGTCACGCAATTTTTTACTGCGTTTTTTGACGCGAAGCAATACCTATTACATTTTTCTTTTTGCGCCCCCCCAAAAATTTTGAGCACCAGCCGCCACTGCAATGAACCCATGTTCATGATAAATATCCAGTAAAGTTTAGGGAACCTTCTCATTTTGTTTTTGTTTGTCATTTGTCTCCCTCAAGTTTATTGAGCATTTCAAAAATACGAAGGTTTGCTGGACTGCAGAAACATTACTTCTTTAACCACTTGCCTACAGAAATACACACAAATAGAGCTTTCTTTTGGTGGTATTTAATCACCTCTGGGTTTTTTATTTCTTACAAAAAAAATGAAAAAAGTCCGAAATTTTGAATTTTTTCTTATTTTCTGTGAGTAAAAAATAAAATTTTATTTAAAATAAATACAATTCTCTCCTTCACTGATGTGCGCTGATGAGGCGGCACTGATGGGCACTGATAGGCTGCACTGATGGGCACTGATGAGGTGGCACTTATGGGCACTGAGGAGGTGGCACTGATGAGGAGGTACTAATATGCCGCACTGATGAGCACTGATAGGTGGCACTGATAGGCGGCACTGATGAGCACTGATAGGCGGCACTGATGAGCACTGATAGGTGGCACTACTGGGCACTGAGAGGTGGCACTGGTGGGCACTGAGAGGTGGCACTGATGGGCACTGAGAGGTGGCACTGACGGCGGCACTGATGGGCACTGAGAGGTGGCACTGATGGACACTGATGGGTGGCACTGATGGACACTGACGGGTGGCACTGATGAGCACTGATGGGCGGCACTGATGAGCAGCACCATTAGTGCCCACACTCAGTGCCCATAGTGCTGCCATGCTCATCAGTGCCTAGATGAGCAGGCACTGATGGGCACTGACTGGCAGCACTATGGGCACTGATTGTGGGCACTGATGGGGGGCACTGATGGCGGGCACTGTGGGCACTGATGGTGGGCAGTTATAGCAGTTTATTTCCCTCTTGTGTAATCAGGGCACTGGTGATCAGTGCCCTGATTACATTTATCTGTGTCCCCTATGAGGAGGAGCCGCTGATCGGCTCCCCTCGCCTCACACACTGACAGTGTGAGCCGAGGAGAGCCGAATAACGGCACTTCCTCATTTACATGTGACCGGCTGTGATTGGACACAGCCGATCACATAGGTAAAGAGTCATGTCATTGACTCTTTACCGAGATCGGGATCGCGCCGTGTCCTAGCAACACGGCGCGGTCACGATCGCCGCTCCGCGCCCCCCTGGGAGCGCGCGAGAGAGGCTGTTCTGGTGCGCCGTCCTATGACGGCGCCCCAGGATAATAGGTACACCGCTCCGCCGTCATTTGACGGCGGGCGGGTAGTAAGCGGTTAAAGGGTAACTCCACTTTCGTGGGGAAAAAAATCAGCAAAGAAAGAAAGAAAGAACAATATAGCGTATACAATTGTGACACAAATCATATTGTGATTGAATGTTATTAAAAATGACCAGAATGTGTACTGACCACACCCCAGAAACATCATTTCCTGCTTGTGTGATTGGCTCACCAATTTTCCCAGAAGTCTGCACTAAGATACAAATCAGATTTCTGGCATCCCCTGCAACAAAAATGTAATTTTTGTTGAGATACTCCCAATAGGAACACGTCTAAAGGGATGCAGGCCCAGCAGCTTTCCTCATTAGAGCCCTGCAACTGCCACAGCTAATAGATAATCATGAAACCACTCCCATTTGACCCACTCAGCACAGAGGCACAGAGGACTAAACAGTGATTTCTTCAGAATAACAAAAGTTAGGAATCTGCAACAAAGTTTGTTAAAATCCCTGTAATGTACAGAGATCACCCAGAGGGAAATTTTTTTTTCTCAACAAAAGTGGTTACGCTTTAAGACCTCTTGCGCACTGAGCTTTAAAAAAAATGCTTTTATGGGCGTTTGGAATTTTTTTTTTTAACCTAAAAAAAAAGCGCCTATATGTTTTAGGCTAGGTGTTTATGCACACATTTTAGAGGAGAGGAGCTGAAGAACAGAAAAATTGATTGCTGATTGCACCTAAACGCATGTCACGCTAGACACGTTTAGGTGCATTTGAGGGTTATCGCATTTCAATGGCCAGAATAAATGAATATTTTGGTAAATGGAATCCAGTAATGCTCAAACTTTTGACACGCCTAAACACGCCTAAATGCATGTGCAATACGCGACTTTAAGCACAGTTCTGGTGTTTAGAGGAGAGAAGAAAATGTCCTGTGTGCATGAAGCGTAACAGTTAATTATCCACTTTATTTCTGTAGGTAGAGATAACGCTTGTATAATATTCAAAATTAGAAGAAAATTAATCTCCTAAACCTTATGTTAATTACCTTGAAACATTTAAACCAGGGGTCTCCAAACCTAAGCAAGGGGCCAGTTTACCATCCTTCAGACTTTAGGGGGCCAGACTTTGACCAGTGGGAGTAAACAATACCACATCTTGAGGGGAGGAATAATACCTCTTCATATTTGTCAGTAGGAGGAATTATGCCTCTGTTGGTGGTGTCAGTGAGGGGGAATAGTGCCCCATCGTTGGTGTCAGTGGGCGTAATAGGGCCCCATTGTTGGTGCCAGTGGGTGGAATAGTGCCCTATTGTTGGTGTGAGTGGGCAGAATAGTGCCCTATCATTGGTATCATTAGGATAAATAGTGTCCCATCGTATGTGTCAGTGGGCGGAATAGTGCCCCATTGTTGGTGTCAGTGGGCAGAATAGTGCCCTATCATTGGTATCATTAGGATAAATAGTGTCCCATCGTTGGTGTCAGTGGGAGGAATAGAGCCCCATCGTTGGTGTCATAGAGCGTAATAGGGCCCCATTGTTGGTGCCAGTGGGTGGAATAGTGCCCCATTGTTGGTGTCAGTGGGCAGAATAGTGCCCTATCATTGGTATCATTAGGATAAATAGTGTCCCATCATTGGTGTCAGTGGGCGGAATAGTGTCCCATTGTTGGTGTCAGTGGGCAGAATAGTGCCCTATCATTGGTATCAGTAGGATAAATATTGTCCCATCGTTGGTGTCAGTGGGCGGAATAGTGCCCCATTGTTGGTATCAGTGGGCGGAATAGTACCCCATTGCTGGTGTTAGTGGGAGAAATAGTGCCCCATCCTTGGTATAAGTGGGTGGAATAGTGCCCCATCATTTTTATCAGTGTAAGGAATAGTGCCCCATCATTGGTGTCAGTGGGTGGAATAGTGCCCCATTGTTAGTGTCAGTAAGCAGAAAAGTGCCCCATCATTGGTGTCAGTGGGAAGAATTATGGCCCCATTGTTGGTGTCAGTGGGAGATATATTGCTCCAAGGGCCAGATAAAGGCAAGCAAAGCATCTAGCCCCGGGCCGCAGTTTGGAGACCATTGATTTAAGCCAATAGGTTCAATTCTTAATTGTAAATCTTCCTCTATATGACCAGATCGGGACACATACAACTGACTGCAGGTCCTGGCAGCTATGAATTGCCTCTTGAATTTATGATTCATCCATTTTTTAAATCTATGACCATAATGAAAAAAAAAAAAATGTTAAGCAAAACTCTAGATCTAATCTGCCAACATAACCTTTGTGTAATGTCATAATAAAATAAATATAAGATTACTGTCCTAGTTATAGGGTTTCTACGACTCACCACACACATGGAGGAATCCCAAAAGTTAGGTGCTGTGTGTGGCCATTGCTCCTCCGCAAGTCCCAGTTGTCAGCAATATGGGTGGGCACAGATACAGCTTAGGTTCCACTACCTTCCAATGATTTTAAAGTACACCCATCCGGATGTCAATTCCTTAGGATTGATTTACTATGCTGTCCAATTTGCAAGAGAAGTTTCACTTTGTATGGGAATTCCCCCAGAGCTTAGTGAATGTGGTGAAATTTCACTTTTCAAAGAATACCCAATAGTATGCAAGGGGGAAAAAAACAGCATTTTTATCTGCACGTGATTGGACGATGGACATCTGCAGAGATTCACCTGATCACTAAGCTCTGGGGAACATTGCCTTGCAAAGTGCAACTTCCTTTGCAAAGTGAACAGTCCATTTGCCTGTAGTAAATCAACCCCCATTATACTTGTACTAGTAGAGACTTGAACATTATTATTTTTTTTTTTTCCATAAAGATTTTATTGAAAAAAAAGATAGGCAGACATAGAAACTTTAAATAGTGACATTGAACAAGATATGCGTCATAACGCATGGGAGTAGTGCAGTACATCAAACAAACATGAAGTAACAATTGTCAACGGGTAGCAACAATAATATAATTGAGGTAAAACAGTAGTCTTATACCTGAATAAAATTAACTGGTAATTGGAATGGAGTCCGGTCCTAGAATAGGTGAGGTATCAGTGGAATAAACTCAAATGAAGTATCGATTGGGCGGTGCGGGGTGATAATACGGGGGGAAAATGCAATGTGGGGGGGGGGGAAGGGAGGAGGAGAGGGGGAGGGGATTCAAGGAGAGGTTTGATAAGGAGTATTGTAAGGTAGCAACAAAAGAGTGGGATCTTCGAAGTAGATTGCTGGGGTACTCCCTTAACTGCCCTTGTGTAGGGAGGGAGAACCTTATCTGTAAAGGGTTTTTGAGACGCTTGGCTTGGCGCTGGATGGTGATGGCCGCCTAACCTTCTTGCTCTCTCCCACAGAAGTCAAAGCTTTCTGATTTTAGGAGGATATAGCCACTTAAATTATGGGGAAAACATCCCCATACATGCTAATTGTGTGGACTGTGTGACGGGCAATCTGGCACTAACTGACGCTGGGGGGAACTGACTAACTGCCACTGACATCACCAGTGACACTAATACAGTGATCTGTGATAATACTATACACTGTCAATGAAAGGGTAAAACCTTCTGGGGCTGAGGTGGTTAGTTAATCTTTAATATTCACAGCCCATCCACCCACCCATGTCTCCATGCTTTATTTTCTTGAGAAATTGCTTTAAAAAAAAAAAAAAAAACTCTAGCATTTCTACCTGCGACCATCTTGAAAAAGGTCAAATGATTCAAGTAGCACTTACTTCCTGGACTCTTCCTGGACTAATCTGCTCTTAGTTCAGGCATGCAGGCAGGAGGGTGTGCTTAGCTGGGAGAGCCCCTCCTCCTTAAGATTAAATAAAAAATGCCAGTGAAAACTTATAGGATGTATGAGCTCATTTTGGCCTAGGGCAGAAACCGCTCTATGTAGTAATGCTGGCAGCATAAGGGTTTAAAATAGTTAATGTTGATTGAAAGAGTTTAGTTCTTCTTTAAAAATGTTGATGCGTTCATGGAGTATTGATATACAATTTCAAAATACATTTTTCCTGAATAGATTTCTAGCACAGTGGTTAGCACTCCCTACTAGCAGCACTAGGGTTGGTGGTTTGAATCCCAAACACAGCACTACCTGCATGGAGTTTGTATGTTCTCCCTGAGCCTGTATCGGTTTTCTCTGGGTATTCCAGTTTCCTCCCACACTCCAAAGACATGCTGGTAGGTAAATTGGCCCTAATACACTATATTGTCAAAAGTTTTGGGACACCTGCCTTTACACGCACATAAACTTTAATGGAGTCTTAGTCTGTAGGGCTCAATATTGAGTTGGCCCACCCTTTGCAGCTATAACAGCTTCAACTCTTCTGGGAAGGCTGTCCAAAAGTTTTAGAAGTGTGTCTATGGGAGTGTTTGACCATTCTTCCGGAAGCGCATTTGTGAGGTCAGGCACTGATGTTGGACAAGAAGGCCTGGCTCACAGCCCCTGCTCTAATTCATCCCAAAGGTGTTCTATCGGGTTGAGGCCCGGACTCTGTGTAGGCCAGTCAAGTTCCTCCACCCGAAACCCGCTCATCTTTATGGACCTTGCTTTGTACGCTGGTACAAAATCATTTGGTGGAGGGGAGATTATGGTGTGGGGTTGTCTTTCAGGGGTTGGGCTTGGCCTCTTAGTTCCAGTGAAGATAACTCTTAAGACGTCAGCATACCAAGACATTTTGGACCATTTCATGCTTCCAACTTTGTGCAAACAGTTTGGGGATGGCCCCTTCCTGTTCCAACAGGATTGCACACCAGTGCACAAAGCAAGGTCCATAAAGACATGGATGAGCGAGTTTGGGGCAGAGGAACTTGACTGGCCTGCACAGAGTCCTGACCTCAACCCGGTAGAACACTTTTGGGATGAATTAGAGTGGAGACTGCGAGCCAGGCCTTCTCATCCAACATTAGTACTTAACCTCGAAAATACACTTCTAGAAGAATGGTCAAACATACTCATAGACACACTCCTAAACCTTGTGGACAGCCTTCCCAGAAGAGTTGAAGATGTTATAGCTGCAAAGGGTGGGTCAACTCAATATTGAACCCTACGGACAAAGACTGGGATGTGTTTGTATGATTGTGCATTAGGGACCTTAGAGGTCCCTTAGGCCTTGGGAGGTTACAAGAAGGAAAGCTGGTCTGCTGAAGACACCTGGATGTGGTGAGAGGCCCAAGTGATCGGAGCTACAAATAGGGCTTGCACTTGTTATAGTGAAGCCAGTGTTGTCTGATAACGCTACATAACCCGGGCGCAGGGCAGAATGCACCCTTAAATGTGAGTTTTATATGTCAGTCGCCTAAATAAAAAAGTTTTAAAAAAAAAAATAGTTTTTTTTTTAACTATTGAAGACCTTAATCTTCTCTGATTTTATGAAATCCCTGACCGTGGTGAGAGGAAGGAGCATTGTTACCAGGGGCTGACTGGGCCCAGGGGGCAAGTACAATCCAGAGGCACATGGTGCAGCGACTCGGCTCCCCCTCCCACTCTCCCTCTTCCCAGCCTCCTGACCCCCATTACAGGCTGAAGCTCCGCTCCAGGTAGTTTGCTCAGACACAGTTTACGCCATCCATGCTGGGGGGGCCTACGCTCTGTCCTGGTCTTCATCCTGGACTCAGTAGGTCAGCAGCGTGGACTTTTTACTTCTCTTCATCAGGAATCATTTAGGCAGGTCTGTGGCAGAAGCAGTGCAGCCTTTTTACAGGGCATCAGTGTGGCCCAGGGGCAATTGCTCCCCTGTCCCCTGGTCTACAGGGCATCAGTGCGGCCCAGGGGCAATTGCTCCCCTGTCCCCTGGTCTACAGGGCATCAGTGCGGCCCAGGGGCAATTGCTCCCCTGTCCCCTGGTCTACAGGGCATCAGTGCAGCTCAGGGGCAATTGTTCCCCTGCCCCCTGGTCTAGTCCTCCCCCAAGTGTTACCTTGGATGATTATCCCTTTGGGGGAAAGCGCTGATTGACCTACTCTAGCAGGGGGCCAATCCTGTCTGGTGAGTTCTCGAATGTGGTGGTGGCTTATTGCTGAACACTGAGAGCGCTTTTTGAAGAGCATTTTATGATCAATAGAATTTGGTTTGCTCAATTTGCATGGAGCCCTTTTTTGGACAATATTGCATAAGATAAATGATAGCTGCAAGCAGCACTTGAAGGGTGTTATTTTTTAATGAACTTTCTCTTCTTTAAAACTAAACTGTATGGATTATGCATTATATGGGACATCGTCATTTTATAATTTAGTATTATTTGGTATAATTTGTGGTTGATGGTTTAAGCACTGTGATAAAGGAAAATATCTTGTTAGCCTTTGCCTTGCCAGTGTCTCTGTCTAGTCTTAGGTGGTAGTTCTTTACACTTAGAAAGGTCACAATACTTTTCTGTTCCTGCCACATCTAGTAGAAAAAAAATGTAATTAAACTTTTTTCTGTGAATTAAATACCATCTGCCAATAGTAAGATTCTGGAGATACGGATGCTACTGTTTAAAAAAAAAAAAAAAAATGCTCCCAACAAAATACAGCTTTCTTTGGTCATTTTTCTAGATTACCGTAGTTCTGAAATATCTTTTGTAATTAAATGAATAATGTAGAGAATGATTAAGATCGTCATCTGTTTCTTCCCTGTGTCACCCAGGGAGATCTCTCCAAAGTTACAGGGGAATTCCCTCTAAGGCTCGGTTCACACTGCCACGACTTGGGATCCGACTTGTGAGACCCAAAGTCGTGTGACATGTGAAATCCCATGTTAGTCAATGAGAGTTGTTTTAATTAGCACTACTGAAGTCGCTCTGACTTTAGAAAAGTTTCCTGTCCTGCTTTAATGAGATTTCTGTCCAAATTGTGCCCATAGCCTTTAATGGAAGTTGCCTTCAAGGTGGATCCTCATTTATATTGATGTGATTTGGATTTGACATTACAGGAAGATTACCCAGGCATTCCCTGAAAGTTGCTTCAAAGTCACATCAAGTAGTGACTATGAGGAAGGCGTAAAGCCGAAACGCGTCAGCATTTGTCATGTTGTCCCCGCCATCCATGTTGGAATAAAGTATTTTACTTGGAAGAAGACTTTTCGTTTGCCGGCTTTATTCATATAACATTTGGTTTGGACGTTCAGCCTGAGCACCGACACTTAGCTCTTTATCTTCCCACAGTGCGGTGGAGCTAGGCGAGTTACTGTTTACATCAAGTAGTACTCAAGTCCCCAGCAAATCGCCAGGAAGTCACCGCGCAAAATCACACTGTAAGTCGCTCGACTTTCAGGGCCTGGCAGTGTGAACCAAGCCTAAGGCTGGCAATACATAATTTATTAACAATAAAGTGAGTTACAATTTTACACTATGGAGGATTGTTGTCTCTTTCTTGGCGAGCAACATCAACTGTAGCTAGTGGAGTTGGACGTGGGGTTTGCATACCGGCTGGAACCATACAGTTTACTTCCCAATCCAAAGGCCCTGTTCGGGTCATAAGCGCTGATGACTTTTATGGTCATGTCTTTTTGGTAAGGAGCCATCTGTTTTTTGGTGAAGGATTCACGGTTGGTGGTGTTGGCCCTCCTTTCAATGATGAATCGCATGATTACATAGCGGCTTATTCACAATTGAACGTTGTCACTACCTTTATGCATATTAATATGGACTTTCCTCTTTATATCTATCACATATACTGTAGATGTTCATTCACTAGCGATGATTTACTTTATCTATTTTTGTCACGTTATTTAGTGCAACCTTTTTGGTTTGGTATTTGGTCATGCATTATACATATTTCTTGCACAATTTTCCTTTCAATTGACCAAAACTATATAATATGAGGTCAAACCTAAACAATTTCAATTTGTATGCAATCAGGCAGGCCCTTGCACTACATACAGTAGTTGAAGGTAAATCTAAAGGAAATTGAATGAGAAAATTTGTATAATGTATGGCCAGCTTTAGATAGTTGTCACTAGAGCAGGTTTCCCCATTTAAAGATTTCCTGTCATCCTTCGTTTCACTGACAACTAAAAAGAACCAATGGTGTAGGTTAATCTACCCTGCAGGGATGGGGGCAGCAATAAAACCTGACAGAGGTACTAACCTTTCCACATCCTATCCAAAAGTTTAGCAGAGTAGTAAATCAGATATCTGAAATGCTGAATGTTCACACACCTCCTGCTGTATGAAAGACCACTTAAAATATTTAAATGCAATATTTTATAGTTACCTGAGTAAAACAAATGTAAAAAAGTAAAAAAAAAAAAAAAAAGAAAAAAACTTGGGAATGTAAATGAACATTTCAAAGTGAATAAAAAATATTCAGAATATATATAATATAATATAATATATATGATTCATAATATAATATATATATATATATATATATATATATATATATGGAAACACTATACATTCTCTTTAAGGCATACAGGTTTAAATTTGTTCAGAGAGTTAAGATTTTTTTTCTGTTTTATTTCTGCAGCATTCTATTTTAGTCTGCCAATCTATCTCTCAGTAGAATTTTCTCAGCTACCAATCTGTACGAATAAATCTATGTCCCACAACAATGATAACAAGGCTCAATGACACTGGAAGTTACATTTTTATTATAGGCATGGTGATGTACAGTGCAGTCGGTGCTCATGAATATCTGGCAACTCGACTGAATGGATGACAAACTGGAAAAGCATGAAAAGAGTAGTGGCAACAAAAGTTTAAAAAAAATCTTTAATATGAAAGAAAGAATAGAACCCTAGTCCATTTCATGACTCATATCCCTCCCCATATGGTGCTCCAGTTTCACTTCTGACTATAAAACAATAGGAGTGATCTCACTGACGCCCAGTCCATAACATTGCATTACCTGCACTCACATGAGGAAATGATTTTTAATGACTATTTTAGCAATAGTAGTACTTGTACTGCATTATTTTCTTGTAAAGTTTAGATTATAGTGATTGTAAACGATCACCCTGTAAAACAAGCCATTCAGTTTAAAATAGAAACGAAAGGCAAAACATTTCTGTATAGATTTAAAAAAAAAAACATTATAAATACCATTTTCCCATTTTTATAAGTGATCACATTCCTTCTGTTCTCAGCTGCATAAGAGCTTGGGGGGAGGAGAAGCAACAGCATACTGAGCTTCCCAGTGAATGGCTATGCAGGGGGTTTGCGTGTGAGGTCAAGTCTGATCATTGGAAGAGAGTACACTGAGTTCCCAGCATAGCTAGAAAACTGACTGTGATCTGCTCTCCTGCTTAATGTGGTCAGTTTTTAATAGGAAAGCAAGGGGACAGGCAGGAACAGCAGGGATTTCACATAAAGGAAGCAATACAAAGAGAACAGGATACTTTCTCATACATCTACATGGTACAGCAGACACATATCAGGAATGTGAAGTGTTGGGGTAACAAACGCTTTAAGCAAGAGTAAAATTATCATAGTCGGTTTAACCCTCCATTTGTCTATTCCCCCATCACCACGCCACCCCCAAAAACAAACTAAAAAAGACGAATAAAAACAATACATTTTTGGCTACAGATATATTTTAAATGATTCTGTTTTTACTTTGCCTTGTTATGTGCAGGTCCACTGTATAAGATATATATATTTGTGGTCGGTTAATTAATGGTGATCAGAACTGCAAGTATGGATAAGTCGGTGTGGTGTGCCGGAACCGACGTAGGGGGTAGGCCTGTAAATAAAAGAGGGCCCACCCGAGGGAAGGAGTATCAATAAAAAAGGGTGAAGGTGGGTGGGGTGACAGCGAGTGACGCGGCAGGCGGGGAGGGGAGGAGCAGCGTCTTAAAGGCACGCTAGCTCCTCCCACAAATAAAGGCCTGCGGCCTAACACTTGTGGTCGGTTAATTAATGGTGATCAGAACTGCAAGTATGGATAAGTCGGTGTGGTGTGCCGGAACCGACGTAGGGGGTAGGCCTGTAAATAAAAGAGGGCAAAAAGTAAGCAGTAAACGCACTTATTCATGACACAGCTTAAGATACAAGATTCTTGAAGGCTAACCTTACCTCTTTCCCCGGGTGTGGGGTGTATGCGTGGAAAATAGCTGATTCCCAGCGCCCTGGTTCTAGAAGCAGCTGAACCGCCCCTGTTCTGAAAGAATGACCGGAATGCGATGAGGGGACCCAGCGTAATACAAAGCCCAACGAGCGAATGTGAAATATGAATTAAGTAGTGGTAGGGGGCTACCTGACAGGGGGAAAAACGGAGAGCGGCTGGGAGTGTCCTGCTGGTAGATGATCAGGATTCCAATTCGGCACCAGTTACCCTCAGTCGGGTAGACGGGGATGCCAACGGATGGTATATCTGCCCGGCCTTTGAACATCGGAGTGAAAGGACAGTAGTCCTCTAACTACCTAACCTCTTGAGGAGGCACGATAGCCTATCCGACTGGGTTGCAAAGGTGAATACCCGGGAAGGAACCCATGGAGACTAAATAAATGGAGGTTGAAGACTAGGTTTGTATGAGGTACGAATGGTGTCAAGTCCAGTGCGCCAGAAGGTCCGGAATTCCCATCAATGGCAAACGTTGTTGACACGTAATGATCTACCTACCAACCCAATACCTTCCTCACCGGGCAAGCCCTGAGGGTAGGAGAAAGGCTTGGAGCAGACGTCAAAGTGTGGCTCGCACGCCAGACAAAGTAAAGTTTGTCCGAGTTATATGATAGTCTGAGCTGAAAGGTGGCAAAAACAGCGAAGCGACCATGGTTGACTGAACGACCGTGTAAGACGAATTCAACTGAGGACCTTGGAAGATGGTCATGCTCTGTCGTGAGTCCTCCTGGTGTTCGTAGATACGGTACCCGAGAAAATTGACACTGAGCCAAACCGGGCTAGCCCGGGATCAACTTGACGAACTTGAGGGACTTGTGATATGTTCGCAGAAGAGGAAGAACTGACCGGTGGCCGTCAACCAGGTCAGCCAGCGAACCAGCCTCATAAAGATCAAGAAGATGAACAGCCCTACTAGATTCAAATGTCGGCCGCCAAGTTGACACTAACTTCGCAGCCATTCCTGGCCAGGAATGCCCCATGCAAACCGCCGTCACTATCAGGTGAAAACCTAATAAGGCCGAAGTCTCACGGGAGGCAGAAAGCCAAGAGACTCTACCGGCCATCAACACCTAACGAAGTGTTAATGTGCTGCAACCCGGAAATGGCGGCTGCGTCTGTCCAGAAAACTGAGGATTGGGCGGATCACGGTGGAATGAACAAGAAGACCCCATACTAGTGTACCAGGAAAACCAAACACATGGTCAGGTCTACCCTAGCCGGGGAGTCTGAACGACCAAGTTCATCTGGAGGGTCCATGATAAGCCCAACAGCCTGGAAATGAATGAACTACCAAGGGGAATAATGCAGATTGCGGAGTTCAAAGAACCAACCAGACTGTAGATCCTTACGAGTAAGATACCAACTTGTGGAACTTGACTAACCTCCTTGCGAACGCCCGAGCTTGACCACAGGGAGACTTAGACTGCGTGGTGTGGCACGAGTGTGACGCCTAAAAGGACTAGACTAGAGGTGGGTACAGTGGTCCTGACAAGCGACAGGGGGACGCCTTAAGGTAGTGACAGTGCAACAGTGCCTAGAGACTGACAGGGTAGCAGACGCTAAGTACGACCAACAGGAAAACATCCACGTGATGTAACACCGTGGGGCATCTAGAGAAAAGGAGGAGGAACCAGCAGGGAGTCTCAGCAAGTGTTGAAACTTCACGGGCTACTCAAGGCCCCGAACGTGAGACTAACAGCAAGGAACATTCTTCTGCCCTTGACACCATGAACAAGGAGGGACGAATGGGTAACAATTCAAAGGCATGGAGTAAAGACTAACTGAGCCATGCGGCCCTACCTGCCTTCAAGTTGCTTGGATGGCATCAATCAGGGCGATAGTAAAGAGAGAATTGGTAGATAGAATGAGCGTAATTCAGGCTCGGGTAGTGGACAAACGAAGAGCAGACAGATTAATGACAAGATGTTTATTGGAACGCGCGCTGCCCAAAGCATATGGAACAGACGTGCAGTAGTCTGCAGGCGCTAAAACAACAGGCACCTCCATAAGGTTATTGTTACCGCATAATTGAGCCAGATAAATGACGGGACGACCAAGCCTGTCCCTTAGGCTACGTCGATCAGGTTCCCTAGAGGTGGAAGAGCAGACTGCCCAACGGGGGCACTAAGCCTGTGGAAATACCTGAAAAATAGTACCGAGCCCAAGAGGCTCCAGTGAGAACGGACGTTAACCTGGGCCAAGCTGCCACAGCTTGCTGATACAGACTTGTGGAAGTCGAAGAACAAGAAAACCCCCGTACTTGCGGCCTAAGACAACCACTTACGAGAAGGTGAAACCTAATACCTATCGGCATTGCAGACGCACGGAGCACGCAACGCTGAAGATGCCGGAGGCTAGGATAAAACCTGGAATGGAAGCTTGTTGAATCTTGGGTCTCTGGCCTTCATCATTATGGCCAAATCACCGTAATTGTACACCCGGTTTCCTACACCGTCTGGGGAGGCAGACAGTAAGGAAACCAGAAACATGTCCTACCCCTCTAAGATGTCCTTGCGGAGGGCTGGGGGGGACCATGTGTGCCGGGGTAAGGACTGGGGAAGCAGAAGGGGAGGAAAAAAGGCGAGGCTGGGGGCCTACTCTGTCAGCTGTTGGAGCGAGTGCCTGTAGTGGCTTGGAGGGAAGTGGGACCATGTGGGATGGACAGCGCTTCCAGTTTGGACAGACTGACACTGTTGATTGTAGTGATCATGAGATGGTGTCTAGCGTCCCTTAAAAAGACCGTCCTAGCCCCCCCCCCCCCCCCCCGAGAGCTGGAACCCAGTCCGGGATCCCCGGGATGTGCTGAGAACCGTTCGCGGAATTCAGCCTACTAGCCGTAGCTGAAAAAAGGGGGGTGCCCCTGAGGCGCCCAACAGACGAAAACCTGGGGATGGTCCAGGGTCTTTAAAAGGGGGGCCCGGCGTGGAAGGTTCTCGGAAATTCCCCGAGGGCACCAGTTCTCACAGGGGTGGTAGGCCTAGCGGGTGTGCCTGGGAGAGATGACCCTTCACCTACGATGACTGCTTGAGACATGCTGAAAGAGAAAACAACACACAAAGGAAAATTGGTTAAGCAAACACCGTTGAGCTAAAAACAGAACTGGCTGGCTAACTAGTGCCGAGGCGAAAGCTGACTACCCCGTGACAGGTGAGGCCCTGCTAGTTGCCAAGCGGCAGGTGAGAGGCTCTATCTATGATTTGGGCGTGGGGCACGAGCCACTAGCGTGGTGGCGGGGGGTTGGCCTCTCGGTGACGGTAAAAGATTTAAAAACGTGTGGCCGTGACAGGTGAGGCCCTAACTATAACCCCAAGAGATGGGTGGATGCGAGGCACTAACTATGATTTGGCCCGAGGGCGAAAATCTCCGTGTTGAGATTGGGGAGTTGGCCTCGCGGGACCAGCTACCAGGGAGACTAAGGCCAGCGCCTAGCCCTAAATAGCCAGTTCTCTAACCCTATGCAGAGGCTTGATGAAGGGGTAGTGCAACATACCAACGAGGAAGTAGTAGTAGTATATACGGTGGTAGCCTAAGTAGTGTAGTAGTGTGAACAGCGGCAATATATGCGTAATTGGTAGTCATGTAGTGTAGCAGTGTAACCGTAGCACCGCGGTAGTAACAGCGTAGGTAGAGATGAAATTAGTGTATGCAGTAATATGGTGGGAATAGTAACAACAATGATGTAGCGTGGCCGTGTGGTAGCGCCCACCGTAGTGACATGCGCGACGGCATGTATGGCAATAGTGCACGTAAGGTAAAGGTATGCAGAGCATCCGTAGGTGCAAGGCAGTGGCGCGTGCGGTCGTGAATGAAAAAATGTAGCAGTAAATGTCCGCCGAGGTGCACACAGTAACGGCATGCAGTGAATCGGAACACAGTTAGTTGTGGTAATGACAGTATGGTCGTGTAGCGGCATGTATATCAATGGTCCAAGAGGTAACAGCAGTAACAGTAGCGTAACAGTACATTGCGGCAGTACCCATAGCAAAATAATGTTTCCAGGGTAGTACGCATAGTAACAATAGAATTCAGGGTAGCAATGCCTATAGTAACAATAGTTTTTTTTTTTTTTTTTTTTTTTAAAGTAGCAATACTCATAGCAAAGTAGTATTGCGGAGTAGCAGTACCCCTAATAACAACAGTATTAGGTAGCAGAGCCCATGTAACAATAGTATAGGGGTAACAACCCATAGCAAAAGGTATTAGCAGTGCAGTACTCCTGGTCAAAATAGTATTAGAGTAGTACCCATAGTAACAAGCAGCGTCCATAGGCAGGGCCAGTACACATAGTGGCAATAGTAAAACAGCATGGAAATACACAGCTAGTAACAGAGATAAAGACAGAAGTAGTAAGAAGCAGGGCCGTGGCCTGGTGCAGGCAAGGCAGAACAAGACCCCCCCCGGAGACCCACGTATGTGGTAGCCGTGGCCTGGTGCAGGCAAGGCAGAAATCAAGCCCCCGCAGGAAACCCAGGAACCCCCCCCTCCCCCCCCCCCAAGCGGTACCTGCCGCCCGGCGGCCGGATGAATGGACGGGCCGCCCGAGCGGAGGATGATGGTGCAGGAGGCTGGAGGCAAGCAGGAGGCAGGCCGGCGGGAACCGGCGGCGGCAGTGGCGGGGTGTCCGTGGAGTCAGCGGAGCCAGCAGAGTCGGCGGTGTCGGCCGGGTCGGTGGTGACAGCCAGGTCGGCGGTGTCAGCCGGGTCGGCGGTGTCAGCGGGCCTGCTACACATCCTGCGGGCCTGGAGGACCGGAAGTTCGGCTGTCCGGTGACAGCGAGTGACGCGGCAGGCGGGGAGGGGAGGAGCAGCGTCTTAAAGGCACGCTAGCTCCTCCCACAAATAAAGGCCTGCGGCCTAACACATATATATATATATATATATATATATATATATATAGTCAAATGTTTTGGGACGCCTGCCTTTACACGCACATGAACTTTAATGGCATCCCAGTCGTAGCCCGTAGGGTTCTATATTGAGTTGGCTCACCCTTTGCAGCTATAACAGCTTCAACTCTTCTGGGAAGGCTGTCCACAAGGTTTAGGAGTGTGTCTATGGGAATGTTTGACCATTCTTCCAGAAGCACATTTCTGATGTGGACAAGAAGGCCTGGCTCGCAGTCTCCACTCCAATTCATCCCAAAGGTGTTCTATCGGGTTGAGGTCAGGACTCTGTTCAGGCCAGTCAAATTCCTTCACCCCAACCTCGCTCATCCATGTCTTTATGGACCTTGCTTTGTGCACTGGTCCAAAGCTGGAGGATTTTGGTGTGAGTTTTTTTTTTTTCAGAGGTTGGGCTTGGCCCCTTAGTTCCAGTAAAGCAAACTCCAGGGAAGGTGTCAGCATACCAAGACATTTTGGACAATTTCATGCTCCCAACATTGTGGGAACAGTTTGGGGATTTCCCCTTCCTGTTCCAATATGACTGCACATCAGTGCACAAAGCAAGGTCCATAAAGACATGGATGACTGAGTTTGGGGTAAAGGAACTTGACTGGCCTGCACAGAGTCCTGACCTCAACCTGATAGAACACCTTTGGGATGATTTAGAGCGGAGACTGCGAGCCAGGCCTTCTCTCCAACATCAGTGCCTGACCTCACAAATGTGCTTCTGGAAGAATAATCAAACATTCCCATAGACACACTCCTAAACCTTGTGGACAGCCTTCCCAGAAGAGTTGAAGCTGTTATAGCTGCACAGGGTGGGCCAACTCAATATTTATCCCTGCAGACTAAGACTGGGATGCCATTAACCATACCTGCCCGCCGTATGCAAAATGACGACCGCAGGGTGGTTGTGTTATCCTGACTGAGCCTCATATGACGTCCAGCAGGATAAGTCACACAGGCATGCAGAGCGGAGATCGGTGGTGCAATGTGTCACTCTGACACACTGCATCTCCAATCTTGGTAAAGAGCCTATGACGTAGGCTCTTTACAATGTGATCAACTGTGTCCAATCACAGCTGGTCACATCATAACCAGGAAGTGGCATTTATCAGCTTTTCCTCTATTCATGCTGACAAGGCATGAGTGGAGGAGAGCAGATCAACTACTTTCCTGACAGGAGGGGTCTGAGCTGATAATCAGCGCATTAATTATCAGTGCAGACCCATCAAGAATGTCCACTAGAGCCCACCAGGCATGCCAACCCGTGCCCACTAGGGATGCCAACCTGTGCTCACCAGGGATGCCAATTAGTCCCCTTTAAAGATGCCAATCAGTAATGCCTGTCAATGGCTCCTCGTCAGTGCTGGCTATCAGTGCCATCTATTAAGGCCCATCAGTGCCCCCTATGAGTGCCCATCAGTGCTGCCTATCAGTGCCCATCGGTGCTGCATATTAGTGCCTCAAGGCCCATCAGTGCCCCCTATGAGTGCCCATCAGTGCTGCCTATCAGTGCCCATCGGTGCTGCATATTAGTGCCTCATCATTAGTGCCGCCTCATCAGTGCCTGTCAGTGCAGCCTCATCAGTGCCTTTCAGTGCAGCCTCATCAGTGCTTGTCAGTGAAGGAGAAAACTTACTTATTTACAAAATGTTATAACAGAAACAAAGAAAAAACTTTTTTTTGTTTTTTTAACATTGTCTGTCTTTTTTTAATTTTATCAAATAAAAAACCCAGTGGTGATCAAATACCACCAAACGAAAGCTCTATTTGTTGGGAAAAAAAATGATAAAAATTTTGTTTGGGTTAAAGTTCATGTGCGTGTAAAGGCAGGCGTCCCAATACTTTTGACAATATAGTAAGTATATTGTGCAAGTGTACCTTGAAGAATTGATGCTGTTTTGAAGGCAAAGGGTGGTCACACCAAATATTGATTTGCATTTCTGTTCTGTTCATTTACATTCTATTTTATTAATTGATAAAAATAAACTAATAGAACTTCTATTTCTGAAAGCGCTCTTAATTTACAGCATTTTTTTTTTTTTTTGCCTAAAACTTTTGCACAGTACTGTATATTATCTTAAAGTGAATGTTAACCATGTCTATCCTAAAACGTTTGAATCATGTACAATATGAATTTAAGGCAAACATTTTCAGGCAAAAAAAATTTAAATGACTTATTTAATAACTTTGCAAGCAGTCACATGACTGCTATGCAGGCTCTGCATCCTAGGCTCCAATGGGTACAGGAGGAGATTCCTGCCAACGTCACATGAGCCAGCTGCTGTCACCCAACTGGAGAGCTGAGCAGGGGGAGTACAGGCTTTCAAGGCCACGATAGATGGATCTGCTCCTGTGCCCAGAGTGGTGAGAAACAGGGTGAAGGGGACTGGCAGGATCACAAGGTGATCATTGTGTTCTGCAAGAAGGGAAGGCTCCCCACTGGCAGAACACAATAATGCTATGAGAGGGATTCCCCCTTCAACGCTGACTGTATTGATGAGGGAATTGAGCATTTTCTTTCCACACCAGTGGAGTAATTTAAAATTCATACACCAGGAAGATACATCTGCACCTGCATGTAATTACCTGCTAAATAGATACTGTATGTCCTATAGACTCAGATAATAACTAATGGCCATACCAAGCATGTATTGCTTAAATGTCATTAAACTCAGACTATGAAAAACTCTCATTACATGGTATATGTGTGCATACAGTACTCACAAAGCCACTAAAGCATTTATGTAGAATGGAATATATCTGGTTGATCCTGCCTTCAGCTGTCCCTCCCATCTTTTTTGAACCCCCATTGCAGGCTGAGATTGTGTAGACCAGCGGGTGTCTTCTACTGAGCATGCTCCAATTTCAGTTCCGTTCTATGCTCTTCATCCCTTCCTTTTTCTTATCTGTGTAGCACATGTGACTATAGAGTCACACTTATGGGTATATACACAGTGGTAAATGATACTCCCCTCCCTCTTCCTCCATATCCTCCTATTACTAAACACTATGGGGGCGGGATATAGTATGCTAATTGATTAAATTCACTAAGAAACGTATACAAAAAAAAAGCTTAGTTTTAATTTAAATCATTATTAAATATATCAATTGAATTACCAACAACCTGTAAAGTAAAAAACACGTCTTAGATGCAACATAATGAAAGCTTGTGTCAATCATCTCTGACACTGCCTACACCATATTAAACACAAAAAATATACATTTGATATTAAATAAAAAAATTTTGGGAGCTAAAAAAAAAGTTTTTTTGATATTTATAATTTCATTTAAATAGCTTTTTTGAAACTGTTCTTTTTAGTCATGTGACCATCACAGCACCAATCAGCGCTGGCCAGACACAGACTCACTATGGAGAGCATACATATTTCCCTGCAGATGGCAACGAACAGGGTGGTGGCTGCATTTGTTCTCTTTTTTAGCCTTTTTTGCATTTTTTCATCTGGTGATCCACCCAGTAACACACTTCCCGCCTTGAATTGGCTCCATTCTATGGAAAAATGGAGCCACCCTTTTGACAGCAGCATTGTCAATCTGTGCAGAGGATAGTGTAAGATCCACTAGCAAATTTAGATGGCCATATTAAAGCTGCAACCCAACCAAAATGTTTGAGCAGTTACTGCAACATTTCTTTTTCCTTTTGGGATAAAGATTTTACATAAATAAATAAAAGTTGACTATTGTAAGCACCCCTGTCAGTGGTAAATAGTTTGTCTCAACCCTGTAACCCCCACCTTTGCTGCGTGGCTTGGTCTGTTAAAAGTATTTGAAAAATACCAGACTTACTGGCTGGATCAACAGTTGAAAATAAAGAAAGAAATATGAAAAAACGAATGCAGCCACCACATTTAATGGTTGGTAAGCTGCAATGTATAACATTTTTGTTTTTGGGTTTAGATACACAGAAAAAAAAATAGCTTTAATTTTAGCAAAGTATAAACTGAGTACACAAGAAACCAGAATTAATATTTTTGGATATATATTGGCAGAAAGGATTAGTTGAAAATGCTAATTTAAAGTGACTGTAAAGCTTCAGATTTTTTTAAATAAAATAACACTTACCTGCTCTGTGCAATGGTTCTTACCTGCTCTGTGCAATGGTTCTTACCTGCTCTGTGCAATGGTTCTGCACAGAGCAGCCTTGATCCTCTTCTTCTTGGGTCCCCCACCAGCAGTCCTTGCTCCTCCTGTTCAGCACATGCCCCCATAGGAAGTCACTTTTTATGGGGGCACTCCTGTGGGGGTGATTTAAAACCACCCTGTCTGTGGCATGGCCCCGCCCCCTACTCCCTCCCTTGTCACTGAATTTGATTGAGAGCAACGGGAACCAATGGCTAACACTGTAATCAATTTGCCCAGTGAGGAGGGAGAGAGTAGAGGGAGTCACTGTCTTGTGCACAGAGCTGGATTAAGATCGGACTCAGGTAAACATAAGGGGGGCTGGGGAATCGTCTGGCACAGAAGGTGTTTTACCGTAATGCATCGAATGCATTAGGGTTAAAAAAAAAAAATGTAATTCTTTAGAGCAGTGGTCTCCAAATGGCCTTTTCTTGCCTTTATCTGGCCCTTAAAGTGGAGTTCCACCCTAAAAGTTTACTTTGGTCCATCTTCTTGCCCCGGGTCACCTGTAAAACAAATGGATACTTGCAATTTTTTTTTTTTCACTTACCTTGTTTTAGAAGAACATATACTCACCTTACTTCCTCTTCCTCCCTCTGCGGCCACGGCCCATCGTCACTTCCTGGCTTGCAATAATTCCTGGGAGCTGAACGTCATCGCTCCCAGGAATCAATGCGCCCCGACGTCAGTTCCGGTGCAGGCGCGTCATACCTTGCTAAACAGCTTCTGGGCATGACCAGAAGCTGTGCAAGGATGACGCTGCAGCCCCGGAAGTGACGACGGGGCCGGTGCAGTGCATTGTGGGACCGAAGAGGATGGAAGAGGACGCAGAAGAGGATCGCGCTGGCTTCAAGCTGCCCATACCTGAGATTGCAGCGCTGGACAATACATTTTTAAGGTAAGTATTTCTTCTTGCAGGTAAGTGCGACCCGGGACAGTTCAGCGGCTATCCATTGTGGAAGGCACAATTCCTCCCACTGATACAAGACACGAATCTGCTGACATCAACAATTTCTCCTACTGACACCAACGATGGGGGGCACTATTCTGCTCAATGATACCAAATGATGGGGCACTATTTTGCCCAATAATACCAACAATGAGGCACTATTCTTCCCCCTAATACCAAATGTTTATGCCAGGATACCAGGAACATTTCCACTGCCGCTGACCACAGTCTGGTCCTCCTAAAGTCTGAAGAACAATAAACTGGCCTTGTGAAAAAAGTTTGGAGACCCCTGCTTTAGAGCCATTTTAAAATTAGGTGTTAACATAGATTTTTGCTAGAAGTGCTTGAAATATGATTAGACACACAAGGGGGTGCATTGTTAGAATTATCCATTATTAAGTCAATGTTCAGCTTCTTCTCTGCCTCTTTCCTTATTACCTGCCTTGTCTCCCTCTACACCATCTCAGAGGAACATGATCATCTACTCGTCTTGACCCTCCACCCATCAGCAACAATCAGTTATTCCTCTTTACCCTGTCCTTGATCACCTTCTGTTCTGCTTCTTTTACCCCATATGCCCTTACCATGCACAGCCCCACATTATTTAATCCCCCAGTGTTCCATTATGGGAGCACACCCAGCCTCCTCTATACCCAAGGTCCAAGGTTGTACCCTATTGCTCTCTCTAACTATCCCCTGTCGTTGATCAGCTAACAGTTCACCTCCTCTCTCTTTCTAGTGTTTATGATCATCTACTGTAACAGGAAGTCAGCTAAATCTGGGAATGTAGTCACAGGAAGGAGATACATTTCCACCTGATTTAGAAAGTCCATTAATTAATTTAGGGTGTTGGCTACAGAGCTAGCCAGCAGGAAGTTGAAAGGCCTTCACCTGTTCAGAATGAGGGAGTTAAGGCTCTATAATTTGTTCAGAGAAATTCCTATTGTTTGCTGCCTCCAGAAGCTGCATCCTGAAGCCATGTGGGCTGGGAGCAGGAGGACAGTCAGCGTGTGCCTCCCGACAGGATGTGTGGGCCTGGGAGAAGACCCCCCGGAGTGATGTGTGCCCGGGACGGTAACCAAGGGTGAAATCGTCTCAAAGGTGAGAAGACGAACTGTTGATGTGAAAGAAACAAAGGACTGTGTTGCCCTGTGAAGCTATTATAAAAGGACTATTGAGTGTCCGCTGTAGGACAAGGAAGTCTGCCCGACGGTAGGTTGGAGACAGACACTTAGGCAGGTTCCAGTTGTGAGAAGGTAGCCGCCCACAGAGGCAAGGATTTATTTTCTGTTTTATTTTATTTTGGATGTTTTGCTGCATACAGCCTGGTGAAGAAAACACCATTTAATAAACCACACTGTTTGTTTGCAAGCACTTGTCGGCTACCTCTCTGGGAAAACGCACCCCCCAAGGGGTCATCCACACCCGCCACCGAGCTAATCCCTCACATATGGTGGAGGTATGCAGTGGGCATAAGCAGAGATCCCTGCAAGGAAGTGCAAATGTTTGATGAACTTTATCTGGTGCATGAGATTGCACAATCTATGTGTGCAGGAGAGAAGATCCTGACAGAAAAAAAAAAGTGTTTTAAAGAGACAGCGGTCTCAAAATTATTTGATGAACTTTGTTGTGTCTGGTGCAAGTGACTGCACAAACTGTGTGTGCAGGAAAAGAGATCTTGCAAGAGAGAGAGAAAAACTACATGTGTTAAAGAGACAGTGGTCTGAAAAATTTTTGCTGGACTGTGAAAAATTTGTTTGTGGAGTTATTGAAGATGGGGCGTTCAAAACGCCTGAAGAATGCAAAGATAGATGAAATGAGAGACCGGATTCTATGGATGGAGGGGATGTTGCCGTCTGAACCAGCCCCATCCATGCCTAAAGAGAGTCTACTAAAGAGGAAGGTTGTTGTCCCTAGCAACACTGATGAAACTGCTATGGAGACGCAGTGTGCTCAGATGAAAAGTAAACTCAAAATGGAGGAGATGTTGAAACAACTGATTATATCAAATACAGCTCAACAGCAGGCAAATGCAGCTCAACAGCAGGCAAATGCGGATTTTCAGCAGAGCTTTGCAGCTCAACAAAAGGCTCATCAAGAGAGCATGGCAGGCTGGAAACAGAGACGCCAGCAGCCAATGGAGGCCATCGGTTTGGAGGAAACCGAGTATGTGTGCAGGGCTGAGTTGGATGCCTTGCAACGGAAAATGGAAGAAAAGGAACAAGCCTTGGAATTGCTTAAAATGGAGCATAGAAACTTGCAGGAAATGAATGAACTACTCAAGTCTCATGTGTTACAGTGGGAAGAATCCACTGCTCTTCTTTTGGTCGAGTTGCAAAAACGCAGAGAGACTATAATGGAGAAAGATACCATCCTCATGGAAAAGGAAAGTGAAATTCAGACTTTGCAGAAGCAAAGTATGGCTGATATGTTGGAGTTGCGTAATCAGCTGGAAAAAAGTCTTCAGTCTTTGGGAGCTACAAAAATAGACCTGCAGGAGTCGCAGGAACAGAATGTTGCTCTGGAAGCGACATTGTCTCTCAGCGACAAAGAGAAAAGTGAAAGAGAGGCTAAATTACTGAGTACTGTGTATGAGCTCACTACTTTAAGCAATGTGGTAGATGAATGGCGTGCGGACTGTGAAAGTTGGAAAGGGGAAGCCCAACGTGTCCAGCAGCAGTTAAAGGAGAAAGAAGCCTGTGTGGCAGAATTACATTCTTATTCCCAGATGCTAGCCAATGAGGTGAAGGCTCTTATGCAGGGAAAAGAAGATTGTGAACATAAGAGGGGAAAAAGTAGAGGCACAGCTTCTGGAATCGCAAGTCAAGGTGTCAGAAGGTGACCGATTGTGTGCTAAGCTGTCAGAGAAGGCAAACCGACTGCAGGTTGAGTTGGACAATGTTACAAATCAGCTTTCTCAAGCAGACAGCAAATCTAGAGAAATTGCGGAAGATTTTTCTATCTTGGAATCGCAGCTGCAAGACACGCAGGAACTCTTACAGGAAGAGAGGTGTCAAAGGCTGAGTTTTAGCACAAAGCTCAAACAAATGGAAGATGAGAAAAATGGCTTCCTGGAACAATTAAAAGAGGAGGCGGAAGCAAAAAAAAACCTATCAGAGCAAGTCGCAACATTGCAAGCTCAGATAGCGGATATGAAAAAACGCATGGAAGAAAGCGTTGGTTCATTACAGTGTGTTGAAGAGGTGAAAAAGAAGTTTGATCAGATGCTTGGTGAAGAGAAGACTGTGTCTGCAAAATATGCAGAAGAACGCGCCCGTGCAGAAACGGAGGTGCGTGATAACGAGAGCAAAGCCCTGTTCTTGGCTCGCTCTTTGGAGGAAGCTCTAGAGTGTAAGGTTGAACTAGAAAGAGTTAACCAACAGCTGTGTACAGAAATGGAAGATTTGGTCAGCTCCAAGGATGATGTTGTGAAAAGCGTTCAGGAGCTAGAAAAGTCTAAGCGAGCCTTAGAACAGCAACTAGAAGAGATGAAGATTCCGTTGCAGGAACTGGAAGAGGAATTCCAGGCAACAGAGGATCTGTCCCAAAGAGGGGATAGTGTGCCTGATGCAGTTTTTAAAAGGATCAGTGTTTTGGGGTCTGTCCTGAGTGAGCCTCAGAAATGTGACGACATGTGGCTTGAATCACCCCTTTGGAATAAACCGTTCCTTCAAAAACTTCAAGCATTGGAAAATGTATCATTAGAGCTTCAGCAAACAAAGGAGCTGAGTAAGAAATGTGGTGATTTCTCAGTTCAGGCTGAAAACCTAGTGGAGAAAACTAAGGCTGTTGGTGAAAACGTGAAGCAAATGAATAAGTGCCTTTCAGGGAGTGTTTCCAAAATGGAACTGGTGAAAGACGGGTGGCAGAAGTTTGATCGTGATCTTGAGATGCATTCCATGTGGAATTCAGATAGAGAAAAAGAACTAGGTGACCTTGAGCGGTCAAATAGTTCAGCAGAACGTGCATTGAAGAAACCTGTAAAAGAATGTGTTGCATTTCCATGCTTCTTCACTGATGCAGAGAGGAGGTCTATAATGGATACCACCCAGATCGCTGGGTTCAACTGTGTTGTTGCCTTTGACCCCTATGTTGGTGGAAGGAAAGTTGATGATGTTCTGGTTGGCTTCTTCTGTGAAGAGTTTGGCAAGAAATATAAACTGAATATCAAATCAAATAGTAGGCCTTTACTGCGACTCGCTCAGGAGGGCGAAAAGTTTAAGAAGTTGATGAGTGCAAATGCTTCAGATCTGCCTATGAATATGAAATGTTTGAATGATATTGATATCTCTGGGAAAAGGAACAGGGGTCACTTTGAAGAAATGTGTGACAGCCTGTTGTCTCAATTGGAAAATCCTCTGCACAGCATCTTAGAGCAAGCAAAGCTCAAGAAGGAAGATCATTCCCTTTTACAACAAAAAGTCAATGATTGTGTACAGCTGTATGGAGAGGCAACTCAAGTCACAGAGGGATGTCAAGAGTCCCTACTTGGAACAAAGCTTAGTGAAGCAAAGGTTCTCAAAGTTGTGTGGAAAACATTTATGGATTGCAGAGAGAGGCGTCTTAAGAATGTTGAAGACATTAAGACTAGCCCAATTGAGTTGCCTATGGATCACGGTCCTCCGTGGTGGATTGGACAGACGGTTATGAGGGACAAGCTGTCTGACATTTATGAGAAAGCTGTCAATGAAGATGACAGAAACGAGAAGGAGCGAAATGATGCCAAAAATGCAGTTGAAGAATGTGTATATGAGATGAGAGACAAACTGTGTGGCATTTATGAGAAATCCGTCAATGAAGATGACAAAACAGTTTCATCCGGAAGCTTGAGGATAATAGGAGGCTTATCAGTGAGTCAGCAGTGCTTGACACATGCGTGCCTGGAAATCTGTGTCCCAACCCTAGGGTTGAAACAAGAGGGGGGGGTATGTAACAGGAAGTCAGCTAAATCTGGGAATGTAGTCACAGGAAGGAGATACATTTCCACCTGATTTAGAAAGTCCATTAATTAATTTAGGGTGTTGGCTACAGAGCTAGCCAGCAGGAAGTTGAAAGGCCTTCACCTGTTCAGAATGAGGGAGTTAAGGCTCTATAATTTGTTCAGAGAAATTCCTATTGTTTGCTGCCTCCAGAAGCTGCATCCTGAAGCCATGTGGGCTGGGAGCAGGAGGACAGTCAGCGTGTGCCTCCCGACAGGATGTGTGGGCCTGGGAGAAGACCCCCCGGAGTGATGTGTGCCCGGGACGGTAACCAAGGGTGAAATCGTCTCAAAGGTGAGAAGACGAACTGTTGATGTGAAAGAAACAAAGGACTGTGTTGCCCTGTGAAGCTATTATAAAAGGACTATTGAGTGTCCGCTGTAGGACAAGGAAGTCTGCCCGACGGTAGGTTGGAGACAGACACTTAGGCAGGTTCCAGTTGTGAGAAGGTAGCCGCCCACAGAGGCAAGGATTTATTTTCTGTTTTATTTTATTTTGGATGTTTTGCTGCATACAGCCTGGTGAAGAAAACACCATTTAATAAACCACACTGTTTGTTTGCAAGCACTTGTCGGCTACCTCTCTGGGAAAACGCACCCCCCAAGGGGTCATCCACACCCGCCACCGAGCTAATCCCTCACACTACTTTCTGCCTGCGTCCACTCTCCCTGATACCTGATCAGCTCACGCTGTGCCTCTTCTCTTTTTTCTTAGTTAATACTTTGACTTTCCCTTTTCCATTGTTCCATAATCGGCTTCCTTGCTGTCTTCCTGTTCCCAAAACCAGTTCCCATGCCACCTCCTGTATGTCTTTCTTCTCTCTCGGTCCATGGTCCTGCTCTGCCTTTTCTCTCAGTGAGTAAGACTTGTTTCACAGGGGCTTTAGCGTGTATAAGCACAGTGTGAACAGCAATGCCTTGGTGATGCATTTGCAGAGCTTTCAGCAAGCTTTGTTGAAGCTTTTAAAGTACCATTTGGGTCCAGTTTGTAAATGTTGGACACAGATCCTACTGAGAGTGTTGATTTCCACTTTAAACAAGATGCTAGCAGGCTTCAGCACTTCTTAAAAGTCTGCTAGGAGCGTGCTTAAAGTGGCAATCAGCACTCCCAGTAGGATATGTGTTTAGCATTTGCAAACTGGACCTAAATGGCACTTTAAAAGCTTCAACAAAGCTTGCTGAATGTTCTGCAAATGCTTTGTCAAAGCTTACTGTACACACTGCTCTTATACAAGCTGAAGACAGTTTGAAACAGGCTTTATGATCAGCTCCATCTTTGCTTCACATTCAGTTTTTTTACCATTTTTAACATGCTTATTCACAAAAAAGGTTCAGAAAAAAATATTGTCTATTAGGCCAGTAATGTATATCAAATTGTTATGGATGACTCAGGGGCACAAAAGAATTCAGCCTAATTTAACCATTTAATAAATGGTCCCACGTTTGCCAGAATCCTTAAAATGTTTCTAAACACACAACAGTAAAATCAGTCTGTATATGCAGAAAAGCATGCTTGTTATACTCACTGTGAAACCTAAGGGGTTAATCACACCCATTTGGTAATGGGGCTGTTTAAACCTGTCTTCTGTGATCCTCCCCTCTTTTTCCACAGTCCCCAATCCAACTCCTGATAGAACAGAGCATTGGAGGCACCCTGCACATGCTCAGTTTGGTGTGTATTGCTAGAGAAGTTTTTTTTTTTTTTCTTTTGGGGGGGGGGGGGTGCATGTGACCAGCATAGGACCAATAAACATTGTCCAGACAGGGGGTCAGAAGTCATGCAGCCTCATAGGACAGTCAGAGGAGAATGAAAACTCCTCCTACAAGCTTTAACCAGTGCTCGGCCAGACACTGATAGAAGTTACAAAACTGCTATATACTGCTGATGGGAAAAGGCATTTAGAGGTTTATAGTTACTAAAGTAATTGAATTTCCATGTTCTGTGTACTGTGGGAGAACAGATAAAGTGAATGCAGGCTCCTGGGTTTAGTAACACTCTAAAAGATTTTCTCCAAATTATGAAAAATATCAGTATATGGAAAAATGAAAATTATTGCTTTGTTTTTTTTTTTTTCTTCTTCAGAGCCCATTAACACTTGATTGATTTAAAAGACAGAGCAATGTCAGAACTGATCGGGTTATTTGTTCCAGATCAGTCACTCAAAAAGTAATAAAACAAGTAGAATAGAATAAGAACAGAAGCTGATATTTTCAGAAGTCAGCAGCTAAAGTCTCCAGTGCACGTTTCTTTATGTACCAAGGCTTTTTCTACAAAAATCAAAATCACTGAGGTTATAATTTAAAGCCCAATTCCAGCATAGGCATATAAGGGGATCCTCCAGCTGCTATACTCACTTTGTCTCCTATCCCCCTGCAGACTCACCTGTCACCTATCCAGCTACACTCCACTTCCAGGTTGATTGATACTCAGCGCCAAGAAATCCACTTCCTGTGAGCCCAGGGTGTCATTGCTCCACCCCACTGACCCTGACTCACAGAAGAATGCATTAGAGAGCAGCTCCATGTAAAGACATGGTACTGCTCTCTGTAGCATTTGCAATTCACCCACCAGCAGCTGAAGAACAGGCTAAAGTGGACCTGTGACATCATCAGACCAGACCAGTGACACTTGGGAAAAAATAAGTACATTGTTTCATTGAGTGCCAAGGATGCTTCAGGGGGCATGAGGGGCACAGAGTGGGAGGGGATGCTAGGCCCATAGGTATGCTTTAAATTATGGATGTAAATGTAAAGACTGAAAATTGGGCAGTGGGACAACTAAAAAGAGGGTAACCCCAAACAAATGTTCTGCCACTTTATAAAACTCTGGTTCGACCACATGTGGAGTATTCCATCCAGTTCTGGTCACCAGTCCTCAGGAGGGATGTGCTGGAACTGGAGAGAGTTCAGAGAAGGGCAACAAAATAATATGGGGGCTCGAGGACCTTAATTATGAGGAACGACTACAAGCGCTAAATGTATTCTCCCTGGAGAAGAAAAACTTGAGAGGAGAAATGATAGAAATATACAAATATCTCAATGGTGATCCTAGTGTAGGTAGGAATTCAGTCTCAGGGAGTGTAGGATGACACAGGGCCACACAATGAGACTGGAGGAGAAGCGGTTTACCCAAAAGCTGTGTAGGGGTTTTTCACTGTCAGGGGGGTGAGGATGTGGAACACTCTTCCACAATTGGTGGTGTCAGCAGGAAGTATTAATAGTTTTAAAAGTCTCTTGGACGTGCATGTTAGCGAACACAATATACAGGGATATGGGAAATGATTATCCATATGAACACACACACACAAGTTGAACTGGATGGACTGATGTCTTTAATTCAACCTTGCCAACTATGTAACTATGTAAAATGTTTTTTTTTTTCTCTTACGGTCTCTTTTTCTGATTTATTTCTATCAGTTTCAATCTTCTTTTAAATACACTCTTCATATTTGTGTTGATTTATATAAGTTTTATTCAATGTTTTTACAGTGTTACGTTAACATTTACCAAATTGCTTATTTTTATGTATGCAAAAACTGAACAAATAAAAAAGGAACAAATATGATATTCAGATTTATAATTTTCTATGTCTACTTTGAAAACCAATATACTCATTGAACAAAAAAAAAGTAACAAATATGTGTTATTGGGCTACATTCACACCAGTTATTTAGGCCGGCGCAAATTGTAACTCAGCGGCTAGGTGTGGCTCTGTTCACTACAATGACGGGTCGTTGGAGGCTACAGCTATTCTGCACAGCCAGGGGTTACATGCGGTGATCGCTGCTGGATGCACTTTGTGTGTCCAACAGCGATCACCGCAGGTAATCGCTGGCTGTGTGGACAGCAGCAAATAGCTGAAGCCGCAGGCAACCTGTCATTATGGTGATCAGGGCTAGCAGCCACATCTAGCCAGTTGGGACGTAGGAGTCTCTGATTCCTGACGTTACAATTCACCGGCCTAAATTGCTGGGGTGAATGTAGCCTTAGTACAGTGATGGCAAATCTTGGCACCCCAGATCTTTTGGAACTACATTTCCCATGATGCTCATGCACTCGGCAGTGTAGTTGAGCATCATGAGAAATGTAGTTCCAAAACATCTGGGGTGCCAAGGTTCGCCATCACTGCCTTAGTACAATTACAGGCTTCATTTTCATTATACCCTCCAAGTTTAATAATTCCTGCACAGTAACACATTGTGAAACTTGGGTCCAATCTGTAAAAACACTTATTTATTTATTTTTTTACTTTTTAAATCACAATTGTTACCAAAGTTCCCAGAGTCTTTAATCCTAGCATAATCCAAAATTGCTGTGGAATGGAAAATTGCAACAGTGGCACCTGCAGCCCATAAAGATGTACTGCATACTACTCAGAAAAACTTTAGTTATGGTTGGAGAGCCAATAGTTAAAGAATGACAATAATAATGATAATGAATTATCATGATGTTTTCATTAATAGGTTGGTTAACAAACAGAATGACTTATCATAGTATAAAACAGTTCTATGATAGAAATACGCAGTAAGGTAAGCGATAAAAGACATATTTGTTTTTTGTTTTGTTTTTTCCAGTAATTTGCAGTACTAAATAGTTAGAATTTTTTACTTTCCTTTATATATTGGCAAACATGCAATATTGTAAAATATTTAATTTTTGTTGGCCGTCAACAGAACGGCCGATTGTTCGTCAGTCAGTACAGATTTCGGCAGGCAAAAATCAGTTGAGAAAGACTGGGCATGCTCAGAGAAGAAAAAAACACACGGAAAGTTAACCATCACATGACATCACTTCTGCAGTTGGTTGTTGTTGGCCGACAAAATTCGTGTGCAGTCTAGAGCACATTTCAGCCAACACAACAACACTGGACAAAAGACGGCCGATCGGTCGGCCAACAATCTGTGCGTGTGTACAAGACTTAAGTCAACAAAGCTTCCCCCTTTTTCATTAAGCTCTGGGGAAAAATTCCCTAGCAAAGAGCAACTTCCCACGCAAAGTGAACAGTCTATTTTCCTTTAACCCTAGTATGTCATATTTGGTAGAAAAGGATGACTTAACTGAGTTCCAAAATATTCCTTACATCTGAATCTTGATGATGAGGCAAATGTGGGTAAAACCAATGTAATACAGTTTAAAGTTAATATATTTAAAAAGTGCTATTGCAAAGGTCAAAGACTCAAAAATGAAACACGATTTGACATACAGCTAAACTGAAACCAAAGAAATTAAAAGATTAACCAGTGTAGCTGAAAGACACAATTACAGTTTCCAAATGGCATTATGATTGGCAGTTATCAATGTACAAATTAATAAAATCAGGGGCTGTATTCAAATTATTTGATGCTTTCCCAGCTGGAGTGGAGAGGTTCTCTTGCTTTCATGTACATTTTCTTAGACAACATTCCTGGTGAATTTATGAGAACTCCTTTATTTATAGTGGGGGAAAAAATGTTTTGATCCCCTGCAGATTTTGTAAGTTTGCCCACTTACAAAGAAATGAAGAGTCTATAATTGTTATCATAGGTTTATTTTAAAGGATAGAATATCAACCAAAAATCCAGAAAAGAAAACACGATACAAATGTTATAAACTGAACTGCAGTTCAGTGTTTAAAAAAAGCATTTGATTCCCTACCAGCTGTTGTGGAAATTTTATTAGGACTAGTGTGGGCATTTTTCAGGATGTGTTTTATTTAACTTGTCATTATGGCTCCTGTTGTCGGTTTGCTTGCAATACGCTCGTTAGAGCGTGTACGGGCGAACCGACATTGAGGAAAGACTACTGGCAGTGAAAACCTTCTCTTAGCTGTGTAGACGCATTCGCTCTATATAGACATCTCCGCCGGCGAACACTCAATGCTCTAGTCTGTTTGCTGGTAGAGATCTATGTGTATTGCGGGGCGAAGTCAATTTTGTTTTGATATCTATCTGCCTTTATGAAGGGATACATGCTCATGTCTTTCTACTGTGCCTGATCACCATAGTGGAAACAGCATGGCTCTTTCTCTGCAGATAGCCTCACGTCTATGGGAACAGTACTATAATCCTATTAGGCATTGTTCTTTGAGCTTTGCTGAATGAGATTCAGTAGTAATGGCGAGAATACATGCACGAGTTTGATCAGAGCAGCGTTCACGCTGGTTTCATTGTGTAGTGTTAGGCGTGAATTCTGCTACATGTGGGTTTTATTGTTAACTACAATGTGTGGATTTCCACACTCCAACAGCAGGAAGCTGTGCATGCTGTTCTGCTAATTCACGATCGTGTACTCTCCCTTGCTGATTCTATGTGAGTAACTTGTGTCATGTGACTGTACATTTGGAACTGATTGGCTGATGTTGTATAGCCACCACTTCCTGCTGTTGTCCCTTTGTCGTTCCATAAATAAACGGAGCTCAATGCTTTAAGTTGGACATTCTATCGAGCATCCAAAGTGATAAGCAGCCTTTGTGTCTGTATTACTGGGTACTGCTGATTGCACTCAATAACCTTATACAAAAGAGCTGAGAACTGTGCTTTTTAGCACAATGGGATTGATTGCGCTTGGCGTATATTAATATCCAAATTATTGTTATTGTTATTATTATTGTTAGACTGAGATTCATCCATGAGTGGAAATTGTTCCCTTTTTGGGTTGTGTAATGCATTATTGATCCGGTTTTGTTTTTTTTGCACTGAAATTTAGTTTTGGCATAGATATCCTGGTTATTGCTGAATTTCAGTTCTAAGTGCCGTTATTCCGCTTCAGCACTGAAGTTCAGTATTCAGAGGAGATATCTTTGTGGGTGGGGGGCTCGTGGAACCCAGATTACTTTAGAGAGGTTGGGAAACTTCTTGTCCAGCTTCCCCTCCTATGTGTAAGTCACTCTGTGTCTATTAGGGGCACAGGGTGACCAAGAACCCCAGTCAGGTCTGCATTAATCAGACTCGCTGTACAACCACACCGCATTTCACATTACCCCGGTTTTCCTGGGTTCTATATGTGTGGTTTGTGTTGAAAGAATGAAGGGCCTCTTTTAATTGGGACAATAACATTTCTGAACAATATCCCTCAAGAAATATATAAAGATAAACAATTTGACTTTTCAGATTGCTTGAATATTGTTGGAGTCTCTCATAGACCCTTGCTAGATAGTGAGGGGGGGTTTGTTATTCTTAAGTACCTTATTCCCATTGTTTTATTGTTTCTTTCTGCCTTATGATCAACCTATTATGGGATGTATATGTGTATGTGGATTAGCTGCTAAGGGGGAGGGGGGATTATCCCACAGTGTATATCTCTTTGTACCTGTGTTTGAATAAACAGTTCTTATCCTGGTTTGCTCCAAAACTGGTATTGCCTAGTTCTTCGGATAACTATAGCCAGATTCACGTATCTCTTGTTCCAGAGCTTAGGAAGTAGCTTCTTGAGGGAGATACCCGATCAGGGTGTTCGGTTCCGTTACAATCTTGTCTACACTGAATTTCAATTCCGGCTGACCATCATTGTTTGTTTTTGCTGGTTTTCAATGCCACCATTTTGTTTTTTTTCACTGAAACCCACATGGCTGTGCCACCATTTTGTTTTTGTTCTGCCACCATTGTGCTTTTGCAGTACATTTATATTATAACTATTTTCGTGTTCATGTACTGAAAGGCAACTTTTAGTACAACTATTGCAGGGTTTTTTTCAGTTTTGGTAGTTATTTCATTTTTAACTGAAATCCGGTGTGACAGGAGTCACTTTGGTTGGGGGGCCCATGGAACACAGCTTACCTTAGAGAGGTTGGGAAATACCTCTCTCAGCCCCCTAGACCCCTCTTATGTGTAAGTCATCCTGTGTCTATTAGGGACACAGGGTGACCAAGAAGCCCAGTCTGGCCTGCCCAAACTAGACTTCCCACAAACTGATCGGCTATGAGAGCTCCATGCGCCCTGCCGGGACAAACTTACAAACTATGTGGAACTTTGTCAAGGAAGTTGCCATGATGGATTAACCCTTTGGGACTTGTTACCCGACTAACTCAGGCACAGACCGATTGGAGGTCTGGTACCTGGTTAGTCTACCTTTGGGGAGAAGATATGTGACTGTACTGACCATCACTGGGAGTGAAAGACAGATACTTAATGGTTTTGATTGTTTCAAATGGGTTCTGTGTTTACTTATGATAATGTGTATTGAACTTCAACGTCAGAGACAGGCTCTCCCTATTGTTTGTGTATTGAGGTGAGATGTGTAATCTTTTAAGCCTGTCTGTTCCATTGTTAAATGTTAATGAACTCACATATTGTTCTGTCCAGATGGCTAGATAATTAGTTCAGGTTAATTATATTTCTGTATCCAATTTCATCTGTATATGATAATGTAATCAGGCAACCCCTGACCTGTATGTGGTAATCTGATCAGAAGGGGGATGTGCTCATATGTGTGTATAAATTGAGTGTGAAAATGTTCAATAAAGGAGAAGAACTTAGTTTGTACTCTAAGTTGTTGGCTAGCTTTGTATGGGGGCGGCTGGGAAAATCTGATATCCATGTTCACGACAAGTACAGTGTGAGTTGCGGTTCCGCTACATCCGGTATTTAGTGAAAATAATACTGGTTCGTGGCAGTAGAACTGATTCATTTTTAATTGAATTTCAGCATTTTGTGAAACCTAGCTGTTTTTGTGTTCAACTTTTGTTTGTCAGGTGTTGTTATTTTTGTTTTTGTATAGCATTTTCTTTTTTTTTTTTTGTTTGTTTTTTATAACTCATTTGTTTTTGGAGGTGGAATTCAGTGTTGAGTTTAACTAATCTGTTTCTTGCACCAGATTCAGTTTTTCAGGAAGAATCATTTTAGCCTTGTGCTGATTTGCAATTATTTTGTGGAGATAGTACTTTCTGTGCTGGAATTTGGATTTTGGGTAGGGACATTGTACATTCTGTGAGTGGACGGTAACTGGCATCCCAATAGTTGTTGTTACATCTAGAAATAGATAGAAGTCACAAAGGTTTCTATAGGGGAGGATTTCATGGTACTCTCGGGGGTTGTTTGGCAACACAGATTAGGTTAAAACGAACATGTGTACTTTGGGCCGGATTGAGTGAAACAGGAGATTGCGACACGTTTGTTTTAGCATACAATGTGAAGGAGTAGATTCTAAACCCACCGACGTATGGCCGTATAAAATAATCAGAGTTGGGGTGTGTGGGCACTAAGGTGCTGTATAGATTTAAACATATCACCTGGTTGTAGTTTCTAGCTGACCGGCGTATGACAGTGTAAAATAATGAGGGTCTAGAAGCAAGCCAGAACCGTGAGAATAGTCACCGGGCGGTACTGCTTCTAAAACGTTGGTGCAAGGGTGCGCCTGGACGCAGGACCACTGTATTAAAAGCAGAGTCCAGTCGTCATGGGCATTGGGCCGTCCAAGTTAGGGAGGGAAAAAGAGGCCTCCCCCCTGCCAAAGAGCTTCGCAGCACATGAGGTCTGAGTTTGGGGTTTGGGCCATGAGACCCCTTAAAGAGTGGCACAAATGGTCCAAGGGAACAGCTTGGTGCATTCCCTTGGAAGGTACCTTTGATACCTGGAGATGGGAGAAACTTATCACCGAGTTTAGAACCAGGCGCCAGGCAACAAAGACGTTGGATATAGCGCAATTGTGGCTTCAAAGGTCTATAATGGTAAATCGGCAAGGTGTACAGATGGCAGTTAAATTTCAGAAGAACTGCATTATGTATACTTGGCCTGAGGGGATAGCCGAGTCTGGGGATCCGGTAAGGGAAGCGGAGGAAGCTCTCTCTGGGCTAACTCTGCTGAGACAATCCGGATCAGCTAATACTGTAACTACCACTGTCTCTCCTGAATCTCCTATTATCGATGGTTCCACTATCGCTACCTCACTTTCTCCAGCTTCTTCATCTAACAGCACAAACATTGATTCTACTAATAATTAATTTCCTCACACTGTCTCTCTCCCTCAATGAGTAGTCAGCCAAAGCAAGAAAGGTGTCAGTTTATGGAGCAACTGAAAGAGCTAAAAATGGAGATGGCTTCATTTACGCAAAGATCTCCGACTAGCTAAGATGGCGAACAGAACCAATTGCTAGGTTTGTAGGATCTACTGCTTGTGAGAAAGGTATAATAGTCAATCTTACCAAAGAAACCCTATTTAATGACACCAATAGACCAGATTATATCTGCTGGAAGGAAGGGTGTGATGTTCAGATTGAGGGAGCAATCCTCCAATCTATTATGTTACTACTTAGTGCCCATAACCGTCAATATCGTTTTGATATCTATCTGCCTTTATGAAGGGATACATGCCCATGTCTTTCTACTGTGTCTAATCACCATAGTGGAAACAGCATGGCTCTTTCCCTGCAGATAGCCTCACGTCTATGGGAACAGTAATATAATTCTATTAGGCATTTTTCTCTGAGCTTTGCTGAATGGGATTCACGACAGTAGTAGTGGCGGGAATACATGCATGGGTTTGATCAGAGCAGCGTTCACAGTTCTACACGCTGGTTTCATTGTGTAGTGTTAGGCGCAAATTCCGCTACACGTGGGTTTCATTGTTAACTACAGTGTGCGGATTTCCACACACCAATGGCAGGAAGCCATGCACACTGTTCTGCTCATTCATGATCATATACTCCCCTTTGTATTGTATATTTGAATGTATAAAAGTGTGTCATTGGCTGATTCTATTTGAATAACTTTTGTCATGTGACTGTACATGTGGAACTGATTGGCTGGTGTTGTATAGCCATCCCTTCCTGCTGTTGCCCTTTGTTGTCCCATAAATAAATGGAGCTCAATGCTTTAAGCAGAACATTCTATCGAGCATCCAAAGTGATAGCAGCCTTTGTGTCTGTATTACTGGGTACTGCTGAGCGCGCTCAATTACCTTATACAAAAGAGCTGAGAACTGTGCTTTTTAGCACAATGGGATTGATTGCGCTTGGCGTATATTAATATCCAAATGTGCACTTATTAGCGCAACTGAGTTATTTATGCATCAAATGTACATGAATTTCAAGAACACCAACCAACAATAGTTCTGACTCCCAAAGACTGGCTACAGTATGTGCTCATGTGGGACACAAATTAGACTTGTCAATATAAGTGCTCCCAATGACAACTTTTTATGTGTATATGAAAAATCTATCCACAGAATTTGTTTCTTCCATTCAAACCTTGCCATCATAGGCAAGACCGAAGAGCTGGTAAGCAACATCAGGGACAAGATTGTAGACCTGCACAAGGCTGAAATGGTCTACAAGACCATCAGCAAGAAGCTTGGTGAGAAGAAGACAACTGTTGGAGCGATTATTTGCAAATTGAAGAAATACAAAATAACCATTGATCGCTCTCGATCTGGAGCTCAATGCAAAATTTTGCCTCATGGGGTAAGGATGATCAGGAAAAGTGAGGGATCAGCCAAGAAATACACGTGAGGAGCTGGTGAATGATCTCAAGGCAGTTGGGACCACAGTCACCAAACAAATCACTGGTAAAACAATATGCCATCATGGATTGATATCCTGCAGCACCCACAAGGTCTCCCTCCTCAAGAAGGCACATGTAGAGGCCTGTCTGAAGTTTCCCAGTGAACATCTAAATGATTCAGAGAAAGTGCTGTGGTCAGATGAGACCAAAATTGAGTTCTTTGGCATTAACTCGACTCACCATGTTTGGAGGAAGAAAAATGCTGACTATGACCCTAAGAACACCACCCCTACAGTCAAGCACAGAGGTGGAAACATGCTTTGGGGCTGCTACTCTGCTAAAAATACAGAGCGACTTTGCTGCATTGAGGGGCCATGTATTGTAAAATATTGAAAGAGAACCTTCTTCCCTCAGCCAGAACACTGAAGGTGGGTCGTGGATGGGTCTTCCAGCATGACAATGACCCAAAACATACTGCCAAGGCAACAAAGGAGTGGCTTAAGAAGAAGCACAGTAGGGTCATTGCGTGGCCTAGTAAGTCTCCAGGCCTTAATCCTATAGAAATTTTATGGAGGGAGCTGAAACTGTGAGTTGCCAAGTGATAGCCAAAAAAGCAAGTGTGGACCAAAATCCCTCCTGAGATGTGTGCAAACCTGGTAACCAACTCTGTGCTTGACAACAAAGGTTTCTACACCAAGTACTAAGTCATGTTTTGCTTGGGGATCAAATACTTATTTTACTCACTGAACTGCAACTCAATTTATAACATTTGTGTTATGTTTTTTTTCTGGATTTTTGGTTGATATTCTGTCTCTATCATTTAAAATACACTTTTGATAAATTTATAGACCCTTCATTTCTTTGTAAGTGGGCAAATGTACAAAATATGCCGGGGATCAAATAATTATTTTCCCCGCTGTATATTCTTACTAGTAGGTGGCTAATGCCAACAAAATAAACATGGAACACAGAAGGTATGCATCAGTTTAATGTCTGTTAAGGACTGGCTTGCAACTGTTTACAGAGACATCTTAGATGTAAACATAGTATTTCTGTAGGTAGGTGAAGAATATTTTGAAGAAGTGCTTAGTATGTAGTCTGAATATTCAACACAATGTGCACAACGCTAGTTTAAAATGGCTGCACTTGTGAAGTTATTGAGGAAGAGCTCAACATATACAGTATCCCACAAAAGTGAGTACACCCCTCACATTTTTGTAAATATTTTATTATATCTTTTCATGAGACAACACTGAACAAATTACACTTTGCTACAATGTAAAGTAGTGAGTGTACAGCTTGTATAACAGTGTAAATATGCTATCCCCTCAAAATAACTCAACGCACAGCCATTAATGTCTAAGCCGATGGCAACAAAAGTGAGTACACCTCTAAGTTAAAATATCCAAGTTGGGCCCAAAGTGTTCACCAGAGCTTCACAGGTTGCCACTGGAGTCCTCTTCCACTCCTTCATGATAAAATCACGGAGCTGGTGGATGTTAGAGACCTTGCGTTCCTCCGCCTTCCCTTTGAGTATGCCCCACAGATGCTCAATAGGGTTTAGGTCTGGAGACATGCTTGGCCAGTCCATCACCTTTACCCTCAGCTTCTTTAGCAAGGCAGTGGCCATATTGGAGGTATATTTGGGGCCGTTACCTTGTTGGAATACTGCCCTGTGGCCCAGTCTCCAAAAGGAGGGGATCATGCTCTGCTTCAGTATGTCACAGTACATTGTTGCCATTTATGGTTCCCTCAATGAACTGTAGCTCCCCAGTGCCAGCAGCACTCATGCAGCCCCAGAATATGACACTCCCACCACCTTGCTTGAATGTAGGCAGGGCACACTTGTCTTTGTACTCCTCACCTGGTTGCCACCACACGCTTGACACCATCTGAACCAAATAAGTTTATCTTGGTCTCATCAGACCACAGGACATGGTTCCAGTAGTCCATGTCCTTAGTCTGCTTTTCTTCAGCAAACTGTTTGCGGGCTTTCTTGTGCATCATCTTTAAAAGAGGCTTCCTTCTGGGACGACAGCCATGCAGACTAATTTGATGCAGTGTGCGGCGTATGGTCTGAGCACTGACAGGCTGACCCCCCACCCCTTCAACCTCTGCAGCAATGCTGGCAGCACTCATACGTCTATTTTCCAAAGACAATCTCTGGATATGACGCTGAGCACATGCACTCAACTTCTTTGGTCGACCATGGCGAGGCCTATTCTGAGTGGAACCTGTCCTGTTAAACCTCTGTATGGTCTTGACCACCATGCTGCAGCTCAGTTTCAGGGTCTTAGCAACCTTCTTATAGCCTAGGCCATCTTTATGTAGAGCAACAATTATTTTTTCCATTTCCTCAGAGAGTTCTTTGCCATGAGGTGCCATGTTGAACTTCCAGTGATCACTATTAGAGAGTAAAAGCGATAACACCAAATTTAGCACACCTGCTCACCATTTACACCTGAGACCTTGTAACACTAACGAGTCACATGACATCGGGGAGGGAAAATGGCTAACTTGGTCCAATTTGGACATTTTAATTTAGGGGTGTACTCACTTTTTTTGCAAGCGGCTTAGCCATTAATGGCTGTGTGTTGAGTTATTTTGAGGGGACACCAAATTTACACTGTTATACAAGCTGTACACTCACTACTTTACATTGTAGCAAAGTGTAATTTCTTCAGTGTTGCCACATGAAAAGATATAATAAAATATTTACACAAATGTGAGGGGTGTACTCACTTTTATGAGATACTGTACATAGAAAAAGGTTACGCTGGGTACAATATAGGATACTTCAGAAACCCTTAAAGAAAAGCCTCATGAGCAGGAGGAGCTTGTACTAAATACAGCACATTATGCTCAGGGTCTTACTAACAAGGAAACTGAGGACATTAAAACCAACTCACAGCTGTCACATAATCCAAGCAAGAACAAAATGTACAGAAGACAAATCACCAAACCCACGAAACTAACGCGATTACCCTGATATTTAGCTGTATTAAGGCAATTTAATAAGACTATACTTTTTATGGAATAAACCAAATAAGTTCTTCTAATCTAATGGAAACACATTGTTCAATGTTAAATCCCAGTATTATTATTATACAGGATTTATATAGTGCCAACACTTTGCGCAGCGCTTAACAAAATGTAATATTATATTTGTATCAAATAACCAATTATTTTGTGTAACTAAATTAAGCTAATTTTAGTGTTAAAGGTTGAAACCATGTATGTATAAAACTTCAACTTCAAGTGCCAAAAAAAGGAATATTTCCTGTGTGTATATTGCATATATACTGGTTGCCTAGTGTTTACAATGCACTTATACTTGATTGTTATGCGCAAAAAAAATAAAAAAAAATATATATATAAAATAAATGTTTTGAAGGAAAAATTCAAATCCTTGATTTAAATAGGAGCTGTCCATGTAGTAACATAGAGTAACCCCCACCTCCTCTAGCCCCTAGCAAGCAGCAGAGGAAAATCCATCTTCTCATTAATGTAATTTGTAAGCACATGGCAAACTGAACTTCGAACCACAGAAATAAATCAATTCACTTACAGCAGGCATGTCAAATTTTTGGGCCACATGCAACCCTCTTGCTCCTATGAACCCCTCACCCAGTTTTAAATTTGAATCTAAATACGAGTTCTTTAGATCTTCATAAACATGCCGCCCTACATCAGAGCAGCTGTGAATTAAATTAGAAATATATCTTGAACGCCTTTACCAGGTTTAAAATTGCACATTGCAATATAATTTAATACAGTAAAATCAATTTGTAGTATTTTTTAGGCATCTTTTTTTTTTTTTTTTTTTTAACAAAGCATGGATGAGCTCAAACTTCTATCAGTTTTTCTTCTGTATTGAGAAGATTCCTCCATCCTTCTTGCTTTGAGCATTAAACAGGAAGTGATGGTTGTGACTGCATTGCATGCTTGGCAGTAAAAGCGCACACTGCTGAGCAGAATGCCTGTGTGTTTGCCCAATTGCTTAAAAATTGTACACCATATATTTAACACTGTGAATGTATACGGCCCCCTTCTTCAAAACACCAAGCTCCTGTGCAGAAAAAATAAAACACATGCTCCAAAAGAAAAAAAAAAAATTCGCCTTGGTTTATAATACTTGTATACATACCGACATATCTTCCTGTCCTCCTTCTAAGCAGTACTGGGCCTTTACATGCCAGTGTGTTTTTTTTAAATATTATGCTTAAATTGTCCAGATTTGATTGTTTCAATGCTAGTTGCAGCGCAGTACACTTTTCTGCAAAAAAAAAAAAAAAAGAAAAACTAAATTAAATACACTATTTGCACCTATCGGTACACACTGTAAGATAAAAAGAAGATTTGGTGTGTTCTTGACTTACTGTATTCTGCCTATTTGCTAGGCCTGTTTTTAGGTAGAGAGGCTATTAAAGCTGTGGATAACTTTTTCTTTCTTTACTATGTCCCTAAGCATAAAAAGCATGTTCAATGTATTTGTTTTGTTTTTTTTTTCATAAAAAGCTTACTTTTCTAGTTCACCATTTGTCAGCATTTTTCCGCCTTATTTTTTTAAACATTTATGAAGAGGTGTAAATGGACTTGGAATGAAAAATATGCTTGGTTAGCATAGCACTGCAAAGTAGTGTCTTTTATTACTTTACAGTGACCTTGTCTAGGCTCTAAACAGAAAAAAAAACTTTCCTGCAATAGAAGAGGTAGGCCAGTTTCTCCTCTCTATTCCAGTTTTGCAAACTCCATATTTCATTTTGACATTCAAAACTTCTGAAAGTGCTGCATGTCTGTGTTCTCCGCTATACTCTGTGTTTCCTACCTGTCCCCATGTCCCTACAAGACTCAGCAGTGACATAGGGATGGGAGGATAGAGCCACAACATGCGGCAGAGGACAGTAGGGTTGATTATCTAAAGGCAAATGCACTGTGCACTACAAGTTCACTCAGGGCTAGCCCAATATATTGTGCTGCCTGGGTCCAAAAATGAAATGCTACCCCTCCCCCTCAAAAAAAAAATCTCTGCTATCAACACAGAGCTCCTGTGTTCCTCCTATTTAGGATCACAGGTCTCTGTGTTGATTCCATAAGCCAACCCCCCTAAAAGTTGGAAAACACACCCTAGGTTCACATTTAACCCTTTGATCACCCCTGGGTTAACCCCCTTCAATGCCAGTGTCATTATTACAGTAACAGCGCATATTTTTAGCACTGATTACTGTAGTAATGGCACTGGTCCCCCCAAAAGTGTCAAAAATGTCAGTTAGGGGTCCAATCTGTCTGCCACAATGTCGCAGTCCCGCTAAAAATCGCCGATCGCCGCCATTACTAGTAAAAAAATAAATAAACATGACATAAATCTTTCCCCTAGTTTGTAGACGCGATAACTTTTGCGCACACCAATCAAAATACACCTATTGGGATTTTTTTTACCAAAAATATACCGAATACATATCGGTGAAAATGAAAAGGTGCGCAAATTGAAAAAATGGAAAGCAGCACTAGACATGTTGAAATAATAATGAATAGACAAATAAATAGTGCGCTAACAATATTGATTGAAAAAATCAATGCATGATGAAAGAAATATATAAATAAATAAAATTAATTCTCTCATATGAACGTGTCAAAACTGTGAATGGTTTACAAACAATAAATAGTTCTTTATAGAAGTCCATGCATAGGTAAAGTGTCAACTTAAAAAATAAGAGTAACACAAGTCTCTCAAATAATCAGATAAATAAATCCGTGCCAAAGTGCCATGCCGCAGTGTGCAGATGATGGTATTTCACATGAAATGATATTCTTATTGCCAGTGTGGCCTCTTACCGCAAAGGACTTCTAAGTTAGCATTCAAGTGATGGACGTGATAAGGTGATGAAGTGATAACACTCATAAGGTGCATTCTTACCAGAAATCAGGGAGACATGAGCTTGGACTGCTAGAGAACAGGAAATCCAGCGAAGAATCCTGAAAGCTGGTCCACTTTGCAATGATATGGTTCCGATATTGGAAGGAGCAATTACCACAGAGAAGGTACCCAATGAAAAAAAGGGGACTGATAGTGCATTACCCTCAATACTTTTTAATAAAAAAAAGGCAGCTACTTACATCAATTAAAACCATACAAGTACAAAAAAGCTCAAAATAAAACATGCACGGCCGCCTGCAGAACGGTCCGTGACATAGGGTGATGCAACTAGCCCCCTCCGACGCGTTTCCACTTAGGAGTCGTTTACTGGGAATGGAGCTGAAAGTCAATCACGCTTGTAAAGATCAGAAGTATGGTAATTGGGAAACAATTCTGAGGGTCTCTTGCGTGAATCTCGCAATAAGGTAAGCGCAATATCTCTTTTGGTGGTGGATGTTCACACAGGGGGCGATTGATACACGAACTGTGATAGGGTAAGCGCAATATCTCTTTTGGTGGTGGATGTTCACATAGGGGGTTATGGTTACAAGAATTGTGATAGGGTAAGCGCAATATCTCTTTTGGTGGTGGATGTTCACACAGGGGGCGATTGATAGACGAATTGTGACTGTCATCATTCATAACCACCGTGATTGCATCGGGATTCCAATTTCTTCTCTTTTTTTATTTGGGACTTTTATCACACGAATTGGACTACAATTTATACTTTTTGATTATTTTGCACATTGCACTTTATCAATATTTTGCAATTTATATGTGTGGTTGGCACTAAATGTTCACATTATAGTTGCTTTTTAGCGCTGCACTGTTAAAAAGTACCCTCTAGAACAGGGATACTCAAACTACGGCCCTGCAGCTGTTGAAGAACTACACATCCAATGAGGCATTGGAAAACTGACATTCACATACATGGCTAGGCATGATGGGAATTGTAGTTCCTGAACAACTGGAGGGCCATAGTTTGGGAATCCCTGCTCTAGAAATATCTCAGTGCCTTTGCTTGTAAACTGGAGTCTACACCTTACCATTCTCCTTTGATATTATCTTCTTTGGATGGGTAATTCCTTACTTAGTAATAGGTAGACAGGGTGGTCATGCAAATGATTGCATGTATAACTAAGTCTGCGGCCTGAGCATGGTCAAACAGACTGAACTGGCCCAGTTTTCTATACAGGGGATCTGGTACCCACTCATTCTTCCCTCCCCATTCTTCCCTCCCTAAAACAGAAAAAAACATAAAACCATAACATTGCTGGCGGAGCTACCTTTGGATCTGATTTGTGTAAATCTATTTAGCCAATTCTGACTGGTTTGCTTTTCTCAAGTTGAAATTAAACTATCTTCATTAGGTGTTTTTTTTTTTTTTTTTTTAATTCACTTTTTTTTTACATTTCTTACACTGTTGTTCTTGGCTTTGTAGATCTTGAAAAAAAATGGAGAACTAGAAAAACAGGGAAATGTTGATGCTAGTTTTACATTTTTTTGTATATAGGCCCTCTATTACATTATTGTTATCATTCACTTTGACTATATTGGATTTTGAATCATGAGATCTTGAGTATCAGATTTCCCCAGTCTGTATTGATAAAGGAGAAACCCACCATTGCAGATCTCTTTCCTGGAAATTTTGAGACCTTCTAGTGTGGTAAACCCTGATATACTGTTACAAACACATAAGGCTTCCCATTCTTCCAGGGGATGCTCCTTGCAATAACTGTAATTCAAAGCAATTGATTACTTAAAACTGAATCTAAACTACAGGTAATATAAAAACCTAACTGTATCTTTATTGTAAAGAAATGTAGTTTGTGAATAGGAAGTTACATCATAACATCGCTCCCAGCCTCCTAGGTCATTGAGATGAGCGGAGGCCATCTTGCCTCTGCTAATCTCTATAGCCAGCCACCGCAGGTCTGTTCCAGGGCTTCCTGATGAACCAGGTAAGCTCGAGAACCATGGGAAGATGGCGGGAAGGAGGCCATCTTCCAACCGCTTCTAAAAGTGATTCAGTGAAAAGTGATTTATCGGAAAAAGCAGCAGCTGAGGAAAATGTATTTAATTTATTTATTTATTTATTTAATACCAGGGTTATGCCATCTAGCTGCAGCTATAACCCCAGTATACTACTATAGAATTATGGAGATGGAGAATCGCCGAGATTCGGACCTTTAATGAGCAGGCTGAATGTACCAAGTTGATCAGTCGATCAACTAAGGTACAACCAGTTGCGATTATCACTAGCGGCTGCTAGAGCCACTAGCAATAATCACTGTCTTCCCCTGGTGGGGGTGGCTTCCTCCTGCCCGCCCCCGCAAGTGGATTTTATAAAGAGAATTTTTTTTAAAAGAATGAGATGACACACTTTGCCGCCATATTTACATACAACTGTATCCAAATTACTATACAAGTATATTAACAGTAATATATTTTTTGTTTTTCTCTAGGCTATATTTAAGATGATACCTCCATCAGAACAGAAGAACCTCCCAGAGGATGAAAATACACCACAGAAGAGAGCAGACAAGCTATGGGCTTATTTCAAAAAGAAAGATAATGGTATTTTTATTTATTTAATTAATTAACAATTCATTGCCAATACTGAAATGCTTGCTATGCATACAATGAACAGTCATAGTCTACTGAGCATATTCCAGCTAAACAGTCAAAAAACACTGGGGGACATGTGATCGTGCAACCCATTATTTATTATTCTCTTTCTGGCTCTGGCTGCTAATGTACAGGAAAAATAGACACATTTTTATATCATATTACACAACCCAGCAAAGCCAGGCGACATTTCAACACACTTTTCCGTTTATCATCATGAAATAATTTTAATGGGTACAAACAGAAATGGCCCCCTGAGGTTAGAAAAGGATTGGCAATGTATTTGCTTTGTTTTTTTTCTTTTAATCACTTAATGACGAGGCCATTTTTTGCGATTCGGCACTGCGGTACTTTAACTGACAATTGCGCAGTCATGCAACGCTGTACCCAAATAAAATTGATGTTGTTTTTTGACAACAGAGCTTTCTTCTCTGCAATTTTTATTTTTTGCGTTATAAACAAAAAAAGAGCGACAATTTTGAAAAAAAAAAAAACAATATTGTTTACTTTCTGCTATATAACATTCCCAATAAAAAAAAAATGAAAAATCTAATTTTTTCATCATTTTAGGCCAATTTGTATTCTGCCACATATTTCTGGTTAAAAAAAATCCCAATAAGTGTATATTGATTGGTTTGCGCAAAAGGTATCGTAGATCTATGTGATTATGCGCAGCCGAGCCGCCCTGCCGCAGTAAATCTGTGTGGGGCGGTCGGCAAGTGGTTAAATATTCTTTGGAGTATGCACCAAAAAATTATAAACATAATTGATTATGTGAGCGTGTGTGTGGTAAAAAAACAGTTTGAAAAAGGGGGCCAAGCTTTTGCACATATGAAATGCATGCACCTCATAACATAACTGTTAGGTAACTAGGTAACATAACTGCAGCGCACTTTCAACCCTTCCTGTCATGGCTGGATGCCAGGCAAATCTCCCACACTTCCTAGTAGTGTTAGAGCTTACCACTATGGCCTACCACACATACTCCTACTGGCCTGTAATAATGATATCCTCAGATTTTGCTGCTTAATGACCAGGCCCTATTTTGCGATTCGGCACTGCGTTACTTTAACAGACAATTGCGCGGTCGTGCGACACTGTACCCAAACGAAATTGACGTCCTTTTTTCCCCACAAATAGAGCTTTCTTTTGGTGGTATTTGATCACCTGTGCAATTTTTATTTTTTTTGCGCATAAACAAAAAAAGGGCGACAATTTTGAAAAAAAAAAAACAATATTTTTCACTTTCTGCTATATAACAGTCCCATTAAAAAAAAATTAAAAAATCTAAATTTTTTAACATTTTAGGCCAATTTGTTTTCCGCTACATATTTTTGGTATAAAAAATCACAATAAGTGTATTTTGATTGGTTTGCGCAAAAGTTATTGCGTTTACTAACTAAGGGAAAGATTTATGCCTTTTTTATTGTTTTTTTTTTACTAGTAATGGCGGCGATCTGCAATTTTTTGCAGGACTGCGACATTGCAGCGGACAGATCGGACCCCTAACTGACATTTTTGACACTTTTGGGGGTACCAGTGACACTACTACAGTAATCAGTGCTAAAAATATGCACTGTTACTGTAATAATGACATTGGCGGGGAAGGGGTTAATGCTATTGGTGATCAAGGGGTTAAATTTGACCCTAGGGGAGTGATTATAACTGTGGGGGGGTTGGGCTTTTGAAATGATCATAGAGACATGCGATCTTATATAGCAGGATCGCATGGTCTCTGTGATCACTTCAGGGAGAATGGCAGCCGTCTGTCCTTCTCTGTCAGCGGGGAGAGATCGCCGGTGCCAGACTCCCGCACTGGCTTCCCTGCTGACGATCGGGGGGCGGGAGCACGCCTCCGGCAGCGCGCACTCGCCCCCTAGTGGCCTCCCAAGCAAATGACGTTAATTAATGTGATTTTGCCTTGGAGAGCCACACTGCCGATGTAGAAAAGGCAGTACAGCCACGGGAAGTGGTTAAAAAGCAGTAAGGCCACAGTAGCACTATGAGCTGTTCAGCTTTGTTCCATTCTTAAGTGAACTGTTCCAGCAGCCTTGCTTTTTTGAAGTCTGAAAAACATCCACCAGCCAACACCATGGAGAAGGTGACGGGGATTTCCACTTTTGTAGAAATTGGGTAATATGGAAAAAATGAATGACAATTAGTTTTCCAAGGAATTGGGCAGTGCATTGTTTTGGATTGAACAAGCTAAACCATCACAAGTGTCTTCTGAATGCGGTTTGGAGACACAATGATAGATCCAACAAGTTCTCAACCTAGCAACGAGTCTAATGAGCAATTTCATAGGATGCCAATAATTAGTGTGTATGTAGGTATATTCATTTTACACAAGAAATTGTTTTTTTTTTCATATATTTTTATTTCTCTTCATCCAGATAAAATTGCTGAAGGGGAATTCATTCAAGGAGTTATGATGAATGATGAAATAATGCGGCTTATCCAATATGACCCTAAAGTAGCTAACAAGACTTGAAGAAAAACAGCAAGGCATAAAAGAACGCCAACCGTGCTTGCCTGTGGTGTATATAATTCGGTGTATGTATGTGTTTGTGAGATATCAGGTGATGTTTACAGTCTATAATAAAAGGATTTAGAGTTACTCTGTAGATGCCTTCTTTCAATCTGGACTAAAAGCTATTAATTAAAATAATCTACCTTAGAAAACACGTTAAGTTTCCTATGTTTCCTAGACCTACAGAAAAATGTCATAAAACAACAGGAGAATCAAGCTTATAAAAGGAAATTGCAGTGTTGGATTACCAAACATATGGAGCAGGTGTGGGCCATTAGGAATAAATGAACTGGGCTAATGGTCCAGTCGCAGTACAATACTTCTGCAATTGGGTTTCGGTTTGTGGTAGACTGCTATAATATGTCACATACTCTATTACCTAGCATGCTATGCAAATAAGTGCGTGATATAGAGTCCATGTGGAGTGCAGTGATGTTTTCTCTGCCCTTCCAATCCCTTGCCCTGGGTCACGTGATCTGAAATGTTACACGGGTTAGTGTAGGGGCACATGGGAATGCATGGCTGTGTTACTGGGCCTCTAACACAGGCTTCCTTATACAGCTCTAGAGTAACAACAAAGTATAGTAAAGTACCAGTGTACTCAGCACATTCTGCAGATGTAGTAAGTGACATGTTATGCAGTTTTTCAATTTAACTAGAAAGTATTTTGGCAATCTCTCTCTGCAATTGGGAAAACTTTAGTAATTCATTATGAAGATTGTTTCCGTAACTTTTCAGGCTTTTATCATGCGTTGGTTCTACGGCAGGGTGCAAGTCAAGAACTGAGTATTAAATTCAAGACCTCTATTGTTTTACAGTAACTTTGGTATCATTTGTTGTGCTGCACTTTGCCATTTCGATTAGAGCTACATAATGGGGGAGATTTACTAAAAATGGAGCACAGGGAAACTGGTGCCGCTGTGCATAGTAACCAATCGGCCACTAGGTGCTATTGTCAAAGCTTCATTGAACAGAAGCTGATTGGTTATCATTAACAGCTGCACCAGACTCTCTGGACTCAGGTTTTAGTAAATCTCCCCCAATATGCCACTCATTCATCCAACAAAGGATACCCCCACACAACCAATTTAATTAAATACGGTTTCTTGAGTACATGATCAGTCATTATACAAAAAAAAAAAAACTCAGCAATCTCGTGATGCTCATAACTACCCTCCAGGCACTGATAATTCCAGTAATGCCTTCTCACACCACTTTCAATCTTGGGGTCCTAAAATTGACATTAAAAGTCCAAAGGGTGCTGGTAATGGCCATGCAAAAGATCTTATTGGTCCTGTATTTGGCTGTTGTCCAATACATTAAATTACTAAAGACCAGTTATGTTGGAGCACATTTATTTTCTTCTTATAGTACATTGGTCATGATTAAAGCCCATTTTCAGCAATGGGTTCACATACTAAACAAGAGTAGCAATGGAATTTTTGTTGTATGTCTATCTATGTAGTTCCACATATGAAAATAGTGAGAAATAACCCACTTCCTATTTATAATATTACCATAACTGGAAACACTTAGTAAGTTATAAACCTGTTAAATGTTTATTGTTGAATATATAAAAATGCATTCTGCAGTTAAAGAGGTTCTCCAGTAAAAATCCCCATTTATGGTATGGCTATGACTTCTCTGTGTAGTAAAATCCACAGAGTACCCCATTCATTTTCCACAATACATAATCACAAGATACAGTTGCAGATTTATATTTTAAATTTTTTTTCTTTTTCAAGACAATTCCAGATTTCATCAGCATCGCCGTGGAATGTACAATGAGATATTGTGCTCTATGAACACCATATTATCTCAATGGATGGGCTTAAAATGTATGCCAACCACAATAATCAATTTCTTTTATTTTTTACCTTACAGTGGTCTGTTAAATATACCACTGGAAGATTGTAATTTGCTTTGCACTCTGCTCCTTCTGCAATTAAATCCTAAGTACTTACATCAGCCCTGCTCAGTTCTCCTCTGTGGACTACCAAACATCTCCCTCTTATGTTATGGAGACCAGAAGTGGGGCATTCCATTCTGTAAACCAAATCAAGAACGAGCAGCCTAAAATGATAAAGCTGATCTACCATAGTTACAGCACTGTATGTAACAGCTGTCACCCTAGGCCAGGGATTGTTTTATTAGCAGGATGAAAATAAAGGAAAAAAGCTTTAAAAAGAATACTAATGCAGCCACCACATCTAACAACTGGCAAACTGCAATATATTATATATATATTGGGGGTTAAGATACGCTTGGTAAGGAGTTAAAACAACTGTACAATGAAGGTGCTAACCGTCAATGAATCAGCTGTTACATTTTGATTTTTACAGTAGAGCCTGTTTACTGTAGATGTGGCATTACCCTGGTTTGATTTAGTAAAGTCACTGTTGGTAAATTGTTTAATCAAAACTCATGTGTGTCCAGGTAATTATCATTAAAACACTGTAAAGCCATGAAGATTCTTTGTGCTTTGCTTTTGGGTAATTTTCACACGTCTACATTTTACCAGACCGTGTTCACAAGCAAGTTTGAGAAATGTGTTAGTACACATCTTTAATTCCATGTGGCATTGCATTAATAATAAAGATTCAACAATGTGTCTATGTCTACTATTATTTGAAGTGGAAAATGCAATTGTTTCTGAACTTGGAATAAAAAAATTTGAATTGTTCCTAAAGTGTTTCTTTCTTTTCGTTTTCTAATAATTACTGATTAAAAATTGATAATACTATTGTATTCAGAGGATTTTTCTGAATTGAAAAGCAGGCAAATGGACAAGCATTGACATTTAAACTTCAGGAAAACATTTTCATATACAGTTGAAATACAAATACAGTACGTTCTCTGTTTCTTCAACCAAGGAGTTGTCATTTGGCAGATCGCACACACATCAGCTACGTCCTGGTTTACTGCCATCTGGGTCAACTCCCTGATCATTGGATCACCAGGTGATATAGGAAGCTGAAATGTTGAACCAGGAAATCGTATTGCTTAAAGTGTATGTAATCCCTAACTTTTCTTTTGCTTATTTTAGGTCTGCTAAAATATTCCATTGAAAGTGTTTGTTATACTATGTGTTTTATAAGGGTAAAAAAAGTTGATCTAGTCAGAAATTCAGAGATATTCTGTGCCTGTTTTATCTTATCTCAAGAAGACTATATGGTCCTCCCAGTTCTTGTGCTTGTGGATAAAGCCGGGTACACAGTATGAGTTTTTCCCGTTCAACCCAGCAGTTGGAACGAAAAATACTGTCAGCTCCGGTTGGAGCCACTGTACTAATGATCCAACGTTAGTTCAGCAATCTCCCCCGCTGAGCTGTTGTGTTCTGACAGGGGGACGCCCCCCCAGGGGACGCCCCCCCACCAGAACACTCCGGTCAGTGCTCTCAGCCAACGGTTGAGAGCGCTGATCGGGAGCCGGTCTGCTGCTGGTTTTCCAGCATGCTCGTCCAACAGAAGCCAGCCAAACGAATGGGCCAAATGCTGGTCGTCATTGGCCAGTTCAATTAAAACCGCACAACGTCATCCGGCATTTGGCCCATGTGTACTAGGCTTAAGGAGCCATTGGGAGAGGTTGAGTCGGACAATGGGTAGGGCTGACACCATGCGGTTCTACAAAAAAAAAAGCTGTCTGTTGTCAGCTCACAACAAGATTTAGCATCTGGAAGAAGCATATCTTGGAGATGTTGTGGGGGTTGAGGTGGCAAACTATGGAAAGTGATTGGATGTGGGGTCGAAAGGAGAGTTTTGAGTCCAGGATTACACCTAGCAACCTAGCACGTGGGAATGGGTTAATGGTTGTGCCATTGATCTTGACAGAGAAGTCAGGGAAATGGGGCACCTGAGAGAGGAAATATTTTGAGCTCGGTTTTGGACAGGTTGAGTTTGAGGAAGTGGTGTTACATCTAGACTGATATGTCGGTCAGTAAATTAGTGATGCGTGAGGAGACGTGAGCTGAGGGGTAGAGAGATAGATTTGGGTGACATCAGCGTAGAAATCAATGGCACAACCATCAACTCATCCCTGCATGCTAGGGTGCTAGGGGTAGTCTTGGACTCTGAACTCTCCTTTCGGCCCCACATCCAATCACTGTTAAAATCTTGCCGCCTCAACCCCTGCAACACCTCCAAAATACACTCCTTCCTAACCAATGACACCACAAAGCTCCTGATTCACTCCCTGGTTAATGTACATCTCACTGTAGAATAAAAGGAACAGAATATGTAATTTCCATGATCAGCATAAATATAGTGTGCATGTACTTTGTGTTTCAGTATAGCCACAGCACTACTTTGTACTGTATATAATTTACAGTATGATATACCTTAATCCTATTATAATTATCATTAGATATGATTGTATGTAAAACATTGCATATAATATACTGACCTAATTGCTAGATACCAATTAAAATATACCATTCTGGGAACATATTAAGCTTGTGTGCCTTACATATTTAGTGTGTAGTCCAAAGCTCAATTTACCACCATCCCCACTGAGATTTGACTTTGAAGTACATGGAGGGAGCAATGTCCTTTGTACTGGATCCAAGTAAAGGCTTCCATGTTCATGGCAGATGGTCATGTTTATTAATTACAAATATGAGATATGGGAATTCTGACCACGGTTTAATATACTGTAGTCTATCATATAAAAATGTTTACCTTCTGTTTTCCCCAAATAAGAGGGATTACAATTCCATTACAACACTGCATATGAGAGCATTTTACAGCATAGTAAGGCATATCACAAAAGTGCCCTGGCTTGTGCAGATCTTAACATTTGTAGGTAGACTTAGAATAGTAGAATAACTATGGATGCAATTGCTTCTATAGTTATTGTAATCTACCAATATTGAGTATTTTCTGGTATACTGTGTTCAATGCTTGCAAGGATTTATCAGAGCTGATCCGAGTGCTTGCCCTAATCACCATCCATTGTGGACCCTAGTAAGCACATTCTTGTTTGCATTTTCCTTTATAGCATGGTGCCTAGCAACAGCCTGCACTTCCATGAAACAATCATTGTTCATGATATTACTGTAGGACACCGTAACAGAAAACTCTACTAGAAAATGAAGGATGAACACTATTCAGCTGGTGAGTCATACTTCACTCCATCTATGTACAAAAAACTGTATATAAAGGCCTGCATTAATGCACAGAAATTGTTTTCTGGCAATGCCTCTATTGTTTTACAACTCTGAAAGCACAAGTAGATAGGAAAAAATTAGGTGGAAGTTAGGCAGCATCAAAATTCATGAGCACATTTAGAGGCAACAACTCATAAGCTAGCTAGAAGCCAGACTATGGTTCTTTTAAAGGGATATTAAAGTGTATTTCCACCAATTTTTATTTTTGCTTATATCAGAAAGCCCACCGTACAGTACAGTTATAAATGGCAATCCTTTATTTTTTCTAAATACCTTTTATTCCTGTATACAGGCTGCACTTCCTGTCCTGAACGCCTAGGCAATTTCATCATTAGATGATTCCCAAGGACTCCCGGGATATAGGCATCTTCTATCCCAGGAGTCCTTGGGACACCTAATAGTGAAATCTGCGGTATTTTGAGGATCTGCCGGGAGGAAGTACAGATGCTGTGTTCGGGACACCGCCAGATTACTGCGCAGGCGGGAGATTGGGTGGTGCATGCTAGGTAGCCAGCTGCCCCTAATCCCAGAAATACACAGCAACTTGCTTCAGATGCCCACATCCTTGAAGGCCTCTGCCTGCTTTCGAGATCAGGTACAATATTACCAATTTAAAAGTAACAAGCATGAAGACAGAGTAAGGACAGTATCAAAATATCAATGTACAACTATTAATCACAGGGGTGCGTTTATTAAAAATTTGATTATGGGAACTGGAGCTCTGCTTTAACTTTGGCAAGATGAATCCAGCTAAAATTGATATATTTTTAATGGAATAATCAGCTGCTAAATTCATCATGGAAGGATCTACAGATTCTTTATTGCATACACGTAAGAGAATAAAACAGAGCAAAAAGACTGGGTGTTTGCTTGCGGATACAAACCTTAGGGAGAAAAGACACATTTTTCTGAATAACTAGCCCAGCAGATATGCTTAATTGATAGTAAACTTAGCATAGCAAAAGTGCTTGAATAAATAAATACGCCAAGTGGCGCTTTCAGGATACCGGTTATTCCAGACTCTTAAAGTAAAGCCAAATTGATGTAAAGCTTTGATAAAGTCAACCAATGATAGGAAATCTATTTTCAGCAGGGTGTATTTCTAAACAAAAACTTAAAGTAGAATTTTAGGCAAAACCTATTTTTTCATTTTGGATAGAGTAAAGGAGGGTTATAAACCCTGACAGATTTTTGATGCCATCTGTGAGGAACTGAGAGGAAATCCCTGCAAATTAAGGGAGTTCCTTGGGGAACCCCAGGTCACCAGTGTCTCAACTGGAATATTTCCCATCTATTACTTTTCTGGAGACAACCTAAAATTTGCCATTTTCTTTCACTTTTAATGATAATGGTAAACAGAACAAATAGAGAGGGTGAATCACCTTGACAGGGACACAGACAGCAATAAAAACTGACAGACGTTCTAATCCCTCTCTACTCTGTCCAAAATGAAAAACAAAGTTTTACCTTTGGGTATACTTTACCAAATATGTATCAATTTGATACTATGCACTTGTACAGGTGAGTGGTTAACATAATATGACCTATCACGTGCCTCCATGTGCAATTGCCCAGAGCAATGGACAGCCCTACCTGATCTAGTTCTCACTAGGCAACCAATGATGATTTTCCTTAGTGACTCATGACACACATTTACGACTTTGCAAGGTAAATTATAAAATGGTTAATTCACTGAAATAATAATTGCCCTGCTGCAAATATGTAAAGTGTAAACCATTATAAAATATAATATTACAATACCATTTACTAACAAATCATGGAAAGAGAAATGCACATCTCTTTATAAACAAAACATCCAATATGTATGGGTAGAGACAGAGTGGACTTCTGCCCCTACAATTTGTTAAACCAGCCACCAGCAGCTAGGAGTAGAGACATTATTCCACTTTCTAGGGTCTTCTAGCATAGCAAGACAAGCAGTCAGGAAAGGCTGGTACATTGGACCATACTAAGTGTGGCTCACATTGGGGAGAACTCTTCCACGTATTCACACACAAAATTTCCAACACTGCATCTCCTCCTCTCCTCCAATATCCGGCTTTACTGCCTCTTGTTCTGCTGCCTCCTTTCCTCCCCCAAGATAGTCCCATCTTACCGTGTCTACTTTTCACCCATGCACCATCTGGTCCTGATGCGTCATCTCTCTCCCCCTCCCCTGCGTAGGCTAACAACCTCTTACCTCATCACCCACCATAATCCTGTCCTGCTGCCTAATCTCTCCCAATCTAAAATAAATGTGTGCTGATTTACCCCCGCCATGACCAATCCTTTACCATTTACATTCATCTGTGCAAGTTTCAGCTAAACATATTCTCCTCATGTATGTTTTATTGATTTGCACTTCAAAACATGTAAAAGCAAAAATGGACATAAAAATTGGACAATGTTAGTGTAAAATGTGGCCACTTGAAGACTAATTCCTCCCAATTCAGGCCACTGCTTGATATGAGCTTGGCAAGCCAACTGTAAGACATCTCACATGGAGCTGCCCGCATTCACCCAATTACATAACTTCTTGAAGACATTAAAAAACATTTTTTTAAACATAGAATAGTGTTTTGTGTTAAAGCACATCTAGCCCCCCACACACACAAAAAATAATAATAATAATAATAATTTTTCACCTGGCTTCCTTATCAAAAGTCAATTAAAAAATGTACTTCTTTTTTTAAGTCAGATGGTAGCACCAGGATCATCCACAGCTCAAAGTTATTGCAATTCAGCAGGAACTGGACAACATTCTAGGCATCTATGGCAGCCTTTTGAGTGTTTACAGATGGCTATTTACAACATCCAGTTTAACAGCAACTCCTCTTGTACCCAGAGTACAATGTAATGTAATGTATTGTATGAAAGTGACTTTGATGCAACTTTTGGTACGACTTTGATCTGACTTTACACTCTCTAGACCAGGGATTCCCAAAGTACGGCCCTCCAGTTCAGGAACTACAATTCCCATCATGCCTAGTCATGTATGAGAATGTCAGAGTTTTACAATGCCTCATGGGATGTGCAGTTCTGCGACAGCTGCAGGGCCCTAGTGTGGGAATCCCTGCTCTAGACCAAAGTCGCATCAAAAGTCGGACCAAAATAGTGCGGGAGATTTTTCTGTAGTGCCAGTAGGAATGGCACTCATAGAAATAGATTGAATTTCACATGTCCTGTAACTTGGGGTCTCACAAGTCAGATCACAAGTCACACAAGTGTGAAAGGAGCCTCAGTTGGGTATATGGCATATTTTGCTTCCTAAAATGTTTGCAGCACCTGTTAGCAAATTTTAAATCTTTGTTTTACTGTTCTTTTCTTCTAATTAGGTAGCCCTGGGTGCTTTAACATGGGGCTATCTGGTCCTCTAAAGATTGTTGTTCCTTAGTGAGGGAAATCAAAGAAATACAAGTAGTATTGACAGATAGGGCTCATACCATAGAACAACTTTTCTCAACCATTTCAACAAAGAGGAACCCTTAAAATAACGTTTCCTTCTCAGGGAACCCGTGCTAAAAACTACTGAATATACAACTCATTATTATACATTAGTGTGATGGTCAGTGGAAAGAATGCTCCTTACAGGTGTGGTCATTGGGATGAATTGCCCCCATACAGATAGTCAAAAAGGTTATTGGTGTCAGTGGGAATTATCAGGGAGACAGAAATTACTCATTGAGCAAGGAACCCCTAGCAACCTCTGGAGGAACACTGGTTGAGAAACCCTGCCATAGAAGGTAAACAGTACTAAGGAGTAAATAGAAATGTGGCCAAAAATCAGTTGCTAGATGCCTACTAGCCACACATACTTTCACTTCTAGAAAGATATATATATATATATATAAAAAAACATATATTTATTTTTTTGCTATATATGTGATATGAATTGGAGAATATGCCGTTATTCATACTGGACAATATTTTGACATTCACTTTTATGTTTTAATTGACAGAGATCATCATATACACAATTACACATATACAGAATTATTTAAAAATACCTATATCCCGAGAAAGCAGATGTTGCCCGTGAAACACGTTAATTTCAAGCAATTTCTAACAATTAAGTCAAAGCACTAGTAACATAGTTTGTAAATGTATACACTTGGTTTAAAATAAGTTTTGGATAAGTCAGTAGTTGTTATGCAAGATGATGATTGCAATGTACTTTAATGGTATTGGAATGGACTATAGACTATACCTTTTAATAGTGTTTTCAATTTTTAGAATAAAAAAATTGTTATTTTGTGAGTTTGGGTGTTATGAATATCTATCCCTGGTGCTGAATTATAACTTCCAAATTTTGGGTAATTTGATATACTGTAGTTTGTATGTGGGATGTCAGGACTAGGGGTAACTTAAGGAACAAAATAGCTGATTTCCCAATCCCACCTTACAATATTCCTTTTGTATTCAACTTTTTGCAGAGTAGATTTAACATAGTGCAAGCTCTGTGACTTTGTAGGTCATCCTATATTAAAGACAAGCTTCTTAAAACTGGTATGCTCCACCCCTTGATAGGAAGATTAAATGTACTAACTAACTGGATTTAAAAAGCCCAGATAATTGTGATGTAACTGTATGCATCCTATTTTAGATCTAAATCCATTTATCTTGTTTCCTAATGGTAGAGATTTTTTCTAAGCATTAGGTTTCCGTTCTGTGTTTGACATTTAAAAGACCACAGGTCTATGTAAAAATCTGTCATTTGAAAGACACATCAGAGGCTGTTCACTTAGCAAAGGAAAATGTTCAATTTGAAACGTCCATGTTTGTAAACTGGCTGATAGTACATAAGGCAAACCTGTGCACACTTTGAATACCCAATCATGTGCAAAGGGAAATTAAAAAAAAAAAATGTTATTTTTTTTTTCTAGCAGGATAGGTTCATTAAAATCAATCTCACACATGTGTAATGTATAAGCTTAGTGAACATTCACTTTGGAAAGTGAAGAATATCTAGTCTTTCGTTAAATCAGGTCCAATCTGTCTTTAGGTGCTTCTCATTAAGGTAAGGGCATTTCCAAAATATAAAGAAAGTGCTAAAAATGATATGGGGGGTTGAATACTAAATTCTGGAGCATATATTCTATAGCTGTTACGAAGCAAAGTATAAATGAGTCTTTGGGCATAGCCAGACAAAAACTTTTCAGGTGTGGACTTACAAATGTGCAAATTGCTTAAAAAAAGCTATATCGCCTGGGAAGTTAGCAAAACTAATTTCTACTAAAAGTAACTTTTCCCAAAAAGCAGCATGTTGCAATGCCAGTAAAAGGAATTTGCCCTGAGTTTTCAGAAGAGAAAAATTCTTATCTAAGGACAGCCATGTATGGTTCGAACTGCTGAACCGGACGAGGTTCGAGCCCTTAATGGGCAGGCTGAATGTACTAAGTCGATCAATCGATCAACTTGGGTACAACCCCTCTGCTGAAATTGTCTTGCGATTATTGCTAGCGGCTGCTATAGCTGGGAGAATACAAAGGCCCAGCAGGAGGGATTCCCTTGTCAGCACTGTCTGTGTTGATGGGGGAATCAGGAAATTTCTTTCCTGCAACAAAAGAAATTTGCACCGTGTATGGCCTGCCATTTCATGCCTTCCCCACACTACTCACAAGTATATGGGGGTTACTGAGTATGGAAGCTGGAGGAAAATACATTAGAGCTGTTGCCAACATAAAACAAATGCTAGTTCCCAGTCTCATCTGGACTAGAGAAATGCCTGCTTAAATTTGATTGCTTTAAGTAAACCTATGGCAAGGCTATGAATGTACAGTATATACTGTATATTCTTACCTGCCCTTTAAAACAAGCCCCTTCTGAACTCTGCAGCTGCAGCCACTGTTGTGGAATCTATCCTTTATGTTCACAGCAGAAACACTAAAGTTTTTCAAATTGTTTTTCTGGGGCAGCAATTAGACAACCTTCTAGCTTTCAAACCTCTAATGAAGCCATTATCAACCAGGGTTTCATGGAACCCTAAGGTTCCTCCAAAATTTGCTAGGGGTTCCCTTAGCTGTTGCTGACTGACCTCCCTTTTGATGGTGCCTCTAATGCCTTGGGACCAATGCCACCTGGTGGAGCCAGCAGCATTACACCAATGATCTTTTTAACTGTCTGTAACGGGATGCTCTGATCACCACTGTAACAGGGGTATTCTAACCATTGACCCAATGATTTTGTTTTAGCTGGGGTTCCCTGAGATCTGAATTACTTCATTGGTTCCTCTGGGGTGAAAAGTTTGAAAAAGGCTGCTCGAGTGTGAACACAGAGCAAGCATGAGCAGTGTTAGCGAAGATACTAAGAGAGCCAGCTTGAACTTCAGTGATTCTGCTTTGAACTCTGTGAACTACAGTGTCTACGGATAAAGAGGTCATTGAGGGCTTTTTGTAAATCTAATTTACTGATCTTCAAGGATGCAATCTGTTCACTGTTACATTTAATTAAAGATGACCAAAAGTCACAGCATACACAATCAATTTATAACATTTGTATTTTGACAATCCAACAAAAGCTTATTTGAAAAATCTACTTTCATTTTGCAAGTGCCCACTATCTGCTGGTCATCTCTTTCATTAACTTCCTGGATTCCCTGCATGCTTTAGGGCATCTCCTCTGCTCATTCCTTTGATTTACTTTTGTTTTCTAAGGACTATATGTCCAATGGTACATTGCTGCCTAAGCAGTGATTCCTATACTGACTGTGCCTCCTGAAACATCCTCTCTCAGAATCTTGTAGTTTAGGCAGAAAGCAGGAATTTTGACCTACTTATACATTCAAAATTGGTATTTAAAGACCATGGGTTATCTGCTGCTCCTTTCAGGTGATTGAGCAGTGGCAAACACTTTTTCTAGTGTTCCTCCTAGGGTGTACTCATAAAACCCAAAAAGAAGAAAAAGGGGGATAAAGGTTTGGATTATAAAGTAGGTCTCATCCCTAATATACGAGAGCAAAAAAGACAAGTTCCCCACTGAGTGGTACTATAGCGACCTACAGGTAGGAGTCAAAAATTATTGTATAGGGGTAATAAAAAAAATACACTTTTATTAAATAGATTGTTTAAAATGTCCAAAATATTGAAACAGTAGCAAAACAACACAAAAAAGAACAGTCTGGTTGTTGACATGGCAAAGTCATAATACATAATACATACATAACCCATGTATAAAATACAGTGGCTTCACAGATGGATAAATGCAATACAAGGAAAAACAAACCCAACGTGTTTCGGGAACAATTATATTCCTTCTTCAGGGGTAGCATACGTCTTGTGGTTACCTGAATTTTGCAATTCAAACAAATAATGAATATATGTTGTTGAAGGCAAATCGAAGTTTGATAAAATAAATAGTCAAACTTATAATAACCGAATCAGAATCCGGTGGAAGGCCAAATTGTTTACTTACAGAATGGAAGCCAATGGAAAATGTACTTAACAATCAGATATTAAAACCAAGGATCGGATAGTTGGCAGCGGCAAAAAAATGAACATACAGGAAGAGATAGTCCCAGGGTTCCCCCCAAATAGCAGTCTCTCCAACAAGATCCTGGGCCCCCAAAGCAGGATCAGCATATGGAGATGGGCAAGACTAAATTTGAAAATCTGTTGAATGAGAGTCATAGAAAGGATCAATGCAGCTCAAAAATCAGTGCAACTAAAAACCCAGAAAAAAATTCTAAGGCCATGTCGCAAAAAAAAAACAAAGCAATAGGGGGGTGTAATAGCCCCAGCTATAGATGTAGTCTATAAGTTCTACAGGTGAAAAGATGAGGAAAAATAAACACCCAACCATTCATATATATGTGTGTGTGTGTGTGTGTGTGTATATATATATATATATATATATATATATATATATATATATAGCACAAACATAGCCATGGCCAAGCAGGGCTAATGTGAAGAAATAATTAAGTAAATTGAAAAAATTAAAAAATATAAAAATTATAAAAAACATATATAGTTGGGTCAATTGTGAAAATAAGCTGCATAGATATATATATATATATATATATATACATATACATATATATATATAACCACAAACAATTGGGGCCCCTAAGGTTAATGAAAACATAATAAGATATACTACATACATCTGTATATGCATTTACAAAGGGGTATTCCTAAGCAATTAAAGCCCATCAAAGCAATTCAATATATTAAAGGTATGAGCTGCACATGTCAAAAAATAAATAAAGTAATAGCCCTAGAAAAATAGATACAAATATATGGACCCTCTAAAGGCTCCAAAGTATAGACACACTAGACACTACCTCTATGCAATCGGAGATTCAGATGTTATCAAAAGGTAAAAAGATGGAATCTTTATAGTTCGTGCCTGTAGCCACACACCACTGACACAACTGTGTCCTGCAAAGAGTATCCCACAGTGGAGAGAAAAGTGCATTAATCATAGGCCAGAACTATTCATATATTACTTATCCCAACCTCCTGATGTGAAGTCCTCCAAAAAAGGTCTAAAATTAGTGGCTTCATTCATACCCAGTAGGGTGGTAGCTGACAATCGATGGATTGGATTCGTCTTGCCAACATAAAAACTGCCGCACTCACAGGTCAGGAGATAGATAACCCCTGCAGTGTGTTTAAACACAGTGCCATTGGGAAGGTGTATTTGTTTGTCAGTACACATGTACTGGCAATAGTTGCATCCTCCGCATCGAAAGGTGCCGAGATATTTACAAGGGTCACATGGTGCGTTGCCCCTATATTCGCTATGCACCAATTGATCCCTAATTGATCTCGCACTTCTATAAGTAATTGAATGTTTTTCAGGCACAAACGGGCTGATGGCGGGATCGATGGTAAGGAGGTTTTTCAATAATACTCCTGACCTGTGAGTGCTGGCTGCAAAATCGGGTGACAAAACAAGTCGTGTCGTCATGCAAAGTTTTCCTCTGTCCATAGAGCAAGGTATGTCTAGAAGGTACCTTGGCCTTGTTGTAAGCTTTCCTAAGGCATGATTTGGAATAACCCCTTGCCAGAAGTCTATCAATTTTTTCACTCCTACCTGTAGGTCGCTATAGTCCCACTCAGTGGGGAACTTGTCTTTGCTACTCATAAAACCCTGCCCACTCCATGAGACACCAGTTTTTTAGCAAGCAAAAAAGAGCGGTCAAGACACAGGCTTTTTTACTCCCCCCCCCTCCCCCTCCCTCCTTTTATTGTTTCATTTGCTTATATGTTTCTCCATACCACAGCCTGTATAGGTATTATGCATTAGCTCTTAAAATATACCTTTTAAAGATGCTTTTTATTAACTTTTTTATTTTTATAATTGTATCGTTTTAAACCTGGAACGTTTTTACATGTTCTTCATAAGCCTTGATGAACCCAGGCTTACCCCTATTTTACATTTATTATATGTTTTGTATTGCCTAATTGTTTGCTATCACTGTGATAAGCGGTTGTCTAGCCCACATACATGTGTATTTAAGGGCAGCCGACCGATCATACTCCACTTCTAAGTTGTTTTTAATCTCTCCCATTGCTACAAAAATGTTTGATTGGTTAGGTTATTGCTCAGTGCTGTGGGCGGTTGCCATCCCCTTACTTCAGCTGTGCCTAATTATCCTCTTGTTCAGCACTACATAAAGCCCCACAGAGACTACGGCACTCTAGCACCTGATGAAAGAGCGCGCCGGGTGCAGAGGACCCCGCGCATGCTCAGAAACGCGTCGTGCATGCCGTAACACATCGGACAGATCCCACCATCCCTGTGGGTGAGAGTGCCTCCATCCATCACTCGCAACACGGAACCGCAGATCCGAGCCGCTTGACCGCTCACCGCTGATGTTGTGGGAGACAGCCGGCTTTCTTCCCTCCCACCGCCAGTGACAGTACTGCATACGGCTTCCTGTGACCAGAGGACACCCTCCAGAGGATGGCTGCAGGATTGCTTTGACACATACAGCTTTTCAGTCTTCATGTCTAGTGAGTGTATATCACCTGCCTTGTTATCTGCAAAAAATTGTCTGCACTTAGAGCGCTTCTCCCCTCTTCTTTTTGTCTGTACAGATTCTTCCTCCTCATCTGTGGAAGAGCAGCTCAGTGCCCACGGACTTTATCCCTTTTAGGATCATCAACCTATTTATGGTATCCCATTGTCCCCTATTGTATGGTACCATTTTATGCCTATGTCCATTTGCAGCTACAACCTTTTTTATTGCCTGTGTTTTTGTTTTTTTTCCCCTTCCCTCCCCTCCCTGGATTCAGCTGCTTATTAGTTCTGTTCATTCACCCTTCATATGCTGGAGGTCTTCGTAGCGCTCTGTGTTTTGTTTTTTATGTGCTTTTTGAGAGGTTCCTCTAGAGCAGCTTGATTGACCCAGCATGTGTGCCTAGATGATTGTAGATGATTCTATTTTTGATGACCCTGTCTTTGATACAAGCCTAATATCTATGGGTTTAGATGCACCTATCTCCTACAAAGGTTTATACACATCACAGATATATGTATCATCACTCATATTGGTAGTTGTTTTTTTCCGTTCCAGTTATTGATAATTGTTTTGTACTTATTAACTATAGATGTGGAGTTGTCCCCTGGGTTACTTGACACCACTCATCTAGTTGTCAGTATACCAGCCAGTGTACCTTGGAATTTGGTCCTTGGTTGAGTGTATATATACGCATATACACTGATATTCACCATTTTATAACAATAATTGTTTACATTTTATACAATTTTCTGCATATTTGTACATTCCACTCTGACCTGTGTGATCATGGATCTAATCAGTGATGTGGAATTACACAAATATGACATTTTAGATACCTTATATTCCATTTTTTCTAATGATTTGTTTTCTGATGAGCCTATCAGAAAACGTACAGACCGCCATGTCTTATGTGGTATGTTCAAAAAACTAGAGAGACTAATGCACTCCGCCAACACTCAGTGGTGGGATGAATTTTTTCTCAATAAATATTTATCTGCCAAAATTTCCCCCAGGGGCCTTAGGATTACGCAGACCTGCTCCTTTTTAGATCCCGCCCACCTGAAAGAGTGGCGTGGTATTGCAGAGTTCTGCACCACTAAGTGGCTAGGGCTTCTCGCCACTCAGCGACACATTAAATACGATTCATTAGTACACAACATCCAAATATTGATTCAGGACATTGAGAGTTTTCATACGCATATTCCTCTTGAGTGGTTTGACACTCTAAAAAGGAATACAAAAAGAAAGGAGGACCAACTCATACATACTAAATTGGATAAATTTAGGAGAGACCTAGATGATTACAGCAACGATAAGGTTTTCCTGTGGAAACAAAATCACCACATACCTCCACTAATGTCCCTGGAGATTCACCCAGTCCAACCCCTTAGGACCGCGCCACATAGTGGTGGCAGTGATACACGGCCCATGTACAACCATAGACTCATACCCATAGCCAAGAATCAGACCACTAAGGTAGATAGACTCTTTGACCAACATAATAAGAGTAATATTGCCTCTAGTTGTCCAACCAGAATTCCACCTAACCATTCTAATAAGTGTAATAATAAAAATATAAATAAAAACAAAACCAAGACAGATATAGGTAAAGTTAGTAAGATTGAGAGCATTTCTGCCACCTATAATAATATTACTAAAAATAGACTTTCCAGTACCACCAACGCCCGAGTTACCGCTGGTAAGTCATCTGTCCCCACGTCGGTTCAGACCCTCCCAAACTTACCCGCCAACCGGGAAGAGTTCATTAGTCCCCCTATAGCCAGTCAGATACCAGTAACACCAAAGTCACTTGGCTTGAGCCAAAATATATCTTTTCCTGTCATGATCAATGAACTTGACACGGTTCCCTCTACAATGGTCCCCCCTCCGGTGTCTTTTTTAGAGGAGGGCCCACTGACCAATACCAGAAAGAAAAAAAGAAAAATTATAGACGAGGATGTAGAGGAGGTAAACGAATTACCAAAAATAAACTCCAAACAACGGAGACTATAAAGATTTTTGATCTTTCCTCCGTCCAGTTAAATCAGGATGATATGTCCTTATTACATAAAGGCCTAAGTTTTGCCCCTACCTCCTTCCCTAACTCCTTTTTACTATTTCGTGATTTAAATAAGTTTATACGCAACCTTACATTGAAGCGTTATTTCAATATAAAGGCCAAACAGGCTGATACCAGCTCCCTCACTGACAATGTAGACACCAATGCCCCTACCCCAACTGATGAGATTTTTCCTGGCAGTCCCTTTAGCACTTATGATCCCTGTGAGGATGACGATCTGGACCCTGATATACTGTTATATACTCAGCATCTCCCGGAGTCGCCACACTATACCCATACGGACTTACGGCCTAAATCCGTGTTTTACCCCACACGCTCAAAAGGCCCGTACCTAGAAACTTATTATAGGACAGTCTTTGCTGACCTGCAAGCCATGTGTTCAGATACATCAAAACAGAGCAAATACTCCCACCTTAATCTCCATCATGGCGAATCCCAGGCCCTTAAGAGATTCTCTGATAACCCTGATCTTATTATTAAATCTGCAGACAAAGGTGGGGGCATTGTCCTACAGAATAAAACTGATTACGTGAACGAAGCCCTTCGACTATTAAGTGACCAAAAAACATACTTGAGGCTCTCAAAAGACCCATTGCCCATATATAAAATTGAGGTCGAACAACTGGTAGGTTCTGCACTATCCAAAAAAGTGATTAATAAGGATGAGGCGGCCTTTTTGAAAAAGGAGTATTATAATACTCCATATTTCTACCACCTGCCAAAGGTCCATAAAGACCCCCTTCATCCCCCAGGGAGACCTATCGTTGCAGCAATGAATAGCGTCACTAGTGGCCTCTCACAGTTTATTGATGTCTTTTTACAGCCCTTGGCCCAAAGTCTGCAATCGTACATACGAGACTCGGGCCACTTATTGGAGCAGATTACGCCATATAGATGGGAAGATAGTTACTCGTGGCTATCTTTAGATGTTAGCTCCTTGTATACATCTATCCCCCATAGTATAGGCTTACAAGCATTACAACATTTTCTCCTACTAGATTCTTCCCTACATCATGACCAAGTTTCCTTTATTTTGGAGGCGACACATTTCTGCCTAACCCACAACTATTTTCAGTTTGAGGACACGTTTTATCTGCAGATAAATGGCACAGCCATGGGAGCTAACTTTGCTCCTTCATATGCGAATCTGACCATGGGCTATTGGGAACTTAGATACATTTGGCAGAATAATCCATTTGCTCAACACATCATTTTTTTTGGGCGGTATATTGACGACATTATCGTCATCTGGGATGGTTCCGCATCCCAGATTGACGGTTTTGTCAGCCACTGCAATAACAACTCTTTGGGTCTATCGTTCACGTCAGTCTCACATCCAGATTCTATGCCTTTTTTAGATCTGGAATTGGGACATGAGCTACATCAGATACATGCCAAAAATTATATCAAACCCACGGGAGGTAATTCATATCTCCATTATAAGAGTTGCCATCACCCCCAATGGACGAAAAATATACCAAAAGGCCAGTTCTGTCGACTTCGACAGAACTGTACCAGAGATGGAGATTATCTAACTCAAAGTAAACACTTAAAGAAAAAATTCTCAGAGAAGGGCTACCCTGATGATTTGGTAAACTCAGCCTATGAGGCCTATCTTCCAGGGAAACATCCTAGTTCTAGGGCCAAGAGCGAATACCATCCTGTTCGTTTTGTCACTAAGTTCCATTGTCAGTATAGAAAAATGGAAAAAATTCTATCAAAACACTGGGATATCCTAAAACAAGACCCCCACTTGAACTCGGTCATTTTGGACAAGCCAAAAGTGACTTATAGGAGGGCTACCACCTTGAAAAACAAAATAGCACCCAGCAAATTAAAGAACATCAAGGCCACTAATCATCCGTCATGGATGATCCCCCTGAAAGGCATGTATGCCTGCCGTAAAAAGTTATGCAAAATGTGTAGTTTTGTGCAACATGGCCAAAAGAACTTTACACATAATGACAAAATCTATGTCTTGGACAATTTTTTCAACTGTTCCACAGACTATGTGGTGTATTGTCTGATATGTCCCTGCCAGTTGCTCTATGTAGGTCGAACCATCAGACCAGTCAGACAACGATTCGGCAAACATCGCCGTCTTATTGAAGGTGGATGTGACCTTCATAGTGTCCCTCGACATTTTTCAGAAGTCCATGGAAAATCCACCGAGGGACTAAAAATTTGGGTTATCGAATCGATTCCCAAAGACTTGCCGGAGGGAGAACGATTTTCCAAATTATGTATGCGAGAGACTTTCTGGATCTATACGTTAGATGTTCTCGCTCCTCGAGGGTTAAATGAAGAATTAGACGTGCACACTATCTTATAATTATTATCAGGGTTTTCTGTTGGTCTTTATTTATTATTTTTTCATCACATCATATCAGATGATTTTTTAATATATACACTTTGGCCCTGGTTCTGGTATATAAATCTTTTATACAAACTTTATAAGGTTTACCTACTGAGCAATCAGAAGGCTTATTCCCCTATATATCATACATGTGGTACCGTAGTTGGTAATCCATATAAAAATCCTTTATACAGAAAATATAATTATTAGGATATACATATGTACACCTATATATGGGTTATATCCATCCTCCATTTTCTTATCCAATATATAAGGCTTTTTTACTCCCCCCCCTCCCCCTCCCTCCTTTTATTGTTTCATTTGCTTATATGTTTCTCCATACCACAGCCTGTATAGGTATTATGCATTAGCTCTTAAAATATACCTTTTAAAGATGCTTTTTATTAACTTTTTTATTTTTATAATTGTATCGTTTTAAACCTGGAACGTTTTTACATGTTCTTCATAAGCCTTGATGAACCCAGGCTTACCCCTATTTTACATTTATTATATGTTTTGTATTGCCTAATTGTTTGCTATCACTGTGATAAGCGGTTGTCTAGCCCACATACATGTGTATTTAAGGGCAGCCGACCGATCATACTCCACTTCTAAGTTGTTTTTAATCTCTCCCATTGCTACAAAAATGTTTGATTGGTTAGGTTATTGCTCAGTGCTGTGGGCGGTTGCCATCCCCTTACTTCAGCTGTGCCTAATTATCCTCTTGTTCAGCACTACATAAAGCCCCACAGAGACTACGGCACTCTAGCACCTGATGAAAGAGCGCGCCGGGTGCAGAGGACCCCGCGCATGCTCAGAAACGCGTCGTGCATGCCGTAACACATCGGACAGATCCCACCATCCCTGTGGGTGAGAGTGCCTCCATCCATCACTCGCAACACGGAACCGCAGATCCGAGCCGCTTGACCGCTCACCGCTGATGTTGTGGGAGACAGCCGGCTTTCTTCCCTCCCACCGCCAGTGACAGTACTGCATACGGCTTCCTGTGACCAGAGGACACCCTCCAGAGGATGGCTGCAGGATTGCTTTGACACATACAGCTTTTCAGTCTTCATGTCTAGTGAGTGTATATCACCTGCCTTGTTATCTGCAAAAAATTGTCTGCACTTAGAGCGCTTCTCCCCTCTTCTTTTTGTCTGTACAGATTCTTCCTCCTCATCTGTGGAAGAGCAGCTCAGTGCCCACGGACTTTATCCCTTTTAGGATCATCAACCTATTTATGGTATCCCATTGTCCCCTATTGTATGGTACCATTTTATGCCTATGTCCATTTGCAGCTACAACCTTTTTTATTGCCTGTGTTTTTTTTTTTTTTTCCCCTTCCCTCCCCTCCCTGGATTCAGCTGCTTATTAGTTCTGTTCATCCACCCTTCATATGCTGGAGGTCTTCGTAGCGCTCTGTGTTTTGTTTTTTAAGACACAGAAGGACAACCTTAAAGTGACTGTAAAGTCATGTTTTTTTTTTTTAAATAATAAACATCTTATGCCTACCTTCTCTGTGCAGTTGGTTTTGCTCAGACCACCCTCGATTCCTCCTCTTCTTGGGTCCCTCTTCGGCTCTCCTGGCCCCTCCTTCCTGTTGAGTCCCCCCACAGCAAGCAGCTTGCCTTTGGGACACCCGAGCCGAGCTGCAGATCCCTGTGTCCATTCAGACACAGAGCTGCTGTTCGGCTCGGCCCCTCCCCTCTCTCTCCTGATTGGCTAACTGACTTTGATTGACAGCCGTGGGAGCCAATTGCACCGCGGCTGTCTCAGCCAATCAAGAGGGAGAGTCCCGGACAACCTAGGGACTCGTGGACATCACTGGATACAGATGCGGCTCAGGTAAGTATTAGGGGTGCTGGGGGAGGGGGGGGGGCTGCTACACACTGTTTTTTTTTTTCCCCTAATGCATAGAATGCATTAGGATAAAAAACCATCTGACTTTACAACTCCTTTAAAGAGAAGCTCCAGTCTGGGCAAAAAATAAAAATAAAAGTCAGCAGCTACAAATACTGTAGCTGCTGACTTTTAAAGAGGTTGTAAGCCCCAATAAAAAAAAAAAAAAACTGAAAGACAAAGGCATAATGAGATAGTATTCATCACATACTAGCTTATTATGAAATATTCACCTTGGCACGAAGCCTTCCAGCGGTGTCCGCACACTGCTGAGGCAGCTCACATCTTTCCTGGTATTTCTTCCAGGTTCACAGGCTTCAGCACGGTAAGCTGGTTCTTAAGAGCGCATGCACCGATGACGTCACCGGCTGCATGCACTCTGAATATCTCCTAAAGTTTAGGAGATATTCACAGTACCTACAGGTAAGCCTTATTATAAGCTTACCAGTAGGTACAAGTAAAAACTAAGTCTTTACTTCTTCTTTAACCGGTTGCCGACCGCCGCACGACTATATACTGCGGCGGTCAGCCCCGGCCAGGCAGAGTGACGTAGCGGTACGTCACTAGCCTTCGCCGCTCTGGCGCGCGCGCGCGCGCACCCGCGGTCCCGCCGATGACTCGATTGGGTTCAGAACCGATCAGTCATCAGGTCCAGGCCAATCATTTTTGGTCTGGACCTGTTGATCGGTCCTGCCCAATCAGATCTCCCTCTAAGCCTGTGAAATGTAAACACAGGCTTAGAGGAGATGTGCCCTCCCCTCCCAACGGTCTTTTTGGATCCAGCGTGAGAGGAGAGCACATCTAATTGTAAGTACAGCACCAAGCACGTACATACACAGTTAGATAGGCACATTTCACCCCCGATCGCCCCCCCAATTAACCCCTACAGCACCTGACACAACACACACTATATACAGCATATAGCATATACCTATATACCTGTATAAGTGTGATTTGTGAACAGGTGTAGCCCTTGCGACCCCCCCTTTTCCACTCAAATTACCCCCCACCCCCCCCTAATAAAGATTTAACCCACTGATCCCCCCTGAACCCCCCCTGATCACCGCCGTTAACCCCTACACCCTCTGTCACATCAGCACTAATACAAATGCAATATACGGTGTTATTGTATTTTTGTATTAGTGTCATTGTGATCAGAATTAGCGCAGGCGACTAAGTTTCTGTCCCAAGAAGGTTTAGGGTCCCCGCCACCCGCCCAATAAAGATTTAAGCCCCTGACCCCCCCCTGATCACCCCTACACCCCCTGCCATAACACACACCGTATACAGTATATAGCATTTTGCTATATACCCGTATAAGTGTGATTTGTGGTCAGGTCTAGCGCTTGCGACCCCCCTTTTTCCACTTGAATTACCCGCCACCCCCCCCTAATAAAGATTTAAGCCCCTGATCCCACCTGATCCCCCCCTGATCACCGCTAGTTAACCCCTACACCCTCTGTCACATCAGCACTAATACAAACGTAATATACTGTGTTTTTGTATTTTTGTATTAGTGTCATTGTGATCAGAATTAGCGCAGGCGACTAAGTTTGTGTCCCAAGCAGGTTTAGGGTCCCCCCCACCCGCCCAATAAAGATTTAATCCCCTGATCCCCTCCTGATCACCCCTACACCCCCTGCCACAACGCACACTGTATACAGTATATAGCATTTTCTATATACCCGTATAAGTGTGACTTGTGACCAGGTTTAGCGCTTGCCACCGTTCCTTTTATCCTTAGGATACCCGCCAGTCCCTTCCAATAAAGATTTAAACCCCTGATCCCCCCCTGATCACATCCCGTTAACCCCTACACCCTCTGTCACATTAGCACTAATACACACATAATATACTGTTTTTACTGTATTTTTGTATTGGTGTCATTGTGACTTGAGGTTGCTCTAGCTAGCTAGTTTCTTTCCCAAAGGAGGTTTAGGGTCCCCGCCACCCCCCCCCAGATCCCCGGCGCATAGTTTAGAAGTAACCCCTTGATCACCACACACGCACGCACGCACCTACACTTCCATTTCTAGTATAGTGTTTGAACAGATCAATATCTGATCTGATCAGAGCTATACTAGCGCCCCCATAGTTTAGGGTTCCCAAAACGCGGTGTTTGCACGATCAGCACTGATTCCGGCCAGCACCTGCGTTTAACCCTTTCACCCAGGTAAGTGTAGTAATCAATAGATTACTGTCACTTACAAAAAACACAAGACACAAAACCGCTGTGTTAGCAGAGTCAGGCCTGATCCCTGCTAGCATTAGCAGTTTTTTTGGTAGCGCTTGAAATAGTCTTCGACAACCAGGTGCTTTTATTACCTGTGAGTCGCATCACTGTACGGGTAAATTTAGTTACCAAAATGTCTAAACGTTCGTACAGTGATGAAGCTATTTACAGTATAATGTCCATGTCAGGTGAGAGCGATGGGGAAGCCTCACCGGCAGAATCAGGGTCATTATACGAACCAGATGACAGCAGCGGCTCCCTGACAGACAGCTCCGACGACAGATGGGTCCCTGTTAGACCCAGGCGTACCCGACCCCATTCTGGTGTTGTTGAAATGCAGGAATCGCAGGGTGCTCGTATGGAGCAGAGTGTGGGTACTAGTGCCGCTCATCCTTCTGGCGACCTGGCAAGCGCCAGCGGCCTAGTACAACCTGGACCTAGTACAACCAGCACTGCAGTAAGACCTGGTGACGTGGCGAGTCCCCTAAGTGCAGTTGAAGCTGGTGCGGTGGCTAGCACAAGTAGTGGCCCGCAGCCACCGCGTATTCGAAGACAGGCCCGTAGAGCCCATAGTGCCCTCCCTGATGCGCTGGCATATCCCAATTGGCAACCCACTGATTCTACAGCGCCAGTACTTCCCCCATTCACCGCCCAACCTGGAATCCACGTGGAGACAGCTGGTTTTACGCCCCTGAACTTTTTTGAGCTGTTCTTCACGGAAGATCTTTTCAGATCTATTGTGGATCAATCAAATTTATATGCTCAACAATTTATCGCCGCCAACCCAAATTCGCACCTTGCCAGACGATTCGGCTGGAATCCTATAACGGTTTCCGAATTTAAGATCTTTCTGGGCCTTTCCCTCCACATGGGCATAACTAAACAAAGTGAATTGCGGCTATATTGGTCCACTAGCCCAGCTCACCATATGCGCATGTACTCTGCCTCCATGTCCAGGGGGAGATACGAGCAAATTCTGCGATTTATGCATTTCAGCGACAATGAAATCTGTCGTCCTCGGGGAGACCCTGCATACGATCGGCTCCACAAAATTCGGCCCCTCATAGACCACTTCAATCAGCGGTTTGCAGCCTTGTTTACCCCCGAACAAGTTGTCTGCATTGACGAGTCCCTGATTAAATTTACTGGCCGTCTTGCTATCAAACAGTACCTCCCCAGCAAGCGTGCCAGATACGGGGTCAAGTTGTATAAGCTCTGTGACAGGGCCACAGGCTATACAGTTAATTTCCGTGTCTATGAGGGAAAAGATAGCACTGTGGAGCCCCCGAACTGCCCAGACTACATAGGGAGCAGCGGTAAGATTGTTTGGGACTTGGTGTCACCCTTATCCGGAAAGGGGTACCATTTGTACGTGGACAATTTTTACACAAGCGTGCCACTATTTAGTCACCTGCTTGATTTACAAATTGGCGCATGTGGCACCGTGCGACCTAATCGCCGGGGCTTCCCCCAACGGCTTGTTAATTCCCGTCTTAGTCGGGGGGCGAGAGCCTGCTTGAAAACGGACAAATTACTTGCGGTGAAGTGGAAGGATACACGGGATGTTTATGTTCTGTCCTCCCTTCACGCAGACACGACAGTCCAAATCCCTACGGCAACTGGCGTTGTGGAGAAACCCCTCTGTGTCCACGAATATAACCTTAACATGGGAGGGGTGGACCTTAACGACCAGCTTTTGGCGCCGTATTTAGTTGCCCGTAAAGCCAGACGCTGGTACAAAAAAGTGTCTGTTTACCTTTTCCAATTGGCTATGCTGAACGCCTTTGTCCTATACAAGGCATCAGGACGAACTGGACCCTTCCGGGAATTCCAGGAAGCGGTCATCCTTGCCTACCTGTACCCAGGAGGCATGCCTGCCCAACTTCCCCTTCCAGATGCAGTGAGCCGGCTGCATGAGAGGCATTTTCCTTATGCCCTCCCGAGTACCCCTACCCAAATACGACCCCAAAGACGATGTCGTGTCTGTAGCAGGCGCGGATTTAGGCGTGACACCCGTTATTATTGTCCGAAATGTCCTGACCATCCTGGTCTCTGCATCGGGGAATGTTTTGAGCGCTACCATACACTAGTGGAGTATTAGTGTAGGGTACAGCACGACACAGTGTAGGGCACATAAACACAGGGTCTCGAAGGATGTTGGATGTCCATCGACATTTTGAGAGACCCAAGCTGGAAGAGAAGATCGCAGAAGATCGCACTCCCTCCCAAATCAAGAAATAAAGGAACAGTTAGAAAGTAAAATAAAAGGATCCAAAAACTGTTGTGGTGTCAGTAATTTTATATGTCCTTCTACTCCTTCCTACTATACTTTTTTCAATGTCCTTTGTTTGTTTTTTCATTCTTTTGTGACCTGTTTCTCTTGCAGGTAATTGTCGGCTACCACGCATTGATTTTATATATTCTGACACAAACAGCGTTTGCGCTCAGCATATATGGATACCTTTGCTGATAGCAGCTGTGGTGATTTTCTGATTTCAGCACTGCAGTTAAAATCTTATTTTGGTATACGTGGATAGCGCCGTGTATACCCATCATTAAATTCAGTGGGTGGTTGTTTGGGCGGTTAATGATGAGAATCCAAAAACTTTTGTTGTGTCAGTCATTTTATATGTCCTACTCTTCCTAATGTACTTTTTTTTAATGTACTTTGTTTGTTTTTTCATTCTTTTGTGACCTGTTTCTCTTGCAGGTAATTGTCGGCTACCACGCATTGATTTTATATATTCTGACACAAACAGCGTTTGCGCTCAGCATATATGGATACCTTTGCTGATAGCAGCTGTGGTGATTTTCTGATTTCAGCACTGCAGTTAAAATCTTATTTTGGTATACGTGGATAGCGCCGTGTATACCCATCATTAAATTCAGTGGGTGGTTGTTTGGGCGGTTAATGATGAGAATCCAAAAACTTTTGTTGTGTCAGTCATTTTATATGTCCTACTCTTCCTAATGTACTTTTTTTAATGTACTTTGTTTGTTTTTTCATTCTTTTGTGACCTGTTTCTCTTGCAGGTCCCTCGTCGGCTACCACGCATTGATTTTATATATTCTGACACAAACAGTGTTTGCGCTCAGCATATATGGATACCTTTGCTGATAGCAGCTGTGGTGATTTTCTGATTTCAGCACTGCAGTTAAAATCCTATTTTGGTATACGTGGATAGTGTCGTGTATACCCATCATTAAATTCAGTGGGTGGTTGTTTGGGCGGTTAATGATGAGTAATACTACGCATTATTCCTGTGCTGATTTCTGATAGGTTCTCTTTTTTTCCGTTCAGCCCACAGGCTGCATGAAAAAAAAAAAACCTATATGCCAAACAAGGACCAGCAATGTACTGGTACGTTGCTGGACTTTGAGTGGTTGTACCAGGATGATGCCTGCAGATTTAGGCATCATCTTGGTATCGTTTTTTACAGCCAGCGGTCGGCTAACATGTAAAAGCAATCCTAGCAGGTAATTGGCCGCTAGACTGCTTTTACATGCAGTGGGAGGGGTCTCCCCCCCCCCCACCGCCGCCTTCCGAAGCCTTCCGTGGTTTTTCTCGGGCTCTCCTGTCCCACCGGTTAACCCGAGAGTGCAGCCGGTGGTTCAGTTATCTAACCATAGAGCTAATTGAAGATTAGAATGGCTCCAATCATCTCTATGGCCTAAGATGCCGGAGGCTACGAGCATTTCATGACTTCTTTTTCGCCAGAAATAAACAGGGCCATTGGGAAATTGGGAAAGTATTTTATCACACCAATTTTGGCGTGGTCAGATACATTAAGGTCAGAGGAGAGATCTAGAGTATAAAAGACCCCAATTTTTTTAAAAAAGAGTACCTGTCACTACCGATTGCTATCATAGGGGATATCTAAATTCACTGTGATAACAATAAAAATGATTTAAAAAAAAAAAAATTAAAGGAAAGGTGTCAAAATAACATAAAAAAGCAAAAAAAAAAAAAAAAAAAAAAAAAAAAAATTGAGCCCCCCCCCTTTCCCCCCGTGCTTGCACGCAATGGCACACGCAAGCGTTGGTCTAGTGTCATATGTAAACCGCAATTTCAGCATGCATGTGAGGTATCGCCGCGATCGCCAGATCGAGTGCAGTAATTTTTGCAGTAGACCTCCTCTGTAAGTCTAAAGTGGTAACCTGTAGAGACTTTTAAAGTTTTTAAAAATGTACGTACGTTGTTGCCGCTGCGCAGGCGTGCGCAATTTTTAAAGCATGTCATGTCAGGTGTCTATGAACTCGGCATAAGATCATCTTTTAAATTTTACCAAAAAAATTGGAATTATATAGTGTATTTGTGAAATAAATTAAAAAAAATGTATTTTTTTCGCAAAAATTGCGTTTGGAAAATCTGTGCGCAAATACCGTGTGACAAAAAAATTTGCAACATCCCCCATTTTATTCTATAGGGCCTCTGCTTTAAAGAAATATATAATGTTTGGGGGTTCAAAGTAATTTTCTAGTAAAAAAAAAATATTTTTTCATGTAAACAAAAAGGCACAGAAAAGGCTTGGTTTTCAAGTGGTTAGAAGAGTGGGTGATGTGTGGATAAGATTGAGCATAAAATGCCGGGACAGTTCAAACACCCCCCAAATGACCCCTTTTTGAAAAGTAGACACCCAAAGCTATTTGCTGAGAGGCATGGTGAGTCCATGGAATATTTTATATTTTGCTACAAGTGTCGGGAAAATTATTATTTCTTTTTTTTTAGTTGTTTTTTTACAGAAAGTTGTCACTAAATGATATATTGCTCACACATGCCATGTGTATATGTGAAATGACACCCCAAAATACATTCTGCTGCTTCTCCTGAGTACAGGGATACCCCATGTGTGAGACTTTTTGGCAGCGTAGCTGTGTACGCGCCCCCGAAAACCAATCCACATCTTCAGGTTTTCTAATGGCGTAAATTGCTGATTTTACCCCTGACTACCTGTCACAGTTTCAGAGGCCCTGAAATTTCAAGATAGCACAAAACCCCCCCAAATGACCCCATTTTGCAAAGTAGACACTCCAAGCTATTGGCTGAGAAGCATGGTGAGTCCATGGAATAGTTTATATTTTGCCACAAGTTTCGGGAAAATAATTTTTTTTTTTTTTTTTAACACAAAGTTGTCAGTAAATGATATAATGCTCACGCATGCCATGGGTATATGTGAAATGACACCCCAAAATACATTCTGCTGCTTCTCCTGAGTACAGGGATACCCCATGTGTGAGACTTTTTTGCAGTCTAGCCGAGTACAGGACCCCGAAAACCAACCTCCACTTTCAGGCTTTCCAAGGGCGTAAATTGTTGATTTCACTCCTGACTACCTATCACAGTTTCGGAGGCCCTAAAATTCCAAGATAGCACAAAACCCCCCCAAATGACCCAATTTTGCAAAGTAGACACTCCAATCTATTTGCTGAGAGGCATGGTGAGTATTTTGCAGCTCTCATTTTTTTTGGAAAATGAAGAAAAAACAGGAAAATGCATTTTTTTTCCTCTTTTTTCAATTTCCAAAACTTTGTGACAAAAAGTGAGATCTGCAAAACACTCAACATGCCTCTCTGCAAATAGCTCAGGGTGTCTACTTTCCAAAATGGGGTCATTTGGGGGGGTTTTGTGCTATCTTGGAATTTTAGGGCCTCCGAAACTGTGATAGGTAGTCAGGAGTGAAATCAACAATTTACGCCCTTGGAAAGCCTGAAAGTGGAGGTTGGTTTTCGGGGTCCTGTACTCGGCTAGACTGCAAAAAAGTCTCACACATGGGGTATCCCTGTACTCAGGAGAAGCAGCAGAATGTATTTTGGGGTGTCATTTCACATATACCCATGGCATGTGTGAGCAATATATCATTTACTGACAGCTTTGTGTAAAAAAAAAATATATATATATATATATTTCCCGGAACTTGTGGCAAAATATAAAATATTCCATGGACTCACCATGCCTCTCAGCAAACAGCTTGGGGTGTCTACTTTCCAAAATGGGGTCATTTGGGGGGGTTTTGTGCTATCTTGGAATTTTAGGGCCTCCGAAACTGTGATAGGTAGTCAGGAGTGAAATCAACAATTTACGCCTTTGGAAAGCCTGAAAGTGGAGGTTGGTTTTCGGGGTCCTGTACTCGGCTAGACTGCAAAAAAGTCTCACACATGGGGTATCCCTGTACTCAGGAGAAGCAGCAGAATGTATTTTGGGGTGTCATTTCACATATACCCATGGCATGTGTGAGCAATATATCATTTACTGACAGCTTTGTGTAAAAAAAAAAAAAAAATATATATATATATATATTTCCCGGAACTTGTGGCAAAATATAAAATATTCCATGGACTCACCATGCCTCTCAGCAAATAGCTTGGGGTGTCTACTTTCCAAAATGGGGTCATTTGGGGGGGTTTTGTGCTATCTTGGAATTTTAGGGCCTCCGAAACTGCGACAGGTAGTGCAGAGGTGACATGAACAATTTACGCCATTAGAAAACCTGAGAGTGTTGATTGGTTTTCGCGGTCCTGTACACAGCTAGGCTCCCAAAAAGTCTCACACATGGGGCATCCCCATACTCAGGAGAAGCGGCAGAATGTATTTTGGGGTGTCATTCCACATATACCCATGTCATGTGTGAGAAATTTATCTTTTAGTGACAACGTTGTGTAAAAAAAAAAAATTAAAAAAAAAAATTGTAATTTTCCCGAAACTTGTGGCAAAATATAAAATATTCCATGGACTCACCATGCCTCTCAGCAAACAGCTTGGGGTGTCTACTTTCCAAAATGGGGTCATTTGGGGGGGTTTTGTGGCATCTTGACATTTCAGGGCCTCCTAAACCGTTATAGGTAGTGAGAAAATGCAATGAAAAATGTACGCCCTTTGAAATTCTGATGGTGGTGATTTGTTTTCCGGCTCCCGTACACAGCTACGCTCCCAAAAAGTCTCACATATGTGGTATCCCTGTACTCAGGAGAAGCAGCAGAATATATTTTGGGGTGTAATTACACATATACCCATGGCATGTGTGAGCAATATATCATTTCAATGACAACTTTGTGTAAAAAAAAAAAAAAAAATTTTTTTAGTCATTTTTCAAACACCTGTGACAAAAAAATAAAATATTCAATGAGCTCAACATGCCTCTCAGAACATTCCTTAGGATGTCTACTTTCCAAAAAGTGGTAGTTTGGGGGGGTTTTGTACTGCCCCGCCATTTTAGCACTTCATGAAATGAGATAGGCAGTCAGAAATTAAAGCTTCGTAAATTTCAGTATTTACACCATAGTTTGTAGACGCTATAACTTTTGCGCAAACCAATAAAAATACGCTCATTGATTTTTTTTTTGTCAAAGACATGTAGCTAAATATATTTTGGCCAAAAAAAATGACATAAATTGAGTATATTGGATATTTTTTAAAAGACAAAGTTGAAAATGTCATTTTTTTGCAAAATTTTCGCTCTTTTTTTATTAATATCGCAAAAAATAAAAAGCGCAGAGGTGATCAAATGCCACCAAAAGAAAGCTCTGTTTGTGGGAAAAAAAGGACGTAAATTTCGTTTAGGTACAGCATTGCATGACCGAGCAATTATCAGTTAAAGTCACGAAGTGCCAAGTTGAAAAAAGGGGTCTGGTCCTTTAGCAGCCAAATCCTCCGGGGCTTAAGTGGTTAAGGACACTTACCTGTCCAGGGATCCAGTGATGTTGGCACCCAAGCCAATTCTTCAATTGGCTTTGGTTGCAGGAGCAGGCATCTTCACTAAGGGAAACCGGCAGAGAAGCCTTTACATCCAGTTTCCAAATGCACATGCGCGAGTCATGCTGCGCTTTCTGAATGGTCCAATCATCTTCTGGGACCTGTGTGTTTCCCAGAAGGCAGTGGGGGAATGAGGAGGGGCAGGACATATTCCGAAATCACTGCGGCGATCTTACCCAACAGTGTAGGCAGGAACCTGTCAAAACCAGGTACCCGCTCCCCCCCCCCCCCAAAAAAAAAGTGCCACATGTGGGAGTGGAGGGGGGGTGCTAATAACAGGCGGACCTTTCCCCTTTGGGTGTATCTCTGCTTTAAGGAGCATCTTACTATGATGGCACTGTCACAAGGGACCCTTTCCAAGTCTATACAAACATTTAGCTACTTGCTTGTATGTGCAGGGCCCCTGTGTGGGCACCACTGGCTATATACGGTATCTCACAAAAATGAGTACACTCCTCAGATTTTTGTAAATATTTTAATATATCTTTGCATGTGACAACACTGAACAAATGACACTTTGCTACAATGTAAAGTAGTGAGTGTACAGCTTGTATAACAGTGTAAATGTGCTGTCCGCTCAAAATAACTCAAGATACAGCCATTAATGTCTAACCTGCTAAAGTTGTACACACAACTTTACATTGTAGCAAAGGGTCATTTCTTCAGTGTTGTCACATGAAAAGACATAATAAAATATTTACAAAAATGTGAGGGGTGTACTCACTTTTGTGAGATACTGTATGCAAGCTTCTTTGTTTCTCCTCACATTCTGTCTTTGCATAATAATAAAGATTACATAAAAAAAGGCAGAGAGGAGGGACCTGTGTCCTGCAAGAAAAGGAATTTACAGTTAAGTCATAATTCCTATTATCTCACTTGAACAGTACAAGACACAGGACTGGAATTCATGGACCATTAAAACATACCCCTAGCAATTCAACTGAGAAGTGGGCAACAGCACAGAAACTTAAACTGCCAACAGACCTACAAGAAAAAAATTGGATTTCTGACTTACCGTAAAATCAATTTCTCTGATGTTCATTGACGAACAAAACTCATGGTATTCATAACCATTGGGTTATACTGCATCCTGGAGGAGTAGGACACTATGCAGAAAAGAATTCTGGCTACACAAATGGGCAGTCCCAGGTGGTATTCTCCCTCTCTCTGCTATAGCCACTGCTATATGCCTGATGACGGAAAGCCCGGAAGGCACTAAGCACCCTAGTAGAGTGTGCCTTGACAAGGAAAGGAGGAACCTGACCCCTGATGGAATAGGCCTGAACCACCGTCTGTCTGATCTATCTGGAAATGGTCACAGAGGAAGCAGACAATCCTCACAAAGAGAGAGTCTAACTTCCAGAAAGTTTCCGTAGCTGCCAGGTACACCCTAATTGCCCAAGCCACATCCAAGGCATGCAAGGCAATTTCCTTCGGATGTTTAGGCCTGGGGCACAGGGAAGGCAACACAATGTCTCTATTCAAATGAAAATCAGAGACAACCTTTGGAAGGAACAACAGACAGGGGCAAAGAACCACCTTATCCCTGCGAATAACCAAGTAAGGTGAACGACAGAATAACGCCGAAGTGATAGCCACTAAAAAGACCACCTTCTGGGACAGCGTAAGCAGGGGAATCTCCCGAATATTTTCAAAGGGAGGCTTCTGTAGAGCTGAAAGCACCAAATTAGGATTCCCAAGGCGGCAACGGAGTCCACACTGGAGGAACCAAATATTGGACCCCCTGAAGAAAAGTATGCACCAGGGGTGTGTGGCCAAAGGTCGTTGGAAAAAGACCACCAAGGCCGATACCTGACCCTTGATGGTACTCAAGGCCAAATTCTGTTCAACCTCCCAGTTGAAGAAAGGTTAAGATCCGAGCCACCGACAAGGAGCAAGGTTGAACCCCAAGAGACTCACACCACGCAATGTATGTCTTCCACGTATGATGGTAGATATTCCTAGAAGTAGATTTCCTAGCTTTCAACAAGGTAGGAATCACCGCCTCAGATTAACCCCTATCCTCCAGCACCTTGCATTCAACAGCCAAGCCATTAAAGCCAGCGACTGTAAAGCAGGATGAAAGATCAGTCTTTGGGACAGCAGATCCTCCCTGAGAGGAAGCTTCCAAGGAACGTCGGCGACCAGCTACACTAGATCGGCGTACCAGGCCCGGTGAGGCCAGTCCGGAGCCACTAAGATGACCAAAATTCCCTTCTGCCTCGAACCTGCGTAGGAGTCTGGGCAGAAGCTTTAGAGCAGAGAAGGTGTAGATCAGGCAATACTGATCCCAGGGTACTGAGCCACAAACCTCTGTACATTTCTGTTGAGCTGAGATGCCAACAGATCCACCTCGGGGGTGCCCCACAAGAGACACAGCTGATGAAACACCTTCGGATGAAGGGACCACTCCCCTTGGTCCAACACCTGCTGACTGAGGTAATCCGCCTGCCAATTTTCCACCCTGGGAAAATGCACATCGGAGAGGGCTGGAACAAACTATTCTGCCCACCTTAGAATGCCAGCTACCTCCAGAGCCGCCAGGGCACTTCTTGTGCCCCCCTTGGTGTTTGGCATAAGCCATGGCAGTGGCATTGTCCGATTGAATGTGCACTGGGCATCCCTGAAGACGAACTGTCCAATGATCCAGACACAGTCTGATCGCTTGGAGTTCCAAGACATTGATCAGTAGTCTGGACTCTTCCAGTGTCCAGATCCCCTGAGCAGAATGCTTCCCGAGGACGCCTCCCCATCCGGACAGGCTGGCATCTGTGGTGACCACTGTCCAATACAAGGGGAGGAAAGATTTTCCCACCCGAAGCACCTGAGAACGAAGCCACCATATCAGGGACTCCGTGCCCTGACTCAGCCGGCTCTGAATGCGGAGTCTTGTCCCATTTGGTCAGAATTTCCCGTTGCAGGGACCTCATATAGAACTGTGCAAACAGAACCGCCTTGAAGGTAGACACCATCAAACCCAGCACCTGCATGCAAGTCCGAAAGCCATGACCATTTGTTGGACAGCAGGAGGCGAATTGCAGCATGCAATTTCTGGAGATTGTCCAGAGGAAGGAGCACTCTGGATAAGGCCGAGTCCAGGAAGTCCAGCTTTGTGGACGGAACCAGAGCAGACTTCTGAAAATTCAGAATCCAGCACAACTCCCGCAGTGTTCCTATTGTGATCTCCAGGTTCTCCGCCAGAGCAGAGGGAGACTCCGCTCGCAGAAGGACATTGTCCAAGTAGCTCAGTACCGCGATCACCCATTGGTGTAGCAAAGCTAGCACCGGACTTAACACTTTTGTGAAGACCCGAGAAGCAGTTGTCTAAGTCTGCTAGGCTTCTGGTGCCCCCTTGATGGTTTATGTAGGCCACTTCTATGGCATTTTCCGATCGTAGTCTGATTGGGTGACCTTGTAGAAGGGAGGTCCAATGTTGTAGAGACAGTCTAATGGCTCTCAGTTCCAGAATGTTTGTGAGTAGTTATGACTCATGTTCCCTGAACAGTAAGGGAGTTGTAAACACCCCAGCTTTTAAGTCTTGCATGTATCATTGCTGCGTTCTTGTCTAGCAAAGCAAAGGTTTTCCCAACTCCAGGCAGGATTGGAGATCTGCCATGTCGGGGAGATCTTCGCTTTACTGGACTGAAGCACTGGATCTGCTTGTTTCACCTGTGTAGGATGCTGAATTGAAGGGGACAAGAGTGAATTTCGGCAAAGAGAAGTGCCTTGAGGAAAGTCACCATGGGGTCCAGAACCAACATGCAGAAGCAAAGTGAGGGGCATAATTGTAACCTGAACGTCCAAGAGATAAACCTTATCCTTGGTACACACTATCAGTTTTTTTTTTCATTTATACCAGCGTGCTGATCAAAAAAAAAAAAAACTGAGACGCTTAAGCTGAGCTCACTGTACTATCCAACTATTCAGCCTGGCTTCTGTCAGACAGGCTGCTGTACACATGGGCCGATTGTCGGCGGGTTTCTGTTGAACTGACTTATACTTGAAGATATTTGGCCCGTGTTTACCAGGCTTTAGGGAGGCATTTTTTTTTCCTTAGGGAGGAAGATTCTGGCTTGGGACTGTGTCCAAAATTACACCCAGGTACTCCACATGATGTAAGGGCTGGAGGGCAGACTCTGGAAAGTTGATTATCCAGCCAAAGGTTTGAAGCAACTGGATAGTCCTTTAAAAGTTGGCAGACAAGGTCCTGGCTGAGGAGTTCGTCAGCAGTCATCCAGGTATCTTGCGACATGAATGCACTGGGTCTACAGAAGAGCCAGAATCAGGGCAAGCACTTTTGTGAACACCCAGGATGCAACCTTGAAACTGTTCTCCTGAGGGGACAACCTTTTGGATTAAATTTGCTTTTCTTTGGTTTGAAGCCAGCACACTGGAAAGTAAAAAGCGAGTACCAAGACATCTCAGTTACTGCTACTACAATGATTGAAGCGTTCTTCTGGTTCCTATGCTGAGCAGCTTCCCTGCTGCATGGTAACTACAGAGGGTTGCTTGCTTGGCACAGAGGCCATTCACAGAACATCTTGCGTTCTTCTCAATGAATGCAAGGTGTACTTCCCTTAGAGTCTGTGCGAGTGATTTTCCCCCCAGATTGATGCAAATGCCAATAGACATTACCCCACTCCAAGGACTGGCGATTCCCCATTTTTCTGAGAAGGGCTTTGTGAAGACTTGGTGGGCCCGGGATTGTGACAAAAGGAAATGTTAAGCCTTGATTTGAGGGTTAATGCCTGGGAAGAATAGAATAACTTTGTGGTAGGAGCCCTAAAGCAGTTTTAAACCCAAAGCAAACATTTATTATATTCTTAGATCTGGTAGCTGAATTTGTTTTCTGTTTTAAGCTTTCTTTCCTTTATTTGCAACTGGTGATCCAGATAGTAAGTCTGTTGTCTTTCGAAATGTAGCAGTTGGGAGGGGAGGGTGGCCACCAATATTTTCCAGCACTGCTATAACCCTTTTGGGCATGGAGTTCACCAGAGCTTCACAGGTTGCCACTATAGTCCTCTTCCACTCCTCCATGAAGACATCATGGAGCTGGTGGATGTTAGAGACCTTGCGCTCCTCAATCTTCCATTTGAGGATGCCCACAGATGCTCAATAGAGTTTAGATCTGGAGACATGTTTGGCAAGTCCATTTTTCCCCTCTTCTTTAGCAAGGCAGTGGTCATCATGGAGGTGTGTTTGGGGTTGTTATGTTGGAATACTGCCCTACGGCCGAGTTTCTGAAGGGAGTAGATAATGCTCTGCTTCAGTATGTCATAGTACATGTTGGCATTCATTGTTCCCTCAATGAACTGTAGCTCCCCAATGCCGGCAGCACTCATGCAGCCCCAGACCATGACACTCCAATCACCCTGCTTGACTGTGGGCAAGACACACTTGTCTTTGTATTCCTCACCTGGTTGCCGCCACATACACTTAACACCATTTGAACCAAATATATTTATCTTGGTCTCATCAGACCACAGGACATGGTTCCAGTAATCCATGTCCTTAGTCTGCTTGTGTTCAGCAAATGGTTTGTGGGCTTTCTTGTGCATCATCTTTAGAAGAGGCTTCCTTCTGGGATGACAGCCATGTAGACCAATCTGATGCAGTGTGCGGCTTATGGTCTGAGAACTGACAGGCTGACCCCCCCATCCCTTCAACCTCTGCAGCAATGCTGGCAGCACTCATACTTCTATTTCCCAAAGACAACCTCTGGAAATTACGCTGAGCACATGGTGAGGCCCGTTCTGAGTAGAACCTGTCCTGTTAAACCACTGTATGGTCTTGGCCACCATGCTGCAGCGCAGTTTCAGGGTCTTGGCAATCTCCTTTTAGCCTAGGCCATCTTTATGTAGAGCAACATTTCTTTTTTTCAGATCCTCAGTGTTCTTTGCCATGAGATGCCATGCTGAACTTCCAGTGACCAGTATAAGAGAGTGATAACACCAAATTTAACACACCTGAGGCCTTGTGGAACTAAGGAGTCACATGACAGCAGGGAGGGAAACTGGCTAATTGGGCCCAATTTGGACATTTTCACTTAGGGGTGTACTCACTTTAGTTGCCAGCGGTTTAGACATTAATGGCTGTGTTGAGTTATTTTGAGGAGGCCGCAAATTTACACTGTTCTACAAGCTTTACATTGTAGCAAAGTGTCATTTCTTCAGTGTAGTCACATGAAAAGATATAATAAAATATTTTAAAAAATGCGAGGGGTGTACTCACTTTTGTGAGATACTGTATATATACACTGCTCAAAAAAATTTAAAGGAACACTTTTTAATCAGAGTATAGCATCAAGTCAATTAAACTCCTGGGATATTGATATGGTCAGTTAAGTGGCAGAGGGGGTTGTTAATCAGTTTCAGCTGCTTTGGGGTTAATGAATTTAACAGGGGCACTAGATGGGCAACAGATGACCTCCAAAACAGAATGGTTTTACAGGTGGAGGCAACCAAAATGTTTATTCCTTACTCATTATTTCTGACTGTTTTTCACTAGTTTTCAATTTGGCTAGTGTCAGTGTCACTACTGGTAGCATGAGGCGATACCTGGACCCTATAGAGGTTGCACAGGCATTCCAACTCCACCAGGATGGCACATCATTACGTGTCATTAGAGTGTGAGGGGCTTGCGCTTAGGAAACCTCGGTTCGGTGAATATAAATAAATTAATAACTAAGTAATAAATCAATAAATTAAATACATAAGCTGCTGCTAGGTAGAAAAGGTGACACCTTTCAAACAATACTGAAAAACTAAGTACCTGCGCTGCTTAAACCGAAACCATAAACATAAATATCAGTTGTGCTAATAGATAAATAACATCATAAAGTGCTCGTGCGAATAACTGTGCAACTGTGTATATAAATATAGTAAATATAACAGCATAAATATTATAAATAAACTCATATGTGTAACATATCATATATCAAAAGTATTTTTAAATATAAAGTTCATAACAATAAATATCTTCCAAACTGAATAAAGTGCAAGTCTCTTGTGCTATTATAAGTGCTTCGTGCTCAAGGTATATGGATAAAGTGCTTGTGAGTTAGTGCTCCCCTCTCGGTCCCACACTCACCAGAAGCAGAGAGTAATATCGCCTTAAAAACTGGTTGTATAAGGTAACCGCCTCTTATGGATCACCAACAGATATAAGCTGTAGATCTCCTGTGCCTCTATATCCAGGTAAATATCCAGGTGATGCTCCCCAGTGTCATGAAAAGAAAAGGGCCATCATCGTGCAGTATATTCTAAAAGATTTATTTATCACGCAATAAAAAGATACACTTACAAAACAAAAAGAATCAATCCGCCTTTAGCAAACCCACGGGACGCCAAACGAATGGCCGTGCGTTCCACCCGTGTAACCGGAAGCCGGAAGCTGGAAGAGGTTGCAGCCGGAAATGACGTACTACGTGTTCAGACGGCTTGACGCGTTTCGCTCCGCCAATCAGAGCGTTCTCAAAAGCGAGGGCGTCACGAACACGTACTACTATATATATCATTCACAATTTAAAGTTATCATAAACACCTGCGTCGGACCGGAAATGACGAAGACCGGAAATGGAACGCCGCCATCTTAGTTCACCCCATTTTGCCGACTGTCATACTCCATCTTAGTCCACCCGGAACCAAAGCCGTATATAGTGGAAATATGCAAAATATGTATATATATGTGGCTAAGCCAACCCAGCCACGCATATGGTGTGTATAATATACTGAACGATAAACTAATTTGACCGTATCTATAATCAAAAATCAAAAATCAAAAAACGTCCAGTTCCGGTTCTCCTTCCTGATTGTCCCTATATATGAACATTACATACAGAAATAAATACAACACACCTACAATATATTAACAACACACAATAATGTTATATTGCACCATAATATCCTAGCAGCCTATCATATAGTTATTAACACCCATATGTCCATATCGGACTCTAATTTGGATACTAATACAAACTTTATACAATACTCAGCCACATATGACGCTGGCTCATAAATCAATTAATAATTATCCTGTGTAAATTCCACTTAAAGATCATAAAGTGATGTGTGCTGAGTTGGTGGTCTACAAACTACAACTACAACTATATAAAAATGTAAATGTATAAAAATATATAAAATTAAAAATCATTTATAAAACAATTAATATCTAAATCTACATTAAGGCCTAAGGGGACCATGCTCTTAAGCTGTTGGATCCACCAAGTTTCATTTTGGCAAACAGCTCTCCTCATGTGTGTTCCTCTCCAATGTGCATTGATTTTATCTATGCCACAAAAAATTAATTTAGAGGGATCTTTGTTGTGAAAAAGTCTAAAATGGTTCGATAGATTATGTTTGCGGAACCCCTTTTTAATGTTACAAATGTGTTCCCTCAAACGTATTCTAAGCTCCCTTGTGGTGCGGCCCACGTACTGCAGGCCGCATTCACATTGTAACAAATATGTCACGTGAGTGCTGCTACAAGAAATAAATTCTTTTATTTCATATTCTTTTTTTGTGGTCCAGGATTCAAATTTCTTTATGCTCCTTCTTTTGTCCTTATGGCATGTGGTGCAAGCCACACAGCGCCCGCATTTATAAAAACCTGTTCTATCCAGAAATGTAACTAATTTCTTTGGGGGGTTGGGGATACTCTTAACAATCCTATCTTTAAGAACAGGAGGCCTTCTGTAAATAAATTTAGGCTTATTAGGCAACATTTTTTTAAAAATAGGATCTCTCAGTAAGATGCTCCAATGCTTCTTTATGCTTTTCTCCACTTGTTTATATTGTTGATTGAACTCAGTGCAGAATGCAATTTCAAAACTCCTATTATTCACAGTTTTGGGTTTATCTGCCAGTAATGTTTTTCTCTCCAGGTCACCCACTTGATTTCTTATTTTCTCAAGATGTTTTCTCTTATATCCTTTCTCTTCAAACCTCTTAATTAGGACTTCTGATTGTTCCTTAAAATCTCTATCTCTATTACAGTTTCTTTTTATCCTCAGCATTTGCCCTTTCGGCACAGCTGAGATCCATTTAGGGTGGTGACCACTGCTGGTTGGGATGTAGCTATTACGATCTGTACTCTTAAAATAAGTTTTAGTGAAAAGGTTGTCACCATTTTTAAAAATTGTAAGATCCAGATAATTTACTTCCTGAGTGCTAAAACTTTCAGTAAAACCAATCCCATACCCATTGTTGTTTATTTCAGAGATAAAATCCATAAAAGAATTATGTGACCCCTCCCATATTATAAAAATATCGTCGATGTATCTAACATACATCTTGAGAGGGGTATGGGGTTTCTTAAAAATAGTTTCTGATTCCCATTTACTCATAAAGAGGTTTGCAACCGTGGGGGCATATTTAGCCCCCATGGCTACACCTCTGGTTTGATTATAGTATTGGCCATCATGCCAAAAATAGTTGTTTTGCATGGCCATATTTAAAATTTCCAATATGAAATTTATTTATTTCTGCGGGAGTTTATTATCCAATTTTAATGCCCATTCTACAGCTTTGCTGGCATCTTTTTGTTTGATGTTAGTATATAACGAATTAACGTCTATACTAGCTAGAATGGTGTTTTCTGTAACCTTTAAGTCTGCTATACGATTAATCAGATCTTTGCTATCTCTTAGGTACGCCGGGCATTTTTGTGCAAGTGGTTGGAGATGGTAGTCAACATATTCTCCTACCCTGGAGTATACTGAATCCACCCCATTAATAATGGGGCGCCCCGGTGGGTTGACTGTATTTTTGTGAATTTTCGGGTTATGATAAATAATAGGTTTTTTTGGGTGGTCTGGTATGAGATATCTGGCCTCTTTTTTGTTAAGGATCCCTTCTTTTTGTGCCTTCTTAATTTTCTTTGTCAACATCGCTTTCGATTTTTTAATTGGATCGCCTTTCAGTTTGGTATATGTCTCTTTATCTTCAACTAGACGGTTAAGCTCTTTAATGTAATGTTCTTTATCCATAATCCATAACCACAATTCCCCCCCCCTTGTCCGCAGGTCTTATAATTATGTCATTGTCTTTTTCCAATTTCTTTATGCTCTGCTTAATTACTTTACTACCTTTTATGGGGTGTATTGATATATTCTCTAAATCCTGTTCCACCATCAATTTAAAGACTTCTAGACATTGGTTTCTGGGGTTCTTGGGGTTAAAAGTGGACTTGTTTCTTAAACCACTATGGATGTATTCATCCTCTACTAAAGTGCTAGTGACTGGTTTATTAAAAAATGTTTTTTAATATTTAAAACTCTAACAAACTTGTGTAAATCAATAAAAACTTTAAATTTATTTAACTGCTTAGGAGGTGCATATTTTAATCCTTTATCTAAAATCTCTAATTCCTCCTCATTAAAAATCTTTTTACTTAAGTTAAAAATACCCGCGCCTATACATCTCTTTTCCTTTTTCTTCTGTCCTCCCCTGCATCCTCTCTTCTTACCTCTCCTCCTTGTGGGGGGTGTGTGTTGTGTCCCCTGTATGGGCCTCTGTAGGGGCCTCTCGGTCTCCAATAATTCTGTCCCCTCGGTGGGCCCCAGTATTGTCCCCTTCCTCTGTATCCACCTCTTCCTCTCCCTGGTGGTCTCCCTTGTCCTTGATCCCAAAAATCCCCTCTATAGGGCGGTCTATATTGCTGGTCATATAATCTCTGATCTTGATAATATTCTCTGGGAGTAGGGCTAATAGGTGAGATGGGGTCGTACCTGTTGTGTGTAGGGACATTATATCTAGGGGACTGTTGGTATGGGGTGTCATTCCTATTTACTCTCACCGGGGTCTGTGGAGTATTTTCTGGTGTCCTAGTAGGTGTCTCAGAAGGGAAAGTGAAAGTAACCTCCCTTTCAGGTGTGGTATCTCGGGATTGTGTGTTGGTTTCAGTCTCATCCTCCTGCCATTTATACACATTCCCCTGTTTATAATCATTACAATCCCTGTGAAATTTTTTTATCTTTTTCTTTTGTGTATCTTTATCAAGTTTAGCTATATGATCCTGGATATTTTTCATTTTCTCTTTGTACTCTGCATTATCTAAAAAAGGCTCCAAAATTTCTTTCAGGCCCTTCACCTTGTTTTCCAGCATTTCAAGTTTGGTTTTTCTCCTTGAAATGATCAGACCTAATAATTTCTGTTCGCAGCCATTGAAGAAGTTATACCAACTCTCTTCTAATTCTTTCGTCTCTAGACCATCATTAGGGGCTATATCCCACCTAAGTCGTCTAGGTGTGATGCCCTCCTTTAAATATTGACTTAAGGTGGTAATATCCCACCAAGATCTAATTTGTTTGTCTAGAGTGCTGCGAAGTTGTTTAAGGCTACGATCTACATCCATATTAATTGTGCTTAATGAGAATATCTCTTCAGAATTAATATTCTTTTTGCTAATCAAACTAAATAAATCCATAGCTGCAAAGCCAAAAAAATATATATATAATATTTTTTTGAAAACTAGAGTGTGAGGGGCTTGCGCTTAGGAAACCTCGGTTCGGTGAATATAAATAAATTAATAACTAAGTAATAAATCAATAAATTAAATACATAAGCTGCTGCTAGGTAGAAAAGGTGACACCTTTCAAACAATACTGAAAAACTAAGTACCTGCGCTGCTTAAACCGAAACCATAAACATAAATATCAGTTGTGCTAATAGATAAATAACATCATAAAGTGCTCGTGCGAATAACTGTGCGATCGCCGCTGCTCCTCCCCTGGCCCGACTCCCGCTGTGAATGAAAACAGCGGGAGCGAGCGGGAGTGTCCAACGACGTTAATACTACGTCGCTGGACGATAACGAACCACTCTGCCGCAGTAGTATTACTGTGAGCGGTTGTAGAGTGGTTAACCCATCAGCAGGACCGGTATCTGCTGCTTTGTGCAAGGTGGAACAGGATGAGCACTGCCAGAGCCCTACAAAATGACCTCCAGCAGGCCAATAGTGTGAATGTCTCTGACCCAACAATCAGTAAGAGACATCAGGTTGGTGGCCTGAGGGCCCAACGTCCTCTAGTGGGCCCTGTGCTCTCTGCCTGGCCCCATTGAACTCGATTGACATTTTCCATTGAACACCAGAATTGGCAGGTCCGCCACTGGCACCCTGTGCTTTTCACAAATGAGAACAGGTTCATCTGAGCACATGACAAAAGTGAAAGGGTCTGGAGAAGACGCAGAGAACTTTATGCTGCCTATAACATTGTTCAGCATGACCAGTTTGGTGGTCAGTCAGTGATGGTCTGGGGAGGAAAATCAATGGAGGGACACACAGACCTCTACAGGCTAGACAATGGCACCCTGACTGCCTCCAAGTATTGGGATGAAATCCTTGGACCCATTGTCAGACGCTATGCTGGTATAGTGGGTTCTGGGTTCTTCCTGGTGCACGACAATGCCCTACCTCATGTGGAGAGAGTATGCAGCCAGTTCCTGGAGGATGACAGAATTGATACTATTAAATAGCCCCCACGCGCACCTGACCTAAAATCAATAGAACACCTCTGGGACATTATGTTTTGGTCCATCTGACACCACCAGGTCGCACCTCAGTCTGTTCAGGAGCTGAGTGATGCCCTGGTCCAGATCTGGGAGGAAATACCCCAGTACACCATCTGTCGTCTCAAAAGGAGCATGCCGCAGTGGTCAGGCATGCATACAAGCATGTGGGGGCCATAAAAACTACCATTTTGAGTTTTCTGCAATGAAATTTCAGCAAAATGGGCTAGATTGCTGCATCATTTTCTCATTTTGATTTTTTGGGGTGTCCGCAGTCAGCCCTATGTAGGTTAATTTTAATTTCCATTAAACAATGTGGCATCCTTTCATTCCTAACCCATTACACAGGTCTATATCAGTGTAGATATCCAGCATATTTTTTCCTTTTGAGATGTGTGTTTTCAAAGTGTTCCTTTAATTTTTTATATACATACACACACACAGTGGATAAAAAGTCTACAGACCCCTGTTAAAATGTCAGGTCTCGGATGTAAAAAAAAAAACGAAACAAAGAAATCATTTCAGAACTTTCCATCTTTAATGTGACCTATAAACTGTACAACTCAATTGAACAACAAACTGAAAACTTAAGGGGGGGGGGGGGCTAAAATTAAAATAATGTGGTTGCATAAGTTTTCACACTCTTAAAACTGGGGATGTAGCTGTGTTCAGAATTAGGCAATCCCATTCAAACTCATGTTAAATAGGAGTCTGTACACATTTGCCATCATTTGAAGTGCCTGTGATTAACCCTAAAAAAAGTTAAGCTGTTCTAGTAGGTCTTTCCTGACATTTTCTTAGTTGCATCCTAAAGCAAAAGCCATAGTCCACAGAGAGCTTCCAAAGCATCAGAGGGATCTCATTGTTAAAAAGGTATCAGTCAGGAGAAGGGTACAAAAGAATTTCCAAGGCATTAGCTATACCATGGAAAACAGCGACGACAGTCATCGTCACATGGAGAAAATATGGCACAACAGTGACATTACCAAGAACTGGACATCCCTCCAAAATTTATGAAAAAACACAAGAGGAAAACTGGTCAGGGAGGCTGCCAAGAGACCTACAGCAACATTAAAGTAGCTGCATGAATATCTGGCAAGTACTGGGTGTGTGGTACATGTGACAATCTTACATATTCTTCATATATCTGGGATATGGGGTAGAATGGCAAGACCAAAGACTTTTCTTATGAAGAAAAAACACCCAAGCCTGGCTAAATTTTGCAAAAACAAATCTAAGTCCCCCAAAAGCATGTGGGAAAATGTGTTATGGTCTGATGAAACCAAGGGTGAACTTTTTGGCTATATATACATACACATAGCTGTACATTAATAGTTTACATGCTGAATTTGGTAGCTTGCCAGAATTGGTTTTCAACAAATATAGGGGAACACAAACCTAAAGTTTAGCGACTACTACTTTAATAAAGCAAGCTTTTGAAAAGGTATAAAGTGTAGAGACATACTAGCAGCAGCTTCGAGTACTACTCGCATTGCCCAAATGTCTGCCCTTATAACCAGGAAGCTAGCAATGTCAGGTTGTTAACAATTGCAGCCTCCACAGCTCTCACAGTACATTATCTGTAATGCAAATGATGAGGGTTTGTCTTTTACATTGCCACACCCCCCCATAACAAAACATATTGGGCAGGGCTAAAGGAGGCAACACCATCACACACACTGAAAGCCGGAAATGGGCCACTGCTGTACAGGAGCGGAGGACAGATGCTCTGACATTTAACCTATGTGGAGAGTTTGGAGGTTCATTGGCATCCTGATGACATTCTTGTGTGGGCCCCTTGTACAGCTGCACTTTATTGAAGCATATTTTCTTCGTTAATATTGGCATTTAATTTTTTTTTTAATTTCATAGAGCTACACTTTTTGTATATTTTCTTTCACATATCAGCAAAACTGTATGCCTGCTAAGTTATTAGGATGATTCCTCGATGGTGTGCAACATCAGGAGAAAGGCTAAGAAAAAAATTACAACTTCAGCAATAACAATTTGTTATTATAGTACAGCTTTGCTTATAAACATCCCTGCAGGATGCTTAACCACTTTAGGACCGCGCGCGGTAATACTACTGCGGCACGATACCGCTCAGCCACGTAGTATTAACGTCATGCGCGATCGCGGCTCCAGAGCGCGCTCCCACGCACCGCGGGTCCCGATACCGATGGCATTCGGTAGGGAACCGATCAATCACCAGATACTGACCAATGATTTTTGGTCAGTGTCTGTAGATCGGTCCCCACCAATGGCAATCTGTCCCCTGTCTGTGTAATGTAAACACAGACAGGGGAAGTGATGTCACTGTCCCTCCTTAAGTCCTTTCGGTTCCAGGAGAGACAGAGACACACCAAAAACGTGAGTTTCCACCAACACTACACTGACACACCTCACATAGGCACATTTAACCCCTTCATCACCTCTGATCACCCCCCAAACCCCTCACAGTGAACACTATATACAGTGGTATACAGATATTTTACTGATCACTGTATGTGTCACTTGTGAGCGTAGTTTGCGCCTGCGTTAGGCCCAAATAGGGTTAGGGTACCCGCCACCTATCCCCTAATAAAGTTTTTACCCCTTGATCAGCCCCAGTTAACCCCTTCACTACCTATTACTCTGTGCACTAAATACAGTATATAGGTAAATACTGATCACTGTATTTAGTGTCACTAGTGACCCTAATTTGCGCTTGCGCTAAGCCCATATAGGGTTAGGGCACCCGCCACCTATTCCCTAATAAACTTTTAACCGCTTGATCTTCCCCAGTTAACCCCTTTACTCCATATAAAACAGTGCACTAATATATACAGTATATCAGATAACTACTGATCACTGTATTTAGTGTCACTGGTGACCCTAATTTGCGCTTGCGCTAGGCCCGAATAGGTTTAGGCCACCCGCCATCTATCCTCTATAAAGGTTTAACCCCTTGGTCTCCCCCAGTTTAACCCCTTCACTTCCCTGTCACAGTGTTGGGTAGTGAGGAGTAAAATCAAAAATTTACGCCATTAGAAAACCTAAAGATGGAGATTGATTTTCGGGGTCCCGTACACAGCTAGGCTCCCAAAAAGTCTCACATATGTGGTATCCCTGTACTCAGGAGAAGCAGCAGAATATATTTTGGGGTGTAATTACACATATACCCATGGCATGTGTGAGAAATTTATCTTTTAGTGACAACTTTGTGTTAAAAAAAAAAAATATTTTTTTTTTTATTCATTTTTCAAACACCTGTGACAAAAAAATTAAATATTCAATGAGCTCAACATGCCTCTCAGAACATTCCTTAGGATGTCTACTTTCCAAAAAGTGGTAATTTGGGGGGGGTCTTGTACTGCCCTGCCATTTTAGCACTTCATGAATTGAGATAGGCAGTCAGAAATTAAAGCTGCGTAAAATTTCAGTATTTACACCATAGTTTGTAGACGCTATAACTTTTGCGCAAACCAATAAAAATACGCTCATTGAATTTTTTTTTGTCAAAGACATGTAGCTAAATATATTTTGGCCAAAAAAAATGACATAAATTGAGTATATTGGATATTTTTTAAAAGACAAAGTTGAAAATGTCATTTTTTTTTGCAAAATTTTCGCTCTTTTTTTATTAATATCGCAAAAAATAAAAAGCGCAGAGGTGATCAAATACCACCAAAAGAAAGCACTGTTTGTGGGAAAAAAAGGACGTAAATTTCGTTTGGGTACCACATTGCATGACCGCACAATTGTCAGTTAAAGTCGCACAGTGCCGAAGCACAAAAAGTGGTCTGGACGGAAGACAGCAAAATCCTCCGGTGGTAAAGTGGTTAACCACTTAAGCCCCGGAAGATTTTACCCGTTCCTGACCAGGCCCTATTTTGCGATGTGGCACTGCTTGACTTTAACGGACAATTGCGCGGTCGTGCGACGCTGTACCTAAATGAATTTGACGTCCTTTTTTTCCCACAAATAGAGCTTTCTTTTGATGATATTTGATCACCTGTGCAATTTTTTGATCATGCGCTATAAACAAAAAAAGCGCGACAATTTTGCAAAAATAAAAAAATGTGAAATAGTTTATATGAAATCCCCCCCCCCAAAAAAATATATGTAAAAAATCAAAAATTTAACATTTTTGGCCAATTTGTTTGGGAAAAAAAAAAAAAAAAAAAAAAAGGGAAAGATTTGTCATTTTTGTTTTTTTTAACGAGTAATGGCGGGACTGCGACATTGCGGCGGACAGATCGGACCCTTGACTGACATTTTTGGGGGTACCAGTGACATTACTGCAGTAATCAGTGCTATACATACGCACTGTTACTGTAAAAATGACACTGGCAGGGAAGGGGTTAACTTTATTGGGGAAGGAGGGGTTAAGTGTGTCCCTAGGGGCGTGTTTCTAACTGTGCAGGGATGTGGCTTTACATGTAACAGCAGAGATCAACGGTCCTACATAGCAGGACCGTTAGATCACTGCTGTTACACAGGCAAGAATGACAGGCGGCTTTGTTTACATTAGCCGCCTGTCTTTCTCCCTTCACGGCGGACGATCGCGAGTGACCGGCGGACGATCGCGAGTGACCGGCGGACGATCGCGAGTGACCGGCGGACGATCGCGAGTGACCGGCGGACGATCGCGAGTGACCGGCGGACGATCGCGAGACTTGTTAGGGAACGAGTCAGGGCGGGAACGCGCCTCCCACCCACTATGGGCTCACAGGCTAGTGACGTACCCATACGTCAATTTGCCTGGCTGGGGCTGACCGCCGCAGTATATGTACTTGCGGCGGTCGGCAAGTGGTTAAGCAAAACCTGTACTCAAAATTGTTTTTTCCACTGCTGTCTTAGATTTCTGAAATTACTAGCTGCCTAGTCATGCTGGTGCCTTGTAGTTAGCACATCACAAGCAAATGACCAGTAACAAGTATGTAGATAAGGAGTTTAAAGTAGAACTATAGGGAAAATTTTTAATTTTGGATAGAGAAAGCGAGGGTTACAACCCTGTCAGTTTTTTGCCATTTGTGTCCCCCTGGGGAGATTTCCCCTCACTTCCTGTCCCATAGCCAAAACCTGTAAGGAGAGGAAATCCCTACAAATTAAAGTAATCCCTTGCCCCGCAGCAGAACTAGTATATCCATTGGTAGTTTTCCCCTCTATTACTGTTGTGGGGGGGGGCAACCCCAAATTTGCTTATACTTTCAATAATGGTAAGCAGGACAAAGAGAGAATATTCCTAAGTGGGTCAGAGGACAGCAAAAATCACCTAACAGGTGTTGTTGTCCCATCTCCACTCTGTTTTTTTTTTTTTTTTTTTTTTTTGGACAATGTTGCCTTTACACTATAAATTTCATGCTACCCCCACCCTGCTCACTTGTTCCTGGCCAGTGACTCAAAAGTACGGAAGCCAGAGATGTCAGGTGGTGGATGGCAATGGTGGCCTACGGGTTAAGACTCTTGCACATAGTAAAATATGCTTGTTTTGGTGCCCAGGAGGCTCAACTGCAGCATAATTTTGCTCATTGAGATGCATCAGAGAATACATTTTTTCATGGCTATACGCAGATAACCGTTAGCGCTCGTGTTTTATACGCACTTTTCAAAAAGTACATTTTTACATGTGTATTAATACACTCATATGATCGCCAGCAGTTATGTACCTACAGCACCACACAGCATATTCTGTAATGCATGCAAGCACATTGGACTGAGGAGGAATCAGCACAAGGGCACATGCTCCTAGCAAGTCCCTTGTTCTGACTTTAAAACTTACTGCCAGTTAAAACTTTTTCCCCTACTAAACTTAAAGTACAAATTTACAGCAATGAACAACCAAAATGTTTTGACAAAGAATGGCAACAAGGCAAGGGTATGTTTTGGTTAGAAATCTTTATTACGGACATTCCTAGAAAGTTAAGCAGTCTTGACAGCCCGGGTGCGCTTCTTTTTCACCACAACTGGCTTCTGACTTCTCAGGATAGCACTGGCACGACGAAGAGCCGCCTTAAAAAAAAAAAAAAATAAATGAATGAATGATTCTAATCACAAGAAACTAGAAAATTACCAGATACAATTTTGGTAATTTGGTACAATGATGCCAATCCAAACACCAAACATGAACCAAGCCGTACTGGACAACACTTTTGCAGTGTCATGCATCTATGTACCTATGCCTCTGTACTAGGGCCGAAACTAATCGATTAAATCGACAACTAATCGATTATGAAAATAGTTAACTGTTTTCGTAATCGATTAGTTGATCAGCCGATTAGTTGACCTGCATACAGAATGCATCATTTGTTTACATATCTGGAAATAAAATTTCACCTGCTTTGAACATTCAGTTTTAAAATGTAATTTCTGAACGAAAACACATTCTGCAAATTCCTTTGACCAAGAAGTTTTCTATTCTGCTCCTTCGAAGTTTCCTTTCACTGTGGTCAAAAACGAACGTCAATTTGACCCCACTAATGACTAGAAAATTGAACAAACGTTCTTAAAATGAAATTTTTTTGAAGGAAGACATTGTATTTGTATGGCCAGCAGTTACAGCAGGCGCAGGAAGCTTTTATCAAGCCATCTGCCTATGACAAGGGAGTCTGTTATACATAATATATTACAATTCTTTTTGAAAATCGGCAAAACCGTCTATAATTTATTTTTTATATAAAAAATTTGATCTCAGGAGTCTCATGATATTTACCAGATTCAACCTCTAATAGTATATATTTATTGAATATCTTTTGGTCTGTTACTCAAGAGTGGATTAGAGATTTTGCTCCCTAACCATATAGTTGGGGATTTACATTTATCACTGCATTTAGATATTTAAGAATAAATTGCCTTTTTTTTTACTTTACATATTAACTAAATTATACACCACATTGTTCGAAACAATCGGCCAACTAATCGATCATGAAAATAATCGTTAGTTGCAGCCCTACTCTGTAACACACATCAATGTGCCAGCGTTTCAATCACTAGGCTGCAGTCTTCCTCCTGGGCCAAAGGCTTTACAGCTGTCAAAGGCTGAGTCGGCAGCAGCTTTTAAGTCACAGCCTTCGGTATCTGTTTGCACAGCAGGCAGTTGTGTGCTTGCATTGAAGATACTGATGGGCAAGGCTTGACAACTACAGCCATCACAGCTTGCCCCCTTCCTATGTCGGCCCTTCACCACTGCTTCCTTCCTGCAGCAGATGTCACTTGAATTTTGCATGGGGCACACAATCACGTCAAGCATTTGCATAAATCTGCGAATTAATGAACTACAAGTTTGGTCTGCCTCTGTGGCATGCAGACATCATTCTCAATGGAAGAAAACCATAGTGATAACTGCGCACATGGTCCATTGACCCCTCCTCCAGCTCTCAAACTAAAAGCCCATACCTCTTTGCAGACAGGGAGCTGGATGAAGAGTGTGCAGGAGCCTGTGCATTTCACCAATGATCCACTGATCACAGTTGCAATGCATTGCAGGCTGATTACAAAAAAACTTTAGGAAAATCTGAGCGCATTTATTGTTTTTTTGTAAAAGGTGGACTTAACCTTTAGACCCCTTTCACACTCGTGCGACCTAAAAGTCACACAATTTTGCCGCAATTTGTTTGCCGTGATTTTGACTGGACTTGAAGCAATGCCTGTGTCTATGGACCTCAAAACGCATCAAAGTCAGACCAAAGTAGTGCAGGACTACTTTGAAGTTGTTGCAACTTGAAGTCGCACAGATACGAACAGTACTCATTGGAAATCATGACGAATGACTTGTCATGCGACTTTTCAGTTCCAAATCGCTGGTCAAGTCGCACAAGTGTGAAAGTCGCCTAAAATTCAGCAAAAAATAAATATGGAAGATCAAACATGTGAACGCTGCAAAAGTGACAAATCTGTATTAAACCCAAAAGCAACCAGACCCTCAACCCTATTCCAATGATCAGTCACAAAAAGCATAAACAATGACTCACCATACGCAGATCCCTCCTGTAGTTATTCTTGCGGATAATGTGGCGCAAGCTGCTGAGGGTAGCACGGGCGTTTTTGTTAATTGTGATCTTCTCATAGGATGTGGCAGGTTTGCGCCGACCTAAAAAGAATAAAGTTTCAGGTTACTAACCCCACACCAAAAAAATAAAGGAAAAATTTGTGTACATAACTAATCTGATAAGCAGAAATCACACTTATGCTTTATTAGTTAAAAAAAAAAAGGCTCCTGAATTACAGTCTAAACAAATGCCAAATCCAGTAACTATGTGATGGACAATCTGAAAAGTAAACAAGAAACTTCCTTTACTCCTCCTTAGTCAAATCCTGCATCATTTGTGTCTCACACACTCATTTTCCTAGACACTGGAGCACACAGGGGGAAGGTTTCTGCAGCAGAGGCAGTGCAACCAATCCAGAAAGCAGTGGGCAAAACAAGATATGCCTAGGAGCTAATAGACAAGCTACAGGCTTGTGAATCTATAGAGGCAATAGTGACAGGCACATCCCCTGCAATTTTTCTACCATCCCACTGTAAAGAGTTGCCTACATGAGCGTGGCAACTCTGCTCTGAAATTATGAGCGAGGCAGCATCGTAGCCACACCACCACAGGAGGCTACATTATGTGCAAGCATCTGTCAGTTTGTAGGGGAACCAGTAGACTTTTAAACATATAGCCAAGTGCTGTGGTACTTTTACTGAGACCATAATTTTCCCTAAAAACTATAAAATTTATCAACATTGTTGGACCAGAATTAGATTATTATATATATATATATATATATTCATATATATATATATATTATATATATATATATATATATATATATATATATATATATATATATATATATATATATATATATATAACCACCTCCTTCCCAAGCCTATTCGGACACTTCGCTCCTACATGTAAAAATCTTTTTTTTTTTCTAGAAAATTACTTACAACCCCCCCCCCCAGACATACATATATAGCAGAGCAGAGACCCTATAGTGTTTGTTGCAATTTTTGTCACATGGCATTTGCGCAGAGATTTTTGTAAACGCAATTTTTTTGAATTAGTCGGGCCATTAGCATTTTCAAGTGAGCTCAGCAATGGCTGTCAAATACAGTACTGTTGAAACGTTTTAGGCAGTAAATTAAGAAAGCTTTCAGAAATAGAAGTGTTAATAGTTCATGTTTATCAATTAACAAGATGGAAAGTAAATGAACAGAAGAGAAATCCAAATCAATATATTTGGTGTGACCACCTTTTGCCTTCAAAGCAGCATCAATGCTTCCAGGTACACTTACACTCAGATTTTGAAGGAAACTCAGCAGGTAGGTTCTTCCAAATATCTTGGAAAACTTACTACAGATCTTCTGTGGATATAGGCTACCTCAAATCCTTCCATCTCTTCATGTAATCCCAGACAGACTATGTTGAGATCAGGGCTCTGTGGGGCCGAACCATCACTTCCAGGACTCCTTTATGCTGAAGATAGTTCCTAATGACATTTAGCGGTTTGTTTGGGGTTTTTGTTCTGCTGCAAAATACATTTGGTGCCAATCACATGCCTCCCTGATGGTATGGCATGATGGATAAGTATTTGCCTGTATGTCTCAGAATTGAGGACACCATTGATCCGGACCAAATCTACAACTCCATTTGCAGAAATGCAGCCCATAAACTTGCTAGGAACCTCCAACATGCTTCACTGTTGCTTGCAGACATGCATTACTGTGCTGCTCTCCAGCCCTTCAGCAAACAAACTGCCTCCTGCTACAGCCAAATATTTTAAATTATGACTCATTGGTCCAGAGCACCTGCTGCCATTTTTCTGCACCCCAGTTCCTAGGTTTTTATGCATAGTTTAGTCTCTTAGCCTTGTTTTCGCGTTGGAGGTATGGCTTTTTGCCTGCTATTTTTTTTCCATGGAAGATCATATCTGGCCAGACTTCTCCAGACAGTTGATAGGTGTTCCTGGATCCCATAGGTTTCCTCCAGTTCTGTGCTGATGGCACAGCTGGACATTTTCAGATGTTGAAGGGAAGTAAGCAGTACGAGTCCCAGCTGTTGCATTAGGTTTCCTTGGCAGACCCCTGCGTCTACAGTCCAGAACGTTGCCCGTTTATTTGTGCTTCTTCAGAAGAGCCTGAACAGCACATCTGGAAAACCCCAGTCTGCTTTAAAATCTTTGCCAAGGAGAGACCTCACTGATGCAGTATAAATACCTTGTGTCTTGTTGCTGTGCTCAGTCTTGCCATGGTGTATGACATGTGACATGAAACGGTCTACCGCCTCACCTTATTGGTTGAGTTTGGCTGTTCCTCACTCTGTTTTAGGCCTCCTACACAGCTCTGTTTATGACAGTTTTAATCTACACATTAAATTGATGACATTAGCACTTGCTTGGTATAACTGGTTAAAGTATAACTAACTTTAGCATTATCATTAAATGTAAAAGAAAATCCCAAATTTTGGGTTGTCTGCAGATAGGAGGGGAAATCTTCTAATGGGGGACAATAGTTCTGGTGACCTGGGAGTCCCCAAGGAATTCCCGTAATCTGCAGGGATTTCATCTCTCCTCCTGTTTGGCTATGAGACAGGAAATAAGATATTAGCCATAACCCTGGTATAATTTTTTTTTCAGCCGGCGGCTGGCTCTCTCATGAAACCATTTCGAGCGGCTCTTGAGCCACTGGAAGAATGCTTTACGAAAAAGTGGGAGGAGACCCCCCCCCCCACACACACACACCCCCCCCTTTCCCGCTGGTGTTTCTCAGGCTTACCGTTTGTCTTTTGTTTTAAAAGGTAAAGAGATATGGGGGTCTTTTTGAACCCAGATCTCTCCATAAAAAGGACTTGTCATTTCTATTAAAAGGGATGTTTACATTCCTTGCAATAGGAATAAAAAGCGATGAAAAAAATAAAAAAAAAAGGACAGTGTAAAAATAAAAAGTAAAATAAAGAAAAAATAAAAATGTAAAAAGCGCCCCCATCTCTCCGTGCTCACAAACTGAAGCGAACGCATACGCAAGTTGTGCATGTATATGTAAGCGGTATATGCACCACACATTTGAGGTATCACCACAAACGCAAGAGCCATAATTTAGCGCTAGACCCCCTGTGTAACTCTAAACAGGTAAGCTGTATGGGCATTTAAAGCGTCGTCTATGGAGATTAGGTACCGTAGTTTGCTTCTATTTCAAGAGCATGCGCAATTTTAAAGCGTGACATGTTAGCTCTCTATTTACTCAGCGTAACATCTTCCACATTATACAAAAAAAAAAAAGAAAAAATTAGGGCAAATATTGTAATTATTTAAGTGCATTTTCTCCCCAAAAAAATTGGGTTTCTAAAACCGCTGCACAAATACAGTGTGACATAACTTTAAACGAAGAGCCAGAAAAAGCCTGGTCTTCAAGTGGTTAATCATACACCCGACTGTAAACCTTACAAAAAAGTGTAAGAACTGATGCTGGTTTGAAGCCAAAGGGTAGTTACACCAAATAATGGATTTTACTTCTGTTTGCTCACTTTGCATTTTGTAAATGGATAAAAACAATTATATTTATTTTTGAAAGCATTCTTACTTCACAGCATTTATTCACACGTACCTAAAACATTTGCACAGTACTTTATTTCTCCCAATACAGGTCTCTGTAAACTGATACCAATAAGCAGGAAACATCAAGATTTAATTGATCCAACTACTTCTTACCAGCACGCTTTTTCAAGACCACAATGACCCCCTTTCCATCAGCAGCAGGCTCAACACCGACTGTTTTCTTGTGAATCAGACCATTGTAGCGGAATGAGTTCCTGGCCTTCAGATTGTTTGGCTCCTAGACAAAAATTATACTGATAATTTGTACAAGTATAGAAAAAGCTTTCAAACATTTCACATTGTCCATCAATAGCCCACATCTACATGTATGACTTCCCTGGTGAACAAGAAATAACTTTGGAGCTCCTAACAGGCAATGGTACATTATCTGCCCCCAACACTCCTAATACCGGTCTATTTGGCAGGGGTGTAGAAAATGGTGGTTAAAGCCAAAACAGCTATTTGTATGCCCAATAATTACACTGCTCATTCTAACAATACAGGGTCTCCTTATGGGATGAAAACAAGAGTGCCGATTGTCAAATGGTTTATGCTATGTATAAACACACAGTGTCTCATTCTGTACATTGTAAGAGCCATTTCCAGTTAAGGACCTTGGTAAGAGGAAAATTATTGTCTAAAGAAGAAATTCTAACAATTACCAATGATGATGCAACCCAATTAGGCAATTATGCTACTTGATTCAGGTGATGTAGAATTGTACTGGAAAATAGGAAGTTAGATAAAGGTCTTAGTGCCCCACTGGGGTATAGTGGAAGGCTTTTGTATGCAGATTTATGTATTTAAACCTGTGAAGGAATGCCCTGTACCATATTAAACATGTCCTTCTATTTAGACTGACTCACTTTCCTCAAGAGCTACTTTGGTTGAAGATTTTTCAGGATCTATGTGTTGCATGCTGTAGATTTTCCCACCAAAGTATCTGAAGAACAACTGGCTACCAATATAAAGTATTAGGAGCCTTTAATTGCAGAGGGCAGTGGTTTTTAAAGTTTTCAAGGAATGGCATACTTTTAAAATACATCTAGATATGTTAATGAATCCCTTCAGTGTATTCAAGTATTCCTACTCCAATGCAAGCTGTGCCATCAAGCTCCATGATGCTCATGCATGCAGTTTATGAGCCATAGGCTCTTCAGTAAATACAGCCACTAGATACAAAGCATTCCTAACACCAATGCTCCTTGTAGGAGATATTCTAAAAGCTTACTCAAGTGAGCAGAAGACTTGGGATAAAAGCTAGATGGGAATAAAGAAGCACCAGCACCCCATGCATTTGTCAAAATTAATTTCTAAACTAGACCTTAGCAAATTAGGCAAACTCGCTTTATTTGAGGCACCCAGCTCAATGAATGCTCTGTCTTGAGTGATAGAAAGTGTGCTGAGCACTCAGTGGAAATTTGTATGTTACCTAAAGCAGTAGGAAGAGTGCGATGTCCTATGTACAGTTATTAAAAATATCCCATTTAAAATTTCACTGTTCGAGCAACAAATAAAATGTCCTTGTGGTGCTGTGATTTGCACATCACTCTAGCTCTATGTACTAATCTTTCTAACTAAGCCAATGTGTGTAACCAGTTCAATAGGAGGAAGCTGTGTTTATTAAGATTAAAAGTATAACTAAAAGGACAGAGTGGATATGGATTTATTTTTTTTTTTTGCTGTGTCCCTGTTCGGAAGATTCACCCTATTTGTCCTGTGTACCATTATCATAGAAAGTGAAAATAAAAAAATCCCAAATTTTGGGTGATTCCCAGAAAAGTAATAGAAGGGAAATCTTCCCATGGGGACACTAGGACTGGTGACCTGGGGGTCAACTGCAACAAAAAAAGGGTAGTAGTCCTGGGAGCTCTACTCCATCAGAGATAGGGAGAGGTACTGCCCTATATAAATCAAAGGGTGGTGTGAAAAAAAATCTAGCACACCTGGGGGTCACCAAGAAATTCCCTTAAAGAGGAAGTAAACCCTCTGCAACTTGTACCTATAGGTAAGCCTATGATAAGACTTACCTATAGGTACCATAAATATCTCCTAAACTTGCCCCATTTAGGAGATATTTACTTTGCATGCAGCCTGTGCCGTGAACGTCGGCTCCCGTGCATACCGTCATTGCGGCTCCAGCCAATCAGATGACTGGATGCCACAAACCCAGAAGAAGGGCGACCGAACATGTCACCGTGAGAGAGGTGAGTGGTCGGCACTTGCGGGGCTTCGTTCTAAGGTAAGTATTTCATAATGGTTTATTAATTATCATTATGTGTTTATCTTTCAGGTGTTTTTTTTTTTTTTTTAATTCTGAGGTTAACAACCTTTTTAATTTGCAGGGGATTTCCTTCAACTTCCTGTTTGGTTACAGACATGAAGTGAAGGGAAATCTCCACGATTGGACATAAAAAACAGAGGGGTTATGACCCTCCCTAAAGCTGCATACACTCTATACAACTTTTGTTGTTTGATTTCCTTTAGACTAAAGCCCCGTACACACGAGAAGAAATTTGGCCGGGAATTTTCATCCGACGACCGATCTGCCGATTTTTGTCTTGTTAGTATGATGCTTCCAACAACCGACTCAGACTTTTCAGCCGAAAAAATCCTGGTGTGCAGACTATAAAATTTTTGTCGACCATCAAAACACGTCCGATTTTTGTCTCATTAGTACAGATTTCGATGGGGAAAAATCTTATGAGCAAGACTGGGCATGCTCAGAGATGAAAGAACACATAGAAAGCAATCCAACACATGACATCACTTCTGAACTAGAATTCTGTCGTATGGGAAAATTCGTGTGCAGCCTAGAGCACATTCCAACCAATAAACACCACTCTGGACAAAAGACGGACTACCAGTCGGCGGAAATTTGTTGCGTGTGTACGAGGCTTTACCTTCAACTATGTAGTGCAAGGGCCGGCTGATTTGATTACTTACAAATTGAAAGGGTTTAGGTTTGACCTCATATTATATTGGTAGATCTGAAGGAAAAAATCTAAAGTAAATTGTATAGGGTGTATGCAGCTTTACGCTTGCCAAAACAAAAAAAGTTTTCCCTATAGCTCTACTTTTCAGTTGTTGGCAAACTGAATTCTACCTTGGCAGCCTGATCATACAAAGCAGTGCTCACTAAAGATTGCTGCTTTCAACCAGACCAAAGCCGATATTAAAGCCTAACCCTGGGCCAAAAATGAATTTAAATACGTTCTCCAATAGCCACAAAGAATAAAAATCTATATTTGAGCACCAGACACCTTTGGAAACCGAATTTCCTAGCAGTGATAGCCTGCACAAATGTACAGGAAGGGGCAGATACATGACCAGTCACTCTGCAAAAAGGAGGAGAGGGAGAGAGCAGCAGAGACAGGTCCTTAAAAAGGAAACTTCTACATAGAGGCAATGTTTCACACTGGATTACTGCACAGATGTTTAACCACTTGCCGACCGCCGCACGACTATCTACGTCGGCGGTCAGCCCCTCACAGGCAAATTGACGTAGGTCTACGTCGCTTGCGAGGGTCTAGGGAGCGAGCGCGCGCCCCCGGAGGCGCGCTCCCGCGTGGTCACGGACCCCCCCCGCGCGTGTGACCGGCGGACTCGATGTCCGCCGGCCACTCTGCGATCGGCGGGGGAGAGGGAGAAAGTCAGGCAGCTTGTGTAAACAAGCTGCCTGTCATTCTCCTCTGTGTAAAGACACTGATCACAGGGATCTACTATGTAGATCCGTTGATCAGTGTCCTTACAGCTCAAGCCACAGCCAATCACAGTAGAAAGCACGCCCCTAGGGACACACACAGCCCCTCCCTCCCAAATAAAGTTAACCCCTTCACTACCAGTGTATTTTTAAAGTAACCGTGCATATGTATAGCACTGATTACTGTAGAAATGTCACTGGTAACCCCAAAAGTGTCAAAAATGTCAGTCAAGGGTCCGATCTGTCCGCCCCAATGTCGCAGTACCGCAAAAAAAAAAAAAAAAAAACACGCAGATCTCCGCCATTACGCGTTAAAAAAAACAACAAAAATGACAAAAATCTTTCCCTTTGTTAGTAAACGCGATAACTTTTGCGCAAACCAATCAAAATACGCTTTTTGCGATTTTTTTTTACCAAACATACGTAGCATAAAACAAATTGGCCGAAAATGTTAAAAAATTTTGATTTTTACATTTTTTTGGGGGGGAATTTCATATAAAAAAATGTGAAAAATATTGCTATTTTTGCAAAATTGACGCTCTTTTTTTTGTTTATAGCGCATGATCAAAAAAAAATCGCACAGGTGATCAAATACCACCAAAAGAAAGCTCTGTTTGTGGGAAAAAAAGGACGCCAAATTCGTTTAGGTACAGCGTCGCACGACCGCGCAATTGTCCGTAAAAGTCACGCAGTGCCGAATTGCAAAATACCCCCTGGTCGTTTAGCAGCCAAATCCTCCGGGGCTTAAGTGGTTAAGAAATACACAAAGCAACCAAGATTGAAGGGAGAATACATGTCTCGTGTATAGCCGTTTAAACAGTAAAGTGAAGAAATCTCTACTTACAGTACTGTACACCTGCTTGTTTCTCTTGATTAGGAAACTGGAACAGTTCCTGATGACCATCCACTGCAAATGAGCAGACATTTTCAGCACCTAAAAAACACAAATTGTTCATAATGATGCTAAATATGCAAATAGCAAACGTTAGGCAGGTAGCTTACACTGATTAAAGGCTTGGGTTTTTGTTTTCTTTTAAATAACAAATGTTATACTTACCTGCAGTCCAGCCCGAATCCTCCTTTTCTTGGGTCCCCTGTTGGCACTCCTGGCCACATAGCAAGCAGCTTGCTTTGGGGGCACCCGGCAGGCTCGCTCCATTCAGACACAAATGTGGCTCAGCCACACCCTCTCTCATTAGTTTACCGGATTTGATTGACAGCAGCGGGATTAAATGGCCCCCACTGCTGTCACAGCAAATGAGGGAGAGTCCCCAGAGAGCTGAGGCTCTCATGCACATCGCTGGATCATGATGGAGCTCAGGCGAGTATTAGGGGGCTACTGCACACAGTTATTTTTATCCTAATGCATAGAATGCAATAAGGTAAAGAACCTTCTGCCTTTAGAACCACTTTAAAGTGATATTAAACAAAAAGCAATTATGCAGCTTACCAATCCTTAGATGTGGTAGCTGCATTGGTTTTCTCCCTTTATTTATACATTTTGAACTTGCCAATAAGCCTGTTCATTTACAAATTCCTTTACCAGAAGATGTCCAGCATAAGTTGCAGTCAGAGTTGACACAAACCAGTTTAGGTGATTGTAAATTATCTTTCTTCATCAACATATTATACCTACCTGCTCAGTACAATTGTTTTGCACAGAGCAGCCCCAATCCTCCTGTTAAGTCCCCTGCCAGTGATCTTGGCTCCTCAGCCATGCTAAGTGTCCCCATAGGAAGCCGCTTTCTATGGGGGCAGTCCACACAACAGCTACACTCAGCCCCATATGTGATCCACAGACAGAAGTGTCTGGCTCATCTCCGATATCCAGGCAATATAAAGTGAAATGAAATGGCCACACTCTGCCCTGGAAACGTGAATACTTTATTGAAGTGACAAACACAAAAACATCACAGCACTGACAGGTAGGAAGGGAGACGCCTTTCACGCACAGCAGAGCTTATTTACTACCAATTTGGTAATGAATAAGCGCTGCGTGAAACATCTACCTTCCTACCTACCTAGAAGTGCTGTGATATTTGAATCTGTATTTGACACTTTAATAAAAAATTTGTGTACAGCCATTCCATTTCTATATCCTATGGAGGGACTCGTGCAGGCTAGCTCCTGAGTCGGGCAGTTTGTGTCTAAAAAAGACAGCACCTAACTCTCACTGCTCACAGATTTTGACTGATAGCAGCAAGAGCCAAAGGCCTGGGAGGGGAGCTGCTGCAGACATGTATAGTGCTGGACAGAAATCAGGCTCAGGTGAGTATTTAGGGGAGAGATGCATGTAAAAGGTTATTTACCTTGATGCGGTAGTAAACTGCACTAGGAAAAAAAAAAAAAAGAAAACCCTGCATGGCAATGGCATAATGTGCTAGTATGCATGGCATACTAGCATAATTTGAAATACTTCCCTTGGGACAAAAACTCCAGCAGCGCACTGTCACCACTGACAAGGCTACCATCTTCCATGTTTGCAAGCTCCAGGTGTGTGAGTAGCTGGCAGTGTGATGACGTCACTCCCTTGTCTCCGGCACAAAGCTCTGAAGATCCGTAACGGTATGCTGGACCTTCAGAGTGCATGCGTCGGTGACGTCACCAGCTACATCCAGGATGAATATCTCCTAAACAGTGCAAGTTTAGGAGATATTCCCTGTACCTACACAGCCTTGTAATAGTCTTAACTGTAGCTTCAATTTACAAAAAAGTGTACTACTGCTTTAATGTACACAATGCGTTAAAGTGGAGTTGCTCTGCACCTCCTCAATGGTCGGGCTACCTTCCGGGACTGGTGACATGTCCCAAAAGATTGCAGAGAGGGAGAGCAGAACTTCCGCTCCCATTGCCTAGGCGGCATGAGTGTGTACCTGTCAAAGCAAACCCCCCTCCACACAAAGAATATGACATGCAGCATAGGAGGGGAGGAGGAATGCTTAAAGCGGAACTTTCACTTTTGGGTGGAGCTCCACTTAAAGTAAAAAAACACTTTACCTTTACAATCACTTAACACTGACAGGTGTGCTTAAAACTGTTCGCTCTAACTGCCTAAAATGTGTTAGCTGGAGTTCAACTTGAATGCGTTAGTCAAGTCCTTCTAAACAGCACCCGACACTACTCTCCCCCCAGATTGACAATGCTGCTGTCCAAAGGTGTCTCAGTTGCTCCGCCATCCAGAGTGGAGACACCCTAAGACACCAAGTGTCTGGACTGAAGAAAGAAAAAGTGAAAAAAATAAAATAAAAGTATGCATCCACCAAATTTAAGAGTTGAAAAGTCGCAGTACATTTACATTTTTGTGTTTTAAGAAATACACTATGGATCAGGACACAAAACACAAAGCTGAAGAAAAAAAAAATGTATTGTACAGATGTTCTAAGGCACTGGTTGTGACATAGCGAACACCGGAACCTCAGGTCCAGTTTCCCACTGATTGTCCTGGTATCCGAAATACACGTTTTTCATGTTCAACAATCTGATCCCAGACTTCCAGGGGTCAGTATTGAAGAACGGCCTCCACACAGCCAAGGATACTGGGCCAGATCATGTCAAACAGAAAAGCTGCATACCACCAGGGACCCCCCCCCCCCCGACACCAGAGGCCCACAGTCCTCTGCCCCCCCCCCCGACACCAGGGGCCCCCAGTCCTCTGCCCCCCCCCCGACACCAGGGGCCCCCAGTCCTCTGCCCCCCCCCCCGACACCAGGGGCCCCCAGTCCTCTGCCCCCCCCCCGACACCAGGGGCCCCCAGTCCTCTGCCCCCCCCCCCCCGACACCAGGGGCCCCCAGTCCTCTGCCCCCCCCCCAACACCAGGGGCCCCCAGTCCTCTGCCCCCCCCCCCCCCCCAACACCAGGGGCCCCCAGTCCTCTGCCCCCCCCCCAACACCAGGGGCCCCCAGTCCTCTGCCCCCCCCCCAACACCAGGGGCCCCCAGTCTTCTCCCCCCCCCAACAGGGGCCCCCAGTCTTCTCCCCCCCCCCCCCAACACCAGGGGCCCCCAGTCCTCTGCCCCCCCGCTTACTACTGTTTGCATATTATACACACTTTAAAAGGAAGCTGTGACAGCAAACTATCACAACTGCCCAACCTTTCCACTCAGCTCCTCCATTCACAGAGGACTTCTATGAATGATCTATGACTTGAGGGCCTAACCTTTCAGTCATCTGCCCATCCTCAATCATATAAAATGTAGTACAGCCTGTAAGAGTGGAGGAGCTGGGCAGGCATAGTCTGCTCTCTTGATGACAGCCTGTCACCGCCTCTTATATGAATGAATTCCTTCTGCATCACACCATGATGGTGTTGGGACCAGTCTGCAATGCACCCCAGAGACAGGAGATGGCTGACAGGCCGTGATCTCCGGTGTACACCATATACAACTCCCATACAGCTCTCTTGTACTGGGCGCTTGTATCGGATGTATACAACAGACATAGGACACCCGGAACCCGCACACAGCAGGCCGCCGGCCGCTCCGGGCCTACCACGTTCACCCCATGTGGTTGTATGAGCGGCGGCCCCGCACCACGTACAGCGCTCCCGCCACCCCAGGACCGGCTGGCCTGACAGCAGAGAGCAGCGGGGGTGTAGTGGTGCTCTCTCCCCGCCATTATAACCCCGCATCCCCCAAACTACAGCGCCGAGCACACGGTACACTACCTCACTCCGCTCGGCCTAGAGAAGGAAAGGAAGTAAAGGGGGCGGAGCCAGGACTTATTTCCGCTTGACGATTACATCGGCCTCCCCGGGATGTTACGTCATTACGTTATAGATGCGACTGTAACTACAACGCCATGCTTGAAAAGGGCAACGGTGGTATGTGCATTGTGGAGTGCATATCATCTCATCAGGAAATATCAGCTGGCTAACTGCTTTCATCATTTCAGTGACTCTATAATGACACCTTTTGTTGGTGCATGGTCCTCATAGCTCCCAACTGTGCCTGATGTCCAGGGGCTGTCTCTTATTTGAAACAAAGTCCCCCTGTCCCTCTTTCCTCCACATTTTGGTCTGATGTATATATTGTATATAAAATGCACTTTGTTGCACAGTGTTTCTCAGTGCTAAACCTTTCATCCGAAGTCTAAGTTGCTGCATTTGTAAATTTCCAAATCCAGTATAAAGGAATGGTAGTGGTAAGAAAAAAACACTTGAGGGTTTCATTTTTTTTGTTTATTGCTCCATTAACCCCAGAAGATTTTACCTCCTTCCTGACCAGGGGGTATTTTGTGATTCGGCACTGCGTGACTTTAACGGACAATTGCGCGGTCGTGCAACGCTGTACCTAAACGAATTTGGCGTCCTTTTTTTCCCACAAACAGAGCTTTCTTTTGGTGATATTTGATCACCTGTGCGATTTTTTGATCACGCGCTATAAACAAAAAAAGAGCGTCAATTTTGCAAAAATAGCAATATTTTTCACATTTTTTATATGAAATTTCCCCCCAAAAAAATGTAAAAATCAAAATTTTTTAACATTTTCGGCCAATTTGTTTTATGCTACCTATGTTTGGTAAAAAAAAAAAATCGCAAAAAGCGTATTTTGATTGGTTTGCGCAAAAGTTATCGCGTTTACTAACAAAGGGAGAGATTTTTGTCATTTTTTTTTTTTTTTAACGCGTAATGGCGGCGATCTGCGATTTTTTTTTGCGGTACTGCGACAGCGGACAGAACGGACCCTTGACTGACATTTTTGACACTTTTGGGGTTACCAGTGACATTTCTACAGTAATCAGTGCTATACATATGCACTGTTACTGTAAAAATACACTGGTAGTGAAGGGGTTAACTTTATTTGGGAGGGAGGGGCTGTGTGTGTCCCTAGGGGCGTGCTTTCTACTGTGATTGGCTGTGGCTTTAGCTGTAAGGACACTGATCAACAGATCTACATAGTAGATCCGTGTGATCAGTGTTTTTTCCCCCGAGGAGAATGACAGGTGGCTTGTTTACACAAGCCGCCTGACTTTCTCCCTCTCCCCCGCCGATCGCCGAGTGACCGGCGGACATCGGGTCCGCCGGTCACACGCGCGGGGGGGTCCGTGACCACGCGGGACCGGGAGCGCGCCTCCGGGGGCGCGCGCTTGCTCCCTAGACCCTCACAAGCTAGTGACGTAGCCCTACGTCACTTTGCCTGTGAGGGGCTGACTGCCGACGTAGATCGGCGTTAGGCAGTCGGCAAGTGGATAATGATACCTTTTGTTGGTGCATGGTCCTCATAGCTCCCAACTGTGCCTGATGTCCAGGGGCTGTCTCTTATTTGAAACAAAGTCCCTCTGTCCCTCTTTCCTCCACATTTTGGTCTGATGTATATATTGTATATAAAATGCACTTTGTTGCACAGTGTTTCTCAGTGCTAAACCTTTCATCCGAAGTCTAAGTTGCTGCATTTGTAAATTTCCAAATCCAGTATAAAGGAATGGTAGTTGTAAGAAAAAAACACTTGAGGGTTTCATTTTTTTTGTTTATTGCTCCATTAACCACTTAAGCCCCGGAAGATTTTACCTCCTTCCTGACCAGGGGGTATTTTGCGATTCGGCACTGCGTGACTTTAACGGAAAATTGCGCGGTCGTGCGACGCTGTACCTAAACGAATTTGACGTCCTTTTTTTCCCACAAACAGAACTTTCTTTTGGTGGTATTTGATCATCTGTGCGATTTTTTGATCATGCGCTATAAACAAAAAGAACGTCAATTTTGCAAAAATAGCAATATTTTTCACATTTTTTTATATGAAAGTCCCCAAAAAAAATTTAAAAATCAAAATTTTTTAACATTTTCGGCCAATTTGTTTTATGCTACCTATGTTTGGTAAAAAAAACCGCAAAAAGCGTATTTTGACTGGTTTGCGCAAAAGTTATTGCATTTACTAACAAAGGGAAAGATTTTTGTAATTTTTGTTGTTTTTCTTTTTTAACGCGTAATGGCGGCGATCTGCGATTTTTTTTTTTGCGGGACTACGACATTGCGGCGGACAGATCGGACCCTTGACTGACATTTTTGACACTTTTGGGGTTACCAGTGACATTACTGCAGTAATCAGTGCTATACATATGCACTGTTACTGCAAAATGACACTGGTAGTGAAGGGGTTAACTTTATTTGAGAGGGCGGGGCTGTGTGTGTGTCCCTAGGGGCGTAATTCTAACTGTGATTGGCTGTGGGTTGAGCTGTAAAAACAGTGATCAACGGTCCTACATATTAGAACCATGTGATCACAGTTTCTACACAGGGGAGAATGACAGGCGGCTTGTTTACACTAGCCGCCTGACTTTCTCCCTCTGCAGCGGCGATCGCAGAGTGACCGGCGGACATCGGGTCCGCCGGTCACACGCGCGGGGGGGTTTGTGAGCACACGGGAGCGCGCCTCCGGCGGCGCGCGCTCGCTCCCTAGACCCTCACAGGCTAGCGACGTAGATCTACGTCACTTTGCCTGTGAGGGGCTGACTGCCAACGTAAATCGGCAAGTGGTTAAGGGGCATGGCAGGGGGTGTCCTATGCAGACATCCCCAGTCTCCCGTGACCTGCAGGAGTCTCCCGCCGGTGGCTCACGGACACGTGCAAGTGCCGTGCAATATCTGACTTAGGATGTCTGCAGTCAGTGACAGAGCCACTGATTCCTGTTTAGTTCCGGCTCTGTCACAGGCGGAGTGATATGAAATGGATTTCCGGCTCTGTCACAGGCGGATTGATATGAAATGCACTCCGCCTGTGACAGGAGCAATACAGGAAGCAGCGGCTCTGCTCTCTACTGCAGCCGCTGCTTCCTCCAGCAGTACCCGCATGACCAGCATTATCTGCCAGCAGTACCCACCAGCATTACCCACTAGCAGTAACCACCAGTATTACCCAACAGCATTACCAGCCAGCAGCAACCGCCAGGAGTAACCACCAGCATTACCCACCAGCAGTACCCGCCATCAGTAACCACCAGCATTACCCACCAGCAGTAACCGCCGGCATTACCCACCAGCAGTAACTGCCAGCAGTAACCACTAGCATTAACCACCAGCAGTAACCGCCAGCAGTACCCACCAGTACTTTCACTAATAGGTGTCCCTTGTTTCCACCCTCACTACTGCTCCCCCCATAGTCCTCCTCCCATCCGCCTTCACTGCTTCCCCCATAGTCCTCCTCCCATCCACCTTCATTGCTCCCCCCATAGTCCTCCTCCCATCCGCCTTCACTGCTCCCCACATAGTCCTCCTCCGAGCTACCTTCACTGCTTCCCCCACAGTCCTCCTCTCATTCGCCGTCACTGCTCCCCCCATAGTCCTCCTCTCATCTGCCTTCACTGCTCCCCCCTTGGTCCTCCTCTCATCTGCCTTCACTGCTCCCCCCTTGGTCCTCCTCTCATCTGCCTTCACTGCTCCCCCCTTGGTCCTCCTATCATCCGCCTTCACTGCTCCCCCCCCCCCCATAGTCCTCCTCTCATCTGCCCACACTGCTCCCTCCATAGTCCTCCTCTCATCTACTTTCACTTATATCCCCACAGTCCTCCTCCCATCTACTTTCACTTTTTCCCCATAGTCTTTTATCTCATCCACTTTTACTGCTTCTCCCATAGTCATCCTCCCATCCACCCTCACTGCTCCCCCCCATAGTCCTCCTCCTATCCAGAGCCACTGATTCCTGTTTCGTTCCGGCTCCCTCCACAGTCCTCCTGTCACCCCATTCCCCTCCCTCCCCCCAATAGTCCTCCTCCCATCCACTTTCACTTTTCCCCCATAGTATTTTATCTCATCCATGTTCACTGTTCCCTCATAGCCACCCTCCTATTCACTTTCACTGCTCCCCCATAGTCCTCCTCTCATACAATTTCACTGTCCCCCCATAGTCTTTGATCTCATCCACTTTTACTCCTCCCCCCCATAGCCCTCCTCTGATCCACTTTCACTGTTCCCCCATAGTCTTTTATCTCATCCACTTTTACTCCTCCCCCCATAGCCCTCCTTTCATCCACTTTCACTTCTCCCCCCATAATCATCTTCCCAATCACTTTGACTACTTTTCCCATAGTCTTCCCTACTTCACTTTGTCAGAAATTCTGCATATAGCCGGGCCCTACAGAACAGACAAACTGTGCACAGTTCACATGGGCTTTTCTGCTAAACTGCACTCAGGAACAGGAACATTTATTATATAGAGAAAAGTCACAGTGTAGTATACCTGGAGTAATCATCTATAAAAGTGAGAAAATACCTCTTCTTTCCTGGAATACATTTTTCCATTGAACCGCAAAGATCTGAATTAATTAGGTCCAGAGGTTTCTTAGCTCTGCTTTTACTCTGCTTTGGAAAGGCTTTTCTTGTCATTTTTCTTTTTTATACAGCTGGTGAATTTCATTATTTGATCAAAGGGATTTATTTGTATTCCACTTGCATAATCATTCTCAGTTAATACCTTATTATGTCAGGACCTCTTTGCCCAAGTCATCTGTTTGTTGTGTGAATGCAGTTTGATTGTTTTTCCTCCTTGGCAATATTACCACCTCGTTGCAGTTCAGCTGATACAGTTCATCTATAATGTTAGCCTTTTCAAGTAAGATATCTCCTTTTGTGATGATACAGCTGTCATCTTGGAAGGTCACTACATTGCCTTGATTTGTGAGCTTCTTCACTGGCAAGAGATTGTCAAGAGCAGGGACATAGAGGACATTTTTAACATGTATCTTTCTGGTGACCAGGCCCAGACTGGGACAAAAAATAGGCCCGGGCATTTTGGACTGAGCAGCCCGGGAGGAGGGGGGGGGGGGCGTGGCGGGGCGTGGCGTTCGTTGGGATGGTTGATGACAGGATTTAATGTTCCAGGATGTGTGGATTTGATTACGGTACCTTTTTTAGTTTAATCTGACAGACAAAAGTGTGAAAGGGGCCTTCAGTAATTAAGGTATAGCGTGCCCCCTTTCAATGCACAGAGACCAGCTTGCCCCCTTTCAATGCAGTGACCAGCGTGCCCCCTTTCAATGCAGTGACCAGTGTGCCCCCTTCCAATGCAAAGATGCTATCATGCCCCCTTTCAATGCAGAGATGCCAGCATGCCCCCTTTCAATGCAGAGATGACATCATGTCCCCTTTCAATGCAGAGATGCCATCATGCCCCCTTTCAATGCAGAGATGCCATCATGCCCCCTTTCAATGCAGAGATGCCAGTATGCCCCCTTTCAATGCAGAGATGCCATCATGCCCCTTTCAATGCAGAGATGCCAGCATGCCCGCTTTCAATGCAGAGATGCCACTGTGCCCAATTTCAATGCAGAGATGCCATCGTGCCCCCTTTCAATGCAGAGATGCCTTCGTGCCCCCTTTCAATGCAGAGATGCCATCATGCCCCCTTTCAATGCAGAGATGCCATCATGCTCTCTTTCAATGCAGAGATGCCATCATGCCCCCTTTCAATGCAGAGATGCCAGCATGCCCCCTTTCAATGCAGAGATGCCAGCATGCCCCCTTTCAATGCAGAGATGCCATCATGCCCCCTTTCAATGCCGAGATGCCAGCATGTCCCCTTTCAATGTAGAGATGCCATCATGCCCCCTTTCAATGCAGAGATGCCAACATGCCCCATTTCAATGCAGAGATGCCATCAAGCCCCCTTTCGATGCAGAGATGCCATCATGCCCCCTTTCAATGCAGAGATGCCATCATAACCCCTTTCAATGCAGAGATGCCATCATGCCCCCTTTCAATGCTGAGATGCCAGCATGCCCCCTTTCAATGCAGAGATGCCATCATGCCCCCTTTCAATGCAGAGATGCCAGCATGTCCCCTTTCAATGCAGAGATGCCAGCATGCCCCCTTTCAATGCAGAGATGCCAGCATGCCCCCTTTCAATGCAGGGATGCCATCATGCCCCCTTTCAATGCAGAGATGCCATCATGCCCCTTTGAATGCAGAGATGCCATCAAGCCCCCTTTCAATGCAGAGATGCCAGCATGCCCCATTTCAATGCAGAGATGCCATCAAGCCCCCCTTTCAATGCAGAGATGCCATCATGCCCCCTTTTAATGCAGAGATGCCATCATAACTTCTTTCAATGCAGAGATGCCATCATGCCCCCTTTCAATGCAGAGATGCCAGCATGCCCCCTTTCAGAGGCGTAACTAGAACCTTCAGGGCCCCGGTGCAAGAAACCATGAAGGGCCCCCTGGACCCCTGGCCGGGGCCCTTCCCTTCAAGTCTGGGGCTCTTCCCACTGATCTTTGGACCCTTTACTCTCGTTGCGGGGCCCTTTATCATGGTCCCGCAGCGGGACCCTTTCACAAGACCTGCAAAGACAGCAGAACACAAGTGAACTGGATAGGAGGAGTGGCGGGGGCAGCATACAGAAGAACCAATCTCCTCCATTTTCCTCCTGCAGCTACAGGAGGAAAAAGGAGGACAGTGGTTTCTCTACATGCTGCCCCTCCTATCCAGGTGTACAGGGGAGCCGCACAGGTTGCAATCGCACCCCCTGCAACCCCTGTAGTTACACCCCTGCCCCCTTTCAATGCAGAGATGCCATCATGCCCCCTTTCAATGCAGAGATGCCATCAAGCCCCCTTTCAATGCAGAGATGCCATCATGCCCCCTTTTAATGCAGAGATGCCATCATAACTTCTTTCAATGCAGAGATGCCATCATGCCCCCTTTCAATGCAGAGATGCCAGTGCACTTACCTCACATCTGTGTCTGTCTCCTGCCTCGCCCTGCTCTTCTTACCGACATGGGTCATGACAGCCAGCCTCTGGGTGAGCTCTTGAAGAAGCGGGAACATTTGACTGTTAACCACTCCCGCCATAGTCCTTCTCTCATCCACTTTCACTTCTTCCCCCATAGTCTTCCTCTCCCATCCACTTTCACTACTCCTGCCATGCTCTTCCTCTCATCCACTTTTACTGTTCCCCCCATAGTCCTCCCCCATCCCATTTCACTACCCCCCCATAGTCCTCCTGTCATACACTTTCACTATCTCTCACCCCCCTCTATAGTTTTTCTTCATCCACTTTCACTGCTTCCCCTATAGTCCTCCTCTCATCTTCTTTTACTTCTCCCCCCATAGTCCTCCTCTCATTTTCTTTCAACGCTCCCCACATAGTCCTCCTCTCATCACTTTCACTTTTACTGCTGCCCCCATAGTCCTCCTCTCATGCCCTTTCACTGCTCCCGCCTTAATCTTCCCCCTCACCCAGTTTCCTTTTACTGAAATGTTATTGATAATAACTAGAGTTGGGTGAACAGTTCAAGTTGAGCAAAAGTTTGGCCTGAACATTGCCTGTTTGCCCGTTCAGCGAACACCCCAATTTGCATGGCACTCCGCAGGATGTTCACCCACCGAGCGCCTCACAATGCACTGCATGCCACACAGTGCAAAGGTGGACGAGGTCTGTCCTCAGGTAGAGCATGTTTGTCTCTGTTTAGTGATGTTGCCTGTGCTATCCAGCCACAGCATGCAGAGGAGGTGGTGGACTGCCTTACTAAACCATCCCCATCCTCCTCATCCTCTATGACCCAAGCTGACACTAGTCTACCGCAGCTGCCAGAATGGCTTATTTTGCCTCCTTGTCCGCAGATACTCCTGCCATAGCCACAGCCTCATGCATTGAGGCATCAGCTAAATAATTAAACAAAGCATCAGCCACTTGCTTATTGAGGATGCACAGCAGTTACTTGACTCTATTGTTGGTTCTGAGGTAGAGAAAGGGAGGAACATAAGACTACAGAGAGGGGAGAACACTGGAAAGCAACAAATTGGCAATCATGTTCCCAAAGCCACAGCGTATTGCCAAGTGGTGATTATGACTAAGGCCTTATAGGCTGAAAGGCGTCAACTGATTTTATTTGCATTTGTACACTGTGGTTTCTGAATACAATAAAGATTTGTTAGGAGCAACAACTGGTGTGCGGATCATAATTTCTACATTACCTACTCTAACATCTGTGGATTGAGCACCCGGGAGCTCTATCATCAATATGTTATATGGGTAGTAGCACTGATTCTTCTGTTTACGTATTGCTAAGTTGGCTCCAGTGATGATGAGGATGGAGGGAATGATGATGATGAGGTCACTGATGTGACTTGGGTGTTGGATAAAGCAGAAGGTGAGGGGGAGGCACAACCCCAACGAGGCAGGATATCCTCCAGAGGCAGCCACCATGGAAGAGTAGAGAGCAGCCACTCAATTGGATCAGATTGTGGAGCTGTTATCTCCTGGTGCACTTCCCACAGCTCAGCAATGTGGGCCTTTTTTAGCACATGTGCAGCTGATCTCACTGTTGCAATGTGCAATCCCTGCCGCTAGCAGATCAAATGTGGAAAAAACACCATCCATTTGGGTACCACACGCTTGACAAGGCATTTAACCTCCTGCCACTCAGCCCATTGGCAAGAGCACTGAAAGCCGCACAAAAGGGACACAATTCTTATCCTCCTCACCTTTTATGTCTACCCTTGCTATATCTCATGACCTCTCAGCAGCCTTCACTGACAGTGATGATGGTATAGCAAAGGGTGTCACAGGTCCTTGCAACATATCTGCCAGTAGCACATCACCAGCTATAGAATATAGCAGGCAAATTTCTCTGCCCCAGCTGCTGCATCAAAAAAAATATATACTCCCTGCCATCCACATGCCCAGTGTTTAAATTCCAGCTTTTCCAAATTGCTGCCTTTACAACTCCAGCCTTTTCATCTGATCTATTCTGCTTCCTTCTGTGAATTTGCAGAATGTGCTGTACCACAATGGCAGCTTCCCAGTCGCTATTTCTTTGCACATAAGACCATTCCAGCACTGTACCGTCACGTGGAAGGCAATGTTTTGGCATCGTTGGGCAAAGCAGTCAGCAGCAAGGTCCACTTTATTGCTGACACGTGGTCCAGCAAGCAGGGACATTTTGTTCACAGCACACTGGGTCACTCTGCTTGTAACTAGAAAGGATGCAGAACAGGGCTCAGTGCTGGACCTTGTTTTGCCGCCACATCTCCATACAGCTGATGGTGATGATGCAAGATATGTCAGCTCCACTCCCTCTTCCTCCTCCTCCTCCTCCTCCTCCATGCCCTCCTCTGCTGAGTTGTCCTATGAACCACCAATACCCCCTAAGCATTCAAGGGGCTATTCAATGAGTCAGGCTAAAAAATGCCATGCAGTGCTTCAGCTGGTCTGTTGCAGCTTGACCCAGGAATGGTGGTGTGTCATAATGGTACTAACCTGTCCACCCTTTGACAGAGAAAGTTGACACACGTACCATGCCTGGCACATGTCCTCCATTTGGTGGTGCAGCATTTCTTAAACAGGTACCCAGGGTTACAAGATCTTCTAAAGATCTTGCCTGTAAACTGCCTTATTTGTGACATGCCAATCAGGTGGAACTCAACTTTGGCAATGCTGCAGTGACTGCACATGCAGCAGAGGGCCATTAACGAGTACCTATGGGAGTATGGCACAAGGACAGGCTCAGGACAGCTCTGCTTTTTTTCTCCACGCAAATGGCTGCTGATAAAGAATGCATACACTGTACTGTCAGCATTTCAGAAAGTGACAAGGATGGTGAGCCATGAGAATGCATGCATCAGTGACACAATTCCTCTTGTGTTCCTGCTGGAGCATACTCTGCATGGAATTATGGACAGGGGACTCAAGGAAGAGCAGCGGGAGGAAGAGGAGGACTTCCTTTCCTCTCATGGCCCACTTTTTGCAACACAACAGAACACACAAGAGGAGAGGGAGGAGGAGGATGATTCTGGCAGTTTTGGAGGTATTGAAGCAGAGGAAGACATAGGTCAAACCTTAAGAGATGGTTTTAAGTCCCCAGAACCCTTGAGAGAAGTACATGGCTGGGAGGAGGCAGTTCCAGATACTGTAATCCGCAATGACCCCAAGGACTCAGCTTCTCATTCCTCCGCAAGCCCGCGAAAGCCCCTGAGAATTTGTGGCATCAAGGAGAAGGATCATTATTGGTTAGTAACCCTCCTTGACCACTGTTACAAGGGGAAAGTCTCAGAACTCAATCCTGCCTTGGCAGACGGAGCACTGGGTTGCTGGGTCATGAGAATATGCCACTGACCAGAACTTGCCCAGTATGCAAATTGAGCTGCCGGGCTGCTCTGCATCCAGCGTGCTTTTTGAATGGACATTCAGTGCTGCCAGAGGTTTTGTGACAGATAAAAGTGCACATCTGTCCACAGACTCTATTGACCGGTTGACATTTGTCAAAATGAATAAGTCCTGTTTTAGCAGCAACTATCAAGCCCCTGATGCCGATGTCACTGATTAGGTGTTTTTGTCATCTCAAATCTGTCTAGGTTGCCTCTCTTTTTGGGTGTTGATTTTATCTTGAAATACGTTTTTGGCATAGGTTACATTGGCACAATTAACTCCCAAGGACCAATTTTTCTGCACCTGTTGGACAGGTGCAAATAATTTCTGTTTTTTTACAGAAATTCCAATTCTTGCTTTCATCAAGAGTCCCTCTACAGGGTTACGGTGTGAAGGCACCAATAACACCCAAAGGCCAGTTTTTTCTGCATCTGTTTGACCAGGGCATGACATATAATTTAAATTTTTTACAGCAAGGCCAAATTTTGCTTTCATCAAGATTACCTCTAGAAGGTTACAGGGTCAAGGCACCACCAAGACCCAAAGGCTAAGTTTTACGCAACTGTGTGACTGGGGCATCAATTTTCAATTTTTTACAGCAAGGCCAGTTCTTGCTCTCATCAAGAGTACCACTATAGTGTTACAGTGTGAAAGCACCACCAACACGCAAAGCCCAATTTTTCTGCACCTGTTACTTCTGTCCAAAGTCTGCGAAAGAGACACAAGACTTTATCTAAAAAAAAATTGTTAATCTTGGCCTGAGTGTAGTATAATTTGACTTCTTCACACAAGGCTTGCTCAACGTGGTGCAAAACTTTGTTTTTTCCATCCAAAGTCTACCAAAGAGACACCAGAATTTATCCAAAATATCTTGTTCCTAGTGCACTAAATTGTGGCCTCATTATTCAGAATGACTCCCCAAGCCGTTGTTTACAAAATAAAGAAAGCTTGCAGAGAAAATCTATTTAAATGTCATTTTTTTTCTTTATAAATATCACGTTTATATGTGCAGCAGGTTCTATACACAGTACAGATGTGCCACTTTACAGGCAGACTAAGGGGACCCCCCAGGGATTTTTAATTTTTATTCTTTTACTTTAAGCATCTTTAAAGGAGTTGTAAAGTCAGATGGTTTTTCCTCTTAATGCACTCTATGCATTAAGATAAAAAACCTTCTTAGTGTAGCAGCCTCCCCAGCGACTTACCTGAGCCCCATCTCTGTCCAGAAATGTCCACGAGTCCCTTGGCCGTCCGGGACCCTCCCTCCTTATTGGCTGAGACACAGCCGTGGCACCATTGGCTCCTGCGGCTGTCAATCAAAGTTAGTTAGCCAGTCAGGACAGAGAGGGGACAAGGCTGAACCACAGCTCCGTGTCTGAATAGCAAGCTGCTTGCTGTAAGGGCAGGAGGGAGGGAGGGGCTTGGAGCAGCAACGAGGGACCCGAGAAGAGGATGATCCGGTCTGCTCTGTGCAAAACCAACTGCATAGAGGAGGTAAGTATAACATAATTGTTATTTTTTTTAAAAACAGACTTTATAATCACTTTAAAATCACTGCTTCTTTAAATCAATCTTTTTAAGAAATGTTTTGCATTGGTACATGTCCCCCAGGGCAGTACCCGGGCCCTGATACCCAGACTTCAAAATGGGGACTTTAGATTTTTCAAACTCAGGTCCCATAGACTTTAATGGGGTTCCCGTCAAAATGTTTGCGATGTTCGAGAGTTCTGGCGCAAACCGAGGGGTGTTCTACTCATCTCTAATAATAACCTGTTGACAGATTTGACCCCATGGTCATTTAAACATATTACCACAGATCAACAGAGGGATTTATGTAAAAAAAGACGTATTATATTAATCTAATCTTGGCTAGTAGATTGTGAGGCATTGATATTATGGTTACAAGCTTTACAGCTTACAAAGCACATGATCACATTCGCCTCCACTAAATAATACCACAGACGACCCTGGAGTGCCAAAGTAGATTAATAGTCAACATTGATAATACTATCTATCCCATTTCATGGAAAGGCTCATTAGTGCAAAAAAAAAAAAAAAAAAAGGGAGAATGGGAAAAAGGGAAGTCAGAATTCCATTACATTTGCCATAGTATGAAAAGAGGAAAATTCAAAGAGAAAAGGAAAGAAAAGAGGGAAGGGGACTGACAAGTGAGGGCCAAAAGGGGAAAGATGGGAGGTAGGGCATGGTGAAGAAAAGAGGGGGGGGGGGAGGACAGAACAAGAATCAGGAAAAAGGGGATTAGAGAGGAAAATGGGGGGTACACCAGAAACCATCGTTGTAAGTTAATCATTGCAATAGATCCATTCTACAAGCCCAGTAGATGAATGGTGGTCTGAGATTATTTCCAGCTTTACCCTTTGTCAGGGCTTTTTTTCTCAGACAATACGTGCAGGAACTCCCCTTTCTGTGTCACCCCTTGTCTCCGCACCCCTACCCACCTCCTGCACCATTCCTTGGTTCCACCCCCTACCCACCTCCCAAGTACTTCTCCTTTTTAGAGAATACTACAGAACCATGTAGCAATTGTGGTACTAAGTAATATGTATGGAGGTTGTTAATAATGACAAGAAAAACAGTAAACTAGATCACATGCAGCCAGCAACAATAGACCCCCTCAGCAACAATGAACCACCCGGAACAAAATACCCCGCAGCAACAAAAGATCCCCAGCAGCAATAACAGATCTACCTGCAGCCAGCACCAATAGACTCTCCAGCAGCCACCAAAAATAAACCCTCCCCCAGCTGCAATGTATCACTCGCAACAAAATACTCCCTCCCCTAGTAACAACTGACCCCCAGCAACATAGGACCCACCCCCAGAAAGAGTAGATCCCCCCACCAACAACAATAGACCTCCTTAGCAACAGTAGACACCCCTCCCCACCCTGCAAAAGTAGATCTCCTCCAGCAACAATAGTGTTGGAGGTGCCGGAACTGCGTTCCCCCGCGTTCCCACTGAAGAAAAGCCCTGCCCTTTGTGATTCAGAATTCACCACAGTGCAATGACTCCTAAAGCCTATGAACACTTGGCGTTTTGCTCATGTGCCTTATAATCCGTAGAACCCCCTTCATATTTTTTTTTTTTTTTTAAACAAATTTTTATTGTTTTTTTGTTGCAATAAATGAACATATCACAGTCAAGGAACATGTACGAGAAAAATCATAGTGTACAACCAATGACACGATACTCACAAGAGTATGAAAAAACAATATAGAAATGCAAATATAACAACGGTTGAAGAGAGCCGTAGAGACGTTAGGTACAACAACGTGACAGGCTGGACTCAAGGGCCTCTTAGTGTCCGAAGAAGAGGATGAAAGGATGAAAGTAGAGGGAAAAGAGAGAAGAAGAAGGAGAATGGGGAAAGAAATGAGAGGGGGGGGGGTTGTGGAAGGAAAGTAAAAGAAAAAGATGAATATGAGGGGAGGGGAGATAAGGTAGGTGGGGAGACAGAAGAGGTTTCAGGAAGAGGACTCTAGGGCAGTATCTACACCTTACAGGACACCCTACGTCCCCACCTCAGTGTAAAGCCCGAGGGGGGGGGAGGTAGCGGTAGTATAGTAGTGGGGTAAACAGTGGAAACAACCAATGCTATTTGTGACTAAAGTAACAACCTATTATATGAACAGTGAATAGACAAGGGTCTCGTAACAAGAATTACTTTTTAGCGAAGGGGAAGAAATTGTGGTCCGGGGGGGAAGGTCTTGAGAATGGAGGGTGCAGAGTAAGTAAACATGAATGCTCCAAATACAGGCGAGCAGTACTTGGGAGCATATGCAGACCATTTTTTCCAGAAGTGGTGAGAATCGGCCTTGTGGATTGTCATGTCCAGATATTCTTTGGTTATCAGCGTGTTCAAGTCAGCTCGAAGTTCTTGGACAGTGGGTGGGGTACAGGAAATCCAGTTGCGTAGGATAACTCTCCTGGCTATCATAAGGCAAGTAATGATCCAAGCTTTGTGGGACATGATGATGGAGGCTCTGAGTTTATCATGCATCCCAGGTGAAGTGGAGGGTGGATCGTCCAGGTATCCAAAAAGTAGAGTGAATGGATTATTTGTGGGGTGCAACCCAGTGACTCTGTAGACAAGGAGTTCAACTTGTTCCCAATAGGATGATTCAAATTTACACAACCAAAGTCTATGATGCAGAGAAGGACGATGAGCCAGGCACCAGGAGCACCTTTAATGAGGGGAGTGCAAGGGCGATGATGAAAAAGGTGCATAAGCGTAATGAATGATTTTAAGCTGTTGCTCCCTCCAAAATTCATTACACGTAAATGCGCAAGTTGAGTTGAAGCCTTTTAGAAGAAAGGGTTTAGAGCCATTGAAGGAAAGGGCCTTGTCCCAAGAAGTATGGTGGAAGTACCACCTTCATATTAAACAAATGCCTTGTCCCTAATTAAAGTCATTCTCTGACTATAACTGCTTGCTAGACACAAAACAAACACAAAAGGTGTCCCTGGGAATTTTTCTTTTTCGAAATGTTGGCAACTATGCATGATGGTTGTAGCAATCAGGGCCCCTTCACACTTTGTATTCCTGGTATGTTTTATTAAAGTGATACTAAAGCTTTGTTGTTGTTTTTTTTTTTTTAATAACAAACATGTTATACTTACCTGCTCTATGCAGTTGGTTTTGCACAGAGCAGCCTAGATTCTCCTCTTCTCAGGTCCCTTGCCAACACTCCTGGCTCCTCCCACCTGCCGGGTGCCCCCACAGCAAGCAGCTTGCTCTGGGGGTACCCAAGCAGGTGCACTGCTCCTGTGTCCTATAGCACATGGAGCCGCGGTTCAGCCCCCTCCTCCTGATTGCCTCACTGGCTGGGATTGCCAACGGCTCCTGCAGCTACCAAAAGCCAATCAGGAGTGTGAGTCCCCGGAGAGTCAGTGACTAATGAACTCTGAAGCTTTGGGTAATATATCACATTCTGAGCTACAGCTGTCACTCCAGCCAAGGATGCAGCCAATCAAGCACAATCTATGCTTGATTAGCTGCATTGGAGAGCAGTGGGGACATTGCGGATCTAATAGACATAAAGAGGCCTGTCACCTGCCCATGCTACCACATTGGGCGCTTGTTAACCCCCCTTGTGATAGCAACAAATTTAAATGAAAAAAATAAAACAGTGTTAAAATTTTTTTTTTAATAAAGTAAATAAAAATGATTTAAAAAAATGTAAAATCAAATGCAAATGCATGAGTAGGTACCTTGCATGTATGTAAACAGCTATTGCAGCCAACATGTTAGGTGTTGCTTCAAACGTCACAGTGAGAGCAATAATTCTAGGTCCATAATTAATGAGTAATTCTAAACTGATACCCTGTAAAGGATTTTAAAACATAGCCTACGAAAAATTTTAGATACTGCAGTTTGTGACCATTTCTCGGGGGGGGTTGCAATTTTGAGTCAACATTTTAGTATCTATTTACTTGATGCAACCCCATATTTTATATGTTGCCAAAAATGTGTTTTTATTTTGTTTTTGTCTGCACTAAAATTCATTTTAATGTATTTTGTTTTGAAAATGATGTGTTTTATAAATTACTGTGCAAATATCGTGCGACAAAAAAAAAAATTGCAACGTCCACTTTTATTCTCTGGGGCCTCTACTTTTAGACCGCATTCACACTGCAGCGGCACGACTTCTGCACGACTTCGGCACGAATTGCACGGACTTCACATAATGGAAGTCAATGCAAGTCGCCTCCAGGTCGCCCCGAAGTAGTACAGGACCCTTTTCCTAAGTCGGAGCGACTTGTGTCGCTCCTATTAGAACGGGTCCTGTAGCACTGCATGGACCGCGAGGGACTGCAACTTGTCAGGCTGACAAGTCGCCTGACAAGTCGCGGTAGTGTGAATGGAGCCTTAGAAATTCTAAAGATTTTTGGGAAGTTTAGCCACTTAAAAACTGGATACTTTCGCCCCTTTGCTGCCCAGGCCAATTTCCAGATTTCAGTGCTGTCACATTTTGAGTGACAATTACTCAGTCATGCAACACTGTATACAAATGTAATTTTTATAATTTTCTGAGACAGATAGAGCTTTCTTTTGGTAGTATTTCATCAAGACTGTTTTTTTATTATTTGCTAAAAGACCAATTATGAAAAAAATAATCTTTTTTTGGGACTGATTTACTAAAGAATTTGAAAATGTTTAAAGTCAAGTCTAAATGATCCAATCATGTGCAGATAAAACAAATATACAACAGCAATTTGCTTTTTTGCATGGTTGAATCACTGAAGTGAATCTTCAGTCTTTTTTTTTTTTTAAAGTGAACATTTTTAACTCCTATTGTAAATCTGCCTCATACTACTAATGATCTATACACACATATGAAATAATATATGTATATAATGTATAAACACACAGCTACATTTTCAGGTATTTATATACATATAATAAAAAAATTCACAATGAAAGGTACATTTGCTGGTAGCATTTGGTGCTGAGGAAGGCTCCTTGTACCCTGAGCATGCGATGACAGATAGGGCCATAAAAGAGCAGGAATATAGGGGCTTTCAGCCCCCTTAAAGTAAGCAAATAATGTGAAGTGTTAGTGAGTCAGCCTCCATTAATGGAGCCTGTGGGCTCACACCGCTCCCTGGATGGAGGTGACATAGCGAAGTGGTACGCACAGAAATGTTACAGTACAACACAGCACAGAAAATCTGATCCAGCCAATCACTTCTAGTTTTTTTTTTTTTTTTGCTGGGAAATGGAAACTGCTTTTAAAATGGTCATAAAATGCTTTTTCGTTTATGTTGATAAACGTTTTGGAGGATTCCTTTGTTTTTTGGCTTTAGGTTTTGTAACATGGCACCAGGTGAGTAGTATTACCATCTGGCAGGGAATGAATAAAGGGGTAAAAGTGGGGTGAGACTTAAGTGCACCTCTCTCCCTGCCACCCCCCATCCCAAGTTGCTGAAGGGATTAAAACCCCTTCAGTGACTTATCTCGGCTCTGGGTCAGGCTCTCCTACTCTCCTTTGTCGCGCATGCGCATTAGGTCTCCCCCGCCGGCTGATGGCCGCGCACACGCATTAGACCTCCCCATATTAAAGCATCATTCAATGCTTTCCTATGGAGATGCCCCCAGCCCTCACAACATAGTGTGGCTTTCTGTGTAGCGCTCAGGCGGCACAGCATGAGGAGTGCCTGCGCGGCGCTGCACCAGCCAGCGGTCCATACTGATTCCGGGTTCAGCCGGATGCCGGCGCCCCCTGCTAAGTTGCGCCCTAGGCGGCTGCCTAGGTCGCCTTACAGGTAGCGCCGGCCCTGCTGAGGAGGCTGCACTGAGGAGGTGGCCCTGATGGGCACTGATATGCTGAACTTATGGGCACTGATAAGCTGCACTGATGGGTGTGCACTGATAGTCAGGGCACTGTGTATCACTGTAAAATACTGTACTTACTGCGCCTCTCACAGTTCCTGTTCTCCTTCCCTCACACACGGTCTCTGTGTCAGAGAAGGAGAGCCCTTAACAGGAAAAGACCTGTTCTGTTTACATATGTGATTGCTTGTGATTGAGCACAGTGATCACATGATAAAGGGCTGCTGTGATTGGCCTTTACAGAGACTTCCTGATGCATGCCCCAGGTGGCGCATGGGAAGTGTGCACACGGGAGGACTTTCAGGGACGCCCTCTCAGAAATGAAGAACGATCATGAGGCCGTATATTGAGAATAGCATGGGAGGGAAGTGGTTAAAGTAACTTCTAGCACAAAAGACAGATGTTAACATGTGTGTGAAAAAAATTAAAAATAGTCCCAGTAGACAAGTGGTTAAACAAATAGAGCTTCTTCGTCTCATGCAGTTTGGGTGGATTATGGCTGGTTTATACTGTCCTAAATTTATTTTTCGGTATTCTGGTTTATTCTACATAAGGACAGTGGAGGCAGCCAGTGTGAGTTGCTCATTAGGCTTATTAGGAGCCAGGGTCTACTGAATTCTTAGTCACAAAGAGCATCTCTTATGTCCATGTTTCCCAGGCAGTAATTTGTCACTTTTTTGGCTAAGTGTACCAACATAAATGATAAAAACAAGAAAAAGATGTCGTTGGTTGCTATGGTAACATCTTCATTGTGCTGTTATCCCTCACATGAATATTCCATAGAGCACAGAACACATACAGCATCGTTCCGTTAAAGTTTCAAAGTGTCAGAGGCAGTATGAAGAGACGGTAGTTGGAGTTCCATCAACAATAATGTCTGTCAAAGGATTCAACTGCAGCACAAGTATACTGTTCCTATAGGAAAATGTACAAAACAGGAAAGGATGTACGTTATTCTGCTAATATTGTTCTTCTAGGAAAAGTGGTTATGTCATCAATAAAAAAGGGTTAGAACGCTGTAGAATTATAAAATAATCTTATTTTAAAGAAACCTTTTAAAATAATTGTGTAATTGGTGGCTTAAAGGAAAGTGGAAATGCACCCTCTGTGTAGCACCCTCTTAGGTAAGTGCTAGAGAGAAAGTAAAGTTTTTAGGTCTTTCTGCTTACCAGAGAGATTGCCAGGTAAATTTATGTTGACTTCTGCCTACCAGAGAGCAGGATCCATTAGTGAGGTCTACTCATGGTGCTCAGGTGCAGCTCAGCTTGTCTGAAATGTTTCACACTGGTTCAATAGGGAGGCATATTGGACAGTGGGAGCAAACCTGACAACGGAGTGCACAGGCATTTGCTGCAGCCCTGGTGATTGGCTGAAGAAAGTGCCTCAGTGCATGCTGGAATACTATATAAATGCCAAGGGCACATGTGCTCAGGGACTTTCAGCTGGAGAGCGGGGTCCCGGAGGGAGGGGGCAGCTGCCCCTCCCCTGTAGAAGCTGCCATATGGCCCCAGGTGGTCGACCTGAGGGCCTGAGAGTCAGGGAGAAGCTGAACCAAGAGGTCCTGAAGATCTGAATGGGAGGGAGGCACTGGATCTGATTCTGCCTAAAGTGAGTACAGATCTGTGTCATGGGGCCTGTCTTGAGAGGGCCAACCCTTCTGCTAGAAGAGTCAGTGGACAGGTGTCAGTCAAGGGGATGACATAGGGTATCCTGAAGATAATGTAAATGTATCAAGTCTCTTGCTAAGGAGAGCAAAAGGACTTACTTCTTCCATACAAGTGGCAGTATGGTTAAAGCAGAGTGTGTGGCTCCACAAATAACCCGGCGAGGCCAAGTGAGAGTTGTCCTAATCTACTGTGAATAGTTCAAGTTGGAGTATCCCACTATTCCCTTGTCCCGTCCAAGTTCCACAATAAATATATGTAGCACTGTCCTCCTTTGATTACCAGCACACAGTGACTTTGGATACAGTTCATACATCCCTCCTTACTCCCGATGGTTCGTCACTCAATAAACAGTCCAGGGGTATTGGTTTTTTGTGTTTATTTTGGAACTTAGATGGGAGAAGGTAAAAGTGGGATACTCCAACTGTAACTATTCACAATGGATAAGGACAACTCTCACTTGACCTCACCAGGTTGCTTGTGGAAGCAGCTGCACTGCTTCCATACTGCCACATGTATGGAAAGGGTTAAGTCTCCATGCTCTTTCTCTCCAGCAATAGACTTGGTAAACTATATTCTTTTCGGAACACTCACTAGCATCCTCTTTACTAATACCCATCCACTGACTCTTCTAGCTGCAGGGGTGCCCCCCCCTCAGGTAAGGCTCCTTGACACAGATCTGTACTCACTGTCTTGCAGAATCAGTACCTCCAGTGTCTCCCCTTTCAGTCAGCTTCACAGGACCTCTGGCTTCAGTTCCTCTCTAGCACTCCTTAGGCCCTCAGGTCGACCCCTTGAAGCCGCATGGCACTTCTACAGCAGTGCCCTTCCTCTGGGACTCCGCTATCGAGGCAAAAGACCCCGAGCACATGTGCTCCTGGCAGTTTTACAGTATCCCAGCATGCAAAGAGGCACTTTCCTCGGCCAAATCCCCAAGGCTGTATTAAACATGTGTGCACTCATTTGTTTGGTTTTCTCCCACTGTCCAACATGCCTCCCGATTGGACCAGTGTGAAACACTCTGCAGACAGAATGAGTTGCAGCTGAGCACATTGAGCAGACCTCACTAACAGATTGTGCTCTCTGGTAGACAGAGAACATTATAGATTTACCTGCAATCCCTCTGGTAAGCAGGTATTAGCAGATATTTTCTCTCTCTAGCACCTACCTAGAAGGGTGCAACAGATAAAACCAAATCCCCAGGCCTGTTTATTGAGTAACAAGCAACTAGGAGTAGGGAGGGATCTGTGAAAAATCCCCTAGTGACTATCTGCAGGTAATCAGAGGGAGACCCAACAAGTCATCACGCAGCAACCCCTACGGGGACAGTGCTACATTTGGGGGCGTCGTCCGGGATTTTCCTCTGAGTGGGCGGAGTCGCCATCCACGGGCCACCAATCCGAATGGAGGAAGGGAGCTGAAACGTCACTTCTACCGATGGGTGTAGCCGAGGAGCAGACACGTGTGTGGAGAAGCAATATGGCAGATGCCAGAGTAAGCCAGAGCGCAGGGGCTATCCCATGTATTGGTGGAGAGCCTGCAGAGCGGACTAAATTGCAGAATCTGACCCTGTTGGACACAGGGGTCCGATTGATGCCTAAGGGAAGTCTGGCATTGTGCAGCAGAGGGGAGAGGGACAGGTATGTAGCAGATGCCTTAATGTGTCTGTACGGCTGGGAGCATTGGGCCAGTGTGGGCACTGCGGTGACATGTAGCTGAAGTTGGAGCAGAGTGATTGCCAGCCCAGAAGACTGTATGTGAACTGGGAAGTAGGAAGCACCTCTGAACTGCTGACACACGAGTAGTGGATATTCCTTTTGGGAGGGGACAGGGAGTAACAAGAACCGCTGGGGCCGGGACCAGTGGTGCAGACCTGCACAACCATCTGCCAACCAGAGAAACCCACATCTCAGAGGTGCAATGCACACAAGTCGTGAGGGCCGAGCAGCGGTCACAGGGTGCATTGGTTTGCGGTAGCAGCAACAAAAAGTCCAACTCTTAAAGAGGCAGAGGGGCATCATTGGATTCAGAAGTTGAAGTCCCCCTATTCATCCAGTGAGTGGGAGGCAGGGGTCATTGACGTGGGGTCACTCAGCTTTGAGTATCAATACGGATCCCTGGAAGAGTAAATCAATGATTGGGGATCAGAAGTGGAGGCTGAGTGGGACTGGGTAACTGAAGGAAGGAGTCCTGCAAGTTCCAGTTCACTTAGTGAAAAAACCGAAGCAGCGATCCTTCGGATGAGGTGTGCGAGGAATCTTGGGTTCTGTGAGGCCTATGCCACAAGGGTCACAGACCTATCTCAACCCCGCACCTATGCTCGGGCTCAAGCTCAAAACGATGCCTACTCCAAACTGATCTTAAAAGTGGAGACCCCTTATGCCCCACCTGGGTGAGGAGACAGGCAGAAGCTTCCCAGGTTGTCTCGTTTCCAACGACTCATCCAGAGGAAGGTGGCCATGGAATACGGATACGATTATCCATATGCTCCACAGGAGGTAATGGAAGAAATCGAAAGCAAGAGGGAGGCTTGGTGCGAAGAAGCTGTCTGGGACTTCCTATACGTGCCCAAGCCGCATCAGAACCCATCCAGGCCTCAATTGTGGGACACCTTCATGTCCATAAAGGAGAACTGGAATCTAGAGCGGTCAATATACATTGACCGAGTGGGGGTCAACCGTCCAGACCGCAAAGGCCAAGCTTGGGCCATCAGTATCCTGAGCCCTGAAGGAAAGATCATCCGTATACCTCATCCTGACCACTAATACTGAGGTATGCTGAGCTCTGTATTCAGTTACAAAAGTTCGAGTTACAAAGGGGCTAGTGAGCCAGAAGAGTTTTATTTGTTGAAATGTTGCTATTAGGGCTAGGAGCCCTCTTCCCAAATCCCCTTTCCCTTCTATCCTTGTAAAAGAAGAGGGGGATCATAAAAACTGCTATAGTTATCTGTAAGAAAAGAACTTCTTCCACAGAAGACTTCTCCTGTTAAAGCCAGGGATTGCTCTAGGATATATCCTACACAATCTGAGATGTGTCCTAAATGTCAGCAGGCGGTGGGGACATATTTCCATGTCATCTTGGAATGTCCACTTATTCAGGACTTTTGGAGGACTCTTGTGATGGACATTAATACGGTTGCAGACCTCTCTGTGCTATTAGATCCCAGGGTGCTTCTCCTGACCATGGGTGATTTGGTGACACAGGCTTCGCACACAAGGTTACTATTATTCTATTTATGTTTTTATGCTAGGAAGGTCCTTCTACAAAATTGGAAACTGGCTACTCCCCCACTGGCTACTCCCCCCACGGTCGCTCAGTGGTGCCTGCTAGTTGACTCAGTTATTTCCCTATATAAACTAACATATATGGGGCATCTGTGCCCCCAAAAATTTGAGAACATCTGGAATGCATGGATTGAGGCTAGATCTCTACAACTCTAGACTCCTGTTTATTAGAAGGACTGGTTGAAGTGCCTTCAGCGTCATATCTGTTGGTGGATCGTCCCCTGCGGGGGGATGAGGGAGGAATTGGCTCCCATCTGGGTGACCTTCTCAGAATCCCTCGCCCGCCCTTCCCCGGAGGCCTCCTTGACCTGTGGTTTGGGGCTCAGCGCAGCTTAGTCACTTTTAATATATGAATTTTGTATTATCTCCTCATCCTTTGCAATGCTTAACCACTTAAGTCCTGGAAGATTTTACCCCCTTCTTGACCAGGGCCTATTTTGTGATTTGGCACTGCATGACTTTAATGGACAATTGCGCGGTCGTGCAACACTGTACCTAAACGAATTTGAAAAAAATAGCAAAAAGCGTATTTTGATTGGTTTGCGCACTTGGTGGAAACCTCTGTGTAAATTTGTAAATTCATGTACAGTAGATGTCTATATTTTTTCATGTAAATTATTGTATGTATCACTGGCCACATATGGGGTATGCCCCATGGCCCTGTACATATGTTATTTCCCTTTTCCTTCTTTCCAAGTTTGTGGGATACTCCTTGTAAATTTTTGTACAGGAATTTTTGAGGGGGCAAATGCCCAGAGCCACTGAGGACATGGCTTGGTTTGGCAGGGGTGGATGAAGCACAAGTTGTACAGAAGAACCTAATACATGCCGATTTTATACAGAGAACTAGTTCTTGGTAACACAAAATCTGCAATGATCTCAAATGTCCGGGCCAAACAGGAATCTTATGTGCCAGGTGCCAAGGGATCACTGCGCGTTTTGCTTAAAGCTTCCTATTGGTACTGGGAGATACAGAATAATTACTATATGATTCAAAATACATAAATCTATTTTCACATCATTAGTACATCATATTCCATTTTTCAATAAACGTATTACGAATTCCAAAGCAAAAAACATAATATGCAAACATAAATATTTGAGTACTCTTAGGTACCTACCCAAATCCAGAGGAGGAACATGAAACATCAGAGGCAACAGCGTGACATAGGGGGAAGTCACGTACAAAGCAGCTTCCGAAATTAGTGAACAAACACCATACAGCCAAAACAGGGGAGCCCTGCCCTGAAATATAATGTAGGTGCAGGTCCGTGTATATTAATTAATTGTTCTAAATGGGGGCATTTCCCTGTAAATCACAGAGAAACACAGCCACTCACGTTACACAAATTGATGACCATATAGTAAAAAGGTCAGTCTCTATAAGCGTTCTGAATATATATCAGGACTCACTAGAAAAAAGTTGCCGGAAATGGATGAAATCCAAATTTCACAGCCAAAATGGCATCAGGCCCGTCCCTCCTTTCCTGAGGGTCCCTTATGTGCCAATTTCCCTCTAGCCATAAACAAATCATACAAAAGGATCCTGGGCCCATATAAGTGAGCGCTGGTGATATGTGAAAATAGCAGCTAGCACCAAAAAGTGAATACAGTGGTGATCGAAAGTTTGGGCACCCCAGGTAAAAATTTGTATTAATGTGCATAAAGAAGCCAACGAAAGATGGAAAAATCTCCAAAAGGCATCAAATTTCAGATTAGACATTCTTATAATATGTCAACAAAAGTTAGATTTTATTTCCATCATTAACACTTTCAAAATTACAGAAAACAAAAAAATGGCATCTGCAAAAGTTTGGGCACCCTGCAGAATGTATAGCATGCACTGCCCCCTTTGCAAGGCTGAGACCTGCCAGTGTCATGGATTGTTCTCAATCATCATCTGGGAAGACCAGGTGATGTTAATCTCAAAGGTTTTAAATGCCCAGACTCATCTGACCTTGCCCCAACAATCAGCATCATGGGTTCTTCTAAGCAGTTGTCTAGAAAACTGAAACTGAAAATAGTTGATGCTTACAAAGCTGGAGAAGGCTATAAGAAGATAGCAAAGTGTTTTCAGATGTCAACATCCTCTGTTCAGAATATAATTAAGAAATGGCAGTCATCAGGAACAGTGAAAGTTAAAGCAAGATCTGGAAGACCAAGAAAAATATCAGACAGAACAGCTCGCAGGATTGTGAGAAAAACAATTCAAAACCTACGTTTGACTGCACGATCCCTCCAGAAAGATCTGGCAGACACTGGAGTTGTGGTACACTATTTCACTATAAAGAGATACTTGTACAAATATGGTCTTCATGGAAGAGTCATCAGAAGAAAACCTCTTCTATGTTCTCACCACAAAAATCAGCGTTTAAACTTTGCAAATTCTGTGAACCGATGAGGTTAGAATTGAACTTTTTGGCCGGAATGAGCAGGTACGTTTGGAGAAGGGGGACAGAATTTAATGAAAAGAACCTCTGTCCAACTGTTAAGCATGGGGGTGGATAAGTCATGCTTTGGGGTTGTATTGCAGCCAGTGGCACAGGGAACATCTCACGAGTAGAAGGAAAAATAGATTCAATAAAATTGCAGCAAATTTTGGATGGTAACTTAATGGTAACAAATGGATAATGATCCTAAACACACCTCAAAATCCATGGGGGATTACATCAAGAGGTGTAAACTGAAGGTTTTGCCATGGCCTTCACAATCTCCTGACCTCAACATAATTTAAAATATATGGATAGACCTTAAAAGAGCAGTGAGTGACAGAAAGCCCAGAAATCTCAAAGAACTGGAAGACTTTTGTAAGGAAGAATGGGCAAAGATACCTCAAACAAGAATTGAAAGACTCTTGGCTGGCTACAAAAAGGGTTTACAAGCTGTGATACTTGCCAAAGGGGGCAGTACAAGATATTAATTCTGCAGGGTGTCCAAACTTTTGCAGACGCCATTTTTTTGTTTGCTGTTATTTTGAAAGTGCAAATGATGGAAATAAAATCTAACTTTTGTTGACATATTATAAGAATGTCTAATCTGTAATTTGAGGCCTTTTGGAGATTTTTCCATCTTTCCTTGGCTTCTTTATGCACATTAATACAAATTTTTACCTGGGGTGCCCAAACTTTCGATCACCACTGTATATAACCTTCAAAGAAATATGTAAACAAATGTGCAGCGCTAATGTGTGATGTATAATGAAAAAATTCAGTGCTATTATAAATAAATACAATATATAAAAAAAAAAATACTGCAATTGTGCTAGTGAACGTGAACAACAACCAAAATGGTAACTAAAATAAAATCAATAGTCCATAGTGTCCTTGATCCAAAAAAGTGGAATAATTCTTCCGTGGTAAATGCAGTGTGCCAAAACACTCACCAGATTCAGAGAAAAAGAAGGCACAATAACTATCGATACTCCTCGAGTGAAGTGACTACCAGTGCACCTCAAATGAAGAAAGCGATGCTTACAATGTTTTCTTCCCTCCATTGTGCCAATGCACTCACCAGAGATCATATTTGAAAAAGCCCTGTATCCAATCTGGCTGGGAGCTGGTACAACAGCTAGTAAGGCCACTCACACAGTCGCTGTGCCCTGGGTAAGCTGCATAAAAAGCTCACCAAACAGAGCCAAAAAGTGCTAATATAGTGTAGTATTTATTTAAAAGGTTTTAAAATATTACAAAAAAAACAAAAGTCATAAACTCACATAAGAAGACTGCCGTTCCTATATGTAGGATTACGGCAGCCAAGACGCCAGTGTGTAGGCCTCTGATGCATTTAGTGTACAGACATGTGTTCACAGGAAAGGATCCCTGTGAACACATGTCTGTACACGAAACGCATCAGGGGCCTACGCACTGGCGTCTAAAGTGAAATAGCAATAGCAAACGCAATTGCAGTCCAAAAAATTGTATGGTCCAGAAACTGACCTTAAATGTAAAGAGCCACCACTCACATCAGTGCCCATCATAGACGTGAGGGGCCCTCCACATGGAAAACCGGTGAGACGTCCACTTGGACCGTCTCCATGCCTCCCACATATATATATATATATATATATGGGAGGGGCAGATAGCTGCCAGGGGCAGGGCTGCTGTTAGAAATCACAGAGCCCTGTACAGCCTAACTGACGCCCCCCCCCCCGGCACCCCCCCTGCGAAAATGTTAAAAATACATTTTCATAAAAAAAATACACAGAATTTATTATTAGTGGATACAAGCATTGTGTCATACATAAAAAACATTAATTCTGTCCAGACCAAAATTCTCCCCAAATTAAAATGCACATATTCCACCAACTCCCACCCCCAATCCTGCCCCCCAGCTCAAATCCCACCCGAATCCCCCCTCCTAGCACAAATCTCCCCCACTCCAAAAAAATCACCCATCTAGCACATATTCTCTTTCTCAAGCTTTCTATCCTAGCACAAATGTTATCCCCCAAATCCCTCCTGCTAGGAGAGAGGATGTTTGTGCCAGGAGGGGGTGGGGAAATTTGGGCTAATAAGAGGGATTGGGGGGGGGTTTATGTTGGCAGGGAGGATTTGGAGGATACAATTTGTGTGACTTCCAGTCCTGCCCCATCTCAAATCCCACCCGAATCCCCCTCCTAGCAGAAATCTCCCTCAACCCAAAAATCACCCACCTAGCACATATCTTCTTTCTCAAACTTTCAATTCTAGTACAAATCTTATCCCCAATATCCCCCCTGCCAGCACAAATCCCCTCAATCCCTCCTATTAGCCCAAATTTCCCCACCCCCTCCTGGCACAAACATCCCCGTTCCTGGTTCAACCCTCACCTTTGCCCCCCCCCAACCCTTCTCCTAGCACATATCCCCCCATTCTTTCTTCTAGCACATATCCCCCCTTCCCAAATCCCCATTACATTTCCCAACACATATAGCCGCTGCCTCCCCCTCCCCCTCATATAGCCAAAACCTCCCCCTCCCCCTCCCCCAACTTACAGGAGAAGCCACTTAAAGCCAGGAGGAGGTACGCAGTGTTGTGCTCCCCCCCCCCCCCCATCAGAAGAGCGCTGGTCTATACAGCACATGAGACCGGATTGCTCTTACTGTAGATCGCACTGTACACACACACTGCCTCCTATCTGCCCCAAGGGCTGCTCACCTCCAGGCAGCAGGAAATGTGGATAGGGGGCGATGTGAGTACAGTGCGATCTACAGTAACAGTGATCTGGTCTCGTGCTGTATAGAGAAACATTCTGGTGCTGTAAGCAGAACTCTCTCAAAAAGGAATGAATAATTAAATATCCCATATATTAGCTTTAAACATATAAAAATTTGACACTACAACTTGCATTGGTACAAACGGCCACGGCCTTTATTAAATATTTTTAAATAATACCATGTGGGATTTAAAACAAAGGTATAGCTTGGCCCTAAAGCCCAAACTAACCACCACTGAAATTTAAACAAATAATACATATATATACTGTGGGCTAGCCAAAAAGCTCAGCCTATACCACCAAATAATATTAAACATCCCACAACCACTAAGCCGTGACAAAAACAGAACACAGGGCGGGCGGGAGGGACAAAAAATCCTGAAGCTCTTGTCTGTTGCTCCCGCTGCTGAGTGATTTTAACCGTTAGATTTCCTCTTTATATAGGGGAGTCCAAACGGCTCAAGGTGAAAATTCTGTAACATTTGGACCAATCAACAACAGGTAATAAAAGTAACCAGTAAAATTACATTGCCATTGCCCAATCAATACTAGAGTTAAATGGCCAATCATATATTCCATCTTATCAACCAATAGACTGTCTTTAATAACATATAATTCATTTTTTTTTTTATACTAACTGTCATGCTACGTCCCCACAAATGAATGACAGGTACATTTTATGACCTGTCCTTCATCTTTTTGGTGCCTTAAGCAGAACTCTCTCAAAAAGGAATGAATAATTAAATATCCCATATATTAGCTTTAAACATATAAAAATTTTACACTACAACTTGCATTTGTACAAACGGCCACGGCCTTTATTAAATATTTTTAAAAAATACCATGTGGGATTTAAAACAAAGGTATAGCTTAGCCCTAAAGCCCAAACTAACCACCACTGAAATTTAAACAAATAATACATATATATACTGTAGGCTAGCCAAAAAGCTCAGCCTATACCACCAAATAATATTAAACATCCCACACGCCAAGCCCATTAAGGGGATGGCACCACCACAAGGCCTAAGGCCAATTCAATGCAAGATTGCAGGCCTACATTAACCCCGCTAGCGGTAAACCCGAGCGTGACTCGGGGTAGGAATTTTCTGCTATTATCGGTATCCCCGAGTCACGCTCGGGGTGAATGGCAGAGCTATGCAGACAGCGCAGCGGAGCGTCTATTACCTTATCCTGGCGATCCAGCGATGAGCTCTCATTGCTGTGACCGCCAGCCGAGATCTCCGCCGCTCGTCTGTCGGTAGGAGGACTTCCTAGTTCCGTTCCCTGCAGCAGCAATGCTGCATGGGAGCGGAACTAGGGAGGGAAATTAAAAAAAAAAAAAAAAACGTTGCACAAAACACATAACACATTTTATATTATATATATGCATATATATATATATATATATATATATATATATATATATATATATATATGCATATATATATATATATATAAATGTATATTTATGTATATATATATACATACACACACACACACACACATATATATATATATATATATATACACACACATATATATATAATATATAACGCATGAATTATAATCTAATCAATAATATAATTTTATTATATATATTATATAATAAAATTATATTATTGATTTGATTATAATTCACGCGTTTGTGTTTCAAATTTATCACATCTGGGATGTCTACTAGAGTCTTGTTTTGGTCAGGTTTAAGTCAGTAATTACTAAGAATTGTAGGCCTATAATACATAACGCTGAATTTCCATGAAAAGAATTGTACCGCTTTTGGTACAGAATTCCTGACAGAATCATACCGACAGGGAGGTTAAAAATGTCATTCGCCACATCTGAAAAATGAACCAAATCATTTCTATAAAAACCGCCTAAGGTCAGAGTGTCTATAAGACAGTCCGCCAACAGAGGGCATAAATTTAGCCACGGATCGATTTATACGTTTGCGATTTTTCTCCAAAAACAATTGACCCTCAGAGAACCAAAGCAAACGCGAAACCATCTCCGAAAACACCAATCTACAGGAAGGAAAAATAGAATTAAAATACAAGAAATCAGATCTGACTTGCAAAATAATATCAATATTCTTGCGAGACCCTAAATCATTACCACCTGCATGTATAATAATAATATCAGGAACAGGCCACTTCATGCAAAGATCAGAAAACATAGAACGTATGTTAGTCCATAGAAGACCACGAACACCACACCAATATATGTTCACTGATGTAGAAGGAAATCCTAGATTACTGCCATAAGTCCTTAAATTAGCTCTTCTGTGGGCCCAAAAAATATAGGAATGCCCGATAATCCATACAATTTTAGCATTACCTGCAAATTTTAAAAGGAAAGGTTAGGTCTAACGTAAGTTTTTAAAGCATTTGATCTCCACCTGCCAATATTCCGAATAGAGCCACTAGAAAAACCTGCAACAGAAGCAGAAGTGGCAGCCCCAATTCTAAACGAATGAGACGTGATTGGCAAATGGTCCAAATGCAATTGGGCCAAACATTTTTTAAGAATAGCACTAAATTGAAAGACAGTAATAGGAAGACCATTTTGGTGAATGAAAAATTGACCAAAAAACAGAGGCCTAACTTTTAAATACTGTTCCACCAGCAACACAACACAAATGGTAGTATCAACCTGTTTATTCAAGGAAATCAAAAAACCTTGTCCAGTTTGGTCAGTTTTACTTTGCCTTAAGCAAATCCTCAAGGACCCGTCAACCAAAGATACATCTTGAAACAGCAAACCATTATTTGCTTTAGAAGACAAAGCAAATAACTCGGAGACTCTAAAGGCTCCAAAATAACAGACACAAAAAGCAGTCTGAAATAATAAAGATTCAAAATTTGAAAAACAAACTGAAGAGGTAGCACCACAAAGACTTCTCAAAATGGACAACGATATAGCAAACCTCTTATCAGGAACAACATGAGCCTTACGATAACCACGCAAAATAACTTTCACAGAAAAATGACTAGCACATGATGGATAACCACTCAAACGTGCAAAAAAGGAAATGCCAGCCAAAGTTTTATTAACATAAGTAAAAGAAAATTTTTTACCACATAAGTCATTCAAAAACAACAGGACAGACCCTTCATCCACAGGAAGAACAGCCCTCCCTCTGGATAACCAGAAGGAGGACCATAACCCCCACGAGGACAGATAAGATGACCAAGTAGAAGGAGCCAATGAATTCCGAATAGCCGAGGCAACGTCAGTCAAACAAGGGTCCACAAGTGGCTGGGGCAAGACAGGCCAATTGGAGCAGCCTGGGGCGCCAACATCTGAAACCTGTTGAACTGCAGGCCGGACAAAGAATCAGCTATATCATTCGAAAAACCTGGAATATACTTCGCTTTTAACCAAACATTCAAGCGAAGACACTGCAAAACTAAGAAACATAATAGAGAAATGACAGGTAAGGAACGAGAGGACAAACAGTTGACAGCAAATACAACTCCTTGGTTGTCAGAATGCAAAATAATCCTCTTATTTTTAAATTGCTGTTCCCACAATTCCAATGCCACAAGCACAGGAAACAACTCCAAAAGCACTATACTAGAAGTCAAACCCCTACTAATCCAATCAGGATGCCAGGAAGCAGCAGACCAATTGCCATCCCAGTAAGCCCCAAAACCGTGGGCGGCAGATGCATCCGTGAATAAATTAAGAGCAGAAGCAGAACAAAATTCATCCTGCCAAACAGAAGATCCGTTAAAGTCATCCAAAAACTTTAACCACATCCTCAAATCTTCAGATACAGCAGAAGAAATTCTCACAAAATGAAAAGGGGATGAAAAACCAGAAATAGCTCCATACAAACGTTTACAAAAAACCCTGCCCATAGGCAGCACTCGAGAAGCAACATTTAAAATGTCCCAGAAGAGACTGAATAGTCATCAACTGGACTTTTTTCCTACACAAAATGAATTGCAACAAAAATTTTATTTTTGAGATCTTGGCAGCTGGGAGACGAAATTCCATCAATACAGTGTCTATCTCAATACCCAAAAATTCAAGCCTTGTGGTAGGGTACACAGTCTTCTCAACAGCCAAGGGGATCCCAAACTCATAACAAATAATTTTGAATTCAGTAAAGATTCTCAAACAATCTAGAGAATCAGCACTCCCAATGAACAAGAAATCATCAAGGTAATGTAATATATTACCTGAAGATGCCCTACAGGACACTACCCATTCAACAAAACAAGAAAAGAGCTCAAAATAAGAGCAGGACAGCGAACACCCCATAGGCAAACATTTGTCGTAGAAAAACTGATCACGAAAAAAAATTCCTAAGGAGTTGAACGCAGAAGGGTGTATAGGTAAGAGTCGGAACGCAGACTTCACATCAGACTTGGCTAACAAGACAGAGGCCCCAACACCCCTAATCTTCTTCAATGCATCTTCAAATGTGGAATAGGATACAGAACAAAGAGAAGGGTCAATGTCATCATTAAGAGACAGCCCGTCAGGGTAAGATAAGTGATGGATAAGGTGAAACTCGCCGACTTCTTTCTTTGGGATAAGCCCCAATGGTGAAATGCGGAAATCTGGAAAAGGGGGAGCAGAAAAAGGGCCAGCCATCCTATCAGCAGCAATTTCTTTAAAAAGTTTTTCACGAACCAACTCAGGGAATTCATTTACAGAAGGCAAATTTTCAACAACAAAACATCCAGAACCAGAATATGGGGGCAAATAAAAACCAAATCTAAAACCCTCATACAAAATCAAAGCTTTGTTACTGTCTGGGTACTCCATGAGCCAGGGAAGCATTTTTTCCCAGCTCACCGGAGTTGCCGCTCTTTTGAAAGAGCTGATCCTTAGCTGAAGGGACAGAAGGCGGATTATTCTTTCTAAAACAACGTGAAATAGGGTGATTATTTGCACAATGTGAACACTCGTGTCTAAATCTGCAATTAGAACGAGAACACAGGCCTTCATTAAAAGCAAAGCACACTCCTTTTCTCAATTGCCCAAAGTTGGAAGACTTAGAAGGGGCAGATGATCTTTGTGGCAACAATAAATTAATCCACAATCCCACATCTTTTACTCCCCACTTCAAGGAATGATGAATAGAAAGCTTCTGTCTAAAGGATTCATCATAATTGTACCAACCAAATCCCTGAAAATGTTTGTAAGCCTCTAGGACAATGTCGAGATGTTGAAAAAGTCCTGAGCATAATTCAGGACGCCTCTCACCCAAAACACTTGCAAAAATACAATAGCCTTGCAGCCAATTATTAAAAGACTTGGGAATATTCCTAAGTCTATCCTCAGACGGCTTCTCACTATCTCTACCTGCAGCCCTGTTATGAGGCAATAAAGTTAAAAGATCAACAAATTCCCCCCTCCAAATTTTTTCTTTAACGGAAGAAGGCAAATGAAATCCTAAAGGTGAAATTTCGCATGGTATACTCTCTTTCATGCAAACAGCAGGTACCAAAGGTGAAGAAACAGGAACAGAGGGGGTAGATACATCATGTAAAACAAGGCGATCTGCGGGAAGCAAAGCCTCAGACCAAACTTCAGTCAGAGGGTCCGCAACAGATGGCCCATGGACAGGTACAGTAGAAGCAATAACATTGTCAACAGGCACATTAGAACCCACAGTAACAGGAGAAGACATTTGAGAACAAATATCAGTCAACATAGCAAAGAAATCCCTGAGCATATGAGACTGACCTTCAGGTACTGCGTCATTAACGACCACAGTACCAGCAGAACACCCAGGCAGGATCCCTGAAGCAGAGCTGTCAGACGTGGAAACTGGAACGACAGGAACCGGGATGGTAGGCCGAGCCGCTAACACTTCGGAACCGACAACCTGGAAAGGAGTAACATTAGCAAAGGGGGCCGACTGTGAATTGGTACTACATGTACCTCGAACGGGCCTTCCCTTTTTCCCGGAGTTTTTGCAGGAAGCGGCGACATCTTCTCTAAAACGACCCGGTCGCTTCACCGAGCGGATCGGGCGTCCATCTTGCCTTCTTGCGACCGTCGCCCGGAAATGACGATCCGGAACTGCGTCATCGGGGTCACAGACCTGACGATCCGGAAATGCGTCACTGGGGTCACGGTCCCGACAGGCAGGAATTGCGTCACCGGGGTCACGGGCAGCCGTTCTGATTGGACGACCTCGGCAAACATGACCCGCGTCAGCAGGGAGCGCCACAGACACAGGAAAAACGACATCAGGAACAGCCGAAGAAGACCGGCAAGGCTCCACCGGCTCCGGGATCGTAGAAAAGGACAGGCAACGCCGCATCCATTCGACACCGTCGGCTTCCCCGGCCCGGTTCAAGATCTGCTGGAGAAGGGATTCCATAGCAGGTCAGTAACAACAAAAAATCCTGAAGCTCTTGTCTGTTGCTCCCGCTGCTGAGTGATTTTAACCGTTAGATTTCCTCTTTATATAGGGGAGTCCAAACGGCTCAAGGTGAAAATTCTGTAACATTAGGACCAATCAACAACAGGTAATAAAAGTAACCAGTAAAATTACATTGCCATTGCCCAATCAATACTAGAGTTAAATGGCCACTCATATATTCCATCTTATCAACCAATAGACTGTCTTTAATAACATATAATTAATTTTTTTTTTTTTTTTTTATACTAACTGTCATGCTACGTCCCCACAAATGAATGACAGGTACATTTTATGACCTGTCCTTCATCTTTTTTCTGATAGGATGGGAGAGCACAACACAGCACACCTCCTCCCGGCTCTTTCCTCTCTGCCTCTTCTCTCTCTGCTCCAGGTTGCCGTCTCCTTGTCTTGGCTGTGAGTGCGGGCGGGAGCGGGGGCAGGGAAAGTAGCTCAGCGGCGGCCGGCCAGGGGGGCAGAACTTAAATGGCACTGGCACAACCCACCTTAGCACCCCCTATATCCGGTCATGTGTGTCTCTCACCAAGCAACTGAGAGCCGACAGGAGGGAAAGAGGGATTTCTTCTTTTTAGTTGCTGGGTGAGAGACACATCTCTGCTCCATTGATCCTCCTGCTGTCCGGGCGTCAAACAGGGGGACCGGTGGGCCCCCCTATCAGCTGCCCTGGCCAGGGGTAATGCTCCTCCCCCATGGCTGCCACGCTGCGTAACTAGCCGTGGGATCGTGGACTGGTATGTCTCCCGGTATGCACAGCAAAGGCCGCTCATGACCGTAAATAGTGGGTGTGACATGAATTCACTCCCTGTGCCACCTCCGGTTAGGATCAACCAATACCGGAAGCGGTATATGCCATATCACGCAAAGTTCCCTTCTGATTGGCACAGAAGGGGGACCTGGAGCATAGCAGTCCCATCCCGCCAAGGATTGCAAGCCGGTTCCTATCCATCCACACCAGCATATACAGCACAACAGCCCCTCCCAAACCCAAGTAGGGGTGTGTCAGGGTACTAGGAATCCAGACCACACAGGGATGCAGGTAAAACAAAGCAGTTTATTGGAGTAAACAACAATAAATGCACAGCAAGAATGAGGAAGTGAGAGCAGGAAGAAGCCGGGGTCAAGGCCAGAAGCGGGTAGTCATCCAAGTCGGGGTCGAGTCCAGAAGCGGGTGGTCTGCCGATGCCGGGTCATTTGCCGATGCTGGGTCATCTGCCAATGCAGGCTCGAGAGTCAGGAGAGTCGTCAGCCAAGCCAGGTCATACACAGAGGAAGACGGAGAACAGAAGACTGCTAGCAGGGATACACCTTCGAGCACAAACACAAAGGCAAGGACTGCAGCCCATCAGGTGATAGACATAGTCAGGTGTGCAGCATCACCACTGTTCGACACCCAGGCAGAGTTTATAAGAGGCAGCAGTCTGCACATGTCCAAGATGGCTGCCAACAGGAGGGCAAGATAAGACCCTGACAGTACCCTCCCCTCAACAGCCCCCTCCTCTGCGAAGCAAAAAATGGTTTCTGAGGAAAGCGAGCATGGAAAGCGTGGAGAAGGGCGGGAGCATAAACTGCAGTGGAGGGAACCCAGGAGCGCTCCTCAGAACCATAACCTTCCTAGTGAACCTGGCCTCGGAACAGATGAGAATCCAAGATGCTGCAAACCTCATACTCCTTACGATTGCCCACAGGAATGGGACAAGGGCGAGGAAGTGAAGAAGTATAGCAATTGCAAACCAGTGGCTTCAAAAGTGACACGTGGTGGAGCAGTGCGTCCCGAGCCCACCCATTGTGTGACAATAGCGAATGAAAACCTGTCTGTTTTATTTTTGTCTGTCTCTGTCAATTGTATTTGTTTGTGTCTGTGTTATTGTTTGTGTTTCATTGTTTGATTCTTGTTTTCTGTTTCGTTTCTGTTTGTTTTGTCTTTTTTTTTCCCTCTCTTCCTGTCAAGGTCTTACCTTGCCCTCCTGTTGGCAGCCATCTTGGACATGTGCAGACTGCTGCCTTTTACAAACTCTGATTGCATCATCACTTGCTTGCTGCTTGGGTGTCGCACAGTGATGATGCTGCACACCTGCCTATATCTATCAACTGATGGGTTGCAGTCCTTGCCCTTGCGTTCGTGCTCCAAGGTGCATCTCTGCTAGCAGTCTTCTGTTCTCTGTGTTCCTCCGTGTGTGACCTGCCTTGGCTGACGACTCTTCTAGCGCACGACCACGCATCGGCAGATGACCCCACATCGGCAGACTACCCGCTTCTGGACTCTACCCCAGCTTGGATGACTACCCGCTTCTGGACTTGAAGCTGACTTGATCCTGCTCTACCTTCCTCACTCTTGCTTTGCGGTTATTGTTGTTTGCTCCAATAAATGACAATATTTTACCTGCATCCCCGTGTGGTCTGGTTTCCTGGTACCCTGGCAGGGTGGGGGAGATTTGGAGCAACAGTTGGGGGGGGGAGGGGGAAGGGGCTTTGAAATGGCGGTAGGGGGACTTTGGAGTGTCAATGAGGGAGAACTTTAAAGCAGCAATGGGGGTTAGAGAATGGCAATAGGTTTGAGGATTTTAGAGCAGTAATGGGGAGTCTTTGGAGTGGCAGCAGGGTACAACAATTTAAATGGGCATAAGGGGGGGGGGGGGGTGCAATTTGAAGAAGCATATTCAGTGAGTGCAGTGGCAAAGGCAGTTATAATTAATGATGTTGGGGGGGGGGGGGTAAAAGGAAGAGCACCGCCTGGAAAGCAAGAATTCTTAATACCACTCAGTATAGTGTTCACCCCCATCCAGCTGCTGCATTTTTCAGCCTGTCATAGACTTTTTCAGGCTACTAGAAGCAGGGCTGGGCAGTGCTCCTGTGCCTTCTGGCCCCAGAAAAATGCCAGAATTTGAGGCACAGGGGCCCCATTTGCATGAGGCCTGATTGATAATTACCAGGCAACTCCAGATTTGTTTTTGCCCTGGCAATCACTTTAATTGTTTGTCTTAGGTATTTCAGAAACCATCTCAAGCTATTCACCCTATAAAAATGTGTATAATGAAAAAATCATATTATTTAGATTTTTACTTAATCTTTATCAAAGAAGCCAATTATTTGGTTGTTCGCTGTACTGAAGAGAAAAAAAATGCTGACCTTTTATACCAGTATGTTTAGTAGTTTTAGACAGTCTTTAATGTCATGTAAATTACTTCTCTGTTCTTTTTACAAAATCAGATTAATCTACGCAATTACAGTGTGCAGCACTTTGGTGAGAATCAGTAATGACAACTGGCTCTAAAATAGCTGCACATCAATAATAGAAGAGGGTGAATGGCTGTGCTTGGCTTCCAGTATGAAAGAGCCTAGGGCCTGTATGTAACTGGACAGTGCAGTAGCTTTCATGAGTTAACATCCTCTATCCAATTATTGGTGTCCTTGTATATGTCCGAATCAATGCCTCTGTGAATTGTCACTTGACTGAAAGCAATGTTGATATTGTTTGCTGGTCTAGACAAAGGCTTTATTTTGGTCGTTCGGTTCTGGAATTTGTTTCGGCGTTTTCTCAAGATCTATCTTCATAAACCCAAGTCAGGAATTGTAGGTTAAGCCAAGTGGGAACAGTGACAAGCAGCTCTGATAAGCTTACTCAGCTGAGGAAAGATCTGAAACATGCAGGGCAGGCTTGTGTTTTGCATGTTCTTCATACTCTGGAGATCCACCATCTGTTTCCAGCTACATGATATTCTTAGAGACTTGCAAACGGAGAATGCATTTTTGCACAGCAAGGTGGAGAATATGACGGAAATGCTGATGGAGCTGAAATTCTACATCTGGAACAATTCAAGAGGTAAAAAGACAAATGGTGGTGCTGAAATACGTTTAGGGTCCATGCACACTGGACCTAAATATCGCTGATACTATGGCAGTTTTACATTTTGCCTGAGGAAGCAGATCAATGTTATCCCATATGTCCATGCACATAGGACATTTGGAGGTATATTTTAAGCTCAGCGTTTAGAAAGAAAGGCAGAAAGAAAAACTCTTTTGGTTTGCGTTTTTGAGAGGAGTTTTCAGGCATAAAAAAATGCTAAGCGCTCCTAAACGCCTGTACAAAAACGCTCTATGAGTGTTTTCTTTCTGCCAAAAGAACAAGCTTTTTTAAGCCCAGTGTGCATGGACCCTGAAGTTGTGTTTTGAGGGGTATTGGGGTTACCGTGTTTGTGTAATGTTTTCCTAGTGGCATTGGGCAGGCCCAATGCTATTCTATAGACAAAGCTACGCTAATGTTTTTTCCATTGGAAACCAACAAAATAACAACATTCCCATGGTCAAAATTTCTGTTCAGAGGCACAATATGCAATATGGTGATAAATTGAAATACTTCACAAGGTATAAAGTGTATGCAAACCATTTTCTTTTTAGTTTTACATTTATGAAAAGTCAGAAACCCTGCCATGTTTATACTTCTATCTGGGTCTCTGTTAGAGAGATTTCCCCAACTTGATGTCATGATGATAATGGTTTCACCAGACAGGGATTGGGGGGAAAATCTGAATCAGGACAAGGAAAGAAAAAAAATGCTACTATCCCCTTCACTAAAAAATGTTTTGTTTTTCTTTCTGTGTTACTGTTGGTGATTTTGCCTCACTTCCTGTCTGGTGACCATAGGACATTAAAGTGTATGTAAATCCCAGCAATGAAATTCTCTTATTTGCTCCCTTTTGGTTTGATATGGAATTGTAAAATAGACCAGGGGTCTCCAAACTTTTGAAACAAAGGTCTATTGACACCCCATCTCTGGTGTCAGTGGGAGGAATAGTACCTCATTGTTGGCATCAGTGGGAGCAATAGTGCCTTGTCTTTGGTGTCAGCGGAAGGACTAGTGCTTCAAGGGCTAGATAAAGGCAAGCAAAGGGCTACATCAAGCCTGTGGGCCACAGTTTGGAGACCCCTGAAGTAGACTATTGAAAATACCTGTTGATGTTGTCAGAAATCCAGAGCTGTACCGTGTCAAGTGTTTGTGTTACAGCAAGAAGTCCAATTATTCCTCCTAGTTCTCATCTTGGAACTACAGAATGATTAGCCTTTATGTTGTGGAGTGGGGAAAATGGGAGGGTGGGAGAAGTTTATCAAAGATTGAGCGTTGCTGTGCCCACTTATGCCTCGTACACACGCAACGATTATCGGCCGACCGATCGTCCGACTATTGTCCAGAGTGTTGTTGTGTTGATTGGAATGTGCCTAGACTGCACACGAATTTTCTCGGCCAACAAAAATCTACTTCAGAAGTGATGTCATGTGCTGGTTTACTTTCCGTGTGTTTTTTCTTCTCTGAGCATGCCCAGTCTTGCTCATCAGATTTTTGTCTGCCGAAATCTGTACTGACTGACGGAAAATCGGCTGTTGTGTTGACGGCCAACCAGTGGCGGAGCTAGACTTTTAAAACAGGGGTGGCAAAGGGGTGGCAAGGTATTATTTTGGGGGGTCAATATACAAAGTGTTCAATTACACCACAATGTCGCAGTCCCTCTAATAATCGCTGATCGCTGCCATTACTAGTAAAAACAATTTAAAAAATAAAAAGTTCCATAGTTTGTAGATGTAATAACTTTTTTGCAAGCCAATCAAAATACATTTAGGATTTTTTACAAAAAATATGTGGCAGAATACATATTAGCCTAAATTTATGAAAAATTTTGATTTTTTTTCATTGGGAATGTTTTATAGCAGAAAGTAAAAAGGATTTGTCGCAAATTTTATGTTTATAGCGCAAAATATAAAAACTGCAGAGGGGATCAAATAACACCAAAAGACATCTGGGAAAAAAATACATCAGTTGTATTTGGGTACAGCGTCACACAACCTCGCAATTGTCAGTTAAAGCAATGCAGTGCCATATCGCAGAAAATGGTCTGGTCATTAAGGGGGAGCTGAAGCAGTTAAAGGGTCAGTTTTTTCAGATAATTTTGCCCATTTAAGACTTTTTTCTGAGCGGTCAGGGGATGGTAAAAACAGACAACTCAAAGTCTAGATCACAACTGGAACCCCTCTACATGTGCCACAGCTTTGATGGTTTATGTTAAACCTATGTGAAATTTGGCTATCCAGGTCAATGGGGCCATGCCACAACCATAAGCCAAACACTTGGCTTGCTGTTGTGGCTTATTAGCCCCATAAGAAATCTGCCACTCTGCTAAAAATAAAAAAAGCAGGATTTAGGAGAATTATTATAAATAATTTTGCCCCCTTTACTAAATCATTGTAATGCCACCCATATTCCTGTCCTTTTAAACAGGGTAACTGACAGTAAGCTGACACTAATGCTGCACAGGTGTTAGGTTACTTTCACCCTGGTAAAAGGGCAAGAATATCGGTGGCATTACAAAGACTTATTAAAGGGGGAAACATTTTTGGTAAGGAGCATAGACTGTACAGGAACAGGCGCTTCTACTACTTGGGCAAAACTGTCCCTCACCTCAGTCACTGCAGGCTGCCCAGGAACTCCTTTCAGAGCTGATCCATCCCACAAGACCCACACCAAGACAGGAAGACCGCGGGAATCGGGATGAAGATTTAAGGCATGTGATTGACAGACAGCGCTTCCGATGCACCCATTGGCTGTGTAAGTAGCAGGAGGCGGTGCAGCCTGCAAGATTTAGGCTGCACCGACTCCTGCTGCCTCCCCAGCCAATGGGTATTTGAGGTTCTCCTTAGTCCCTCCCTCATGACATTACCCAGAATTGGGAGGACACAAAGTAAGATACAGGACGATTGTCCGGTCTTCCTGTCTTGGTGTGGGATGGATCGGCGCTCCCCTGTGATTACACCGCTCCTCAGGGGCGTTGCTAGGTGGGAAAAAGACCAGGGGCTTCAGCCCGAAAGTAAATTTGATGACCCCCTCCCACATTTTAAAGTATCACTCAAGCCCCTCCCACATTTAACAGTACAGCCCAAGCTCCTCCCAATGCCCCCCTCAGTCAAGGGTCAGACATTGGGTGCTATGGAGAGGAGAGGACAAAGGAGAGGAGAGAATAGAGGAGAGGAGAACAGGGGGTCTGGAGGAGAGGAGAGAATAGAGGAGAGGAGAACAGGGGGTCTGGAGGAGAGGAGAGAATAGAGGAGAGGAGAACAGGGGGATCAGGAGGAGAGGAGAACAGGGGGATCAGGAGAAGATGAGAACAGGGGGATCAGGAGGAGACGAGAACAGGGGGATCAGGAGGAGAGAAGAGGAGAGGCGAACAGGGGGTCAAGAGGAGAGGAGAACAGGGGGTCAGGAGGTCAAGAGGAGAGAACAGAACAGATAAGAGGAGAGGGGGTCAGGAGTAGAGGAGAGAGAAGAGGAGAACAGTGGGTTAGGAGGAGAGGAGAGAAAAGAGAACAGTGGGTCAGGAGGAGAGGAGAGAAAAGAGAACAGTGGGTCAGGAGGAGAGGAGAGAAAAGAGAACAGTGGGTCAGGAGGAGAGGAGAGAAAAGAGAACAGTGGGTCAGGAGGAGAGGAGAGAAAAGAGAACAGTGAGTCAGGAGGAGAGGAGAGAAAAGAGAACAGTGGGTCAGGAGGAGAGGAGAGAAAAGAGAACAGTGGGTCAGGAGGAGAGGAGAGAAAAGAGAACAGTGGGTCAGGAGGAGAGGAGAGAACAGAGGAGAGGACAAAGGAGAGGAGAACAGGGGGTCAGGAGGAGAGGGAGAGAACAGGAGAGAAAAGAGAAGAGAGGAGAACAGGGGGTCAAAAGGAGAGGAGAACAGGGGGTCAAGAGGAGAGGAGAACAGGGGGTCGAGAGGAGGAAAGAGAACAGAACAGATAGGAGAGGAGACGAGAGGGGAGAGGAGGGAACAGAGAAGAGGAGAGAGGTCAGGAGGAGAGGAAAGGAGATGAGAACAGGGGGTCAGGAGGAGAGGAGAGAAGAGAGGAGCAGAGAGGAGAACAGAGGGTCAGGAGGAGAGGAGAACAGGGGGTCAGGAGGAGAGGAGAACGGAGAGGAAAGAACAAAGGAAAGGAGAACAGGGGGTCAGGAGGAGAGGAGAACAGGGGGTCAGGAGTACACAATGTACGGTTAAAAGCAAACACACACGCATCATGGGTTGAACTGGATGGACTTGTGTCTTTTTTCAACCTCACTAACTATGTAACTATGTAACTATGTAAGGAGGAGAGGAGAACAGAGAGGAGAGAACAAAGGAGAGGAGAACAGGGGGCCAGGAGGAGAGGAGAACAGGGGGTCAGGAGGAGAGGAGAACAGGGGGTCAGGGGGAGAGGAGAGGAGAACAGGGGGTCAGGAGGAGAGGAGAACGGAGAGGAGAGAACAGAGGAGAGGAGAACAGGGGGTCAGGAGGAGAGAACGGAGAGGAGAGAACAGAGGAGAGGAGAACAGGGGGTCAGGAGGAGAGAACGGAGAGGAGAGAACAGAGGAGAGGAGAACAGGGGGTCAGGAGGAGAGAGAACAGAGGAGAGGCGAGGTCAGATATGGGGTGGTACACCAATGAAGCACAGACCCTCCCAGTTTGACCCATAAAAGCAAAAAGGGGCTTGATAAAAAAAGGTAGTAAAAGAAATAAGTGTAAAAAAGGATAACCGCGCTATGTGAAAGAAAAGGAAGCAGCAGCTTCAAGTGTGACAACACCAAACAATAAATAAAATAAACCAAGCTGCGCTAAACGATATAACAGTGCTATGACCACACGTGTGTATGTGATGAAAAAAAATTGTTTTCATCACATACACGTGTGGTCATAGCACTGTTGTATCGTTTAGCGCAGCTTGGTTTATTTAAAGTAAAAGAAATAAGTAGAATGGTGGGACCTGTCTAGGGGGGATCTGATTGTTCAGTAGAGAAGGAGACTTAGTTCCTGAACTCCGTTATGTAAGCGCCTGACAGGAGAAGGGAGAGAGTGTGGTGAGGTCACAAGATGCAGGACGAAGAACCACCTCACAGGCTGAGGATGTGAGATTGGTCCCGCCCCCTGCCAGCTTCCTTCCTGACCAGCGGCTGTGACCCCCTATATATACAGCTAGAGACCCCCACCCCTCCATATACAGCCAGAGACCCCCCCATATACAGACAGACACCCCCCCCATATACAGACATATCCCCCCATATACAGACAGAGCCACCCCCCCATATAAAGACATATCCCCCCCATATACAGACAGAGCCACCCCCCACCCATATATAGACAGAGCCACCCCCCCATATACAGACAGAGCCACCCCCCCCATGTACAGACAGAGCCACCCCCCCATATACAGACAGAGACACCCCCCCTCCCATTTACAGACATATCCCCCATATACAGACAGAGCCACCCCCCCATATACAGACATATCCCCCCATATACAGACAGAGCCACCCCCCCATATAAAGACATATCCCCCCCATATACAGACAGAGCCACCCCCCCACCCATATATATATATAGACAGAGCCACCCCCCCATATACAGACAGAGACACCCCCCCTCCCATTTACAGACATATCCCCCCATATACAGACAGAGCCACCCCCCCATATACAGACAGAGCCACCCCCCCCCCATATACAGACATATCCCCCCATATACAGACAGAGCCACCCCCCCATATAAAGACATATCCCCCCCATATACAGACAGAGCCACCCCCCCACCCATATACAGACAGCCACCCCCCCCATATACAGACAGGGCCACCCCCCCCCCATATACAGACAGAGCCACCCCCCCCATATACAGACAGAGCCAACCCCCCCACCCATATACAGACAGAGCCCCCCCCCCCATATACAGACATATCCCCCCATATACAGACAGAGCCACCCCCCCATATAAAGACATATCCCCCCCCCATATACAGACAGAGCCACCCCCCCCCACCCATATACAGACAGAGCCATCCCTTGAAACAGTCCTACTCAGAGATTCCAAACCTTTAAGCAGATAAAAGCCCAAGAACCCACCTGTCTTGCAGAGCAGCTCACAGTCACATGGTATGCTGACATCACCAGGGTCCTTCTACTGGGCAGTAAACTAGCTGCTACCTTGGTCTATAAGGTAATTGGAAAAGGGGGCGGAGCCCCACATATCGGCCCCGCCCACCCCGACATCAGTTCTCCATTTTGACAGCTCCACTCTCTTACTTTGCAGCCGCCCCAACTAATCACTGTCTGGATGCCTACCAGCTCTCCACCCGCCTCCCTCCGCAGCTCTCGTACAGTGATCCCCTGTGATTCCTCCACTGCCATGCACCCGCCCAGGATTGGGGTGGCAACAGGGGTGGCAAGGACTTTGTCTGGGGTGGCAATTGCCACCCCAGCTAACCCTCTGGCTCCGCCACTGCGGCCAACAAAAATTTTATAGCCTGCACACCAGATTTTTTTCGGCCAAAAAGTCGGAGTCGGTTGTCGAAAACATCATACTAACAAGCCGAAAATCGGCCGATCAGACGTTGGTCGAAAATTCCCGGCCAATAATCGATGCGTGTGTACGAGGCATTAGTTCACAAACATGCTGTGTCTTGTCAGCCCACAAAACACTGAATTTCAGGCGGATAATCGGGTATTTTTCTGTACTAACAGGGTTCTTAAAGGGATACAACATGGAGAAATGGGCACGTTATCTAGGTAGATGTACTGCATATGATGTTTTGTTTTTTATTTTGCCTTGACATACAGTGTACATATCAGTAAAAGAAAAAACTGACAGGGGTTCTAATCCTTTGCCACTCTATGCAAAGAAATTGGCTGGGCAAACTTTTAATCTCTAAAACATAAAATTAGTCTAATCTTTGCCACAAATATATTTTGCATTCTTTTAATTTATTAATAGTTATTAAATGTCTTCACATACATAACAAATATAAATATAACATTACAAAAACAAAAAACATCATTTTACAAAAAAACATAACATTTTGGTGTATCCAGCATGAGTTTTACCCTTTAACTATTATTATTTTCCCCTTTTCCTCCTTCCTCCCAAAAAAATGCATTCATCTGATTTTCTAACGTACAAATACAAATAGAAGCATTATTGTGCAGTGTACAGTAAAACACCAGGGCAACCCTTTTGAACACAATGTTAATGGCATATTTATAACAATTTGTTCTGCTAACCTCCCGATGACTGAGTCATAGTCATTGGTATCTTCATCCTTCAGCTGCACATGTGACTAGCCTAAGCCTCTGATATAATGGGTTTGATTTACTAAAGGCAAACAGACTGTTCCCTTTCCAGGGGAAATTGCACTTTGCAAATTCATTTTCACAAAAGCTTGGTGAATAAGGTGAAGCTCTGCTAACTTCCATCCTCCAATTATGTACAAGCAAATTATGTTTTAATCTAATATTTTCCTTGTACATGATTGAGTATTCTTTGCAAAGTGGAACTTCAGCACATTCACAAGTTCTGGGGCAAATTTTAAGATTGTGTGGGTGCACAGCTATAGAGAATGGAGATTGGTGGCATTAAGATAGTTACAGAAATGTATTTCAGATGTATTATTTTTATACTGATAAGCCTCGTGACCAATGTCTGTAGTACCTAGAAAGGGAACTCTCAAAATCTGACCTCGAGACTCAGGATATTTTAGAGCTCATGCCCCAAATATCACAATTCAATTATTTGTTTTTCACGGTCACATTATTTCTGCTATCATCACATATATGTTTAAACCCTTCATAATGATTGCTAATAAATGTGCTTTATCTCTTTTTTAAATACATCCAGTAATTTAAATAAATTATTTAAAACTAGGATACTGTATATTCTTATTCCAGTCATTTATATATGACACAAGTTTATTTACTTAAAGTGGTTGTAAAGTCAGAAGGTTTTTTATATGAATGCATTTTTTGTATTAAGATAAAAAGCCTTCTGTGTACAGCAGCCCCCCTCAGCCCCCCTAATACTTACCTAAGCCCATCTCGATCCAGCGATGTTGCAGAAGTGTCTCGGCTGCCCGGGGCTTTTTCTCCTCATTGGCTGAGAGACGGCAGCGTCAAAGTCAGTGAGCCAATGAGGAGAGACAGGGGGCAGGGCCGGGCCGTGGCTCCGTATCTGAATGGACACAGGGAGCTGTGACTCGGCTCAGGTGCCCCCGTATCAAGCTGCTTGCTGTTGGGCACTCAACAGGAGGGAGGGGCCAGGAGTGGTGAAGAGGGACCGGAAAAGAGGAGGATCCGGGCTGCTCTGTGCAAAACCACTACACAATGCAGGTAAGTATAACATGTTTGTTATTTTTAACTAAAAAAAAAAAACAAGACTTTAGTATTATTTTAAAGCTGGCCATATGAGATTTTTTATCATTCTGCTAGATGGTTGATTCCTTCATCCACACAAACAAGGTGGATGGAGGAATTCCCCATGCCAAGACATTGGGGTTGATTTACTAAATGCAAATTCTGTGTACTGCAAGTTCAGTTGCTCTAGATCTGAGGGGAAAATGCAAGGAAATTTTAAAAAATTCAACAGCATTTTTGCTTGCAGTGATTGGATGCTAGAAGCAGGACTTTCCTCATTTCAGAGCTTCCCCTCAGATCTAGCGCAACTGCACTTACAGTGCACAGTATGGGGTTGATTTACTAAAGGTAAATAGGCTGTGCACTTTGCAAAGTGAAGTTGCACTCTGCAAGTGTAGCTGCTCTAGAGCTTAGTAAATGAGCAGTAGCTCTGCTGACTTCCATCATTCAATCATGTGCAAGCAAAAAATGGGATTTTTGACTTACCGTAAAATCCATTTTTCTGATGTTCAGTGACGGACACAGCTCCTGATTCTTCCTAGCCATTGGGTTATACTGTCCCCTACAGGAGTAGGACACTAGGCAGGAAAAAGCTTGACTACACCTATGGGAAGTCCCAGGGGGTATACACCCACTCTCAGCTATAGGCAATCAGTTTTGTTACAAACAGTGTTAGAAGAAAGCCAACTCCACAGAGGGGTGGGTGCTGTGTCCGTCAATGAACATCAGAGAAATGGATTTTACGTTAAGGACACAGCGCCAGATTCTCCTTAACCATTGGGATATCCAAAAGCAGTGTTAAACATGAGGGGTTGGAAAACATCAGAAAAAAAAATCCCAAGGCTAACCATAGCCAACCAGGTAGCATAGAGCTCAACCATAAAAAACTGGAGCTCACCTGAAGACAATACACCCTCAAAGAAGACCAGGTCCTCCAAACAGCAGCCAGCAAAACCTTGCGGCCAAAAGAAGCATCCGCAGATGCCAACACAACCACTTTACAAAAAAAGTTGTAAAAGCGTGCATAAACAACCATGCAGCTGCCTTGCAAACCTGCGTCACTGACTCTTGAAGACTGAAGGCCCAGGAGACACTAAGCACCCTAGTAGAGTGTTCCTAAACAGGGAAAGGAGGAACCTGACCCCTGACACAATAGGCCTGAACCACCGTCTGATTCATCTGGAGATGGTGGCAGAAGAAGCCGACAACCCTTTGTGAGGTCCATCCGTGAGTACAAATAGAGAGTCTGACTTCCTAGGCTAGGTACACCCTAAATGCCCAGACCATATCCAAGACATGCAAGGCAATTTCCTTCAGATGTTTAGGCCTGGGACACAGGGAAGGCAACACATTATCTGCATTCAAATGACAGTCAGAGACCACCATAGGAAGTAATGACGGACAGAGGCAAAGCACCACCTTATCCTTGTGAATCGCCATAAGGGGAACGACAGAATAACGCCATCAGTTCCAACAGCCAGCATGCAGAGATGATAGCCACCAAAGAAGGCCACCTTCTGGGGCAGCGTAAGCAGGGAACCTCTTGAATATTTTCAAAGAGAAGCTTCAGTAGAGCTCAAAGCACCACATTAAGATTCCAGGGCGGCAACGGGGCCCGCACTGAAGGAACCAATTTTTGGACACCCCCAAGAGACTCACACCACGCAATGAATGTCTTCCACGTACGATGGTAGATCTTCCTAAAGGCATATATCCTAGCTTTTACCAGCGTAAGAATCACTGATTCAAACAAACCTCCATCCTTCAGCACCTGGCGTTCAACAGCCAAGCCATTCAAGCCAGCGACTGTAAAGCAGGATGGAAGATTGGCCCTTGGGACAGTAGATCCTCCCTGAGAGGGAGTCCCCAAGGAACATTGGTGACCAGCCATACCAGATGGACATACCAAGACCGGTGAGGCCAATCTGGAGCCACCAGAATGACCGGAATCCCTTCTGTCAGAATCCAGCACAAGGGTCATGGCAGAAGTTTGAGAAGGCTGGAACGAGTCAGTCAGCCCATCTTAGAACGCTTGCTACTTACCGAGCCGCCAGGACACTTCTTGTGCCCCCTTGGTGGTTGACATAGACCACGGCCATGTCATTGTCCGAAATAAATCGTACCGGACACCCCTGAAGACCATTGTCCAATGAGCGACACAAAGTCTGATCGTTGGAGTTCCAGGACACTAATTGGCAGTCTCTGCCAGAGTCCAGACCCCCTGAACACGTCTGTGCTGAGGATGCCTCTCCACCCGGACAGGCTGTCATCCGTGGAAACAACCATCCAGTACAGGGGAAGAAGGATTTTCCCTGTCGAAGTGCCAGAGAGCGAAGCCACCACTAGAGACCGTGGATCCTTAAAACCATTTCACCAGAATCTCTTTAGCAGAGATCTTGTGTGGAACTGTGTGAACAGACCGCCTCGAGGGAGGACACCATCAGGCCCAGCATTCATATGCAAGCCTGGAAGGATGACCGTCTACTGAACAATGGAAGCTGAATTGCCTCCTGTAATGTCTGGAGTTTTTCCCAAGGAAGAAACACTCTGGCTGAGACCGAGTCCAGAGTCAGACTCAGATACTCCAGTTTTTGTGGACAGAACCAAAGCAGACTCATGAATGTTCAGGATCCAACTGAACTCCCTCAGAGTTTGCAGAGCAATCTCCAGTAGTCCATCAAAGCAGTAGGAGACTCAGCTCGCAGAAGAAGATCTTCCAGGTACACCAGTACCGTGATCCCCCGCTGACTCAAACAATGCCAGTACCGGGGCCAACACTCCTGTGAAGACCCGAGGTGCGGAGGTGAGACCAAAGGTCAGCACCACAAACTGATAATGCTCCTCCTCCACAGCAAAATGAAGGAAGTGCTGGTGACCAGCACATAGTAGAATGTTAAGGTAGGAGTCCTTGATGTCGATAGAAGCGAGAAGAAATTCTCCTGAATTAGGGATCCCACTACCATGTGAATGGACTCCATGGGGAATATCTGTACTCACACAAAGCAGCTTAGTGCCTTGAGATCCAGAGTTGGACGTACCTTGGCTTCCTTCCTGTGGACTGTAAAGAGGTTTGAGTAAAAAACCCCTGAAAATGTTCAGAAGTCAGAATTGAAACAATCCCCCCTTTAAGGAACAAGTCTTGCACTGCGCCAAAGAGACCCCGGATGCGATCTGGAGACAAGTGCAGGTTGGAAGGGAAAAAACCTTTCCGGAGGACAAGACCGAACTCGATCTCATAGCCTGACCGAATAATTTCGTGGACCCACTTGACCTGTACCAGGAAGGTTCATGGATCCGGAAACCAGCGAAGACGCCCCCCCACCCCAGATATGGGTGAGGTTGCCCCTTCATGCAGAGGCAGCCTTGTCTGCAGGTCTGGAAGAGCCCGCTCGTGGCTTGCCACACCAGGTCCTCTTGGAAACTCGAAACTGACTTTTGATCCCTTGTCTTGAGACCCTGAGAGACAAAGAGGCTGCTTAGGAACTGAGGAGAATACAAGAAATGGGCAATTTGGGACTTTATATGAGAACTGGCGAGCACTGCACAGTGTCTCCATCCCTGTCAATTGAAAAACAAGATGGGATAAATGAGGGTGTGTGAAAAACAGCCGATCCCTAGTTTGAAATACTTACCCACCAGTCTGCTAACAAACCAAAATAAACCTGTCTAACAAATAAGTTAAAAGCAGGAGTTTAGTTAACACATATTTGCAAATGCATGCGGAAGCTGCAAGGCCAGCGACAAGGCATCCTGCGTTCTTGCAGAACCTAACACTAAATAACACTGCTCAACCTGAATGTATAAGTGTCTTCACAAAGGGAAGTACATGCTTGCTAATAGGTGGATTGGAAACAGATGGGATTGGAGAACGCCCAATCCTCCCCCACCTGCTCCAATCCACGACTGGCAACGAAAAACGCATGGCTGCACAAAAAAGCCATGGGGTGCAAACTAAATGTGATCAGCTGGGAGACACACACCCCCATCCCTTAGTAAAGATGCCATAGGCAAATGGGGACTTTGAGTGAGACACCCGCCTGTAAAGCAAGCGTCTCCATCCCTAGTAAGATACAAGAAATGGGCAATTTGGGACTTTATATGAGAACTGGCGAGCACTGCACAGTGTCTCCATCCCTGTCAATTGAAAAACAAGATGGGATAAATGAGGGTGTGTGAAAAACAGCCGATCCCTAGTTTGAAATACTTACCCACCAGTCTGCTAACAAACCAAAATAAACCTGTCTAACAAATAAGTTAAAAGCAGGAGTTTAGTTAACACATATTTGCAAATGCATGCGGAAGCTGCAAGGCCAGCGACAAGGCATCCTGCGTTCTTGCAGAACCTAACACTAAATAACACTGCTCAACCTGAATGTATAAGTGTATTCACAAAGGGAAGTACATGCTTGCTAATAGGTGGATTGGAAACAGATGGGATTGGAGAACGCCCAATCCTCCCCCACCTGCTCCAATCCACGACTGGCAACGAAAAACGCATGGCTGCACAAAAAAGCCATGGGGTGCAAACTAAATGTGATCAGCTGGGAGACACACACCCCCATCCCTTAGTAAAGATGCCATAGGCAAATGGGGACTTTGAGTGAGACACCCGCCTGTAAAGCAAGCGTCTCCATCCCTAGTAAGATACAAGAAATGGGCAATTTGGGACTTTATATGAGAACTGGCGAGCACTGCACAGTGTCTCCATCCCTGTCAATTGAAAAACAAGATGGGATAAATGAGGGTGTGTGAAAAACAGCCGATCCCTAGTTTGAAATACTTACCCACCAGTCTGCTAACAAACCAAAATAAACCTGTCTAACAAATAAGTTAAAAGCAGGAGTTTAGTTAACACATATTTGCAAATGCATGCAGAAGTACACCAGTACCGTGATCCCCCGCTGACTCAAACAATGCCAGTACCGGGGCCAACACTCCTGTGAAGACCCGAGGTGCGGAGGTGAGACCAAAGGTCAGCGCCACAAACTGATAATGCTCCTCCTCCACAGCAAAATGAAGGAAGTGCTGGTGACCAGCACATAGTAGAATGTTAAGGTAGGAGTCCTTGATGTCGATAGAAGCGAGAAGAAATTCTCCTGAATTAGGGATCCCACTACCATGTGAATGGACTCCATGGGGAATATCTGTACTCACACAAAGCAGCTTAGTGCCTTGAGATCCAGAGTTGGACGTACCTTGGCTTCCTTCCTGTGGACTGTAAAGAGGTTTGAGTAAAAAACCCCTGAAAATGTTCAGAAGTCAGAATTGAAACAATCCCCCCTTTAAGGAACAAGTTTGCACTGCGCCAAAGAGACCCCGGATGCGATCTGGAGACAAGTGCAGGTTGGAAGGGAAAAAACCTTTCCGGAGGACAAGACCGAACTCGATCTCATAGCCTGACCGAATAATTTCGTGGACCCACTTGACCTGTACCAGGAAGGTTCATGGATCCGGAAACCAGCGAAGACGCCCCCCCACCCCAGATATGGGTGAGGTTGCCCCTTCATGCAGAGGCAGCCTTGTCTGCAGGTCTGGAAGAGCCCGCTCGTGGCTTGCCACACCAGGTCCTCTTGGAAACTCGAAACTGACTTTTGATCCCTTGTCTTGAGACCCTGAGAGACAAAGAGGCTGCTTAGGAACTGAGGAGAATGGCCCACGTCTATGACGGGGCTCCTTGCTCTTGGTAGCCTGCGGAAGAAGAGTACTCTTCCCCCCAGTGAGACACTTAACAATGTCATCCAAGGAAGCTCCAAACAGGCGTTTTCTGACAAGAGGGAGATCAGATAAAAAACATCCAAAAGTCGCATCCAAAGAGGCAAAACAGAAAAACTATTGCCCCTGGACCAACCAGTCCGCCAGCTCCGCAAAGACAGGGGGTGTAAAGGGGACTAGGTCCTGGCGTAAAAGCTTAGCCCACTCAGTCAGAGTTTGCGATACCAGGGCAATAGTAATTTCTGGCCTAATACCCAAACCAGCGACAGCGCACATATGACGGGCCAGGGCATCTGCCCTCCTATTAGCTGGACCTGTAAAGGTCAGGGACTCCTCAACTGCGATGAAGGTAACCCAATTTGATCTGGAAGCTGGCAAGTCCACTACAGGTGGGACCGTCCACCTTTAACGCAGTAAATCCTCATAAGGATACTGCAGGCAAAAAAAGACTAGCAACCACTGCTTTTTGGACAACCCCCATGGTATGTGACAAGTTGTCAAGGTAAGCGGAAAAAGGAACACCCTCACCGCTTAGGAAGGCCTGTGGGTGCCAATAGGAACCGGTGCCTCTGATGCGGCATCAGCTGCCACCTCCATTTTTAAAGTTTCATGCACTGACAGTGCATCCACCAGTGCCTATTTAAGTGCCGCCGGAAGAGCAGAGGACTCATCCTCACTATGTGAGCACTCAGGGTGCGTGGACGCAGACCTAGTATGGTCACTATATACTGAGCTTACCCCAAAAACATAACAATCAGGGGAGGCTAGCCAAGATTCCACAAATGGATTACCTAAAATAATCAGGGGGGTCGCCCTCCGAGCCCTCCATAGAGGACATAATAGGACATAGCCCCCTTAAAAGGGGGCCGGCCACCATGACGTGGACGCGCAGGCAGGGTACCCTCGCTAAAACAAGGCAGGTGGCCCACACAATAATGGCGGCAAGACTGTCATTAAAAATTAAGCACCCTCACAACGCCCGCAAGCCACGGCCTAAAATTTTGTAGGGGCCCAGCTACAACTGCACAAATCCTCAGCCCAGCAGAAGCTCAAAGGTAGAGTGGAGGCTTCAGCTACATGCACTTGGGCCGCCCCCCAACGGCGGCGCCCGACTCGGCTGCATGGTCTAGTAGGCCGCAGACCTCGGCCTAGTAGGCCGCCCAGCTGCCAGGACGCGAGCCCCAGCGGAGCTGACAACCCAGGGGCAGTGATGGGAAAAGCAGATGCCCAAACGGGAGGCAGTAGCTTCAGTCACACTCACAGGGGCCGTCCTACGTAGTTTCTGAGTAGTAGGTCAGCAGCTCGGTCAACTGCTTGGTCAGCAGCAACTGCTACCAGCCCCCCTTAAGAGCATGTGGCAAAAGCCAGCTTATAACCTTACCCATGGAGGAGGGGGGGGGGGGGGGAAGGGGAGGCCCGAAAGACCCAAAGTGACCGAAAATTTAGAGGGGCTGGGGGGATGGAAGGGGAACCCGGAGGGTCCGACCATCCCAAGGAGGGGCCCACGTCCACCCCAAAACCCTCGAGGGGTAGTGGGGGGGACAGCTACTTACCATACCAAGTTTAGGGTGGGCACCGCTCCGGACAGGACACCACTCCATCGTAATGTGGATGCTGTTGGCCAGGAGGAAACGCTGCAGCTCAAGCCAAAGCCAGTTTGTATGTGTCCTCGCGAGACATTTAACTCGCAGGCCAGCCCCCGTCCAGTGGGGCTATGTCGCGGCCGACCTAGCGTGGACTTGCTGTCTGCATGCGCTCGCTAGCCGGACTGGTGACACTTGATTGTAGTTCTCACAGGAACAAAATAAAAAAAGAGGAAAAAAATTCCATTTAAAATTTAAAAATTGCCAGGATCAGAGATCCCAGCAAGGAGCTAGGTCCTTACTCCTGACTAGGCAGAAAGAAAACCTGTGCCTATAGCTGAGAGTGGGTGTATACCCCCTGGAACTGCCAATAGGTGTAATCAAGCTTTTTCTGCCTAGTGTCCTACTCCTGTAGGGGGCAGTATAACCCAATGGTAAAGAAGAATCAAGAGCCGTGTCCATCAATGAACGAAAGAGAAATGCTGTTTTTTTCTTAATTTTCCTTGCACGTGATTGGATACTCTTTGCAAAGTGAAGCCTTACCTCAATTACTAAGCTCTGGATCAACTGCACTTACAGGGGGCAACTGCACTTTGCAAAGTGCACAATCTATTTGCCTTTAGTCAATCAACCCCTAATTTTCCTTTAGTAAATCAACTTCATTGTATTCATTTCTGACAATGGCATCCGCTGCAGCTGCTGATCGAGGACAATTTTCCGACATTTCTCTTTGTAGGAGTCAGTCAAATGATCGACTTCTATTACTTTTATGAATAAGCCTCCACGTGTTTTCAATGCAGTAGACATTGCAAAGCATTACTCCCTATATACATGGCCAATAAATCCTTATTGAGTTGATTTACTAAAGACAAATAGACTGTGCACTTTGCAAAGTGCAGTTGCCCTCTGCAAGAGCAGTTGCTCCAGAGCTTAGTAAATGAAGTAAGGCTTCACTTTGCAAAGAGTACCCAATCACATGCAAGGTAAATAAAAAAACAACAAACACATGATTGGATGATGAAAGTCAGCAGAGCTTCTCTTCATTTACTAAGCTCTGGAGCAACTGCACTTTGCAAAGTACACAATTTTTTTTCCCTTTAGTAAATCAACCCCAATGTCTAAAGTATAAAGAAGCACAGAACCAGGTCATATGAAAACTCCAACTTGTGATGAAAGTTTGATGAGCAAACACTAAATCTGAAAACACCACATTATGCTGTAATGAATTTGATAACAAGATGAGACAGCACAAAACAGGATAACATTGATTCAACGGGACTGCTCCACAGAATAGTTTGGAGTATAGAAAAGTCAACAAACAGCACTTCTATAATCCAAGAGTAAAGGCACCTTACTGTGGTGTGTACAAACTAATACTTAACACTTGGATATACAATATTAATCAAATATACGAATGAAAAATAATATACATTTTTATCTTTTGCATGTGCAAATTAGGATATGTACACAAGGACAGTATCAAGTAAGACCCATATATGACAGTTTCCCATTTAGGTTTGAGGTAAGCTTTCCAGGAAGGCAGCAGAGGTTCGCAATAAAACCAACTCAAAGCAATAATTAATTAGAACCTTTGACCAGGCTATGAACCTTCAAAGATTTACATATTCTTAAAGTGGAGTTCCACCCTAATTTTATACTTACCTCCATCTTCTCGCTCCGGGTCACCTGAAAAACAAATGGATAATCGCAATTTTTTTTTTTTACTTACCTTGTAGAGAAAATATACTTACCTTACTTCCTTCTTCCTCCCCTCGGGCGTGGCTAGCCAGCAAGATGGCTGGCTGCATGTGATCGAAGCTCTGCAGGCCTCCACTCGAGCTCCATGCGGTGCACCTTGATACCCACCTTGATCCAGACATCCATGCGAGTATTGCGGCAGCTTGCGATACATACCGGGCAATGTGAGTAAGGAGACAAGTAAGGAACGTCCTGCTACGGCAACAGAACGTTTGAAGGAGTTTGTGCGGACCGAGAAGCAGGAAGCAGGTCGGAGCCCACCAAACACATGGAGTGGAGGAAGCAGCAGCAATACACAGAGCAACATGCCGGCGGAGAAACCAGCAAAACTCTCACTTGAACAGGTACATTCTCCACTTATGGCTACTATAACTGCAAGTAGTACTATGTTGACTGGTAAAATGGAGGAAATTAGAATGGATATTGGTTTAATACACCATGATCTGCAGGCTGTGAGGGAGCGGATGGCAGAGGCTGAAAAAAGAATATCCTCATTAGAGGATAATTACACTCCAGTGCCAAATCATATATTAGCAGCTGAAAAGCAAGTAACATACTTTAATCAAAAAGTTGATGACTTAGAAAACCGATTAAGACGTAATAATATCAGATTTGTGGGCTTACCGGAGAGGGCTGAGGGGAAGAACCCTGGAGATTTTGTGGAGACATGGATTAAAACCCTATTTCCTGATACTACTTTCTCCACAGTATTTGCAGTAGAAAGAGCCCATAGAATTCCTGCAAAACCACCAGCCCCTGGAGCCCCTGCAAGACCTTTACTTGCACGATTTTTGAATTGTAAAGATCGGGATCTTATACTACGGAAAGCAAGACAAAAGGGCACCATTCAATATGAAAACGCACAAGTTTTTTTCCCCTGATTTTTCAATAGATCTACAAAAATTGAGAGCTACCTTTTTTGAAGTTAAAAAAAAATTAAGAGAACGACACATTAGCTACTCCATGGCATACCCTGCGAGGATGAGGGTGGAGGAAGATGGGAAAATATATTTCTTCAATACTCCGGAGAGTGTACAAGAATGGCTTTGTTTAAAAGGAACTATAAAGTGAATGGAAAGAAGAATCTTGCTATTTTCCTTTTTGTTTTTCCTTGTAATGAAAACTTTTTCTTTTTTCCTGGTGAAGGATACAAGAAAAAGGGAAAAAAAGAAAAAAAAAGAAGCATGTGGATGATGGAATGACGAGGCGGGGGGAGTGGAGGGACTGGGAGTTAAGGAACTATGGGGGTTTTTTTTTGTTTTTTTTTTGTTTATATATATTTTTTTTTTGTGTGCGTTATTTTTTTTTTTTTGGGGTTCCTCTTCCCCTCCCTCCCTCCTCCCACCACTGGTAATTCTTTGAGCCGTTTTTTTTTTTTTTGATGGCTTAGCAAAATTCCTTTTTTATTTCTTAGAGAAAAACATGAAATTTTTCTGAGAGTAAGGTGGGAGCTTGAGTGGAGGCCGCAGCTATATTGTCCTTGCATGCAAATGTTTGTATGCTCGGGCAATGTCCCATTGTTTTTTTTTTTTTTAGTAAGACCTATTGGTCAAAATTTTGCTATATGTGCATGATGATTTTTCTTTTTTAAAAAAAAATATTTTTTTTTTGGTAATTTTGTTTGTGTTTTTTTTTTCTTTTTCTCTTTTTTTTCTTTTTCATATTTTTTCTTGTTACTTTTGAAGATCGCTGTGTCCTGGTGTGCCCAACTGACCTCAATAATTATATTGGTATAAAATATAAGGAGTACATTGCTATGGGGTATTATCATGATAAATGTCATAGATAGACGGTTAGATGTATGGGATCCCTTTTGGGAAGTGAACCTACAGCTATATATAGAAAAAAAACTCTAAGATGACTACAAAATGTGGGTTCCTATCATGGAATGTTAGGGGTCTAGGGACCCCCCAGAAGAGATCCCAGGTAATTACAAATATATTACAAACTAAAGCACAAATTATATGCCTGCAAGAGACACATCTGATCCCAGATACAACAAACCAATTGTGTAAACCCTGGATCCAATGGTCAATACACTCGAGCTATTCAACATATGCAAGGGGGGTTTCATTGCTTGTCCATAGGTCGGTACCATGGAAGTGCTTTCAAAAAAAGGTAGACCCTGAAGGGCAATATGTATTTGTACGAGCTCAAGTGTATGATATACCATTTGTTATTTTAGGTATATATAATCCACCACCTGCTACATTAAGTGTAATTAAAGAAGCCATGCTATTTGCAAGTTTATACCCAGAGGCATTAGTGCTATGCCTGGGAGACTTTAATCTTCTGTGGGACCCGCTGGTGGACAGGCATGGACCCCCCCTAAAAAGAACTCGAAGACCACTTATGTTTTGTGAGTTAGGGGAAGAATTTGGATGGAGAGATTTGTGGCGAATGCTTCATCCCCAGACCAGGGCTTATTCCTGGGCCATCCCAGGAAGGGGATGTCTGTCAAGAATAGATCTGGCGCTGGGAAATGATAAAATTATTTCTAGGGTTGTCTCTGTTGAATATTTGATTAGAGGAGTGTCTGATCACTTACCACTCCTGGTAAATATAGCAATAGGAATTGAGGGAATGAAGCAAAACTGGAAATTTCAGCCATATTGGTTATCACAGATTGGAACGCACGATCGTATACCTGAACAATTGCAGATATTTTTAGAAACTCATGGATCCCAAAGATATTTGATCTTTTGGGATACCTTGAAAGCATATCTACGGGGGGGCACTTAGATCAACAATATCATATATTAAAAGAGCCACCAGGCAGGAAACGGAAGCTCTAGAAGAGCAATGTAGAGATACAGAAGCTGCGTTTTTGAAAACCCCAACTGAAATAAATAGGGAAAAATGGGAAATGACAGTAAGAAAATATACTACACATATAGCAGCAATAGCTAAATACAAACAATTTGAATATAAACAGAAGTACTTTGAACAAGGGAATACTTCAAGTCGTCTTTTAGCACATATGGCTAAGCAACAAAGTACAAGTTTAGTTATAACTAATATACAACGCCCTGACGGGGAATGCATAAGGGATGTGGCTGGTATTATGTCATGCTTTCACTCGTTTTATACTGATATGTATGCCACCTCTCTTACGTATAATGCAGATGAAATTTCAACTTATCTGAGTGAAATACACTTTCCAGCCTTAACGACCGAGCAGGTTAAATCATTAGAGGAAAATCCAAGCGAGGAAGAAGTAAGAAGAGCAATAACAAGTCTAGCAATAGGAAAGGCTTCAGGACCAGACGGACTTCCATTAGAAGTATATAGTAAATATGTGGATATTCTTGCCCCAGTGCTAGTTCAAGTATTTGATGCAGCTTTCAGGGTAAAAATCCCGGACTCCCAGAACACTCCCTGGAATCAGGAAGAAGGACACAGCAGATTACACTGCGGCTGCAGATGCCCACGTCTAAGATGGCCATGCCCAGACAGCGTTTTTAAAAGGGTTTCTTCTCTCTCCGGTGTTTCTTCTGTCCTCTACTGACAAAGTCAACAGATGACGCAACGCGTATAGGGGGCGGAGCCTGCTATCAGATGCCTGCTGTTTGGCTCTGAGAGTACAGATCGCCTGTCACAGCCCGCACAGCTGATGTGCCGGCATTTAAAACCCATTTAGGAAAGAAAATACTAACTTCAGCCTACTACATTCTCTGGCTGCCAAAAGCGAAAGCGTTGATGACCTTTGTGAGAGCATTGGTCACCTGTATTCGGTAAGAGGCCAATTGGTCACTATACATGTGGTGGAGGTTCTCACTTTTTCAAGCACCTATTAGACGGATTTCTTCACTTGCCATGGTGCATGGGTGGATTGGACTGTTCCAGAATTTTATCGTTATTTTTGATTGTATTTACTTTTCCATATATACATAGGATTTCATTTTCAGCGCTGTATTTTATATTTCATTTTCTGATCACACTGTGGTTTATGACAGCTGCTTACACTGGTAGCGCGGATATTCAGTTTGTTTGTATTCAGGGTAAAAAGACTTCCTGAATCCATGTATTTAGCTACAGTAGTACTAATTCCAAAACCAGATAAAAATTTAACAGACTGTGCTTCATACCGACCCATATCATTATTAAATACAGACTACAAAATTCTTGCATAAATTTTGGCCCATAGATTAAACAATGTAATACTTAATATTATACATCCAGATCAAACTGGATTTATGCCAGGAAAATCCACATCTATAAATCTTCGAAGAACACAACTTATAGCTCAGCTTAGAGATCAACTACCAGACTCAAGTGTCTTGGCCTCTCTTGATACAGCAAAGGCTTTTGATTCTATTGAATGGCCCTTTTTGCAGGCAGTGCTTAGGGCATTTGGATTTGGGGAGAAATTCTGTACTTGGGTGGAAATAATCGTATCTAAATCCAACTTCTCAGCTGTTGGTAAATGGCTTTTTAACCAAGGCCATACAATTATATAGAGGCACCCGGCAGGGATGCCCTCTATCACCACTCTTATTTTCAGTAGCTATTGAATCTTTGGCACTTCGACTTCGGCAAACCCCTTCTGTACGGGGCATTACATTGGCAGAAAGCATAGATATAGTGGGATTATATGCTGATGATCTTGTTTTATATTTAAATGATGCACATGGGTCATTGGAAGCAGCTATGCATATAATAGAACTATTTGGTCCTTATTCAGGCCTTAAAATTAATTGGCAAAAATCCTCCCTTATGCCATTGCAACCACAACTACTCACACTAAGCAAGGATTCAAGTTTATTAAAGGTAGTGTCCTCTTTCAAATACCTGGGAATAAATATTACAAGATTACCACAAGCAGCTTTACAGGCTAACCTTAATCCACTCATGACAACAATTAAAACTAAATTAGCTACTTGGGCTAAATTACCACTTTCAGTTGCAGGGAGAATACATTTAATCAAGATGGTCCTATTACCGAAATGTTTATACATTTTTTCACATATGTCCGTTATAGTCCCTAAAACTATTTTTAAAAAAATAGATGCCCTATTTACCACATTTATTTGGGGAAAGGGTAGAAATAGAATAAAGTTAACCACACTTCAGAGAGCTAAAACAGAAGCAGGTATGGCACTTCCTAATATATACAGATACTATCTCGCTGGACAACTTAAACATCTCACAGGATGGATAGTACCAGTAACACTACAGATGGTAGAATCACACTTGGCTCATGTTTTACAAATCGATAATTTACTTATAGCCCTAGAAGCACCTTTGAATAAATTAAAATATAAGCAAATACCAATGTTAACATTAGCTCATACAATATGGAGAGAGGCAAAACGTATAGAGGGAAACACAGAAATAAACATGGATCTCCCACTATGGCGAAACCCAATGTTCAATCAACTGAAACAATTGGTAGAGTATCAGTTCTGGGAACAAAAGGGGATATCAGTCCTTGCAGACGTATATGACATAACACATATGTACTCTTTTTGAGATATACAAATTAAATATGATATACCACATACCTCATTATATAGATACCTACAGTTGCGACATGCATTACAAGCGCAATTTGGAGTTTTGGGACCTGGGATCTCTAGATATCCAATGATTGGTATCCTTAGGTCCCAGGGCCCTAAAGGATTAATCTCTAAAATATATGCACATTTAACCAGGGTTAATTTAGGAATGAATCCCTTGGCAATAAGAACAAAATGGCAGGAAATAATTCCCAATTTAACTGATGAAGATTGGAAAGAAGCCTGTTCATCCCATTTATATGTATCACCAGCAGCAAACAATAGGTTAATACAATTATATATGCTACATCAATCATATCTCTCTCCAAGTAGACTTTATGCTATGCAAAGCATTGCATCTCCTAAATGTTTGAGATGCAGTGCTAAGCGGGCAGACTTTATACATATTATGTGGTTTTGTCCAGTGATATCAAGATTCTGGCAGGAAATAATTCAAATATTATCCTCTGTCCTGAATATGCCTGTACCTTTGACCCCAGAAACCTGTTTGCTGGGTATATTAGATGAAATAACATGGTCTAGATATCACAGGATAATGCTTAGAGAAACGCTGTTTATGGCAAGGAAAACAATTTTATCAGATTTTACCATTTGAAAAAGTATTGTATATGCATAGAGGATTCTCAACGAAATATAATAAAATTTGGGATAATTGGAGTCAATCAACATTAACCAATGGTTGAATATAAGGAGATAACTAAGAGGATATAGAGAGATGCACATAGTATGATGAGGAAATAAATCTATGAATGCAATGGAGCAAGGGGTTGGGGCACACCGGGACAACGGCGATCAATTAAGCTAAATGGATATACCTTGGCATGAAGAGATTATGAATACTAAGTAAACAGATAATTATTTGGATATTGTATAATTTTTTTATTTTATATTGTTTTGTCCCTTTGTTAAAAGGACGTTTGGAATGTTCGTTTTTATGCACATATTGAAATAAAAAGAATTTAAAAAAAAAAGAAAAACAAATGGATATTTGCAATTTTTTTTTTACTTACCTTGTAGAGAAAATATACTTACCTTACTTCCTTCTTCCTCCCCTCGGCGGCCGCGGCCCGTCGTCACTTCCTGGCATTTGCAATGATTCCTGGGAGCTGAACGTCATCGCTCCCAGGAATCATTGCGCCTGCACCGGCCCCGACGTCAGTTCCGGCGCGCGCGCGTCATTCCCTTCTAAACAGCTTCTGGGCATGCCCAGAAGCTGTGGAGAGATGACGCGCGCGCACCGGAAGTGACGTCGGGGCCAGTGCAGTGCATCGTGGGACCGAAGAAGAAGGAAGAGGACGCCGAAGAGGATCGCGCTGGCTTCAAGCTGCCCACACCTGAGATGGCAGCGCTGGAGAATACTTTTTCAAGGTAAGTATTTCTCCTAAAAGGTAAGTGCAACCCAGGACAGATCAGAGGCTAGCCATTGTGGAATGTACTAGCCCTGACTGTCCCGGGGGTATTTTTTTAAAAAAAAATGTGCACTGGGTGGAACTCCGCTTTAAAGAGGTTGTAAACCTCAGAATTAAAAAAAACAAAAAACAAATACCTGAAAAACAAACACATAATGAGCTAGTATGCATTGCATACTAGCTCATTATGAAATACTTACCTTAGAATGAAGCCCCGCAGTGACGAACAATCACCTGTCAAAACTAGGTACCCCTCCCAAAAAAAATAACATGCCAAATAAGGCATGTCAGGGGGTCAGGAGTCCCTAAAGCGGAAGTTCCACTTTTGGGTGGAACTCTGCTTTAATAATAACATGCAATGCCAAGCTGCGGTTTCCAAAGCAAGCAAAATCCTTTCTTGTATTAACAGAGGTATGGACTCCAGAGAGAGAGATATAATTTTGCCCCTGTACAAATCATTAGTAAGACCTCATCTGGAATATGCAGTTCAGTTTTGAGAACCAGTTTTCAAAAAGGATATTGGAGAACTGGAGAAAATTCAAAGGGCAACCAAACTGATAAGAGGCATGGAGGAGCTAAGCTATGAGAAAAGATTTGAGGAACTGAATTTATTCTTTCTTGAGAAGAGGAGATTAAGGGGGGATATGATCAACATGTATAAATACATAAGGGGTCCATACAGTAAACTTGGTGTTGAGTTATTCACTTTAAGGTCCTCACAGAGGGCAAGGGGGCACTCTTTACATCTACTAAAGAGATTTAGTCTCCAAATACAGAAAGGTTTCATTACAGTAAGAGCAGAGATTTATAGTAACGAAGTAGAACTACTTAAGTACTGTACTTAAGTACCGAAATGCGGTATCTGTACTTTCCTAGAGTAGAATTTTTTTCTCCTACTTCTACTTTTACTTCACTACATTTTTTCGATGATTTCGATACTTCTACTCAAGTATTTTTTTTTTGTGCTGCATAGTTACTCGTTACTTTTAAAAAAATTACCACTGCCAGAACAGTAGATGGCAGGTTGCATAAAGCTCAAAAAAATGTGTATAATGTCATTTGTAAATCAGCGCATACGAAAATAAAGGCTGTGTATAATAAAAGCTGCTATACCAAATCTTTCCAATAAAAAGAAAATATGAAACAAACAAATAAATGGTGCTACAGCGCTTAAAGTGCATCAAGAAACTACTAACAACACAGGTTAATCATTTGAATAAATCATTTGAAATAATAAAAACAATATGATGTTCATACTTTTGACTTCTTTCTTTAATAACTACATAACACAGTACTTGTACTTCTACTTTCAGTACTTGAGTAGCATTTTTTTTTTATAACTACTGGTACTTTTTACTTTTAGTACTTAAGTAGCAAATTTTTTGAAAAAACTACTTGCAATACTTAAGTAAAAAAAATGTTGAATACTTTAGTACTTCTACTTAAGTAACTTTTTCTGCGAGCACTTCTACTTCTACTCAAGTAATTTTTTGATCGAGCACTTGTACTTTTACTCAAGTAGAAATTTCGAGTACTTTATACAAGTCTGAGTAAGAGCTGTGAAAATGTGGAATAGACTCCCTCGAGAGGTGGTTCTGGCCAGCCCAGTAGATTGCTTTAAAAAAGGCCTGAATTCTTTCCTAGGTGTACATAATATAAATTGGTACTAATATTTATAGGTAAAGTTGATTCAGAGAATATCCAATTGCCTCTTGGGGGATCAGGAAGGAATTTTTTCCCCTGCTGTAGCAAATTGGATCATGCTTTGCTGGGGTTTTTCACTTTCTCCTGGATCAACTGTGGATGTGGGAATTTGTATTTGGGATTGTATGGTCGTGTTTTCTTTTTGTTTTTTTATTGGTTGAGCTAGATGGACATGTGTCTTTTTTCAATCTGACTGACTATGTACTGTAACTATGTATTCAGTTGAGCAGCTTGTGTTTGCTTTGGGCTGTTATGGGCTCTGCAGCTGCAGATTTGATTGCTTCCCCCTTTTTTCTGTAGAATTTCATTATATAGTGGGTTGGGAGAGTCAAATAGGCAGGCTGAATATGTATGTGGTTCCAGCCAATCCCTGGGAAAGGGTGTTCAGTAAGTGACTGGAGAGCACATAAATAGTCTGGGCCCTGAGGCAGCCCTGTTCTTGTCCAGGAGAAGAAACTCCTAGGCTATAGGGCTAATGCCCTTCTCGGCAGCCCAGTTGAAAATGCTACTTATGCTCAACAAGGTCCCAGCTGTGGCAGAGCTGGGGGGCCTATTCTGATAAAATCCCTGAAGCTAAGAGAGGGGTTTCACAGGGGATCCAGTCTGGAAGATTCACGGAGGAATCATCTGCCTGAGACTGGAGGGAGGCATCCAGGTGCCTGAGGACACTGTGAGTATAGACCTGAGTGAAGGATCCTAGTGACTGTTTCTGCTGTTAACCCCTGGTGCACAAATGCTAAGGCTTGCCTGGCCTGGAGCATTGCTTATGGTGTCCCAGTGCTGTCCATTTTCCTGAGCTGTTTCTAAAGGGACTGAGTCCTATCCAAGTTAATCAGCAATACATTTTAAAAAAGGCGACCCCTAGACTGTTTACTGAGCCAGAATAGAGACTTTTGTGGTGTAGCTGGCTGTTATTGCACCAATTTGTGAAAAGAACCATTAACAAGTAGTATATTAGCTTTAAAAACAAGTCTTTATGGTGGTTGTGGCGTCATACTGTTTCCCACTGCACAGGGAAAATACTCTTTACCAATAATTTGTTACCTTCAGATAAAACATTACATACCACAAACAATTAGACCGCATTCACACTGCAGCGGCACGACTTCTGCACAACTTTGGGGGCGACCTGTGAAGTCACGTGCACTGCGACTTTGGCGCAACTTGCACGGACTTCATATAATGAATGTCTATGCAAGTCGCTCCAAGGTCGCCCCGAAGTAGTACAGGAACCTTTTTCTAAGTCGGAGCGACTTTTGTCGCTCCTATTAGAACGGGTCCTGTAGCACTGCATGGACCACGACGGGCCGCGACTTGTCAGGCTGACAAGTCGCGGTAGTGTGAATGGACACTTAAACTATACTCTAGTATCTATGACTCTTTCACATCCTGTGAATGTAAATATCGAAATGATCCCCCCTCGTGGGTAGGATCTCTTTGCTCTAATGTACATTACTTGATACACACTCTCCCACCCCACCCACTTACACAATCAAATAGGCAGAAGATCTATTGACAACTATAGAGGCATAAGTCTGGGACCAAATTTGGCAAACCACAAAGTCTTGTTCCAGTATGCCCTTCAGATAAACTACATGCTGCTTTCGTGTTAATACCTTGTCCCAACCTGCATATCTAAATATAGGCCTGAGGCCTGCCCTAAATTCTTTGCATCGACCAAGGTACTTCCAACCACATCCCTTAACGAAGGAATACATACCTGGGACTAATTCTATTTAAAGTATAATTAAAGACAAAACTTATTTTTTTTTAAGTTTTGGATGGAGTGGAGAGGGATTAGAACACTTGTCTGTTTTTATTGCTGTTTGTGCCCCCCGGAGATTCATCCTTTGTCCTGTTTACCATTATCATTGAAAGTAAAAGTAAAAGAAAATCCCAAATTTTTGGTTGTCCCCAGAAAAATAATAGAAGGGAAATCTTCCAATGTGGATACTAGTTCTGATGACCTGGGGGTCCCCAAGGAATTCCCTTAATTTGCAGGGATTTCCTTCCACTTTCTATTTGGCTATGGGACAGGGAGTGAAGGGAAATCTCCCCAATGGCATAAATGGGGAAAAAAAATTTGATTCAAATTTGATTTGAATACTTCAAATCCATTGGAAAAGTTCAAATCCGGTCAAAAACGAATAAACAAAACTAAATGCATTTCATTACGCATGCAACAAAACAAAATTAGTAACTTAACAAATCAATCCAAAACAAAACAAAATTTTTCATTCTGCACGTCTTGTCACCAGTCCTCAGTAAGAATGTGCCGGAACTGGAGCAAGTCCAGAGAAGAGTAACAAAACCTGATAAGGGGTCTGGAGGACCTCAGTTTTGAGGAAAGGCTACACACACTAAGCCTTTTTTACCAGGAGAAGAAACACTTAAGAGGGGATATGATAGCGATATTCAAATATTTAAATGGTGATTCTAGCATAGGGAGAAAACTGTTCAGCCTCAGGTCCTTCATTAAGACACATGGCCACTCAATGAAACTGGACAAGAAGCAGTTTAACCTTAAACTGTGTAAGGGTTTCTCTACTGTTAGAACGGTAAAGATGTGGAACTCCCTTCTACAATCAGTGGTGTCAGTGGAAAGTGTCAACAATATAAAAAAACTCTTGAATAGGTGTCTTAGCATAACCAATATACAGGAATATGGGAAGTGCTAGAGACATAAATACACACACCCAGGTTGAACTGGATGGACTGATGTCTTTATTCAACCTTACCAACTATGTAACTATGTACAACACCCTAAAAAAAAAAAAAAAAAAACAGAAAGGTGTAAATAACCCTCAATTTTAATTTTTGGCTGCCATACTTACTGCTTACAAAACACATACTTACAAAAAAAAAACAACAATTCAACTACTGCTAAGACACGGCAATCCCTAACCCAAAACCCTCAAGAAATAAGGTCTAAAGTGCCCTTGGCTCTCCTAAGTGATACAATTATTGTTAAATTGACCAACAACATGACCAAATTTGAAAGATTATAGTCTCCATGGCTGAAAAACTTTCTCCCTTTAGATTTTGACATTTGTTTCCTAAAAGTGGTTGAAAAGGCACAAGGTTTTTTACCTTTATGCATTCAAAGTGTGACAGTGCTGAAAGCTGAAAATTGGCCTGGGCAGGGAGGAGGAAGTGCCCAGTATTGAAGTGGTGAAAAAAAAAAAGGCATGAGTATCATTTTCACTTCCTGAATTGTCTATAACAACTAGACTTGTGGTGCCATGATCTATATTACCCCCTTATACTCTTCCCTTTACTGAATCTTCCTATCTGTATCTTTCTTTCTCTTACTTATCCCTGCTACAAGCCAATTTAAGCGCAAACGCAAACTGTAGTCTTCAAGTCTTTGACTGTTCTTGTAAACTTCTTCACAAGGGGAGGGGGGGGGGTGGTTCTATGGGTGGAGAACAAAACGGAATCCGATTCTCATCATTTTATTATCCTATTATTATGAATATTATTAACCACTTCCATTCTTCTATAACATCCTGGGCTTTGAGTGGAGATATCTGAATGATGCCTGCAGCTACAGGCATCATTCATATATCATTTATTTGAGCCAGCGATTCCCTGCACCGTAAGAACAATCATAGCGACTTGATTGTTCTTACAGGCTTCCCCCCATCCCACCACCCTCCGGTGTTTCTAACGAGAAAGAATCCGCCGCCGGCGGAAGTACACCATAGAGAATACCAAGACGTCACACCCGGCCTGGCAGTTGTAAATGCTGCCGTGATCTCAGCTGGAAAGCCAAGATCATTTTTTTTCAGGCTTTTCAGCCTGTAGGAGAGATCTGAGGTCTTATCGGCAATAGACTGGTAGTTTAGAGGTGGTTCATCTCAGGGACATTCACAGTACTTGTAGCTGCCACTTAGCCTATCGGTAAGCAAACAGGTGCCAAACCGGGGTAAATGTATCAAAGGCAGTCTTACCGGCTCGTCTTCAAAGTTGTCATGATACTAAACAGTACCTTAAGTTCAAGTCTGTAGGCTGGATGAATCAAAGATGACATAGGGTCCGATGGTACCGCATATGCCGATTCTTCCAGAAGGACCCCGTCACTATGAAATTGCAATACGGCTCCCGTAAAGTCACTGCACCGCAATCGCTGCCCAAGACCTGGAAGTGGAATCATTGAGTGTGATGCTGTAGTCCGTTACTGTGGCCGCTGATCTGTAGTGGGATGAGGGTGGTGGGCGGTACGTCGGCGTGTGACCTGTTTGCTTACCGATAGGCTAAGTGTCAGCTACAAGTACTGTGAATGTCCCTGAGATGGACCACCTCTAAACTACCAGTCTATTGGCAATTTATCCAGTACCTGTCACCACCAAGTAACATTTGTTCTGTAAGGCTTGTACCTCCTGGTTTTCAGTCATTTACTTTTTTCATTCATGCACCACTGACCCTGGACAACTAACGTAACATTTGTTTATCTGCAGTCTGTTAATGAACTTTGATGTCAGCTTGAGACTGATTTATAGAGGACATGGACTTCTGCTCTACCTTCTATTATAATATAGAGCTTGATACTGCTGGGACTCAGCAACAGATATACTTACCAGTTAGTGGTTGACATCCACTCCACCCCTCATAGTCCGCAGTTCCTTGACTAACAAGACATCGTTTCAAGTCTCCTGGAGTACACTACCTGTGGCCACAAGCAAAGTTCATGCCGTGTTTCTTTAGCCAACACATTTAGTGTAGAAACATGTTTTATGTTCCCCAGCCTCATCTAGATGCAGTATTTTTGGCATGCCCAGCACCTATCCTGAGAGTAGGTAGCAATGACCATTAGTCAGGATTTGTTAGGTCACTCCCTTATCCTGGATATTGTGCACAGTGTGGGTGTATTTGTGGGTGTGGGGTGGGACCATAGTGTGTGGATGCCTTTTTTCCATCTGGTTGTTCTGTCCTATGGGGCCCCCAAAGTCCTAATGTGCACCTAATCAGTGTGCAATATATTTCACAATGTTTTGTGTTTTTAATACTTTTTGTCTGTACTCACCATCAATAAAATTGAGTTTTCACTTTAGCCTAGTTTGAGCCTTATCTTTGCAACCTTTTCTGAGGGGGTCTCTTCGATACCCCTTCTCCCAAACCCCTTTTTTACCATGGTTGCTTAGGGCTCCTGGCCTGTACTACAGCCGTCAGGCAAAGTGGGATGCACTCTCCTCTGTGTGGATTTCACTGAGGAGAATTTGTTCTCTACCACTTTTTATTTTTGTTTGTTTTTGAATTTTACAGTGCTAAACCTTTCATCCAATTTCCAAACTGCTGCATTTGTAAATTCCATGGGATTTTTTTTTTTTACAAAAATATGTAGCAGAATACAAATTGGCCTAAAATTATGAAAAAATTTGATTTTTTAAATTTTTTTTATTGGGAATGTTATATAATGTAATAATTGTCGCTCTTTTTTTGTTTATAGCGCAAAAAAATAAAAATCGCAGAGGTGATTAAATGCCACCAAAATAAAGCTCAATTTAAGGGAAAAAAAGGACATCAATTTTATTTGGTTCTGACACGTTTCGTCACATTTGACTTATTCATAGGGTTTTGCCGATGTTTGGCAAAACCATATGAATAAGTCAGATGTGACGAAACGCGTCTGAGCCACATTGTTTGTCATCTGGTATCACTCCAATTTCTACATGCTGGTCACTTATGGATGTTTGTAAGTGTTTTCGACCTTTTTAATAAATTTTATCATAAGCAGTATTACACTATGTATGTGTTATCTGGCTTATTTCCACATATTGATGTATCACTTGGAGACAAAGCCATCTCAGTCCAGGAATATATCGATATCCTCTGATCAACTATCTTTTTGAGTAGATCTTCACATCCTATGAGAAGTTTCAGGCTTGGTTGACCCATTTGCTATATGGTACTTGAGTATATAGTCTCTGGTGAGCACATTCATTATTATTATTATCATCATTTTTTCCACGCTGGTGCCGGGTTCTTTCCCACTGATCACTTTGGAAGATTGGTGTTACAGTTTCACGTTTCCAGTCTTCAGCAATCTGTTTGGGACTCACCGTTCCATATAGTTTTTTATTATTCACATGCGCTATCATTGGATTGCATTAACGATTTAAGCACTGCACTTTCATTTTATTTATGCTTTATATGGACACCTTTATGTCAGTTGTTGTGCCAGCAGCTGTTTATGATTGTGGACTATTCCATCCATTTTATGCTAATTTTATTTGGGAACAGCGTTGCACGACCTCGCAATTGTCAGTTAAAGTAACGCAGTGCCGAATTGCAAAAAATGGCCTGGTCATTAAGGGGGAAAATCTTCCAGTCCAGAAGTGGTTAAGGGGGCCTGGCAGGGAAGTGTCCAATATCTATATACATTTGCTAATAGGTGTCCCTCATTCCCATCTCAGAAAGTTGGGATAGATACAACTTCTACTTCATGTAGTTGTTCCTTGTTCCTGCTAATTGCCTGCTATTAACAGTGGTTCTGACCCGGGGGTCCAATTTCACAATAAAACACAATAAAACAATAAACTGTCTACACCTAGTGACATAGATGATTCACATTTGTTCTGTGACATTTGTTCTTTCCAGCCACCAAAATATTGAGTTGTATGTCCAATAATCCTCAGTCTCATTGTCCCTGGTGCTATTGGTCAGTTTAAAGTGACTGTAAACCTCAGACATGAAACATGAACAAAGCATATCCCTATATAGTGTATATTTGTCTCAATTAGAGGATTATTTGTCATTTCTGTCTGCTGCTTCCTTCCTTTGCTATCAGCATGAGTCACTTCTGACAAGTTTTCCTGACACAAAGAAATAAAAAGTGACAGGGGAGGGAGCTCCAGCTGATTGACAGCCTCAGCTCTGCTCCTGTGTGAAAGGAGCGAGGGGGGTCCCTTCACTCCAATCAGCTCTCAGAGCTCTCCTCACTGAGATCTGCAGAGTGCTCTCCGTCCCCTTTTTTCTGATAGCTCAAAAAAGCTTCATAAATTGTGGACTTTGAATGGATGTAGAGAAGAGGAGACTGCAGATAAACATGTACAACTTATGTAGGAGGATTTGTTTAATCTGAGTGTATAACCTGAGGCCAGTCACTTCACTGGGTATATGTAAGGGTTTACCCCCACTTTATGCTCACCCTCCTGACTGTGAGAAAACAATATACAGTATAGTTAACATATTTCATTACTGCATGAGCTGACTGTGTGGGTCCAGCATTACTCATAAAATGGCTTGCATTTATTAGCTCTGTTTGTTGCTATTATCAGGTTCTTAGTTTGCACTATGCCACAAATGTTTAAGTGTTAATCTGTGTTAAAAAAAAATGTGATTATGTGCTGTTCTACTTATGGAGTGATTTGGCAGACAACTCTGTACAACTGTTGAATATTGCATCTATAACACCACCACCCACTCTGTATGGTTCATGGAAAAACTTAAAAGTGTTCTAGTTCAGTCTTGTACACATAAGTATTTAGCACTCATGTAGAAAAATCCTTCAAAGTTGCTATAACAGATGGTAACCCAGAGATATATTTAAAATATACTATATATATGTAAAAATATATGTATCACCCTCCTAGTATAGGATGCTAGATACATTTAGTTTTTGGCTTGCTCTGTAATCAGAGGAGCAGCGATCATTTGTCTTGGTCGGATCACGGTTTCACAGGCTAGGAGTTTGATTGTTTCCCCCTGCCTCTGGGAGAAGCTTCAAGAGCTTAGAGTGGGAAATTCAAATAACAGACCTGAATATGTGCCATGCCTGGGCCAATCCCTAAGACGGTATGCCCAGAAAGTGCTCAGGGAGGTGGTAAATAGCCTGAAGCCCCAGGTCTTTTTCCCTTGGGGGATGGATATGTGGGGTTAAGGGGCCTGCTTACCCCTGAAGCACCTCTGAAGTGAATGCTGGATTTCTCTGCCAAGGGATCAAGTCTGATGAGGTGGCTGTTTGAAGACTTGTGAGTAATGGCCCTGACTGACTCCCTGAAATAGCGTAACCAGAGAGACGTTCCTCATGGACACCAGCAACGAGACTTTAACTATCCTGGAGTTACTTCATGGTCCCCAGCTATGAGACCTTACCTATTCTGAAGTATCTCATGGTTCCCAGCTGTGAGAGCTAGACTGTGCTGCCCTTTTGAAATAGTGTTTTCAGTCAACTGACCTTAGTAATACATATATATATATATATATATATATATATATATATATATATATGTTGTGGCTTTGAAGTGCTTTACTAGGGTTAGGGTTGAAGATATCAGCCGGTGGCTGTTTTTTTCATGAAAGTGTTCTAAGTGGTTCATAAGCCTCTAGAACGCTTCAGAAACGTCTCCCCCTCCCGCCACTCGCCGGTGTCTCTCAGGCTTACCGTTTCCACCGGCTCGCCTGAAAAATGATCCAACAGTGCGGCCGGCTGGTCTCAGAGGCAATCAAAGAATAGATTGTCTTTGATTGCCTCTATGGCCTTGGAGGACTGGAGCGATGTCATGATGTCACTTCCGTCCCAAGCTGGGAGTAAACTGTTTTTTTTTTCTAAAGCAAAAAGATCGCTTTTTTTTTTTTTTTTTTACGTTTTGCTTTTAATGGTATAGGAGAGATTTGGGGTCTTTTTGACCCCAGATCTCTCCGTAAAGAGGACCTGTCATCCCTATTTCTGTTATAAGGGATGTTTCCTTGTAATAGGAATAAAAGCGATACAAAAAATGTAATCAAAGAGACAGTGTAAAAATAACAAATGAAAAGCAAAATAAATAAGAAAATAAAAAATTAAAGCACCCCCATCCCTTTGTACTTGCACGCAGAAGCGAATGCATATTTAAGTTGCACAAGCATATGTAAACGGTATTCGCACCACACATGTTAGCTATCACCGCGAACGTTAAAGAGAGCAATAATTCTAGTGCTAAACCTCCTCTGTAACCCTAAAAAAGTAACCTGTAAAATGTTTGAAAGCATCGCTGTAATGGATCAACCGGCACCCCGACTTGGTACCTCTATTGACGGATGCTCCTACTGCTTCCCGAGGGCTCCAAGCACTCCACAAGACACCATAAACACCTCAGACCCCACAAACCGCCGCAGCTTGGTTGGGGTCTCACCGTCTCCTACCCACCCTGGACCTACGACAAGGCTTCAGGTTCCCGTGGGTGACCCTCTCTTTCCCCAGAGAGTGAAGCAGGAACAAGCTCTTACACAAGCTCTTACAAGAGCTTAGTGATTATCCAAGGGAATATGAAGAGCATAGCAATCCCTTGTAGTATATTCCCCCAATAAGAGACAGGACTCTCGATTGAAGATGAAGTAGAACTCTTTATTGAATAAGAAACATACTTTTATACAGTTTTCCCCCACAAGGTTACTGCCCAGATGGACCTTGTTGAGGACAGGCCCTGAAATTCACAATCCAATGAAAACAGAGATTTGCACTCCCCTACAATGTACACAATCCCTCCCCTCTGCCTTATTACAGTATCATATGCAGATGAAAGTGTATACAGAACAGAATTAACCTAAACTAATTATTTAGCCATCTGGACAGAATAATGTGAGGTCATTAACATTTAACAATGGGACAGGCACAATACACATTCCATTTCAATACACAGACAATAGGGAAGCCTGTCTGGCATGGAGGGACATGGAATACACACATTATTTAGGAGTCAGACTTCATGGCAATGGTCTATAACTGTCTAAGTCTCCCAGTGTGAAGTGGGAATAAATCTTCATATTTCTATATGAAGATATTGCTGACAAATATTACTGTCCCATCTGAAGCAATTCAAAACCTAATTATCTGTCTTTCACTCCCAGTAACGGTGAATACCGTCACAATCGCCTATGGATATTTTTAAATATCGTAATTTGTCTCCATTCTGTGAGCGTGTGGAATTTTAAAGCATGACAAGTTAGGTATTTATTTGGGGTATATATTGTGTTTTTTTTTTTTTTAATTATTAAAGTGTATTTAATTCCCCAAAAATTGCATTTGCAAACCGTTGTGCAAATACCATGTCGCATAAAATATTACAAGGATCGCCATTTTATTTCCTAGGGTCTATAATGTTTGGGAGTTATAAGTAACTTTCTAGGAAGAAATACTAATTTAAACATGTAAACAAAAAGTGCCAGAAAAAGCCTGGTCTTCAAGTGGTTAAGCTTCTGGAGTGTTTCATACCCCCTTATCCCTGTCCTGGTAACATTTCTTCAGCAATAAAACTTAAAAAGACTGTTTAAGGGAATGAACTGTTGCTTGTGTGGCTGTAGGCCAGTGGTTCTCAATTCCGGTCCTCGGGACCCACTAACAGGCCAGATTTTAAGTATTACCTTGGGGGATGCAGACTAGAATACTGTAATCACTGAGCAGCAAATGAGATCACCTGTGATGTAATTTAGTTATCTTGCAAACCTGGCCTGTTGGTGGGTCCCGAGGACCGGAGTTGAGAACCACTGCTGTAGGCCACTGTAGTAAATAGGGAGAGCCCATTAAATTCTCAGAAGCTCTTTCTGGGGTAGCGCTACATATACATGTAGCACTAACCCTTTGTGGTTTGGCTTTGGTGGGTTTGTACATGGCTCTATGCTGCAATAGGGTCACAAATGCTTTAGCCGCAGGGGGTCTCCTGGGTGGCAATGTAGAGGCCCGCTTGTATATGGGTAACAAGTGCTACTTTCGGTTATTATAGAATCATTCAATTAAAAGGATAGCTTTGCAATCATGAACTATTATAGGCACCACGCCTGCTACATTATGTATGTAAAATTATATATATATATATATATATATATATATATATATATCTATATTTTTTTTTTTTTTATTTGTACATCATATTCAAAAATTTTTTAAAGCAACATTAGATATCTTTAATAATGCACTATTGATTGGATGGTGAGACTTCCCCACTATAACATATATGCTTATTGCTCAGAATAACCATTCATCTCAATATTGGAGTAGGGGGTGTTACCATCCTTACACAACATCTCTACATGTTTTGCAGAGAACCACTTCTTCAGGAGCAGAAAAGGGGCAAAGATATCCCTGTTCTGAACATAGATCAACATGCAAGCTTATACAAACCATTTCAACTCTGTTGGTTTACATACTTAAAACATTTTTGTATGTAAATCAACAGAGTTTAAATCAGGGGTTTCCAGCCTTTTGAAGATTTGTCTTGGTGCCGCATTTGTTTGGGCATGGCTGCCCATTCATCTGAATAGGTTGCTGTGCCTGCATTTCATGCAAGAAAAAGGTTCCTGCACCATTTTGGAACTGCAGCGGGCAGGAAATTGCATGGTACTTTTCCACCATGCAATATACTGTTGGTTCTTACTCCTGAAAACACGCTGCATATTTAGATGCGTGGGGGTGCCATTAAGAATGACTGGCAGCCCCACGCATTTGTAAAGAACAACGTGTTTTGGCTGCAGGTGGTTGCAGGTGTGGTAAAGGCTGCATCTCACACCTGAAACCACCTGCAGGAATGTGAACCTAGCCTAAATTCATGTACAGTTTGAAAAATCCATGATTTTCACATCTCTCTGTGAATATCCATTACGGACATGCAGACTGCATGTCCATAACAACCATTTTTTACAAACTGTCCTTAAATGTAATGGTGGTTGGCAACCCTGCTGTGTGGGGAGGTAGAGGAGAAGTTGTTGGCAGGGGGCTTCAGGGGGAGCAACTATGATCTGGGGGAGGCACAGCCCACCTTAACACCCCCTCCCCATACAGCCAACTGGCATTGTCTTCCCTGGCGCTATGTAGAATCCCTGCTTTAGCTGTTGCCAGTGATTTTACAAACCTTTAGCTATGCTCATTCACTCTGTACTTTTATGTAAATGTGTGTATATGGCATCCTCTGCATCCCTCCATGAATGCTAGCCGTAGCTTTTTCCAGACATGCCGCGGGCCGCATGCTGAACTCTCCTGGACCATGGGTTGGACGCCGCTGGATTTAAACGATATGTATAAACTTGCATGTATAGTTCAGAACTATTCAGAGCAGGGTTATCTTATCACTGTTCTGTTCCCATTCTGAGTGTGGGAAGCCAATTGGGAAGCATTGTGGTTTCACAGCTGGCTCCCCACTGCACATATGCGAGCTGCATTGCACTGTGTGAATGGTCCCACAGCCTCCTTGGACCTGTGACGTGTCCCAGATGGTTGCAGGCAAAATGTAAAAAAAAAAACAGGCAGGGCTTTTATGGCAGAAGAGACCCTTGCTTGGTGTTATGGAATCACTATACATTGTTTAGGCAGGCAACATTTGTAAATTGAGTATTTTGTTTACAACAAAAAGTAATTGCGCTGATTGTGATTTTCACTATTTTTGTACACTATTGATCACCAAAATTATAGTATAGCATCTATAGCTGCGTAAATTCCAGTATATATACCATAGTTTGTGGACGCTATAACTTTCACACAAACCCAATTATATACACTTATTAGAATTAATACCAGCCGCTAGCGAAAATCATATATGAAATCCGGCAGGCTGGCCAATTGATCAACTTGGATACCTTCAGCCTGCCCATACATGGTTCGAATCTAGGCCGATTCCTGCTGAACCAGCTGAGATTTGAACTGTCTATGCCTGGCCTTTTAGATATTGTGGATGATACCTACTAAATTGTGATCATTTATTTCTATCCAATGGCTTAGTATACAAATCACTAGTCCATTTAACACCCAATATTGATATAAAAAATGCACAATGTATTTTACCTACTGGGGCTACTCGTGTACATAGGCTCTTTTCTTAGCCTTTAAGCCCCGGTTCACATTAGTGCGATCACGGAGATCGCATGTAATCCGGAGCACACCTCACTAAACTCGCACATGAGGCTTTTTTTTATCCGCAGCAGAATCAGATCGCATAGTGGTTCACACTAGTGCGATCCAAATCTGTGTGGACTTGCAGATCGCACTGCGATATGCGATAGCAACTGGGGGTGTCGTTAACTTTTAATTTAACGTTTAATTGACACCCCCTGCGTATCGCATATGGCAGTGTGAACTGCCAGAGGTGCGGATGCGATGCGGGATCAAACTGCATATTCGCATCGTTCCCGCATCGCACAAATGTGAACCGGGACTAAAGGTGAATTCTGTATTTGATATACAGAAAAAGATTGAGCATTTCGTTAGCGAGGAACATACTGCTTGACTGACAGTAAAATGAAAAGTTATCTCATTAAGGAAAGTCTGATCAATCCAATAATGTACATAACAATCCTTTGTGATCTCCAGCCCTGACTTATAGTCACAGCATAGATTCTGTATTATCACCATTAGAAAAGTTATTATTGCTTTACTTGGTGGCTGCAAGCTGTTTCTGATACATGGGGTCTTGGTCACCAGAGATAGATCAATTTTGTACACTTCAACTGATCATGAAATATGATTAGGAGCAAATTGTTGTTAGAACAATTGGGATCATATTCAGAGGTTCAGGTGCATTATATAATGAAGAGTAGTCCCCTAACGATGCTCACTTGCAGGTGAAATGTGTTGGGGGGGCCTAAATGGTGGTGTCAACATGCCTGCTTATGGCGGAAGGCGAGGCATTACATGTCTTAGTTTCTTTACATAAGTACTCAACTCAACTTATATTTGTATAAGTATCTGTCTGATTTTACACTATGTGGTATGCCCCTATTTTTCTATGGTATCTGTGAGGATTATACGAACTGAATGGTGGTTAACATGTGAGTTTCTTGTTCCAGCTGGTTGGGTGCCATTTGAAAGGAGTGAGATTGGGGTACCAAGACATGCCAAGGTGTGCTGTCTTTCCAGTGACTTACTACGCTACTACTTACATAGTTACATATAGTTACATAGTTTGTGAGGTTGAAAAAAGACATCAGTCCATCCTGTTCAACCTATGATGTGTGTGTGTGTTTGCTGTTAACCGTACATTGTATACCCCTGTATGTTGTAGTCTTTAAGGTGCCCATCTAATAGTTTTTTGAAACTATCGATGCTCCCTGCTGATACCACTGCTGGTGGAATAGAATTCCACATCCTTACTGCTCTGACAGTAAAGAACCCCTTACGTATTTTAGGGTTAAACCGTTTTTCCTCTAGTTTTAGTGAGTGGCCACTTGCCTTATTGTATTCCCTTTCTCTAAAAAGTTTGTTCCTTATGCTAGGGTCGCCAGTACAGTATTTGTACATGGATATCATATCCCCCCTCAATCGTCTCTTCTCCAGAGAGAATAAGTTCAGTGCTTGTAGTCTTTCCTCATAGCCGATGCCCTCCATTCCCCATATTATTTTTGTTGCCCTTCTCTGGACTCTCCAGTTCCAGCACATCCTTCCTGAGGAGCGGTGCCCAGAACTGGACAGCATACTCCAGATGTGGCCGGACCAGAGTCTTGTGGAGTGGTAGAATAATTTCTTTATTTCTGGAGTGAATCCCCTTTTTATACATGCCAGTATTCTGTTGGCTTTGCTTGCAGCGGCTTGGCATTGCATGCCACTGCCAAGCCTGTTGTCCACCAGTACCCCCAGGTCCTTTTCCATCTTAGATTCACCCAGAGGTTTCCCCCCTAGTGAGTAGCTTGCTTTCGTGTTTCTGACGCCCAAGTGCATTACTTTACATTTCTCAACATTAAACCTCATCTGCCCTGTAGGTGCCCACCCCATTATTTTGTTCAGGTCCGCTTGTAAGGTTTCCACATCCTGTATAGAAGATATTGGCATGCTTAGTTTAGTATCATCCGCAAATACTGTGATTGTTCTAGATATCCCCTCCTCTATATAATGTATGAATGAATTAAACAGGATTGGTCCCAGGACAGAACCTTGGGGGACCCCACTTTCCACACCCGCCCAATCCGAGTACTCCCCATTAACCACTTAAGCCCCGGAGGATTTTCCTGCTAAAAGACCAGGGGGTATTTTGCGATTTGGCACTGCGTGACTTTAACGGACAATTGCGCGGTCGTGCGACGCTGTACCTTAACGAATTTGACGTCCTTTTTTTCCCACAAACAGAGCTTTCTTTTGGTGGTATTTGATCACCTGTGCGATTTTTTGATCACGCGCTATAAACAAAAAAAGAGCGTCAATTTTGCAAAAATAGCAATATTTTTCACATTTTTTTATATGAAATTCCCCCCAAAAAAAATGTAAAAATCAAAATTTTTTAACATTTTCAGCCAATTTGTTTTATGCTACCTATGTTTGGTAAAAAAAATCGCAAAAAGCGTATTTTTATTGGTTTGCGCAAAAGTTATCGCGTTTACTAACAAAGGGAAAGATTTCTGTCATTTTTGTTGTTTTTTTTTTAACGCG